>NW_006399847.1:5761436-5833239 GCF_000299155.1 Elephantulus edwardii
AACAATCAGTGTTATGCAGATGACACAATCCTGCTTGCTGAAACTGAGGAGGACCTGAAGCACCTGCTGCAGAGGGTCAAGGACTGTAGCCTCCAATATGGATTGAGGCTCAATGTCAAGAAAACAGAGATTCTCACCACTAGGCCAATCGGCAGCATCAGGATGGATGGTGAAGAGATTGTGATTGTACACAGCTTTAGTTCACTTGGCTCCACAGTCAACACTCTTGGCATCAGTAGCCAAGAAATTAAAAGGCGCATTGCCATGGGAAAGTCTGCTGTTAGGGACCTCTTCAAAGTACTGAAGAGCAATTGTATCTCTCTGGAGACTAAGGTGTGTCTGATACAGGCCATGGTTATGCATCAGAGGGTTGGACAATGACCAAGGAGGACAGAAGGAGAATTGATGCCTTTGAGCTTTTGTGCTAGAGAAGAGTATTGAGGGTACCATGGACTGCTAGGAAAACAAACAGATTCATCCAGGGAGGTGTTAAACCGGGTGGCTCTTTGGAGGCAAGGATTCTGAGGCTCCGTGTAACATACTTTGGACATGTTGTAAGAAGAGACCGGTCCTTGGAGAAGGACATCATGCTGGGGAGGGTGGAGGGACACCACAGGAGGGGAAGGCCCTCTATGAGGTGGATTGATTCGGTGACTGGGGTTATCAGGATGGGAGTGTCAGAGACAGTGTATTTGGCACAAGACAGAGTTTAGGGCTATTGTGCATAGGGTCGCTATGAGTCGCAAGCGACTCAACGGCACATAACAACAACAACAATTACAACTCACTAAGGAAGCCATAAATGTAAAGCTGATCTTGGATGCAATTAACCAAGTAGTAAGGTTATGAAATGATTTTGACTCATCAGTTCTAGGATTTTTTAAAAAGGACATGAATGTGTTGGGCTATGGAATATTTTCAGAATTAGAATTTACACTAAGTGTTCCACAGTCTTATTCTTTCTTGTACCTTGATGCATATTATCTCTAACCTGCTCACTGCTGGACCAATAAGCAACATCATGATAATCAGAAAACCTGAAGTGGTCAAGGACTTCATTCTACCTGGATCTAACAACTATGGTCAATACCCATGGACACAGCCATGAAGAAATCAAATTACATGCTGCATTGCTGCAAAGGACTGCTTTACAGTGCCAAAGAGCAAGGATGTGTATTTAAAAGAGTAAGGTATGCCTGAGGCTAAGGCTTGGTATTTTCAATTGCTTCATATGCATGTGAAATTTGGAAATTAATAAGGAAGACTGATGAATTCTTGCCTTTCAATAACGGTGATGAGGGCTGAATATATCATGAAATGTCCAAAGAACAAATAAATCTATCTTGGAAGAATTACAGAGTTCTCCTTAGAAACAAAGATTGTGAGACTAAATTCTCACATATTTTGGGCATGTTGTCAGGAGAGGTAAGTCCTTAGAGAAGGACATCATGCTTGCACAGGTGGACAATCAGTGAAAGAGAGGAAAATCCTCAATGAGATGGACTCTAACAATTTTAAGGATGATATCAGACTGGACAAAATTTCAAGATGCTGTAAATAGGGCTGCAATGAGTCAGCACTGACATACTGGGACCTGGTAACAACAACTCCCTTAGGATGTAGCCACATGTGTTCTTCTAAAGGGAAGCTAGGAAGAACTCTACTCTTTATTCATAAAGAAATTTAGCAGCTAAGTTTCTTTTACACCATAGCCTGTATATAAATGTGTAAGACATTCCTTGTGAATCTTGAATTTATATTATGTAAAACATGTTTTCAAATAATGTATGCAATGGGGAAAAAGGCAACAAAATAATAAGGATAAAAGGTTGTACTTATTACTGTTTTGTTTTTTTTTTCACAAAACAGTAATAAATTCTCTCAGGCATTTAAAAATAATTCATAAGGTCTCAAAATACCCTAAATCCATAAACAAGTAATTTAAATTTCTCTTTGTTGCCCGGAACTTTTCTTCCCCACATACACACAGATGGTGGTGCACTTACCTCTCCTGGTCTGATCTTAATATAAAAGTTGTTCCGTTTGTATGAGATTTTTAGAACTTTGGGCCAGGCAAATCTGTTTATTCGAAGTCGGTCACGATATATCAACAGGCCACTTGCACACACTCCTAACATAATTTCTACTCCTTCTGAATCCTGGAGAACAGAAACAAGAAACCAAAGGTCAGCAACTCGGATACCGACACCATGTGTCCATGACAGAACTTATTCAGAGGTGATTGCTATGACACTAATTCAAATAAGAAGATGCCAAGTGAACCGGGGTGGGGGTGGGGGGGAAGAACTGGGGAATGAATGGAAATCACAATTAAAATAAAGAATTTAAAAACAAACCACAAGTATGAAAATACTGAAATTATCTTATAAAAAGAGACATGCCTTTGAATTGAGGTTTTTTCCCCCTTTCATTCATATACATTGTGCTTTATACAATCTTTCATTTACATTGTGTTTCATACAATCACTCATATACATTCTATTTCACATTACTTTTTATACTAGTTTATTTATAAAATTCAAATACATTGTTTTTCACACCAAATCCTTCCCATTTCCCTCACCCTCTCATCAGAATGTGTGGCCCCATGATTAATCCTCAACCGCTCCCTTCACCCCCAACCCCAGTCCCTCTGCTTCCACCATTCCCCCTTGGATCCTCAAATTCATTCTACAATAATGGTTTTCTACAGTATTTGTCCTTATAGGACTGAGTTAGTTCATTCTGCATAATGCTCGCCGATCTCTCCAAAGTTAGGTAGTAATTTATAAAATTCTTACTCCTGTGTGCTGCATAGCATTCCACTGTGTGATTATATGATAATTTTTCAATCCATTCAATTGTGGTTGGACATTTGGGCTATTTCCATCTTCTTACAATGGTGACTAATGCTGATATGAATATTGATGTATAAGTCTCTGTGCCTCAGTTCTCATTTTCTTGGGGTATATTCCAAGCAATGAAATAGCTGGGTCATACGGAATTTCTATATTCACCTTTTTGAGGAAGCATCAAACTGCCTTCCAGAGTGGTTGTAGCATTTTACAATCCCACCAAAAATCTACAAGAGTTCCTATCTTGCCATATCCTCTCCAACATTTATTACTTGCTAATGGAGACGCAACATTTTTAATAATGTCTGTTGTCTCAGTATCTGACTTATCCTATAAATAAATATGACATGTAAGGATGATACTTGAGCTTAAGAAATGCTTAGCGAGTTTGGCCCCTCTGATTTTATGAATCCAGCTCTTTGCACATTTCATTATAGTACTTTGCTTTGTTTTCCCCCACTGCCCTTTGAAATCTTCTGTTCACCTCCTTAATGTCTTTATTTCTTCCCTCCGCTTTGGCTTCTTGGCACTCTAGTACAATATTCAGAGTATCTTCTGACATCCATTTTGGTCTTTTCTTCCTCTTCTGTCTCTATAATGACCTTTTGCATTCTTTCTGGATGATATTCTTGATATCCCCGCATAACTCATCTGGTATTTGCTCATTAGTGTTCAAGGCCTCTAACTTATTCCTGATATGGTTTAAGTCAGGTGGGATAGACTCAAGGTCATATTTTAGTTCCCATAATTTTCCTTAGTTTCAGCTTGAACTTGCATATGAGTAGTTGGTGGTTTGTCCACAATCAGCACGTGGCCTAGTTTTCACAGCTGATATTAAGCTTTTCCAGTGATTCTTTCTACAGATGTAATCAATCTGCTTCCTATGCATTCCTATGGATTTCAGGTGAAATCCATGTGTATAGTCTGTGTTTATGTTTCTTATAAAATATATTTGCAATGAATAAATAATTGTGCAAATTTCTATCATTCTATCTCTAGCTTCATTTCTGTCACCAAGTCCATGTTTTCCAACTACTGTTCCTTCTTCTCTGTGCCTAACTTTTGCATTCCAGTCACCCACTATTACTAATGCATCTTGATTTCATGTTCGATTGATCTCTAACTGCAAATTTGATAGAATCTTCTATTTCCTCTTCTCTGGCTCGGGCTGTTGGTGCATATATCTGAATGATAGTGGTATTCACTGGGATTCCTTGTATGCATATGGATATTATCCTGTCACAATCAATATTGTATTTCAAGACAGATCTAGAAATGGCCTTTGTAACTACGAAAGCAATCCAATTTTTCTTCACCTTTTATCTCCAGCATAGTAGATCCTAAGATCAAGACTCGAGTTGCAATACTTAGGAATGCTTTTAGGCAGGAAGTAGTAAAAGAAGATGGAAAGAGAATACAGAGTCACTGTACCAAAAGAAATTGGCAGATAAAGAAGAATTTCATGAAAGAATGTATGAGCAAATGCCTATGGTAATGGAAGAAGTTCAAACTGCTCTGAAAGAATTGGCAAAAAAACAAGGCCCCAGGAATTGACGGTATACCAACTGAAATATATAGACCAACAAACAGATGCTGCCCTAGATGTGCTTACCAAGTTGTGCCAAGAAACCTGGAGGACAACCACCAAGCCAACTGACTGGAAGAAATTTATATTTATTCCCAAGAAAGGTGATCCAACAGACTGTTGAAATTATTGAACAATTTTATTAATGTCACATCCAAGCAAGATTCTGCTGAAGATTATCCAAAAACAACTGGAATAACACCTTAAACAAGAACTGCCAGAAGTGCAGACTGGGTTTAGAAGAGGTCGTGGTACTAGGGATATTGTAGCTATTGTTAGATGGATCTTGGCTGAAAGCAGGGAATACCAGAGGAAATGTCTAACTGTGCTTCATTGACTATGCAAAGTCATTTGACAGTGTGGACCAGAACAAACTGTGGCTAATGCTGAGAAGAATGGGAATCCCAGAACACTTGATCATGCTTATGAGAAACCTACAGTTGGACCAGGAGTCAGTCGTTAGAACAGAGCAAGGAAACACAGCATGGCTCAAAATTGGGAAGGTTGTACACCAGGGATGTGTCCTATATCCATACCTTTTCAATCTATATGTGGAACAGATTATCTGGGAGGCTGGACTCTATGAGGAGAAATGTGGGATCAGTATTGAAGGAAGATTCATCAACCATCTGTGTTATGCAGATGACACAACCCTGCTTGCTAATACTGAGGAGGACCTGAAGCACTTGCTACAGAAGGTCAAAGACTGCAGCCTTCAATATGGATTGAAGCTCAACATCAAGAAAACAAGATTCTCCCCACTGGGCCGATTGGCAGCATCGTGATGGATGGTGAAGAGATTGAGACTATTAACAGCTTTAGTTTGCTTGGTTCCACAATCAATACGTTTGGCACCAGGAGCCAGGAAATTAAAAGACATATTGTATTAGAAGAGTCTGCTGTCCAATACCTCTCCAAAGTACTGAAGAACAATGATGTCAGTCTGGAGACTAAGGTATGCCTAATACATGCCACAGACTTTGCAATCACTTGCTATCTACAGAGAGCTGGTCAATGACTAGGGATAACAGAAGGAGAATTGATGCCTTTGAGCTGTGGTGTTGAAGGGGAGTATTGAATATACCGTGTACTGCTACGAGAATGAACAAGTTTGTCCTGGAGAGGGATGTAGTTAAACCAGACTGCTCCTTGAAGGTAAGAATTCTGAAGCTTCATCTTATGCACTTTGGACATGTTGCAAGGAGGGACCAGACCTTGCAGAGGGATATCATGCTTGGGAGAGTGGAGGGACAGTGCAGGAGAGGAAGATTCTCAGTGAGGTGGATTGACTCAGTGACTGGTATAATGAGGGCAGGTGTGTCAGAGACACTAAGATTAGCACAGGATAGGGCAGGGTTTAGGACCGTTGTACATAGGGTCTCTATGAGTCACAGGTGACTTGATGGCACATAACAACAACAACAACAACAACAGGGATGATCTACCATCAGATGGAAGTGTGCTCACAGAATAAAAATTAAAGCCACACTGTAGTTTGAGTAGGAGGCTATGTGCTAATTGTTTTTCACATATTAACTCTTTGCTTTTAAGAGGTTATTTGATCTTGCTATTATTCCTCCCATTTCACAGATGAAAAAACTGAGGCATTGAGAGGATAACTGCCTTCCTCAATTGTACGTTGGCAGCTCATTTACAAAAGGCAGCACTCTTTTCTTTTTACTGAACTTTAAAAATTGTGGTGAAAAAACACACAAAACCTAATTCATACATGTGTAGTTTTGTGATATTGATTATATTCTTCAAGCTATGTTATCATTATTTAAATTCTCTTTGAAATGATCCCACCACCAATAACATAAATGCAATGATGCCTTAACAAAAAGTTCCAGGGTTCCGTTCTCTCTCATCCTTGGACATGGGCTAGCTGGCATGATCAGTAATAATAAGAGGAACACAACTGTCTTATCTCCTGTGTGCATGTCAGGGGTTGTGTGAAGTGCCACAATTTATGAAATGACCTGTGCTTGAGTGACTGAATGAAAACCAACAGTACTGGAAATAGGAGTGCCTCAATATTTTTCCCATACCATTACTGTCAGAGTAAAATTTGCATTTGTTGTTGTTGTTGTTGTTATGTGCCGTCAAGTCGCTTGCGACTCATAGCGACCCTATGTACAACAGCCCTAAACTCCGCTCTGTCCTGTATCAATCGCACTGTCTCTGACACTCCCATCCCAATTATCCCAGTCACTGAATCAATCCACCTCATAGAGGGCTTTCCTCTCCTGCGCTGTCCCTCCACCCTCCCAAGCATGATGTCCCTCTCTAAGGACCAGTCTCTCCTCACAACATGTCCAAAGTATGTTAGATGGAGCCTCAGAATCCTTGCCTCCAAGGAGCCACCTGGTTTAACCCTTTCCAGGACAAATCTGTTTGTTTTCCTAGCCGTCCATGGTATTCTCAATACTCTTCTCCAGCACCACAGCTCAAAGGCATCAATTCTCCTTCTGTCCTCCTTGGTCACTGTCCAACTCTCTGATGCATAACAAGTGATTGCGAAGACCATGGCCTGTATCAGACGCACCTCAGTCTCCAGAGAGGCACCACTGCCCTTCAGTACTTTGGAGAAGTCCCTAACAGCAGACTTTCCCATGGCAATGCGCCTTTTAATTTCCTGGCTGCTGGTGCCAAGACTGTTGACTATGGAGCCAAGCAAACTAAAGCTGTGTACAATCTCAATCTCTTCACCATCCATCCTGATGCTGCCAATTGGTCCAGTGGTGAGAATCTTTATCTTCCTGACATTGAGCCTCAATCCTTAAACACTCTGCAGCAGGCGTTTGAGGTCCTCTTCAGTTTCAACAAGCAGGGTTGTGTCATCTGCATAACGCAGATTGTTGATAAATCGTCCACCAATCTTGACCCCACATTTCTCCTCATAGAGCCCAGCCTCCCGGATGATCTGTTCTGCATATAAGTTGAAAAGGTATGCAGATAGGATGCATCCCTGGCATACACCCTTCCCAATTCTGAACCATGTAGTGTTCCCTTGCTCTGTTCTGACGACTGCCTCCTGGTCCAAGTATAAGTTTCGCATTAGAACGATCAAGTGTTCTGGGATCCCCCTTCTTCTCAGAGTCAGCCATAGTTTGTTATGATCTACACAGTTGTGTATGATCTACACAGCCTTTGCATAGTCAATGAAACACAGATAGACATTCCTCTGGTATTCCCTGCTTTCAGCCAAGATCCATGTAACATCAGCTACAATATCTCTAGTACCACGAATTTAAAAGCCTAAAAGTTTGGACATACCCTTTCCACACTCCCCTCCACAGAGAAGCACACTTCCTAGTCATCAGCTAAGCTGGCAAATTTCACGTACATAATATATACAAATAATGTTTCACATATACAATAAATATAAATAATGTTATACATATGTTTTATGCTGTATTATATAAGCATTATGCTGAATGAACTAACAATCTCATGAGGACACATGCCGCATAAAATCATCACTAAAAATAGAAAGATAAATAGTAAAGCTTACACAGGAACTCAAAGTGGGGAGTGGGGGGAGTGTAGGAGAGAGGATGGGTAGGGATGTAACCATGGGGCTGCACAGTTTGATGGGTGGTGGGAGCGGGGGAAAACAAATGGGAAGGATCTCGGTGAAAAGACAATGATGGGCAAAGTCCAATGGCGATTAGTTTTATAAAACATAATGCATGAGAATGATTGCATGAAACACAATGTGAATGAAGAATAGTTTGAAACACAATCTATATAAACTTTGTAAGCAAAACCAATAAAAAAAATAATGTTATACATAAATGTTGTTGTATGCCATTCTAATTGGACCATACGATACTGCAACTTAACCATCACCATACGTGCACAATTCTGTCAGCCATTTCAGAGGATGTGTGATGCTCAGACATCACCAGAAAGTCACAGAAGGGTCAGGAGACCGATGACATGCAGTCTGTCCCTCCTAGATGTCTGCTCTGGTGACATCAGGGTACAATTAACCCAAATAGTGGCCTTGAGAAGGTAACAGGAATCATAGGCTCTTTTGAGCCACAGCTTCCTGCTCACAGCTCACTGCTTACAGCTCACTGACAGCAGCCAGCAAACACACAGGGGCAGGCTGGTCACACAAAGGGCTTAGCTCTAGTCCCTGGCCACCACAGCCACCAACGCGCGCGACCAGGACTACCTCTGCTTTCGTTGAGTTGCAGTGGCTCCAACAGAAGCAGGATGGCTGAGAAGACTGTGAGTCATCCTCAGTGTGAGAAATCACCAAGGCTGCCAGGGCAAGGCCGAAGACAGACATTTTCCAAATCAAAGAGCAACCATTCTGGATCATTTTATTGGAAAATAAGCTTAGAAATAGGATATAATTGGTTTAAATACAATTATTTTATGCTGGAAATGTATCACTCCATTAGATAGAGAGGTAAAAATAATTAAGGGCAGGTTATCACAACTTCATACAATTCGAAGAGAACTCAGCACATTTTAATCCAAAGACCAGAAACATTTATCAAGGTCCTTAATTTAGAAAAAGCAATTTAGAGAGCTATAACCTGGTGCTGACAAGTGCTGGAATTACTGACCCTTCACATCACCACGCAGGGAGCAAGGGACTGTGGGAGTAATTGCTTTCTGATTCAGTTTCTTCTTCAGAAATATTAAAAAAACAAGTTTTAGAAATATGACTTTTGGCGGCAGAGGAAAAGGACATTTAATTATTATTTCCCTATTTTTTCCTATTGTATTGCTCTATAATTTTTTATTTATACTAGTTTATTTACAAAGTTTTAATACATTTATTTCCAGAACATATTCTTCCAATTTCCCTAATCTCCCCAACAAATTGTACAAACCCATGATTAATTCCCCCTTCTCCTGCACATCCTCATCCCTCTGCTTCCATACCCCGCCTTGGAGTCTTATATTCATTCTACAATAATGGTTTTATACCATATTTATCCTTACAGGAATGAGTTAGTTCACCCAGCGTAATGCTCTCCAGTCCCTCTCAAGTTAGGAAATAATTTACAAAATCATTGCTCCTGCATGCTTTGTAGTATTCCATTATGTGAATGTACCATAATTTCTCAAACCATTTGTTTGTGATTGGACATTTGGGGTGTTTCCATGTTCTAGTGATGGTGAATAATGCTGCTTAGAACATTGGTATACAAGTCCTTATTTTATTTTTAAAAATCACCATTAGTTTCTTTGAACCAGGAGAAAGCAGTGCCACTTCAGGAGGGGCATGGAAAGGATGGGCCTTGTGTGTGTGATTTACTGCCTCTGAAAACCTACTGTGTGCTGGTTCTTACTTGTCAGTACACAGCAACTTCAGGAGGAAGATGTGTCCCTTCTTCTCTGTGTCCCTCCCTGATTCTGCTCGGTCCAGAACAGCCTTCCTGAGGCTGTACGAGAGGCAGAGTGGGGGCCACTGTAGCTAGAAGACCCCACTGTTATCACCAGGCTTCCACCCACTGCCAGTGAGTGGAATCCCACTTACAGTAACCCTTCAATTGGGTTTCCAAGACTGGATATTTTTATGGAAAATTCCCATCTTCTTCCTACAAAATAACTGCTGGATCCAAACTGTCGGCCTCTTGGTTAGGAGTCCAACACATGTTGCATGACACTACCAGAACTTCTTAACATAGGGCCTAGCAGTGCTTGCTCTTATTAAGTCATATGGTTGTTGAAAAGAAAAGTACATTAAGACGATGTCAGGGAGGAGCAGGGTTTTAAAACTGGATGAATGTATTCATTTCCTGGCAACAAGAGAAATATTTTTTTATATCAAATTTGCTGTTGCTGCCCAGATTGTAAGTTAGTTTTACATCTCTTCTGCATTTGAAGCAGTAACAACAGTCTTTCTTGGGAACATATATATCGATGCATATATTTAATGCTCTTTTAGTGAGAAGCAATGAAGAGGACCTGAATGGCCCTCTTTTGTCTACATTAATTCTAAAAGGTACACAGTTCTCTTAACTTACAAGCACCCTTCAGGTCATAGGGTATCTGATAGCAATTTATATCTACAGTTAAAAATCTTACATGTTTACTAAGAAATAAAAAACTGGGGGAAAAGCCTATTTACATTGTCAGAAAGAGATCAGTAAGTTGATAGAAAACTCCTGTGAAAGACGCAGCAGTTAGTAAAAGGTTTCTAAAAGGAACCTTTTAAAGTGGAAGGAACCACTAGTCTAATATGAGTATTTCTTTAATCTTTATACAGAGTATGCTATCAGAGTTTTTAATGGATCCTGAAGCTCAGGCCTTTCATAACATCAACAGTAGAGAAATTAGCTCTAACTCAATTCACTGCACTTCCTTCTGGAAATACAATAATCCTGCATAAAAAAAAATGGGAGCCCAGAGCGGATCATTTGTTATACTTATTTTTCTGATGAAATCTTTAGCAAGCTACATTTTCTTATCCTTGATTCTCTCTCCTTTTTTAATTGGCTTAATTGCAAATCTTATAACTGGATGAAAAATGGTCATATAGTCACTCTAATGACACCAAACAACCAGACTCTTACTGACAGGAATAGTGATACATCTTGAATTACAGCCCCCTTAGTATATGCCTGAATGTTTATGTATTTATTTTTACTGAGCAAAAAGTAAATATCGTGCATAATAGAATTTAAAAATAGCTTCAGAACATTTCACACAAACATTCCTGCTACCATCATTTCTTTCTTTTCATGTTTTTTAGCTACCCAATCACCTATGGAAAATCATTTGAGGGGGAGAAAATGTCTTTGTGTGTGCCCTTATTTTCATTTTTATATCTACTTTATGCTTGTTATAAAATAGGAAACATCTTTGTTTTCACCACAAATGTCCAATGGCATATTCCTCGGCAAAAACTTCACCAAGTCAAAGCATACAACATCCCAGAAGAAGTCGGATATAGAATAAAAGCTGTGCAATTTAGATATTGCCATCCTCAGTCCTGTTGTTGTTATTAGGTGGTGCTGAGTTAGCTGTGATTCACAGTGACCCTATGAACAAGAGATCTGAACCCTGCCCTATCCTGCCCCAATCTCACTCACCGTCCCCAATAGAACTGAGCCTATCGCTACAGTCCCTTTGTCGATCCACCTTGCTGAGGGTCTTCTCTTCTGCAGATACTCCACCTTTCCAAGCATGATGTCTTTTCCCAAGGATTGATCAGCCCTAACAATATGGTTGAAGTATGCGAGATGAAGCTTCACAAACTTTGCCTCTAAGGAGCATCCTGGCTGTACTTTCTCCAAGACATGTTTGTTCTTTTGGCAGTTCAACAGATATTCAGTACTCTTCAATACCATAAGTCAAAGGTATTGATTCTTTTTCTGTCATCCTTGTTCACTGTCCAACATTCAGATGCTTCGAAAGTAACTGGAAAATGCCATGACTTGAATCAGGTGCACCTCAGACCTTAAACGGACATGGCTGCTCCTCAGCACCTTGCAGGAGTCGTTGACAGCAGATTTTCCAAAGCAACACATCTTCTGATTTCCTGATGGCTGGTATCAAGAATGTGGATTGTGGATCAAAGATGAAATCATTAACAACTTCAATCTGTGGCCCTGTGGTGAGGATTTTTGTTCTCTTGACATTGCACTATAATTCATACTGAAGGCTGTGGTCTTTAATCTTCTATAGCAAGCATTTCAAATCCTTTTTGCTTCTGGTGAGCACTGCTGTTTCATCTGCATAATGTAGATTGTTAAGGAGTTTTCCTCCCATCTTGATGCTAGACCTCTTCAGAAAGTCCACCTTCTTAAATGATTCGCTCTGCATACAGATAAAAGAAATATGGAGAAAAGATATAGCCCTGACAGACACCTTCCTTGATTTTAAACCATGTAGTGCTCTGTTGTTCTTTTCAGACAACAGCTTCTTAGTCTAGGCATAGATTCTGCATAAGAATATTAAGTTTCTGGAATTCTCCTTCTGCTCATTGTTAACCATGTTATGATCCACACAGTCAAATGCCTTTGCATAGTCAGTAAAGCACAAATAGCAATCCTTTTGGAGTTCTCTGCATCAGTCAAGATCCATCTGACATCAGAAATGTTCTCTCTGGTGCTAAAGAATCCAGCCTGAATTTTGGCATTCTCTGTTGATGTACTGTTCTGGCCAATTTTGGCTAATCTTGAGCAAGATTTTACTTGTATAATGTTGTTGAGTAATTTCTCTATTCTGTTGGATCACCTTCTTTTGATATAGGAGCAAATATGGATCTCTTCTAGTAAGATGGTCCAGCAGCTTATTTTCTATATTTCTTTACACAGACTGGTGAGCATGCCCAGGGCTGCGTCTACTTGTTGAAACATGTCAATTGGCATCCGATCAATTCCTGGGGTCTTATTATTTTCCAATGCCTTCACTTCTGCTTGAACTTCTTCCTTTATTACCACTGTGTCTTGTTCTTATAGTACTTCCAATCAATTCTTTTTGGTATAGTGACTAACTTAATAGTTAATTTAAAATTAACCTTTAACAAGAATAAAATCTTTATTTCAAGTACTATTTGGATGTCAGAGCAACCAATCTTATGATATAGAGCCGATTAAATTCAACAAGAATTAGGACTTAGAAGATCCACAGAATGGGAGCATCAGTAGTGCTTGGCACAGAACAGTTCTAACACTGGGTCTGAGGTGACAGGCAGAGTTCAGACAGACTGATAGTAAGAAGAAAAGAGCAAAGATGAACACATTTAGGGAAAGGGCTGAAGAGTCTGAATGGAGTAGGAGAAATCCTTGTGACAGGGAAGGTAGGATAAAATAACAGCTTTGAGCTCGAGTTAATTCTGAACAGAATCAACAGGAGATCTGGGGTTTGCATATTGCTGACTTCTAGGTGGAGACCCTGATTAACGGAGAGTGAACCAGGCTGAGCAGCACCCAGTACACACCTGAAAGTTAAATTTGCTTTCAAAGCAGGCTTCAAATCATAGACTTGCATCCTCAATATTTCAAAATTATCAGCTTAGAGTAGCAACCACAAACAACAAAAAGTTAGATTAAATAAAATTTAAGAAGTTTTAGGTTAAAAACTACATACCTTGGCATGATGTAAATCAACCCCATACATGGATAGTTTTTTGGCATTTTCCAAGAAATGCATCTCTGCTTCTGCTGGTGTCATTCCTCTGATAAGGAGAAAAAGAGTGCATTACAATGCAGCTTCCTTGCTTCTTAGCTGGGCTATAACATGCCTCGCTTAGGTTAATCTAACCCATTAACAGCATAGAACCACGAGTGTCTACACCTTTGGGGAGAGTGCAGAGTAAGCAATTCCTGAATGTTCTCATTAACAGTCCCAGGACTTCACCAGGTACAGGTGATGGAAGTTCTTATCTTTAATTCACTGAACTCAAACCTGGGAAGATGAGTTCTACAAGTGATGCTCTCCCAAGGTGACAATGAAATGCAATGTCCCTGGGGTTTCTGTGACTGACCTGTGGCTCTTGTGCAGCTCAATCACTTTATCTTCCAGTTCTTTAGTATGGTTTGGTGCGAAGCGGAAATCGCTGACATAATCGTTCCCACATTCGTCGGGATCATAGTCACCCAGCTCGGACTGCACGGTGTAAGAGCCCAGCAGGGCCAGTGTCACAAATGAGCAGGGAAGTCTGCCAGACACAATGTCATCCCGCAACTGCAGGCAGAGGTAGTACCTTCCAGGAGCCAACAGACAAGCCAAAGAGTCAGCATCAGGAAGAGGAGGCACGTGATACACATTCACAGCTTTTCCTACTGAGTCAAAGCTCCTGACAACTTTTGTGACATCTACATTTTTATCTCAATTCAGGATGAAAAAAACCCATACTTGGCTACAAACAACTGTCAATATTTAAGGGTCCCTAGAACTAAGTCAGTGGTCAATATAAAATAGACACTTGTTAATAAAACACAGAATAAGAGACCTCTAAAGACCTATTCTACCAACATCTTCTCAAAGAATTTTTAAAGTCAAGTGAACAATTTTCATCATGTTCCCCATAATCTTGGTTAATAACAATAAAAAACAATGCTCTTAAATAGAATTATCAGGACTCAACTAGCATTAAGCAAGTTTCATCTCAGTATAGAGATTAGAGGTTTCCCTACGTGACCAAGAGTGATTTCTGGTAATTCCATAAGTACATCATCATAAACCTCATCTCAATTTCCCGCACCCTTAATGAAGCAGTCTCTTTGCAAAGCAGAAATTTCTCTGCTTTTATGTTTTCATTTATTGATTTAATTAAGTTTCTAGAATCTTATATCAAGTCACTGAAATCTGAGACCCCAGTCACCACAAACAGCTTTATTTTGGGGGAATGTAAAACTATCTTCTACGTAATTTTTCCAAGATGTAATAAAAAATATCTCCACTAGGAGGTGGCTTGTTGTTTCTGTTGTTTTGTTTTAGAATTTATTGACATATCAGAAAACTCAAGATGAATGCTAATGTAGATGAGTTATAATAAAGCCTATCACAATCTTGTATATTTGTAAAAAACAAAATTCATCCTATATTTTTCATATAAGAAATGAACTGTAATATATTAGATATTGCCTGAAAATTTGCCCTAAGTATGACTTTAAGTTTATGAT
The DNA here is from genome assembly GCF_000299155.1 of Elephantulus edwardii. Lineage (NCBI taxonomy): Eukaryota > Metazoa > Chordata > Mammalia > Macroscelidea > Macroscelididae > Elephantulus > Elephantulus edwardii. Next base: position 5,776,478 of record NW_006399847.1, read on the forward strand.
ACACATGAAGTGTGTATAATTGAGATATAATTAGTTAACAAATACTTAACAGCCTCTAAAAATTCCTTAAGTAGAACATGCACTAACTTCTCAAAGGCTGGAATAGGAGGGTTCCTGGTAATGCAATAGGTAAGTGCTCAGGGCTAACCCAAAGATCAACAGTCCAAGCCCACTAGACCTTTTATGACTGAAAAGAAGTGGTGACACACACTTGTAAAGATTTCAGTCTGTGAAACTCTATGGGGCAGTTTTCACCTGTCCCATGAGTCAGAATCAACTTGGTGGCACACAACAACATACGCTTTTTTGCCTTCTCCTTCTGAACATTTATATACCTCTTACTAGTTATCCTATTTTTTTAAATTTTATAAATTTTAATGAACATTTACAGAGATTTTGGATTTCCATTCATTCATTGTTTCATTTTTCTCCCTGTCCACCCCTCCACCCATTTCACTCTTCCCTTTGAAAAGTAAAATTCCTTCATTGGTATATTCAATTCCACCCCCGTCACATTGAGTACTCTAGTTACCCTATTTTTATAATAACAGTCTTATGCAGTATTGACCTTATGTGACTGAGCTAACTGACTCAGCATCATGCTCTCCTGGCTCTCCCATGTTATACAGAAGGGGGCGGACAAGGGGGAAGGAGGGAAATCACGAAGACAGCACAGGTTAGTGGGCAGATGGGGGTGGGGTGATGGATTAGCGAAGATTCAATGGGGGCTTGAAAATAACAGTCCTAGATCAATAGTAATTATTATGTAAAATATAATGGTTATGAATGATTGTACAAAAGTGTAGGAACAAAACTCAATGTCTATGAAAGATTGTATAAAACACAATATACATATATGTATGAAACACAATTCATAGAAATAATTGTATGCAAATCAATAAAAATACATGAAGGGGAAAAAAAACCCAAGCAAATAAACAAAACCATAATCTCTATAACCACAATGAACTGAAATTAAACATTTCCTAAATCCTCCAAAAGTATTTTTATATACAAAACTTCACATATAACCTTCTTCCAATTTAAAAAGATCATAAGGAGATCCAATGGAAGTAGTTTTTACCCTTCTCCTAATATGTCTAGAAGGCGCTGGTGGCTTTGTGGTAAGTAGCTGGGCCGCTAACTGAAAGGAATCCAGTTTGACTCCATCAGCTGCGCCGCAGAAGGATGGGCAATCTTCTATGTGATTTACTGCCTCTGAAAACCCACTGGAGGGTCAGTTACAAGTTGGTTTTGACTTGACAGCCCGGAACAACAAACAATGTATCTAGTGAAGTTAATGAAATCATACCAAGTGATGCAAGCTGTCTGGAGTAATATCTATCACTTGCCAAATGCCTCCCGAAAGGATCCCAGGCTTACACAGAATGGCTGGCCTATGTCATGCACCTAGCTCTGGCCTTCAAGGATCAGAGGGAGCATGAGATCCTGTGGAGGGCACATGTAGGCAGCTTTACAGCAGCTCTCCTCTTCTGTTTCAGGCACCATCTCCATGCCAGGGCATTTTTATGTTTTATGCTATTCAGTGACTGGGGTAATTGGGATGGGTGCACTGGAGACAGTGCGATCGGCACAGGACAGAGCAGAGTTTAGGGCCCTTGTACATAGGGTCACTATGAGTTGAAAGTGACTCGATGGCACATAACAACAACACAACAACATGTTTTCAGAAAGGAAATGAATCACTCTCTTTCTATAAACAGGGAAGGGAAAATAAAATCTCAAACACATATGTGAATGTATATCTGCACATGTGTATTTGTGTTTCTTGATGTATGTGTCATTTTTTTTTAAACAGCTGTCAAGTGCCAAGTATAAAAAGCATAAGCATCCAAGATATATTTCCAGACCAAATTTTAAAGTAGAAGTGTGAAGCCAGTACCACATCATTTAAGGCTGACTCGCATCCAATCTGGCCACGGTGGGTGGATTACAGACTCTCAATTTGGCGTGTTTTCCCAGCAGGGTCAGCCACAAAGAAGCATCAGCCTAGCGCCCAAAATGCAACTGTGAACAGACAGGACTGGAAAACCCTCTTGTTGGATGTCTGCTCTCAGCCAGTCTTTTGTTTGCCATTTGAGTGTGGTTGATGGTGAGGCTACCAGAGGTAAGCGTGCTCTTTGCTGAAGTTGCAGAGAAGCCAGCTCTTTGAATATACCTGTCATTCTATGGCCAACAATCAATTACCTGGTGATATCTTCGGATAGTTGGGCTGGGTCTGGAGGGTAAAATTTCACATTAAAGGAAAAGTGCCAAGCACCACCTGCAGGAAAGGCAAAAAAGCAAAGTAAAACCTCAGAAAGCAATCTCTTTCATGACCTAACTGGTGGCCTGCAGCATTAACGGCAAGCACTAAGACTTGGGCCATTTCTCACTACTTGTCTCACTGGGCAACACAGATAAGCCTGGAACCTCATATAATTACTAATCTTCTGGAGCGTCTCAGCAACAAGAGGACTGACAAACCTGCCTTTCCCTTTCAAGGACAAAGGTAAACACTGAGAAGATGGGGGGTGGGTGGAAATGAAGGCATGGCTAAGGCGATCAGACAAGAGTAGCAGCAGGGCTGACTCACAGCCATGAATTTCTTGACAGCTCTTGCAAGAAAAGGTCAGCCATAACTCCCATGTGTTTTGTTATGATAGGTCAAATTCCATGACAGTAAATGTCAGAGGACCATCAGACTATTTTCTTTCTTTTAAATGAGAGAGGCTTGTTGGAGTGAATGCTGCTTTAATAAGCAGAGTGTTGAGAATTCTTTTCTTAATCAGGGAAATTTTTTCCTGAATGCATTTGAATGCTGTGCATTTCCAAATCTCATCATCAGTTCACGACCTGGGTGGACTCTCTTTATGCCTTTCCACACTTTGTATTGTATCACCTACCTGTTCTCTCTATTGTCAACATGCACATCACAAACCCTATAAAGTCTTATAAAACACTGTATGAATTATCATCATAAACATGAAAAAGAAAAGTTACTGTCTTCTTTTCTGTATTCAATTTCTGCATGCTCACTCTTCCACTTCCACTCACTTTGTTCCTTCTAACCTCTACATGCAGTAATTCAATGCAGAAGCTGGTGGGGGGAGGAGGGTTTCTTTCTCTAGGACACAGTTCACATTTATTGTCTCCATCCCTCCATCCAGTGAGAGGTCCCTACCTCGATGCCCCCCCCCGCCACCCCGCCCTAGGTCCTGCTTATACGCTGATGGCCTTGTGATAAGAAACCACACTGCAATCCAAAAAGCACACTGTTCAAATCCACCAGTGGCTTTGTGGGAGGAGGGCCATTTTTCCTCCCACACAATTTATTGTCTCTGTAAACCTGCGAGAGGATCAGCTATGGGTTGGTTTGACAGCACACAACCACCACCCAGGGACAGGGCCCCTGCTAGGTTCTGCTAACATTCTGCATGTATTACTGAGGCCTTCCTCATTAATGTTAGATTCACCAGTGGAAGCCCATCATCTCCTGAAGCCATGCTCTCATCTCACAATTCTGTGACCAGACTTTATGCTTCCTCAGACTTTCAATCACTCCCTCCCTTTTCCTTATTAAATGTCTTCTAGAAATTACATCTCTCCTTGAGTCCATTTCGACAGTCAGAAGAAAAGGATAATGCTGTAGGTACTTCCTAGCCCCCTTTCCTTGCATAATTCTCTTGCATATGGATCAAGGACTTAACTTTCTAGGTTTCCTGTAAGTCTGCCATTTCTGGCCATCAGGAAATGCAAATATCCATTTAAGAATACTAATTTATTCTTGACACTAAGAATTTACCTTGCAGGAACAATACTTAAGATGTCTTAAAAAGGACTTAGCCTAGGACCAGGTATTATTGGAAGATTAATGTTATTTTTAGACCATCCAGAATATATTATTAAAACACAAGCTATAAATATTAAGATCCATAACACTATCTATAAACAAATGTATTTTTAATTTTTTTCATTGTGGTAAAAATGTACCCCATTCATTATTCTACAAATAGCCTGACTGGGTCTTGCTTTCCTATTGATTTTCTATAAAAACAGATCCTTCAACACTTGCCAATGGTAAGGTTCATAATGAGAGTCCATTTCCTTAAAGTGGAATTAAAACTAATGGTCAATTATGGAATTATGGGAAATGGATATAATGTCCTTTTTGAGTTTTTATCCACATTGACATATGCCTTACTTCCAAAGAATAGTTTAGCAATATAATTAAAATAAACTGGTGGTATAGTGTGTCACATGTGGGGCTATCAAAAAATGCTGGCTGTTTGAATCTACCAGCTTCTCTGTGTGAGGAGGATGAGGACGTCTTCTGTAAAGATTCACAGCCTTGAAAAGTCAGTGGAGAGCAGCCAGGAGCAGGAACTGGCTTGACAACAGTGGGTATAGTTTCGGTAGAAAACATTTAGGACAAAAAACTGTAGGTTGGGGGGGAAAAAAGGTATAGAAAAGATATTTCAATGCAAAAAATAAAAAAAAATCCTTTTTTCTAGGAAAGTATCTTTGGGATCCCCGTGCACTCAAAGAGCCTCAGTGGTGCTTGTTAAAAATGCTGACTGGAATCCATGCCGAGATTTTGAACATGATCTAAAAATTTGTGGTTCTCACAAGCCCTGCTTGTGGTCCAAATAAAGGAGGCCTTGGGACTATATTGTGAAAACCACTAATCTTAAGCATCCGACTACCATGCTGCTCATTGCTGTTGAGTTGGTACCAACTCCCAACTGACCTCTGCATGGGTTGTAAATTGCATAGAAGATGGATTGTCTTTCTCCAGTGATTGTACTGGTAGATTTGAATGCCAGAGCTGTGGACTTTGGGTTAGCAGGGCAACTTCCTGCAGTGTATGTAACTACAACTCTCTTAAGCTGCCAAAGAACTCTTTAAAGGGATAAGAGCAAGGATGTCACTTAAAGACTGAGGTGCATCTGGTCCAAGCCATAGCATTTCACATTGGTTCATATTCATGTAAAATTTGGACAATGGCCGGGAAGACTGAAGAAGAATGGATGCCTTAGAATTGTGGTTTTGGTAAAGAAGAATGAAAATATCATGAACTACAAAAAACCAAACAATCCATCCTGGAAGAAGTACAGCCAAAGTGCTCCTTAGAAGCATAGATAGTAAGATTTTGTCTCACATATTTTTGGACATATTATAAGGAGGGGATAGTACTTGGAAAAGAATATCATACTTGGAAAAGCAGAGGATCTAAAAAGGAGGAAGACACTCAAGGACATGGATTTACACCAACTGCAACAATGAGTTAATGAAAAGGGGAGATTGTCAGGATGGCAGAGGGTCAATTGGGGCTTCCTCATGCTGTACACCAGGTCACTTTGAATTGTTGACAAAATGGTTAGCTAACAATGACAATGACTCCAAATTACCACATGCTTTCACAACGTGCTATTATTGAAGAGTTGGAAAGTTAAGAAAACTACAATCTGTATCTTAACCAAGAGGGGGAAAAAAATTGAATCAGGCTTAAACTAGAAATGAATCAGACAGACAGATTAAAGCATACATATATACCCAATAAAGTGAAGTATCCCATCGAAACAAATTGGATCAAAGAGTATGCTTATGTATTTTGGTTGCTAACTGAAAGGTCTGTGGCTTGAACCAACCATTCTTCAGAAAGGCATGTGAGGCAGATTGCTTCTGTAGAGCACAGCCTTGGACAGCCTGTGGGCAATTCTACTCTGTCCTCGAGGGTTACTCCGAGTCAGAATAGATTCAAAGGCAATGAGTTCCTCTCAGATGATGGCTAGTTCCATTTAGAAACAGGAAATGAAACAGCCTGAATATATTAAAATGAATATTTCTAGAATGCTGCTATAGAATTTTAAATAGCAAATTTATGATGAATAGAAAATTGTGAAACTGAATAGAGTTCATTCTTACAAAGAAATTATAAATTTAGTGGCTTATACATGCCAAAATGCTGAAATTTAGTAGCCTCCGCGAGCCAATCAACACCAAAGATGTCAGCAGTCAAGAAATCAAAACATTTAGTGCACTGTAAAGTCTGCTATTAGAGATCTCTCCAAAGTACTGAGGAGCAATAATGTCAGTTGAAAGACTAAGGTGCATCTGATTCAGGCTGTGGTTTTCTCAATCACTTGCTGTAAACTTGAGAGTTGGACAATGAGGAAGGATGAGAGAAGAGGTGATGCCTGTAAGCTGTCATGTTAGAGAAGATTATTGAATATCCTTTGGACTGCCAAAGGAACAAACAAATATATCTTGGAGAAAGTACAGCCAGAGAGCTTCTTACAGGCAAGGATGGCAAAACTTCACCTTACATACTTTGGACATGTTGTTAGGAGGGGCTATTCCTTGGAAAGCTTGGAAAGATGGAAGGTTGGTGACGGAGAGGAACACCTTCAATCAGGCAGACTGACACAGTGACTGCAGCAGTGGGGTCAAGTATGTCAGAGATGATGAGGATGACACAGGATGGATGAGTTTCAGGTGTGTTGTACAGTACCTAACAACAACAAGCATGCACATGCTGAATATTAAAATTTTTAATATACTACATTGTAACAAAATTATGATGGTATTAGTAGGCTACGTAATGGACTGTAATAAAAATGTTAGCAGTTAGTAACTGACAAGTGCTTTTCAGGAGAAAGATGCATCAATAGGCTTCCATTAAAGATTCACCACTTCTGAATTCTGATGGAGAGCCACTGTCAGTTAGGACAGAGTAAATGGCAGGGTGTTTGGGTTTTGGCATTTTTATACTATATATCATAAGTGAGGTACTTTGGTGGCACAGTGAGTGATGTACTAGACTGGTAACTCAAAAGCTGGCAGTTTGAAACCACTAGTCACAAACACCTGAAGTAGTGCAGCTATGAGTTAGTAGGTTCAACGGCAGTGGGTTGGCTTTTTATTTACATCCAAATGACTATGGCTTAAATATATTCTGAACACTTGATCGTTCTAATGCGAAACTTATACTTGGACCAGGAGGCAGTCGTCAGAACAGAGCAAGGGAACACTGCATGGTTCAAAATTGGGAAAGGCGTACGCCAGGGATGCATCCTATCTCCATACCTCTTCAACCTATATGCAGAACAGATTATCCGGGAGGCTGGGCTCTATGAGGAGAAATGTGGGGTCAGGATTGGTGGACGATTTATCAACAATCTGCGTTATGCGGATGACACAACCCTGCTGGCTGAAACTGAGGAGGACCTGAAGCGCCTGCTGCAGAGTGTCAAGGACTGCAGCCTGCAATATGGATTGAGGCTCAATGTCAAGAAGACAAAGATTCTCACCACTGGACCAATCGGCAGCATCAGGATGGATGGTGAGGAGATTGAGATTGTACACAGCTTTAGTTTGCTTGGCTCCATAGTCAACAGTCTTGGCACCAGCAGCCAGGAAATTAAAAGGCGCATTGCCATGGGAAAGTCTGCTGTTAGGGACCTCTCCAAAGTGCTGAAGAGCAGTGGTGTCTCTCTGGAGACTAAGGTGCGTCTGATACAGGCCATGGTCTTCGCAATCACCTGTTATGCATCAGAGAGTTGGACAATGACCAAGGAGGATAGAAGGAGAACTGATGCCTTTGAGCTGTAGTGCTGGAGAAGAGTACTGAGAATACCATGGACTGCTAGGAAAACAAATAGATTTGTCCTGGAGAGGGTTAAACCAGGTGGCTCCTTGGAGGCAAGGATTCTGAGGCTCCGTCTAACTTACTTTGGACATGTAGTGAGGAGAGACCGGTCCTTGGAGAGGGACATCATGCTTGGGAGGGTGGAGGGACGGCGCAGGAGAGGAAGGCCCTCTATGAGGTGGATTGATTCAGTGACTGTGATAATTGGGATGGGAGTGTCAGAGACAGTGCGATTGGCACAGGACAGAGCGGAGTTTAGGGCTGTTCTACATAGGGTCGCTATGAGTCGCAGGCGACTCGACGGCACATAACAACAACAACAACAGCATATTGAGAAGTCTGGTCTGAAGATTTAGAATGTACATAAGATGCCTGAAATCAGTCTTTTTCATCAGAGTGAATTCTTCAGTTTCAAAATTTCTGTTTACCATAAATTTGTAATTTAAACTCATTTATCAACTAAGGTGTACTTGATCTAAGCCATGTATTCTCAAATGCTTACTGTGCATCTGAAACTTGGAGAATGAATAAGGACAACAGAAAAAGAACTGATGCTTTTGAACTGTTGTCTTGGCAAAGCATGCTGACTGTATCATGGTCTGGCAAAAGAACAAACAAGTATGCCTGGGGGAAGTGCAACCAAGCTGCCCTTCAGAGGCAAGGATGGTGAAACTTCATTGCATATACTTGGGAAAGGTTGTTAAGAGGGGCTGGTACTAAGGAAAAAACATCCTGCTGGCAAAGGTCAAAAGTCACAGAGAGAGAGGAAGACTCTCAATGAGATGGACTGATGTGGTAATTGTCACAATGGAATCAAACATATTCTGAGATCATGAGGGTGATGTGGGACGGGGGAAGACTCCGATCTTTTGTTCAAAGGGTTGCTATGAGTCATAGTTGACTGGATGGCACCTAAAAACAACAATCCACTCAGTCTCCAACTCCTGGATAATCTCATTTTATAAACAGATGCTGGACCTACAGCACAGCAAGGATGGAAATAGTATTTTATCATCTATCCTGAGGAAGAAGAGGTTGGTAGTACAAAAAATGACATTAGATATGATAAACATTGTCTTGGTAAAACTTTTATTTTATAGAAAAGATGGCATTTTAGTGGATGGAAACAAAATACTTAAAAACACTATTTTTTTTTCTTTTTTAAAAATCCTGTTTTCTTTGCTATCTGCAGGGCTATCATTTAGATTTCTTTACATTTCAGTCACACTGTCTAAATGAGATGATGGGAAGAGCCTTTAAGTCTCGTGTTCCCATGGTGTCATCAGCTTTTATTGTTTGGGTCTTTTTGCTTAGAAAGGAAGGTGAGAGAAAGGATAAATGGAAGGACTTAGGATAAAAAAAATCAAAATATATCAACAGTAGGAAAGAAAGACTATACTATTTTGTATAGGCTTTCTTGTATTATGGCTTTTCCTTGAAAATGTTATGTGATTTTTAATCAGTCAATTGCAAAGCAAGATTTCATTAGTTAGATGGAATCCTATGTTTTATGTACAGAGTCATGATATATATTTGGTCCATCTGATTTTAATAGCTCAATAAAATGATCTTCAGAGCATATTCACTACCTTAAGATTGTTAATAGGACTTTCAAAAAAAGGAAAATAAAGGTTGTGTTTATATTTGCTTCTCTCATTTGTAGCAGTCCTTGATTCAATCCCAATTCACCCATTTCTATCAATCTACTTTAGAATGAAGTTTCTGGAAAGAGAATACATACAATTTTTCTAAAGAATTTGGTAATTATGTTTTAATTGTGTAGGTAATCAGCTAGCTCCCTGCTATCAGGAAGAACTATGACTTTCCTGGAAAATATTTTAGAGTATTAAGCCATTTAGGGAGCTCTGGTGGGCGTAGTAAGAATCTGTGCTGCAATCCCAAAGACATGCAGTTCGAATCCACCAGCTGCTCCACAGGAGAAGGATGGGGAAGCTTTCCCTGTGCAATTACTGGCTCTGAAAACCCTCTGGAGGGTCAGCTGTGGGTCATTTCTGATTCTATGGCACACAACAACATTAAACCATTTAAGCAATACTCATAGCTTTCTTTTTATTGGTGTTTTTAGTATTTCAACATCCTCAACAACTAAATTAACAGCTATGAAGTAGGAATCAACCCACACCTGACCCTCCAGTAGATTTTCAAAGACTAAATTGTACGGGAGGAGGAGGCTGCCCATCTTTCTTCTTTGGACCAGCAAGATGATTCTAACCACCCATATTTTAACTGGCAGTGCAACTCATTACATGGAGCTCCCTTCTGACATTCTAGGACTTTGGGAAAAAAAGTACTAATATTACTCTTGTCTCTATAAATTATAATCTATTGAACCTTAGAAAAAGAATGATGATCTTATTCATAAGATGGTCTTGAACTCATTCTCCAAAGAGAATTAACTATGTGGGAGAATGAAATCAGATTTTATTTTATAAAAATAACTTTTAAATTAGCATGCTATTTCAAATTACAAGGATTACTCAAACTTGTGGCAAAAATTAGAGTTATGTACAAAAACATAAAAAATGTATCTTTTCCAATTTCCTAAACTGAAATCTGTAGTAATTACTGTTAAAATCTTTCATGGCCTCTCAAATTTTTCCATAAATTTTTATGTGCAAGTATTGTTTTAAATAAATGAGATCCTGTTATGTTCTACAATCTGATTTTCTCTAAGGAGAGATTAGACATTTTCATTCTACCTCATTATATTTTAATAGCTGCCTGGTATTTGATGGTGCAGATATTCCATGGTTGACTCAACCACTTCCTGACAAATGGACATTCAAATTTCCCCCAGTTTCCCTCCATAAAAACCAGTATTATAGCAAAGTTTCCTATGTATACACATATGGGCATTTGTCTCAAACACATTCTCATTAACATTCTACATTTAGAACAAATGGTCAAAAGTGTACATGTTTAAAACAAACTGTTTTTTTACAAGATTGTTTCAATTTATACTTTAAAAAATTATAAATATATATATTTAACAGTGTACTTGGTCTCAAACTCTTAAAATAAACTTAAAATATTCAAATAAGTGAAAAATGTCTCATTTTAATTTGTAAATATCAGTGCAAATTATATTACAGCATTTAGCAGCTTTTTATATATGTATTAACTACCTATATATATCAATTTTTAAAGTTCCTTATTTAATCATATAATCCATTACAACATGAAATATGTATTTTTTTTTTACTTATTAGAAACCAAAAAGAGAGATAAAGAATAACAAATTTCAATCTTATTTGTTATTCTATATATGACTTCCCAATAGTGATTTTTAATTTTTTTTTTAAGCTTTGTACTGGTTTACCAACAAAGTTCATAGTTTGTATACTTTGTTTTCCACAATGGATCTCCCCCCCTTTCTTTATCTACCCTCTCTCTCCACCCAACCAATGATGATTTTTATAGTTTGGTTTCTTTATATTCTATGGCTGCTAGGCTCAATATAACATTAGTAATTGTTGTTATTATTGATTGCCTTTGAGTCAAACACGACACATAGCGACTCTATGAACAAAAGGCCTGAAGCCTTTCTATAACTATGACATTTATCAAAGTTCATAGACATTCCAGAGGCATGTTTTTCAAGAAGTAGATGCCACTCCTGCTTCCAAACATTAGTAATTAATTCTGAAAATTTTAAATGGCTAATTGTGTCACTTAATGAAATCTTATATTTCATATCTGTCTCCAACTTGTGCTTATTAAAGGAGTACTATCTCAGCAAGATTAATGTGCCAAAAATCAAACCTGAGATTTCAATTTTGTCTTTAAAAAATGTTAACAGCCACAGTGATCATTTGGGTGCATGCTACGAATGCAAGACAACCTATTCTCAGAAGGTCTTAACATTTCCATATAAAATAGTCCAACAGAACTTACTTCGAATTTGTTTTTTTATTTCCTTAGAAGGGTCCAGCCAATTCTGAAAAGAAAACGATATTTTGAATTTGAATCAAAGAAGAATAAACATTACTTCACATTGATCAGAGACAGACATCCACTAATGTGATTATCCCCTAATGGTGACATTCACAAGTGAGCATGGCTTTGGAGACGCCCCGGGGGCAATGGGCCTTCCCAGCATGATACTGAGACCAAGCAGTGGCCTAAGAAAGGAATGAGAAAACCATGTGCATACACTGTTTGTCCTTGACAAAATTCTTTTTCTTTTGCAACCATTGCCTTCAAAGATTCAAGTGAGCACAGAAATAAAAGGAAAATAAAATAACTCCATGTTCAAAGGAGTTACTTGAATAAATTAAAAACATGAAACTTGACTTGCCATACTTATGTTATGGCCGTTGTGAGCCCTGTGACTTCAGATGTTCATGAACTTACCTGGGAAACTTCTCTCAACAATGAACACTTGCCAGAAGTGTGTGGGGTTTTTTTTTTCCTCCCAGAAAATCTAATGTTTTAATGTTTGATGAGTAGTGGCTATTTAAGCTTGATCCATTTCATGCATCACAACAAGTTATCAAGAACAAAATTTATTTAATTTCATTTCTATCCTCTAATACAACAGAAATATTCTTTATTTTCCAGGTGGTTATAGGGATTAGTAAAGCAAAGCCCTGGACCAATCAGATGTTAGAGTCAACAGAGGTGTTTTGTTACACACTAACGTGTTCTAGAAGAATGCACCAATTGAGGCTGGCAAATGACCCATGTATCTCATATTCTGGTTTGGTAAGAACATGAAAGCATAATCAGTTGAATTAAAAAGGAGGACAGCAGCCCAAGTCTTGAACTACCTCAACAGCTTTTATCACACAACCCTGCTATCGTTATAGAATTGTGTGACTTGAATAGTTTTAAAATAAAAATATCACTGTATCTTATTTTCACTGGCTCAAATAATATGGCTCAACTGTGATTTTTTTTAAAAAGGCATCATATAAAAATCTTTAGAATCATAAACAAATACTGCACTAAAATCAAAGAGCTGAACTTACATTGTGTTTCAAGAATAAGACTAAAGAACATTCTACACAATTTCCTTATGAGGACGCAGGTGATGAATAGCACTGGAAGATGCAAAATGGAAAGTGCGGGGATGTGAAAAAAGACTCACTTATTTAGTTTTTTGGGTTTGGCTTTTTTTAAATTTTCAGAATATTTTAAAAAATTTGTTTGCATATAACAATTCATATACATTGTGTTTTGTACAGGTAATTTGTGCTTTATGCATTCACATACATTATATTTTATATAGTTAATTACCACCCCCATTAAACCTTTCCCATTACTTCACCCCTCCACCCACTAGCCTATGCTATCTCAGTAATTTTTCCTGCTTTCTCTTTTTCTGTCTCCTTTCTTCTGAACATTTATACATATCTTACTCAGTTTTCCTCCTTTGACAACAGAGGCCTTACACAATATTTGCCCTTAAATGACATTTCATTCAGCAAAATGCTCTACAGTCTCTTCCAAGTTATAGAGTGAATGTACTACAGTTTCTCAATCCGTTTGTTTGTTGATGGGCATTTGTGAATAGAAATTTGTACACGTATGTCCATAGCAGCATTATTCACAAAAGCAAGAAAATGGAAGTACTTGTTTAGTTTTAACCCATGTGTGGTAAAAGGCTGTTAAAAAATCCATTGTATTTTGTTGCTTTTAATCTCTCACCTTTTGGTTTTCAGCGTCTCGATATGTAAGCCCAAAGTAGTCCTTCTCAAGCAGGTTCAGGTGTTCACACACTTTATCAAACAGCACTTGACCTCTGGAGCGCTTCTATGGAAGAACAAAACACACAGAAGACTCTGTCAACAATCACGGATGAAAGTGGATAAAATGTTTGCTAGTGCGGTTCAAGAAGCAAGTAACAACTGTGACCGCTTCATCAGCACATGCTTAACTAGGAGAGTCAGCAGAGTAGACTACAGTGGGTTTGCACCTAGGAACCTCAGAGCTAAGCCAAGATGGTCTGGACAACAGAACAAAGGATTCCTCTTGAGTCACAATGAACTAATAGAAACTAGTAAAAGTAGAAAGGATGCATTAAGGCGTAGATGCTTACGGTGTTGACTAAGTTAAAAAGATAGGCCCACAATCACCACTCAAATCCAAGGAAAGAAATAAGCTTTCCCGCAGCATCAATGAAATGTCTCACAAGGAACATTCTAGAAGATGTCTTCAAATATCACATGCATGGTTTACTAACCACAGACCTTGCCAAGGAATCTTGTGTCTAATAGGGTGGCTAAATTGTCTATTAAAATGGTTATTTTTATTTCTAACTTTACAAATTATGTTAAACTTTTTAGGAAATTTCAAACATGTGCAAGAGCAGAGCAGATAATATAATGAAAGTGCAACTACTCATCATCCAGTTTCAGCCGTTACTGTCAGAGTCACAACCTTGTTGCATCTGCAGTTACACCCAACTCCTCATCCCATTGGTTGTTGGTAACTCTGAAGCCTCTGATGTAAATTATTCTCTCGCACACAGAGAAAGAACTCTACTTTGAAAAAAAAATTCTATTTTTGAAAAAAAACTTTAAAATCAATGCTTTTATCACACCTAAACAAAAACTCCAAGAATCCCCTAATGTTATCAAATATATAGTTAGTAATTTAATTTCCTCAATTGTTTCAAAAAGACTCTTCTTATTTGTATGCTAAACCCATACATTGCAATTAGTTGATTTATCGCTTTAATCTTAATCTTTAAGCCCTTCACTTATCCTGGTTCTCTGCCTGAAATGAATTGGAAGAAAGCAGGTCATCTATCTGGAGAGTTCCCACAGTCTAGATTTTAGCTATTTGCATCTCCATGGTGTTACATAATATTTTCTCCTCTCCTCTTGATTTCCTGGAATTTGGTAGTTAAGTCTGAACATGTGATCGGATTCCTGTTTTAATTTTTTCCCTGTAGATGAAGCTCTGTAGTCTCATAGGAAAGCTTCTCTTTCACGGTATTCACAACCACAGACAAACCCTAGAGCCGTTCACTCTAAGTTGCAAAATGCTGATCCTCCAATTCCAACCCTACCCTCTTTATTTGTCAGCTGTTGTGCATCTATGGAGAAACACTTCTCTGACTGGTATAGCTTGACCCCAAAAGGATAAATCTTTACTTCTTTTTCTATTATCTGTTTCAAAACTATGAGTAGGCTTCCTGGTAATGTCTGAAGTCACCAATTAGATTTTCTATTTTAAAACATCCCTGTTAACTTATTCAAACAGGTCTGATGCATTTCAATCAAATATAAGGAACTGCTGCCCATGTTGACAGATCAATGTCTCTGGCCGATCTGTTCTGCTATGGGCATCCGGATGCACAGGCTCGGTGGGAGGAGTAAGACCTCCTTTTCCCCTCCTAATTTGCCCAGATGACATGCACTATCTAAGCTCCACCCTCTCCTTTTCCCATGTTCCAATGTAACCAGGCAGAACTCTGGCACTAATTGCTAAACTTTTCCATTTCCATCCAGCCTACCCTAGTTCAGGCACTCTTTTTACCATGCCTTTGAAAGGATTGCTCCAACTGTATGCTAACTTATTCGGGTCACAACCTCTGGCTTAGGAAGAGAAAGCTGGCCTTGCTCAGAACTCCTCAGGTACCTTGCTTGCCATCAATGGAGTTAGGCCCATGCAGTCAAGACACCAATGAAGGATCACAGACGATGAAGTCTTAACCCATGCCATCTGTCAGCAATCTCCAGACTGTGCTGTGGAATGACTATCCACCGTGAATTTGATTCTGAAAGGTGGAACTTCCCCTACAACTGTTTTTGCTCATGGAGGCAGACTCCATAGGAAATGTCTCGTTCTTTCCTGCAAAGTCCCCTCAACTCTTGAGGATTTCTCCCCCTAGTTTCTCTTCTCTGAGGTATTTCCTTTCCCAGCCAAACCTGAATTCTCTCTCCCCTGAACAATGGAGAACTTTATAGCACTACAATGGCTCTGTCCACAGTCTCTCCATGGTTATCTCTGTGCATGTTCTTCATATCCCCATTGACCTCTGAACAACTGGTGGGTTTGAACCGCTGACCTCTGGTTGGCAGCCTAGCACTTGACCTATGACACCACCAGGGCTCCTTTTCCTGTTGTGCTGCTGTGGAGAGAAGGTGTCCACTCTGACTCACAGCATTCCTGTGTCAGAACAAAACCCTGGCCATCCTCAGCATCTTCATAATCTCTGCTATGCTTGAGCCCACTGCCATTCTGTCTCATCCAGAGTCTTCCTCTACTTCCATGGCCCTCCACTTCACGTATGATGTCCTTCATCAGGGACTGGCCCCTCCAGATAACATTCACTCAAAACTTCATGAACTCTTCACAATTGTTATGCATAAGAGAGCTGAACAATGACTAAGGATGACAGAAGACGAATCAATGCTTTTGACTTGTGATAGATTCTGGAAGCAATTTAAAAATGCTACACAAAGTATATGTACAAAACATGATGTTGTTGTTGTTGACTGCTGTCGGGTCGAGCGTGACTCATAGTGACCCTATGAACACAAGACCTGAAGCCTTTCTATAACTATTGACATTTATCAAAGTACATAGAGTTTCAGAGGCATTTTGCTTAGGAAGTGGATGCCACTCCTGCTTCCAAATGAATATGTAAGCTAATGATTTTTGTTTTAAATGCCTTTTATCCATGCATACTTCAGGTATTTCTCCAATGGGCTGTGAGAACTGGACAAAATTTCTGGAGCTGGGCCAGAGACATCTACATTTTAAACTTCTCAGGTGATTCATGGTTGAAAGGCACACTTTATGATAAATGACGTTTGTAAGTTAATGTCAATCTAAATATGAAGACTAAGCTGCACTACAGTCCCAGAGGCATGGGGTTTGAACCCACCAAATGTTCTGCCAGAAAATGAAATCTCCTCCCAGGAGATCTTCTGCCTCTGAAAACCCACTGGAGGGTCTGCTATGGGTTGGTTCGATGGTAAATAATAATAACCACCAAGGAATTGTGTTTCTTTTAAAAATAAATTTACAGCTTTGATTTATACTTTTTCAGATTTAGTTCAGGCCTGACCCAGTTTCTTTTATACTTTATTTATTTACATATTGACACATGCTTAAAATCTTAAGACATTCTAATCAATTTCATGGCAAATAGAAATTCCAAGAAATAAATGCTAAGGTAAAAATGTTAAAATAAAATGATGCAGAAAAGAAATAATAAGTCACCAAACACCGGGGGGGGGGGGGGAACCCCATGCTAATTGCGTTAAAGATATGAAGCAAACATTGAATTTGAAATGTTCTGAAGTTTGTTGAGGTAATTCTTTCTATTACGTTAGCCTTTGTTTAGCTAAAATCTAGGCATTTCTCAGGATTGTGCCATCACACTAAAGAATGAAGCCAGGCAGGTCAATAAATGTCTTCATTTCCTGCTGTTTGCAGACAGGTGCACTGGGCTTCCCTCATGGCCCAGTGAACTGACTGAAGAAGAACTTTGTAGGTAGAGGGATGACCTGAGGGAGGTGCTCAGAAGCTCGGCACAAGCTTTCCTAACAGGCACAAAAACACCACACACAGTCTAGAATTCGTCTAGCATTATTTAAACACATGTGCAAAAGGATACAGGGACATCATTGCACTTTGCAGATACTGCAGACTTGACAAATCAAAGATCTGTGGCAGTAGTGCGTTGTATAAGTCTGCGGTGTTGAATAAGTCCACTGGTGCCACTTTTCTAACAGCATGTGCTCACTCTGTGTCTGTGTCACACTTTCTGGTAGGTTGTTATTGTTTTAATTTTTATTTTATGTTGGTTTGCTTTCAGAGTTTGTAAACATTGTATTTCACACTCTTCTTCATTCACAGTGTGTTTTGTATAATCATTCTGATGTATAATGTTTTATGAAATTAATCACCATTGGATCTTGCCCATCATTACCTTGTCTTTTCAGGTCCTCACACGGGATCTTTCCCATTTCCTTCACCCTCTCCCTTTACCCATCAAATTGTGCAACTCTGTGATATTGCCTCTACCCATCCTCACCCTTTTACCTCTACCCATTCTCATCCTTCTACTCCTTTGCCTTCCCTCCTTGGGTCCCCATACATATTTTACTAGTTATCTGTCTATTTTAAAAATAATGGTCTTATGCAGTATTTGTCCTTATGAGAATGAGTTAGTACACTTAGCATAATCTTTAGTTTCTTTCAGTTATGTACACATTCTAGTAGTTTAAAAAAAGTTTAACTATTTAAAACATCTTCCTAATGTTATTGCACATTTTATAGAATAGTTGTTCTTGCTAGGTGCTGACGAATTGGAACAAACTCATAACTGACCTTCTGGTGGGGTTTCAGAGGCTAGAAAACACATGGGAGGAGAATGCCCATCTTCGTCTCTTGGAGAGAATGTTGGTTTTGAACCATGTGTCTATGGGTTGGCACCACAACTCCTTATCCCTAGGCCACCAGAACTCCCTTGATAGATTACAGTGTAGTGTAACTTATGTAGTGTAATCTTTATGTGCACTGACAACTGAAGAACTCATGTGACACTTTTATTGTGGGGTCAGGACCAAATCCGCACTATCTCGGAGGTATGCTTGTGTCCACATGCATTCAAGTCATTTTTACAAGTGGAGAACAACACACAGTTGTGCATGTTTTAACTCTAGTTCTATTCTGTGACATCAGACAAGCTATTTAACCTTGCTGAGGGTCACTGCCTTTCATTTTAAAATGGAAATAACACTTGCATTTAATCATCAGTGGTTGTAGTAAGCACAGTAGAACACTGGAGAACATACTGTCTAATCATGGGGCACAACAGTTACTAAATGTGAATGGTTATTATCAGGCCCTTTTGACAAAGACTCCAGTACACCTAGAGTTTCCTAGGCTAAGATTTGTTGTGTAGTTTCCATGCAATGAAATGCTAAAAGATTATCATATCATGATGTGACAAACAGGGTAAGAGACAGCTGAAAAATCCATCGTTGTTGAGCCACCTCCGACCCATGGCGACCTCATGTGCACCAGGCATGAGCTGTGCTCTGCAGGATCTTCAGCGATGGACTTTCCACCAGTAGATCACCAGGCCTCTCTTCAGAGATACCTTGGGGTGAGCCCAAAGCTCTGTCCTCTCAGTCAGCAGACAAGTCTGAATTGTCTGCATCCATCAGGGACTTTACTGAATAGATGAAAATGGGGAACTGCATAAAAACTAGTAATATTCTCCCATAACTGAGTGTATTAACAATTACTTCTTGGTGGGCCACTTTTAAATGGTATTTGCAATATATTGGGTACAGCCTACAACACAAAATAATCATCATGTATCATCACATATATGGCACATATTACCATCAATATAGGCAGCTCTGGTGGCCTGATGGTAAGAAGCTGCACTTCAATCCCAAAGGTATATAGTTCAAATCCACCAGCTGCTCCATGGGAGAATGGTGGGCAATCTCTTCCCAGGTAATTTACTGCTTCTGAAAACTCACTGGAAGGTCAGCTATGGGTCAGTTCCAATTCAACAACACATGACAACAGCAGCCAACAATATGAACTATTCAAATGCAATAGTGAAATCATGTTTTAGATGTGATCATTGCATTCTGTGCACAAAAAATTTCAGCACATTGACAACAAGAGGCCATTCATGCAGGTTAAGCTCCTTCACCTCTGCCTAACAGGCTGTTTGCTTTCAGCCACAGTCCTTTCTACCTTCATTTGCTGTAGCAATTCCAGCCTCCAATGGAATAAGACTTTGATGCCCAGAGATACACTGTGGTAAATAATAGTGTTCCAGCTAAGCATGCTTCTTTCTGGCCAGCATATTGGGCTTGGATTGTGACAAAGAGTTCCACACCACACATATAAGGTATTGGCAGTGAACTATCAGACAACATTTCCGGCTGTTCATCTGCTAAGAATTCAGGTCATTAAGCCAACATGTGCAAAACGAATGCAGAACAAGATGCCCAGGAAAGAGGGATGTTTGAGATATAAACTTAAGCTTGAATCAGTAAAATAACCATGGTAGCTAACTATGAGTGACATGGGACTTTGGGATTTTTTCCCCCTTCCCTGTATTTAAAAAAGAAAAAGAATATATATATTTAATCCCCTTTCTAAGAAAATGTTCAAAAAAGAAAAAAAATATTTAAACTCAAGTGGTGATTTAGAACTCCTTTGATCAAATAACATTTGATCAAAACAAGAATAATACTATTATTATAAAGCAGGTACTGAGTAAACTGCACCCTTGGCATCAAAAGCCTTAGCCTGTTTATACAGTAAGATTGCGAGTTAAGGAGGGAGGGAAAGACAGCAACATTAGGAAACAGTGGTAAGAAGTTGTGCTGTAATCCTGAAGGCACATGCTTAGAGGCCACCAGCTGCCCCACGAAAGAAAGGTGCGCAATCTCCTCCTGCGTGATTAACTGCCTCTGAAAACCCAGCAGAGGGTCAGCTATGGGTTGGTTACAATTTGATGGTACACAACAACAGTGGCAACTTACATAGTTAAAAATGGAATAATATAATTTCACCAGTTAGTTATATAAGTTTTATCCTTTGTTGTCAAGCTGTTTACAACTCACAGCAACTCTATGTAAGCTAGGAGAACAGCCCCACATGTTTCCAAGACTGTACTTTTTACAGAAGCACTTCTGCCACCTATTTCTCCCACGAGGTGACGGGTGTGAGTGGCTGACATTCCAATCAGTGGCTGAGTTCTAACCACTGTGATGCCATGGTCCCTGAGAGGCCTCTAAAGAATGAGTCAACTCCACCTCTAATAGTTACTCTAAGGACATAGTAGAACAACCCCATTCACACAGTGTTACCAAGCCTATGATCAGTACAGAAGCAGACTGGCTCATCTTTATCCACTGGAGAAGCTGGTAGGTTTGAACTATTAACCATTCCAGTCCCTTAGCAACTGAGTGCCTAACCATTCCACCATGTGGACTCCGTGTAAGGCCTGTGTTGTTGTTGTGTACAATTGAATTGGAACCGCTCATAGCTGACCCTCCAGTGGGTTTTCAGAGACATGGGAGCAGTCTGTCCATCTTTCTCCCATGGAGCAGCTCGTAGATTTGTACTGTCTGCCTTTCAGACAGCAGTGCATCTCCTTATCACTAGGCCACCAGAGCTCCCTGTACAAGGTCTATGTTATTTGTTGTGGAATCAGGGCTGACCCATAGCTGTAACCTCCAGCAGGTTTTCAGAGACAATAAATTGTACAGAAGGAGATTGCTCATCATTCTCTCACAGAGAAGCTGATGGATTTGAACTGCATGCCTTTGAGGTTACACTGCAGCTTCTTACCACAAAGCTAAAAGAGCTCCTATACAATGTCTATCATGTAAGGACTACTACTATTGTTGTGTGCCATCAAATCAGAAACGATCCACAGTTGACCCTTGAGCAGGTTTTCAGAGGCAGTAAATCCCACAGGAGATTTCCCTTCATTTTCTACAGAACACCTGTTTCCTTCAAGACTGCAATGCAGCTTCCTACCACTAGGGTACCAGAGCTCACTGTAAGGTCTGCGGTGAAATACAAATAAGTATCTAAAAAACAAACAAGTCAGCAGGACAGATGACCACATTGTGACAGCTGGATCAGTCTCACCTTCCTTTAAACATGCATTCTGGAAACCAAGCATCTAAAATCCAAGTCATAGGGGAGGGGGAACTCCTTCTCAATCATTAATTATTGTGATTTCACATGCATTTTCTTCATATTCTGATAGCTTGAATAGTCAACATGTACCAATGTGGAGTACAGTTAGACTGACACATTAAATCAGCATCATGTTCCAGCACCATTCACTCAGGGACTTCCTCCCTTAATGCTGTCTGAGAAGCCAGACCCTGTCTGTGGGGGAGGGAAGGAGGCTGCTGACCTGCTATGAAAATGAGAATCCTGGCTCTAACTCTAGAACTCAAGTATTCAACGACAGAGTAAGATATTGGAAGCACCACGGTGCCCTAGATGCTACAGTTCTAAGCATTTAAGAATTTAAGAAATAATGCTAAGAAATAACACAACATTCAAAATAAAAGCTAAAAAGCAATGTCAGTCTTAAGTTGTGCCTGATTCAGGCCATAGTCTTTGCAATTACTTGCTATGCATCAGAGAGCTGGACAGTGACTAAGGATGGCAGAAGAACTGATGCCTTTGAGCTGTGGTGCTGAAGAAGAGTACTTAACATACCATGTACCATTTAGAGAATAAATAGGTATGTTTTAGAGACGGTGAAATCAGGCTGCTCCTTGGAGGCAAGGATTCTGAAGCTCTGTCTCACATATTTTGGGCATCTGGCCATGATCTTGGAGGTCATCATGCTTGGAAGGGTGGAGAAAAAGACCCTGGATAAGATGAATTGACACAGTGACTGGGACATGGGGGTAGATATATAGGAGACAGTGAGAATGGCTCAAGATAGGGAGGGGCTCAGAGGTATTGTACATAGGTTGCTATGAGTCACAGACGACTTGACAGCACATAACAACAACAAACAGAATTTTAAAAGCACATTGCTTCCTAAGTAAGTACCTTTACCTTGGCGAATAAGTAACAAACACCATTCTAATTTAAGGAAAAAACACCCCCATCCTATTAAAACAAATCATCCTATTAAAACAAATAATCAACACCACACACTTGGACAGGTGTTTATGCTCTTTCCTCTGTGCACAATAAAGCACCATTTTTTTCTTGGAGCGTCTCTGTATGCCTAGGTGAACTGGGGAGTTAAAGACAGGCGCTTTCAAATGCTCCTGAGAATTCAGGTAAGCCTGTTACTTCTCATCTATGAAAGGAGCCCCTGGGTGGTACAAATGGTTGAGGCTACTCACTGGAAGGCTGGATGTTCAAGTCCATCTAGAGGTGTCCTGGAAAGAAGGTCTGGTGGTCTGTCTGCTTCTGAAAAGCTGCCACTAACTACCCTACAGAGAACACAGAGTTGCTATACCACAAAGGAGTGGATGACATGGAATCATTTCATGAAACTACCTATGATCAGGAGCCAATGATGATGAAAAAGGAAGTTCAAGATGCTGGCAACAAACAAAGCCCCAGGAATTGATAAAAAATAGCAATTGACATATTTCAACAGACAGATGCTACCCTGGATGTGTTCATCAGGAGGACACCTGCCTGAGCAACTGACTTGAAGAGATCCATATATATTGCCATACTAAAAAAAATGATCCAACAGATTGTGGAAATTATCAAACAGTATCACTAATATCACACCTAGCAAAATCCTGCCTAAGATTATCCAAAAACAAATGGAGTAGGACATCAACAGAGAACTACTAGAAATACAAGCTGAGTTTAGAAGAGGCCGTGGCTCTCGGGACATCATAATCAATGTCGGATGGATCTTGGCTGAGAGCAGAGAGGCCCATCTGTGTTTCATTGACTATGCAAAGGCATTTGCCTATGTGGAGTACAACAAATTGTGGTTCACCTTGAGAAAATGGGAATTCCAGAACACCTGACTGCGTTCTTGCAAAACCTACACTTGGAGCAGAACAGAGCAAGGAAACACCATATGGTTCAAAATCAGGAAAGGAGCGTGTCAAGGATGGGTCCTGTCTCCATACCTTCTCAATATATATGTGGAACAGACTTGAGGGCCAGGGCTCTCTGAGGAGGGGTGTGACATCAAAATTGGAGGAAGACTCATCAACAGCCTGTGTTATGCAAATGATGCAATCTTACTTGCTAAAAAGGAGGATGGCCTGGAGCATTTGCTGCAGAAGGTCAAGGACTGCAGTCTTCAATATGGATTGAAGCTCAACTTCAAAAAGACAAAGATTCTTACCACTAGACCAAATGACAGCATCATGATAGATGGAAAGGAAATTGAGATTGTTAACAATTTCAGCTTGCTTGGTTCCACAATCAACATTCTTGGTACAAACAATCAGGAACTAAAAAATCAAATTGTATTGGGAAAAATCTGCCGTCAGGAACCTCTTTAGAGTGCTAGAGAACATAGATTTCAGTTTGGAAATGAAGGTGTACCTGGATCCAGGCCATGGTCTTTGCAATTATTTGCTATGCATCAGAGGGTAGACAATGACTAAGGATGACAGAAGGAGGACTGACTCCTTTGAGTTGTGGTGCTGGAGAAGAGTGTTGAACTACATGGACTACAAAGGGAACAGACAGATTTATCCTGAAGTGGGTGAAACCAAATTGCTCCACAGAGGAAAAGATTTTTTTTTTCTTACATACTTTGGGTATGTTGCCAGGTGGGACCAGTCGTTGGAGAACATCATACTTTGGACAACTCAAGAGGGGAAAACCCTGGATGAGATGGATTGACTCAGTGACTGAGAAATTGGGTTTAGGTGTATCAGGACAGTGAAACTGGCTCAGGATAGTGCAGGGTTCAGAGCCATCATGCATAGGGTCGCGATGAGTTGCAGAAGACTCAACATGACAATACACCACATGCTCATTTAGCTCCTGTACTGCACTTGGCTTGGGAGCAATTTTACAAGCTGTACAATTTATTGAAAAATGTCGAGGTCAGCCTCCCAAGTAAGCAGTTTCACTCATGATTTTATTCTCTGTGCATGCCATACAGTACCTGCTACACACAAATACTTTCTTTTTAAATACAAAGGAAAATAAAGCTAAATAAATGCAACTGGGATTGACTGTTTTCTTTTTTAGCAAAATAAGTGAAAACCACTTTCTAACACAAGAGGCATAGCTAGTGAAAGGTGGGCCATCCAAGTGTTAAAGTGAAAAAGAAAGAAAAGCAAAGGGGGCAAAGACCCCTAGAAAGATGGGGGAGACCCAAGCCTTACAGCATGCTGTCAGCAGAGGAGGAAAGAAAGAGAAGGCAGATACTCCAGGTGGGCACCGCTTTTACTGACTCCTGATTACCTGCTTTAAAACTCTTCAAAGACTGCTACAAATTTGCAAATTTGTTTATGACCAATTTGTTAATATTTTTCTACCAGATGGATATAACCTAGAGTATGGGATCCCCCCCCCCTATTTTATAAGAAATCTTTCATTCTCACAAAAAGAAAATGCAGTTGTTTTCAAAGTCCCCATCCCCTCAAGGTTTCAGGTAAACTTCTTGCTAAACTTTTGGTCTGTTCTCCCTAAGCTCAGTTTAGTCCTTGTGAAACGGAAGCCTGATTGTGTTTTCAGAGACCTTCCCTTGACTAGGCTGAGCTAGGTCAACCCCATCTCCTTTGTATTAATGACTCAGCAGACACAGGCTATGCTCAGCCAGGGCTACCATCTGATGGATGTGGGCAATTCCGTGGGCAGTACAGAGATGTGCCCTGCGTTCCTCTCTAAAACGTAATTTTAAACATCTGAGTATGCCCAACTAAAGAGAATAAAAAGATAAATATGGAGAGAGGAGTTTGGGATTAATTGGTCCTACAATCTGAAATTAAATAAATTTATTCTAAAATGGAAGTTAACATTTTTGCTGTGGTCACAATATTTAATGAGTTCACAGTCAATATCCCTGTCATGCAGATGATCTTATTCATGCATCTGAGCAGACCTTTTGTTCCAAGCTCTCCTTAAGGGTTAGGGAAGCAGAAGTGCTCACGCTTAATCCGATGTGACAGAGCTCTGTTGGCACAAGGGAGCTGTACTGCCAACCTAAAGGCAGCGTAGCTCCAGCCATCAGAACCCACCAGCAGCTCTGAGGGAGAGAGACTGGCAAACTCCTCCCATAAGAGGATTTACATCATGTTCTGACCCAACCACAGTGAGCTGAGCTAACACAATGCGGGTGCTTTTTATCAACTGTTCTATTGTTCAAACTGTGCTCTATCAAGAACAGTTGTAGGGGCTTGTGCATCCTTTTGTTTGTAAAATGCTCACGATTCCAATGTCATTTAGGAACTAAATCTTAACCTTATGCAAGTTAAGCTCCTTGCAAAAGGTGGTAGTATATTTTTTGTGATCATGTCAAGCCTCATGTCTCATGAGGAGAGGTCAATATTATCCCTAATTTTGCTCTTAAAATATATGGTTGTGTATGCAATAAACATCATAAAAAACAGCATCCTAGAAAAACCATAATTTGATATAGTCAAATAATTGTGTGACATTTATAAAAGCTCTGCTTAAGAGGAATAGCAGTCACTGAGTCTTTACTGATGGTGGTTTGGAGTCTATGCTGGGAACAAGCTGGTCGGGAGCACTTCTGACAACTGGGCCAGGAGTGAGTGTAAGGCTTCTGAACAAGTGGGGCGCTTCCATTGGGGGGAGCTGTGGGTAATGCCTTCCTCTCCACTTCCCCGGTGGAGGCCTCAGCAAATGCAATTTGTGCACTGACCTCATTCCTGGCTTCACTAGGTCCTGCTTTCTAGAAATATTTTCGTCTCTTTACATCATGGGATTTTACCATGGGCATTATGTGTAACATTATTAAATCTTGGCCAGAATATGATGGGGTAGAAGTAATGGGAACTCAACATTAAAACAGAACAAATGTTTGCAATATTACATTTCAAACTCTGTCCTCCCCCCTTTGATAACGAGCTCCTTTTGGATTTATTTGTATTTATACAAAATAAAACTCTGCTGGTCACAACAGGCAGAACAATATTTTTTTTCTCTGAAGGACTAACTGGAGACATTGACAGGCACTGTGTTTGCAGTAATCATCTGAAGTCATTCATAAACTTCACAAGCTCAGTCTTGACAGTTTCCTCAAGAATTTGGTGGCTCTGTAGTGACTTTCTTGGCATCAGCATAGAATCCCAGAAGAAATATCAGGTCTCTTTATTCCTCCCAGTTTTCCAAACACTGTGACAAGAGCTGATTTCTGGATCCAGTTGTGCATCTGCATACCAGCTTTCATTCCTCATAATTGACATTGGGGAAAGGCGCCACATTCCTTGGGCACTCAGATTAGGAATGGCTCAAATGTGCATGCCAGCTAACAGCACTGTCAGGGGGACAAAAACATTCTCAAACAACAAAGATATCTTGTTCGTGGGCATGTCATCATCCCCAATGGCCAAAGTATTTAATGATTTCTAATCTGCCTTTGAATTAGGATGTTGACAAGTATATGGAATAGACCATGGTCTGCCAGAAGCACAAATAAATCAGTCCTGGAAAAAGTGCAGCTTTCTAAGAATGTTCTTTAGAAGAGAGAATGGCCAACGTCATCTCATTGCTTTGGACAAGTCGTCAGGAGGGGTCAGTCCCTGGGGAAACTCCATGCTTGGGAAAGTCAGCAGGAAAAGGAAGATCATTGTTGAGATGGATTGACAGAGCAGCTGCATTAATGGACTCAAGCACAGCAATGCTTGTGAGGGTGGGGAAGAACTGGGCAGTGATTTGTTCTGTTGTCCGCGAGTCTGAGCTAATTCAAAAGCTCCTAACAACAACAGAGTTATCCTTACCTAGACTACAATAGGTCAATTTTGGTAGCAATCAATAGACCTTAAATCCCAAGTATTTAGAAATAAACCACCAGTGATAGTCACTTGATGAAGGGGGGGGGGGAACCATACCAGTATACTAGGATACTAACTTTATTGATCTAAACATGATGTGTCTCAACAGAAAGTCCCACAACGTGGAGTTCATGACCTCTTTCAGAACAAACCTATAAACTGATCAAGTATTCAGTGGCAGATTCCTCACTGCCTGAGATGAGGCCAGAGGAGAGAGGGTGTGTGTTCCCCATACAGTGATAACTACCTCCTCAAATGGAAAATGCTAGATGTTCTGCTTATAAGACATTCATTGAAGAGAAAAAAAATATTCAAGGGGAAAACAATTTTCTTATTAACATCACTCCTTCATACTTTAAAGCACAATAATAGTAGCTTGAAAAAAATTAAAATCACAATTATAAAGTATGCAAATGTAAAACTATTCTTAATATTCTTCTTAAACTGCTCAGAGAAATTAGGCATCAGTCAGTCCTCACAAGTAATGGAATGCTATGGTTCTTATAATTTTGTATAACTGAAATCCTAATGTATAAAGATAGCAAAAAAGGCAAATTAAAGAAATGAAAGGAGAACAGGCATAAATGGGAAGAGGCACAGCAATCAATCACAACACATGATAACACCTAATTATCTCTACTGATGGCACCTCATACAGCCCCCAGCTTCCTGCTTGCTACAGCAAATAGTACAATGTCTTAAGCAGCATTTAGAAATGACACTTAAGAATGTTTTTATAGGTAGACTTGTTCTTGAAATCGTGTAAGACTGATCATGAAACAATAATCACTACTATAATTTCCCTATGTGATCAGGCACACTCAGTTCACAAGCGGAAGTTATGGCAAAGAGGGACAGGGACTGAGTGTACGGTGGGACCTGAGGGTGGGGCTTGCAAATGTCTCCTCATTCCCAACTTTCAGTATTACATTGGATGTAATTAATGAAGTGTCTCTCTCTCTCTCTCTCTTTTTAATTTTATTGGGAAAACATGTTAGGGGTACAAGAAGGTGAGGGTTGGGGGCAGAAGGGTGAGGATGGGCAGGGATGAAAATTTCAGGGGTACAGTTACAGAGGCTGCACAATTTGGTTGATGGGGGAGCAGGTGAAGGAAATGAAAAGGATCCAGTGGGGGCCAGATGCTACATTGGAATGATAAGCATAGTCCAATGGCGATTAAGTCCCGCTCTTTCTTTTAGCTTCTCTCTTTTTCATCTCAGTCAACAGAACTAGATCATCACCTCGACTCATTACCATAAAACCAATTCATAGCTGATTCTCCATTAGGCTTCCAATTCATAGGAGAAGAGTGATCATGAATTCTGGAAGTGGTGAGAGTTTTGGGTTAAAAAAAACTGGATAAATTGCGTATACTGCATTGAAACAGATGAGGGAAAGAATAATTTAAAAGTAATATATGATAGGGTATTATGGTTATCACAAGAGTCCACAATTAAGGTTGCATAGTGGCGTGTACTTGGGGCAGTGGGAGGGGTGTGGGGGAAATGGATCTCAAAGAAAGAATTTTTGTTTTACTTTTCAAAGAGAGGAGTGAACTAGGGGTCAGGGGGCAGGGCTGGGTAGGGAGAAAAGTGCAACAATGAATGAATGGAAATCCAAAATCTCTGTAAATGTTCATTAAAATTTTTAAAATAAAATATAAAAAAAAAATTGTCATAGAATGATAAGACAAGACCAAAAAAAAAAGGTATCTTGGGAGTTCACACAATCTTGATTCAGGAAATCCAGTCCTTTTTTTTTATGATTTTGAGCTTTATTTAGGGTCCCTCTCCTACTCTAATTTAGATTTTCTGTGTCCCTAATAAGGTTAGTAGTCATCAAAGTAGTTCTATGGCTTATACTTGTTTTTCTGTCATTTTGCTTGTGTGTCATTTTTCTGGATTTTTTCATGGTTTTCTCTGTGAATCCCTGGATTTCTCTGAAGATCTTGTATATACAAGTCTTTGATTGCCTTATCAAGTAGTCCTTTACCATCTCTACCTCTGGAAGGTTCTCTGACACTTTATTTTGCTCACTTGTTAGAGCTACTTTATTCTTTTTCTTCATGTGTGATTATTGTCTGCAACCTCATGGACATTAAGATGAGAGGAGGTGGGAGAACAGATTCTTTCCTTGACACTGGGTAACAAGTGTTGGGGGCTGGAGGACAGGAGCCCTCTATGGCTTCTGTGGAAAAGTGGAATCTTTTTGGGTTGATTCTAGCAATTATTGTGCTCTCTGTAGGTCACAGAAGGACATTGCCAAAGGCATTGTGATGGTATGCTTGCCAAATAGATGAGGTAAGGCATCTGTGTATGTACAGACTGGCATCGCAGTAGGTGATGGAGGACAAAGAGTTTTCAGCACACGTGCAGACAGCCTGCCAGAACTACCTGGGTGGGGGATGTGGGATGAGGCAGCTGGGAGATGGCTGACGAAGCGACTGTGTGATTTCACTCATCAGGCAGAGATGGAAACAGTATAAGAATGTGATGGGTGTGGGTTCCATGGCGATGACGTGGCTGGGAAGGGAGTTACTGAGCAATGAGGCAGAGTGCCAACTTTCACTGGTCAGCAGACTAAGGACACAGTGAGAGATACCTGGGGTGAGGGTATATGGGCCACTGGTCTCCGGATGGCTGGCACAGGACTATGTGCTATCAACTGTGGAGGGAGCAGGCTGGCAGAGTGAAGCAGCTGAGGTGGAGCATCTCCACTCAC
The DNA here is from genome assembly GCF_000299155.1 of Elephantulus edwardii. NCBI lineage: Eukaryota > Metazoa > Chordata > Mammalia > Macroscelidea > Macroscelididae > Elephantulus > Elephantulus edwardii. The sequence continues at coordinate 5,806,298 of NW_006399847.1, forward strand.
TGGCTGGTGGTCAACAGCACATTACAGACTGCTGAACAAGCAGAACCACACCCAATATTGGTCTCTGCTCTGGTAGCATGGGAGGGCATGGTGTCAGTTGCTGGGCAATGGGATAGTGGCTACCAGGTGCTGGTATAGCTAACTGGAGGACAGTGAGGGTGGTATGGGGCAAGCTATGTGTAATCCACAGAAGCCTGAACCTCTGGTGGCTGGGGTAGTGGGATAGTGGCAGACAGGAGCATGCACCTTCTGTCACTACGGTTGCGGGAGTGAGGATGTGATACACATCCCACTGGAGTGCCAGCTATTGTGTGGTGGCACACACAAGTCCAGTCACCAATCACTGTGCACGGGGGTGGAGAGGCTCAGACTGTGCAATCTATGGGGGTGCACTTTAAGTGGTTAGGGGAGGCGGCTGGCAGGACTAGTGGAAGAGACAGGCTAGGGGTGTTTGCTGCCAACGACCTGCTGTTCAGCACAGGAACAGGGGCTGCAGAAAGAGAGTAAGGGAGGGTGGTGGCGGAAAGCCTGCCTGGTATAGGGTAAGCGTGGACCACATTTTTGGTCACCTGAAGGGTGGAGAGGGGAGGGGAAGTCTATACTTGTGTGGTCATTGGTAATTAATGAGGGAGCCTGGGCACTGCTGGGGATAACCAGGGATCAAGGTCCTGCCCAACTCAAGGTGAAAAGAGGACATTGTTTAGAGTCAAATGTCTCCAATTGCTACTCCAGGGGCGTCCTATGCCATGATCACCAGTAACTCTAAGGACCAGCATCCACAGCTGATGCGTAATTCTACCTTATTTCCTGGATTCTTCCTTTCCCTGATTGCCCTGATCTCAGGAACTCTTGTCTGCCTTCCTGACCTTTCCCTCCCTTGCTCTGTCTCCTCTCTGCTCATTGTGCATCATGATGAAATTGTCTACATTGATCTGTGGCTCCTATGAAAGATTCTGTGAAGTCCATTTTCTATGCTTCTCACTGGTGATTGCTGTTTGCTTTGTCTCAAGTTGGTCACACTGTGCGGGGCCAGCTGGCAGGGCATCTGTGATTCGTATGTCTCTTGGTTTGCTTTTTTCCAACCAGTTTTCTCCTTCCATTCAGTGTCTAGTCTAATCCTTCATTTTTCTGTTTGCTGCTCAGGATTTTAAGACGGTTAGCTACCTGTCTTTGCTGTAAGTGGATGGCATGCTGTGTCTGATTAATCTGTTATCTTGCTCCATCCTGCTGTTCATTCTTTTTCTTTCTTACTCATTAATTCACTATCTGGACAACCTCATTCACCTATGTGTCTGATTCAGTATAAAAGATATCACAAATCCCAAAGCCCACCAGTCTGACTGCTCTTTCGAGTGTCAAATAATAAATTCAATTGAAATAGTAGGTGACTACTTTTACATTCTTTGTATTTTAAATTTAATATGTCTAATATGAAACTCATTATTTCCCAGCATGAACTTTTCTTTCAGTATTTTACATCCATCCGTAGTACCAGTGACTCTGTCCCAAAAGTTCACTTTCCTATTACAACCCTCATGCTACCATCTACCTGCACATCTAACAAAGACATTTTTGTTTTTTTCAGGATAAAAAAGCAAAACAAAGACCCAAGTCCATTTTTGTCAGCTGGATTCTAACTCATGACATCCTTATATACCACCTAGTAGAATTCTTATTCTGTTCCATTTTGCACTCCACCATTGATTCTTATCATTCATATGCCAATTTCTGGCAACTTACATGTTGCTGTGATGTTCAATGTGATGCCACTGGTATTTCAAATACTAGGAAGGCCACCCGTAGTGGACAAATACCAACAGAGTGTCTAGAAGACAACAGACTAGACAAAAGGACCTGGCAGTTTAAATCTGGGAAAAAGTGGCCAGTGCAGCATTATCTGATATAGTGCCAGATCAGGAATCTCTCAGCTTGGAAAGCACTCTAAATACAAGTAGGAAGAGGTGCCTACTCAGATCAGAGCCAACTTCAATGGCATTTTTTGAGTAAAGCTTATAGACTATTCAGGTGCAAATATTCCTTAATAATGGAGGTGTGGACTATAAAAAGTATGAGTCTAAGAAAATTGGAAGACATCAAACTTGAAATGGAATGCATAAATATAGATATCCTCAGCACAAAAGAAGGTGGAGAAAATACTCAAAATCATGTACAAAAAAGAACTGACATTGAAATATTTTAGGAAGTAAGATTATCCAAAAACGACTGGAAAACCATATCAGCAGAGAACTGTCAGAAGTCCAGGCTGGGTTTAGAAGGGGTCGTGGTACTAGGGACATTGTAGCTGATGTTATATGGATATTAACTGAAAGCAGGGAATACCAGAGGAGTGTCTATCTGTGTTTCATTGACTATGCAAAGGTGTTTGACTGTGTGGCTCACAACAAACTGTGGTTGACTCTGAGAAGAATGGGAATCCCAGAATACTTGATCGTTCTAATGCGAAACATATTCTTGGACCAGGAGGCAGTCGTCAGAACAGAGCAAGGGAACATTGTATGGTTCAAAATTGGGAAGGGCGTATGCCAGGGATGCGTCCTATCTCTATAACTTTTCAACCTGTATGCAGAACAGATCATCCAGGAGGTTGGGCTCTATGAGGAGAAATGTGGGTTAAGATTGGTGGAAGATCTATCAACAATCTGTTATGCAGATGACACAACCCTGCTTGCTGAAACTGAGGAGTGCTTGCTGCAGAGGGTAAAGGACTGCAGCCTCCAATATGGATTGAGGCTCAATGTCAAGAAGACAAAGATTCTCACCACTAGATCAACTGTCAGCATCAGGATGGATGGTGAAGAAATTGAGAATGTTCACAGCTTTAGTTCACTTGGCTCCACAGTCAACACTCTTGGCACCAGTAGCCAGAAAATTAAAAGACATATTGCCATGGGAAAGTCTGTTGTTAGAGACCTCTCCAAAGTACTGAAGAGCAATGGTGTCTCTCTGGAGACTAACATGCATCTGATACAGGCCATGGTCTTTGCAATCACTTGTTATGCATCAGAAAGTTGGACAATGACTAAGGAGGATAGAAGGAGAATTGATGCCTTTGAGAAGAGTATTGAGGGTACCATGGACTGCTAGGAAAACAAACAGATTCATCTGGGAAAGGATTAAACCAGGCGGCTCTCTGGAGACAAGGATTTGAGGTTCTGTCTAACATACTTTGGACATGTTGTAAGGAGAGACCGGTCCTTGGAGAAGGACATCATGTTTGGGAGGGTGGAGGGACAGCGCAGGAGGGGAAGGCCCTCTATGAGGTGGATTGATTCCATGACTGGGGTAATCGGGATGGTTGTGTCAGAGACAGTACAATTGGCAGAGTACAGAGCAGAGTTTAGGGCTGTTGTACATACGGTCACTATGAGTCGCAAGCAACTCGACGGCACATAACAACAACATCTTATGACCAAGACCCAATTATGATGAAGGAAAAAGTTCAAACTGCATTGAAGGCAGTGGCCTAGTGGCAAAAAGTGGCACTCTAATCTTAGACACACAGTTCAAAGCCACTAGCTGCTCTGCAGGAGAAAGATGGGCAATCTCTCTGTGAGTAACCGCCTCTGAAAACCCACTGGAGGGTCAGCCATGGGTTAGTTCCAACTGTATGATACATAACAACAGGAATCGATGGGATATTAATTGACATATTCCAAATAACAGATGCAGCGCTGAACATGTTCATTAGTCCATGCTAGGAAATCTGGAAGACAGCTACGTGGCCAACTGACCGGAAGAGATCGATCTTTCTTCCCATTCCCAAAATATGGTGATCCAACAGAATATGAAAATTATTGAACAATATCATTAATGTCACATGCAAGCAAAATATTGCTGAAAATATAAAAAAAATGGTTAGAAGAGTACATCGACAGAGACTGGCCAGAAGCACAAGTTGGGTTTAGCAGAGGTTGTGGCACCAGGGATATTACTGCTGATGCTAGATGGATCTTGACGGAAAGCATAGAATATCAGAAGATTGTCTACTTGTGTTTTATTGACTACGCAAAGGCATTTGACTATGTGGATCATAACATACTATGGTTAACCTAGAAAAGAATGGGGATTCTAGAACACTTAACTGTGCTTATATGAAGTCTATACCTAGATTGAGAAGCTGTTGTCCAAACAGAATAAGGAAACACTGCATGATTTAAAATCACTAAAGCTGTGTATCAGAGCTGTATCCTTTCTCTATACCTGTTTAATCTGTATGCTGAGGAAATCATTAGAGAAGCAGGATTTTACAAAGAAGAGTATGGCATCAGGATTGGAGGAAAGCTCATCAACAACCTGTGTTATGCAGATGATACAATCCTGCTTGCTGAAAGTGAGTAGGACTTGAAATACTTGCTGTAAAGGACCAAGGACTGTTGCTTTCAAAATACCTCAACATCAAGAAAACACAAATCTTCACCAGTACTGGGTGATTAGGAAACATTATAATAGATGGAAAAAAGATCGAAATTGTCAATTATTTCATCTTGCTTGTACCCACAGTCAACATCCTTGGTATCAGCAGTCAGGAGATCAGTGGACATATAGAAATATGGGAATGTCTGCTGTCAGGGACCTCTCCAAAGTCCTCAAAAGCAATGTTGCCAGTTAAAGATTAAGGTGTGCTTGACTCAACCACAGTGTTTCCAATCAATCACCTGCTATGAATCTGAGAGTAGGACACTGAATTCAACTTGTAGTGTTAAAGAAGAGTGCTGAATATCCCACAAACTTCCCAAAGTACAAACAGAAATGCCTGTTGAAGGAAGTGCACCCAGAGCATTCCTTAAAGGCAGTTAGTGAAGTTTGGTCTCACATATTTTGTATATGTTATAAGAGGCTATTCTTTGGAAGGGGACATCATATTTGGGAAGATGGAAAGTCAGAAAAGGAGAGGAAGACTCTCAATGAGATGGACTGATACAGTATCTGAATCAATTGACTCAAATATATCAAGAATGATAAAGATGGTGCAGGATAGAACAGGGTTTAGATCTGTTGTTCAAAGGGGGCTATGAGTCGTAATAGATTTCATGGAACTAAACAACGACAGTAAAATGAACTCAAACAGACTGGTGACAGCCATTTCAAATTGAACAATCATATGGTGTACTATGCCAGAAATGACAAACAGAAAATGTAATGATATAAGGTTGGTGTTATGTGCTGTCAAGACGCTTGACAGTTTTCAGAGGCGGTTACTCACAGAGAGATTGCCCATCTTTCTCCTGCAGAGCAGCTAGTGGCTTTGAACTGTGTGTCTAAGATTAGAGTGCCACTTTTTGCCACTAGGCCACTGCCTTCAATGCAGTTTGAACTTTCCTTCATCATAATTGGGTCTTGGTCATAAGATGTTGTTGTTATGTGCCGTCGAGTCGCTTGCGACTCATAGTGACCGTATGTACAACAGCCCTAAACTCTGCTCTGTCTTGTGCCAATCGCACTGTCTCTGACCACCCATCCCGATTACCCCAGTCATGGAATCAATCCACCTCATAGAGGGCCTTCCCCTCCTGCACTGTCCCTCTACCCTCCCAAGCATGATGTCCCTCTCCAAGGATGGGTCCCACCTTACAACATGTCCAAAGTATGTTAGACAGAGCCTCAGAATCCTTGTCTTCAGAGGGCTGCCCGGTTTAACCCTTTCCAAGACGAATCTGTTTGTTTTCCTAGCAGTCCATAGTACCCTCAATACTCTTCTCCAGCACCACAGCTCAAAGGCATCAATTCTCCTTCTATCCTCCTTAGTAATTGTCCAACTCTCTGATGCATAACAAGTGATTGCAAAGACCATAGTCTGTATCAGACGCATGTTAAGCCTCCAGAGAGACACCATTGCTCTTCAGTACTTTGGAGAGGTCCCTAACAGCAGACTTTCCCATGGCAATATGTCTTTTAATTTCCTGGCTACTGGTGCCAAGACTGTTGACTGTGGAGCCAAGTGAACTAAAGCTGTGAACATTCTCAATCTCTTCACCATCCATCCTGATACTGCCAATTGGTCCACTAGTCACAGCATAAGAAACTATCAGCAGCTGGCGTGTTTGGAATCACAGAAGTCAAGGAAGTTTCAGATCAAGTGCTGCACAATGGGAGATAGATGTTAAAGGGAATGGGTAGAAGTGGATGGGTATCCTGGTGGACGGTGGAGCAGCAAATAAGTGAGTAAAGACCAAAGGCAGGGACAACACTAATACTAATGGTTAACTCCACACTAAGGGATATATCTTTCACTTTTTCTGTAAAATGCTGGTCTGTCTGATACTTCTCTAAATCTGAACATTCAGATTATGACAGACTAGGAAGAAGGATTGGCCAGCCACTTCTGAAATAGCAGGCCTCCGAAAACCCTACGTACAACAGAACACATGTAGAATAACAAGAAAGGGCAACTGAGGTGGAGCTTTCAAGTATGGAAATAAAAAGGAAGAGGAAGAACAGTTGTAAGCAGACACTAGTGACTGGGACATCGAATGGGAGAAGAAATGGAATGCATAAATATTGACATACTGGGCAATGGTGAGATGAGATGGACTGGCATGGGGCATTTTGAGTCGGATGATCATATGACATATTACTCTGGAGATGAAAAGGTGAGGAAAAATGGAGTTGCTTTCATAGTTAAGAAAGTCATTTCTCGATCCATCTTGAAGTACAAAATTGAGAGTGACAGGATAGTATCCATATGTATACAAGGAAATCCAGTGAATACCACCAACAACCAGAGCAAAAAAAGAGGAAATAGAAGATTTTTACCAACTTTTACAGTAGGAGATAGATCAAACATGCAATCAAGATGTATTGATAATAATGGGTGACTGGAAATCAAAAGTTGGGAATAGAGAAGAAGATTTAGTAGTTAGAAAACATGGACTCGGTGGCAGAAATGGAGCTGGAGAGAGAATGACTGAATTTTGCACAATAAATGACATAACACATCATCAAAAAGAACATTACAAGAGCTATGCTAAAGTATATTGCTGTAAGTGATAATACCCATACACCTACAAGGAAAGTTGTCTGGCTAATACAAGAATTTCAATTCATTGGCCAAAGGCTGTTTACCAGTTTCTGCAGCCTGAAATTGATCAAACATGTAATCACTTAAAATTATTGGTGAAAGAAAGGGTAAAGTTGGAAATAGAAAGATCAGTGTCTGGAAAATGACATAAGAGAATGCATAACAGAATTTGCAAGACCAATGAATTATTTATTCACTGTAAGTGACTAGAACTACCAGAACTGCAGGCTGGGTTTAGATGGGGTCATGGTACTAGGGATATTGTAGCTGATGTTAGATGGATCTTGGCTGAAAGCAAGGAATACCAAAAGAGTGTCTACCTTTGTTTCATTGACTATGCAAAGTCATTGGACTCTGTGGATCATAACAAACTGTAGCCAACTCTGAGAAGAATGGGAATCCCAGAACACTAGTGCCAGAACAGAACAGGGAAATACGGCATGGTTCAAAACTGGGAAGGGTATATGCCAGGGCTGCATCCTGTCTCCATACCTTTTCAACCTGTATGCAGAACAGATTTTCTGGGAGGCTGGGATCTATGAGGAGAAATGTGGCTTGGAGGAACACAACCCTGCTTGCTGAAACTGAGGCGGACCTGAAGCACTTGCTGTGAAAGGTCAGGGACTGCAGTCTTCAGTATCATTTGAGGCTCAATATCAAGAAAACAAAGATTCTCACCACTGGGCCAACTGACAGCATCACAGTGGATGGTGAAGAGATTGAGATTGTTCACAGCTTTAGTTTGCTTGACTCCACAGTCAGCACTCTTGGCAGCAGGAGTCAGGAAATTCAAAGATGTATTGCAATGGGAAAGTCTGCAGTTAGAGACCTCTCTAAAGTACTGAAATGCAACAATGACAGTCTGGAGACCAAGGTGCGACTGATACAGGCCATGGTCTTTGCAATCACTTGCTATGCATCAGAGAGCTGGACAATAACTAGGGATGACAGAAGAATTAATGCCTTTGAGCTGTGGTGTTGGAGAAGAGTATTAAATATACCAAGGACTGCTAAGAAAATGAAAGGATTTGTCCGGGAGAGGGTGAAGCCAGGCTGCCCTTTGGAGGCAAAGATTCTGGGGATTCCTCTGACATATTTTGGACATGTTGCAAGGCGGACCAGTCCTTGGAGAGGGACGTCATTCTTGGGAGGGTGGAGGGACAGCACAGGAGAGGAAGACCCTCCATGAGATGGATGAATTCAGTGACGGGGGTAATGGGGTAGGTGTGTTGGAGACAGTGAGACTGGCACAGAGTAGGGCAGAGTTTAGGGCTGTTGTACATAGGGTTGCTATGAGTCACAGACGACTCGATGGCACATTACAACAACAACATACAAATATACAAATGTCTTCAGCTAGAATATGTTATTATTGTTACATGCCATTGAGTCACTTGTGACTCATAGCAACCCTATGTACAACAGCTCTGAAGCCTGCCCTGTCCAAGCCAGTCTCACTGACTCTGATACACTTACCCCCACTGCCCTAGTTACTTTATCAATCCATCCCATTTGAGGTCTTCCTTTCTTGGGCTTTCCCTCCACCATTCTGAGCTAGAATATACAATAATCAAATTGACTACATGTGTGGAAAGAGGTAACTGAAAAGTTTAGTATCTTTAGTCAAGGCAAAGTAGAGCTGAATATGGAAGAGACCATTAATTACTCATATGTAAGTTCAGGGTGAAGATGAAGAAAATGAAAACAAATTCATGAGAACCCAGGTACAATCTCAAATATATCCTACCTGAATTTAAAGTATACCTCATCAATAGATGATTTCAAATTGTGACCTGAGAAGACAAAGTTCAATAATAAAAATGCATACAAACTTTAAGTTAGAGTATCAAAAAGGGAAGAGTGTGCTGAGTTTTTCTCAGGTTAAAAGAATCAAAGGAAGAAAACCAAATTCAAGCCTGGAGTCTCAATACTGGATGACTTTATGGGTAAAAACGAACTAAAATGTTTCAACAAGTGGACACAATAGTGGATGCTCACTAGTCTATGCCCCAAAATTTGCAGAACTACCACCTGGTCACCTCATGGGAAGAGATTCATATCTATGCCCATTCCAAAGGAAGATGATCAGCAAAATGCATAAAATATCAAACAATTATTGTTAATACCACAACCCAAGTCAAAAGATAGTTTTTCTTCAGTAGGTTTTCTTTTTTATTAATGATTTTTTAAATGCAACATACATATATTATTTACAGCATATTCTTTCCATTTAATTCCTCCCCATTCATTCATTGTTGCACATTTTCCTCCCTACCCACCCCTCCCACACTGTTCATTTTACTCTTTGAAGAAAAAAAAACTGATTTCATTCTTATACAAACTCCCCCCCAGTTCACCTTAATATGCATTTCTTTTCCTGTAATCTTGTCATTAAAATAATACCTAATCCTATATTCCTTTTGAACAGTTTTCTCCATCATCTTTTTCAATGCAGTATACATAATTTATCCCCTCTTAGCTTCTCCCTAACCCAAATATTAGTCCTTTTGTGACTGAGATAGTTCTCTCGGCATAATGTCCTCCAGGGTCACCCATTTTGTATAATATTTCATGAGGTCTTTATTTTTCAAAGCAGCATAGTATTCCATTGTGTGAATATACCACAGCTTCTCTATCCTTTTGTTTGTTGATGGGCACTTGGGTTGTTCCCAACTCTGCTTATTGTGAACAAAGCCGCAATAAGCATGGGTGTGCATATATCTGCTTGGGTGGCATTTCTGGTTTCTTTAGGGTATATTCCCAGTAGTGGAACTGCTGGGTCAAATGGTAATTCTATTTACAAATTTTTGAGAAAGCGCCATACTGCCTTCCATAATGGTTGCACCGTTTTACCCTCCCACCAACAGTGAATAAGTGTTCCAATTTCTCTACAACCTTGCCAGCATTGCTCCTTGGAGTCAAGGATTCTGAAGCTTTATCTGACATACTTTGGGCATATTGGAAGGAGGGACTGGTCCTTGGAGAGGGGCATCATGTTTGGGAGAGTGGAGGGACGGAGCAGGAAAGGAAGACTCTAGATGAGATGGATTGATTCTGTGATTGGGGTGGTGGGAATGAGTGTGTTGGAGATGGTGAGGTTGGCACAGGAGCTCTTGTACATAGGGTCACTATGAGTCACAGGTGATTTAATGGCACATAACAACAACAACGACATTGCAAAGAACATTAATTCTAGAAGACTTATCTGTGCTCATATGGAATTTTTAAAGCAAGAGGCAGTCATCTGAAAAGAACAGGATATGCTGTGTAGTTTAAAATCAGGAAAAGTTATTTATCAGGGAATTATTCTTTCATCATACTTAGCCTATCTAGGAGGTAAGCAAATAATCAGAGTAGCAGAGCTATATGAAGTTCAGACTCTAAGAAGCAGTACAGCATCAGGGTTAGGGGAAGCCTCATCCACCACTTGTGGTGTGCAGGGGGAAAAAGACACAATCTTGCTTGCTGAAAATAAAAGAGGACTTGAAGCATTACTGATGATCAAAGATGACAGCCACAGGTATGGATTACATCTTAATATAAATCCTGAATCCTTACAACTGGACCAATAAGGAACATCACAATAAATGGAGAAAAGATTGAGGTTGTTAAGGATTTCATTTTACTTTAATCCTCAATCAGTAGTTAAGGAAGCAGCAGTTAAAAAGTCAAACAATGTATCACTTTGGGCAAATCTGCTGTATTGGATCATTGTAAAGTGTTAAAGAACAAAGATGTCATTCTGAAAATTAAGGAATGTCTGACTTAAACCATGGTATCTTCAGTTGCTTCAAAAGCATGTGAAAGGTGGGTAATGAATAAAGATGACTAAGGAAGAATTTATGCCTATGAATTATAAGGTCAGAAAGAATATTGAATACGCCATAGAATGAAGAAAAATTAGTCTTTAAATTATGGTGTTAGCAAGAAAACAACAATAAATTTGTCTTGAAAGAAGTACAAGAAGAATTTTCTTCAGAAGTGAGGACTAAGAGACTTCCTCATATATAATCTGGACTGGTTATCAAGAGGGACCAGTCCCCAGAAAAAGGACATCATTCTGGGTAAGTTAGAGGGTCACTGAAAAAGAGGAAGACTCATAAGGATGCAGAGTAGTATAGTTGCTGGAACAATGACTGCAAACATAGCAACGACTGTAAGGAGAGTATATGACAGTGCTTCATTCCATTGCATGCAGTGTGATCAGGCGTTAGAACCAAATCAGTGGTGCCCAACAACAAAAACAGCTTGCAAGATTCTGTCATTGCATGCTATTCCCGCTTCATTTAAACAAGGATGATTATTCTCTGTTTATAGTCTCTTTTCTCCCTCATCTGTTATTTAATGCAAGCATTTAAAATAAAAACAACACAAAAGTGGGCGATCTCCAGAGCTGCGCCTCATCACCTACTGTGTGACAGGAGGAATGCTCAGGTGGTCCCAACATTTCCTACCTGCTCATGAGCATACCCTGCATCCATGACCGTTGTTAGGTGATGCATAGCGACCCTATGAACAACAGATGGGAACAGTGTCCCAGCCTGCATCTTTTTCACCATCTCTGCTATGTTACGCTCATTTGTTACAGTCACTGTGTCAATCCATCTTGTTGAGGGTCTTCTTATTCTCTGACCTTTCCAAGCATGATGTCTTTTTGCAAGGACAAGCTCCTCTTGACAATATGCCCAATATATGCAAAACTGAGTTTCACTATCCTTATGTTTAAGGAGCATACTGGTTACATCCCTCAAACATAGACTTGTTTTATTTATTTTGGAAGTCTAGTACTCTTTTCCAACATCATAAACCAAAGTTATCAATCTTTCTTCTACCATACTTATTCACTGTCCAACTTTCAGATCTATAGAAAGCAAGTGAAAACACCATGGCTTACATCAGCTATGCCTTAGTCTTTAAAAGCATATCCTTACATTTTAAAGAGGTCCTTGACAGCAAATTTCCCCAATATAACACAACTTTTGATTTCTTGACTGCTGTTACCATGGTTGTTGACTGTGAATCCCAGGAAAATGAAATCACTGACAACTTCAATCTCTTCTCCAAATATCATGATGTTGCCGTTTGGTCCAGGGGTGGTGAGTTTTGTTTTATTGATGTTGAAATGTAATTCATATTGAAAGCTGTATAGTCTTTGCTCACCTGTGGCAAGTGTTTTGAGTCTTCCTCACTTTCTGTAAGCAAGGTTGTATCGTCTACACAAAAAAAGTTGTTGATGAGTCTTCCTCCAATCCTGATGTCACAGTCTTCTTCACATAGACCAGCTTCTTAAATTATCTGCTCATCATACAACTTGAATAGGTATGAAGAAAGGATGCAAACCTGATGCACACCTATCCTGATTTTAAGCCATGTGGTGTTCACTTATTCTGTTCAGACAAAAGCTTCTTAGTTTATGCATAAGTTTTTCAGGAGCACAAATAAGTTTTCTCGGATTCCCATTCTTTTCAACATTAGTCATAATATGTTACGATGCACAGTTAAACATCTTTGCATAGTCAATAAAACATGAACATATTTCTAGTATTCTCTGCTTTCAGCCAAGATCTATGTTATATTTCCTACCTAATAGGCAGACCTTGATTTTCCTGTTTCATTTTAACAGAGATGGTTACTTTATTTCTAGTCTCTTTTCTCCCTTAATTACTATTTAATGCAAACATTTTTAAAAAAACCCCAACACACAAGTGGGCTAACTGGCTTCCCCGTGTAAGGCCTCAGAGATGCACCTTGTTACTGACTATATTGGGCACCACTGACTACAACTCATAGTAACTCTATGATTAGGTAATATTATATGGCCGGAAAATAGGGGACTTATCTGAGGAGGGGCCTGATCCAATCACATGAGCCTTGTCAAAGCTGTTTTATCTGGTTGGTCACTTTGTGTTCTCTGCTGCAGAGATGGTGGGGATTTTGAGGTGAGGGCCTGGGAGGGCACTCTGTACCTCACCTAGTTGACAGCCAGAAAGATAATGGGGTTGCCAGTTCTATCACAGCCAGGGAATAGATTCTACCACCAACTAGAAGGAGCACAAACTTGGATCTTGCTTTCTCTGAGGTTCCAGAAAGGATGCAATTAATGAATAAATTGAATTCAGGTTTCTAGGACTTAGCAAAGGATTAGTGAAAACATACTGAAAGCCACAAAAATCAGGAGATAATAAATGCAGATAGTCTTAAGCCCTAAGTTTATACTTTTATGTTGTTGTTGTTATGTGTCATCAAGTTGCTTGTGACTCATAGAGACCTTATGTACAACAGCTCTGAGCCCTGCTCTATCCTGAGCCAACTTCATTGTCTCTGACACACTTAATCCCTTTCCCCCAGTTACCATGCCAATCCATCTCATCTAGGGTCTGCCTCTCTTGTGCTGTCCCTGCACCCTCCCAAGCATGATGTCCTTCTCCAAGGACTGGTCCTTCCATGCAACATGCATAAGAAAATGAATACATCTGCAGAACTGTATGCAGCTTGTTAACATAAAGCAGCCTTTGCAAGCCTGGCTCCTGGCTGCCATTTCCAATCTCATCTCCAGTTCTGTCTGCCTCAATGGTTTTATACTCAATGCTTGTTTTCAATGTTTTATTGCTCAAATAATGAAAATTGTAAGCAGAAAAAGGTAAACATTATGAGTTAAGCTTATTTTGGAATATAAAGTTAAAATAAACTATATGAATGTTCCTGGAGTCTGCGTTGTCTTAAAAACCACAGCAGAAGTAGTCAGTTAACGTCTCCTAGCAATCACGCTTTATTGGCAAAATCTCTCCGGTGGAGCAGTCCATAAGGAGTTGTGCTGCTAATGTAAAGGCTGAGCCTCACTGCAGGTCAGAGTCCACCGGCAGCTCTCAGGGAGAAAGATGGGCAGTCTCCTCCAGGATGATTTACAGCCTTGGAATCCCAACGGAGGGTCAGTTATGAGTTGGTTCTATCTCAGTGACCATGAAAGAGAGAAAATAGCAACTCAAGACTTATAGTTTTTTAACAATGTAATCCACAGCTGAGAAATCTTTAATCCTCAGAGGCATTTACAGCCATGTAAAGGCTTCCAGGTATGATTTTTATAAATCCCTGTTTTGAAGTCAAGATTTTAACAAAGAAGAATCTAAACCTAAGAAACATGCCTCAAACAGACACTCCCAACTGACTCCAGGCAAGGAAGAAAGTCTTCTCTCCTAGCATAGGATCTGTCCCAACATGAAAAGCGAGTGACTTCTGTGGGACTCCATTTCTTTCTTTTTCCTGGGTACTTTTAATGTATCCCTGTTTCTTTTCTTAAAACATAGCATTGCCCAGAATGTCAAACATGATGAGACAAAAGAAGGATCCTACCCTCTGCTATCCTGTCAAGATGGAGACAAAATATAGGGTGACCTTAAAATAAAAATGAGTAGTAAAAATCCTCTTGAAATGCACCCCTCAGCATTACTAAGTGAAAAATCAGAAAACATAGTGATTTGAGGCTTGAATGGAATTGAATTCCCTGACAACTTCTGACAACAGGGAGGAAAGAGGAAGGCAAGGCAGGATGACGACTTTGGAAGACTCCCATAAAAGATCTTCCTACAGAATTTAAGGGAGTTTATTATTTAAGCCAAAAACCCTTTACTATCTCCTGTGTGCCCCAGAAGGGAGAAAGGATAAGTATGGGAAGCCATAAACAGAGCAGGTATAATTATTTCAGAACATATCCAGGCTTGCTAATCATCTACTGGTTTCTGACAATACTGCTGGGGCTGTAACTGCATCTACTGTGTTTGCTTAGCAGGGCTCCAACGGGCCTGTGTGAGAAAACCTATTTCCCGTGTTTTCCAAGTTCTTGGCAATCTCATAGGCTTGTAAGAAAGACTTAAACACAGGTACAACACATACTTGCCATTCTTATTTAACAAAGCTTTCTATATATCCCAAACTACTAAACTGATGATTCTTTGGCATATAAACCCTAGAAATGGAGAGCTGAAGTGAAAAAACACTTTACATTGTTGTGGACAAAAACAAGTCTTTAAATTACTTAGAGACGATGCTTTCATTTATCTTTTAAAATGAAATTCAATAGAGGGAGCTCTGATAGCCTAGTGGCAAGAAGGTGCACTGCAATCCCAGAGTTACGAGGTTCAAATCCACAATATTTACTGTTTATATTTGCACAAAGGTCTGGAAGGATACATTTCAAGCATATAGGCAATCTCTTCCAAGGGGTGGTTCTTGCCTAGGAAACCCCACAGAGGGCTGCTTTTGCTATGTGTTGGAATGAATGAAGCTATGATATATCCTTTAAGGAACCCTAATGGTTTAGAACATTAGGTATCAGGCCATCAACCAAAAGATCAGCAGTTCAAATCCAAGAATTGTTTCAGGGAAGAAAGATGGGCAGCCTCCTCTCATAAAAATTACTGCTTCAGAAATCCAATGGAGGCTCACTAAGGGATCAGAAATGCTCTGGAAGCACTGGGTTATATATATAAGGCAGAAGGTCCACAGAGTTAGGAAGCCTATAAAATTTCCCGACCTCAGCAGGACCAGGAAGGTCTCCAGCATCTAGACACTGAAGATTTACCCTACTACTTGTAACACCTCTATGAGGTTATTTTATACAAGAAACAACAGGACTTTGATACCCCCTCAGCTAATGCACTTCTGTCAAAGGTGATAGAAAACTCTGGAAGCAATCAGTGGTGATGGTTGCATCACACGATGAACGCGATTAATACCCTTGAGATTTACACATGAAATATGCATAAATAGTCAATGTTTTCTTACACATATTTATATAGCACCTTAAAATCAGTCAAAGAGTTCTTTGAAGACTGGGAAAACTTTTATTCATGCATACCAGTCTTCCAGTAATATTTTATTAATGATTCTTCTATAGAGGTTAATCAATTGTTAGGTCATTTATACTTTGTTATTATTGTTTGCTGTTGAGTCAGAACCAACTCATATCTGACTCTCCGGTGGGTTTTCAGAGGCAATAGATCACATGGGAGGAGATTATCCATCCTTCTCCAGGAGTGGCATCCACTTTCGAAATACCTTGTCTCTGGAAACCCTATGATCCTGGAGAAAGGATGAAAGTTATACAAACGTCCAGCTCTTTCATTCATAGGGTTGCTATGAGTCACCTATGACTCGACAGCACTTAAAAACAACTCCCAAAAGAGCAACTAGTGGATTTGAACCTCATGTTTTTAAGGATTGCAACTCAGCTTCTTACCACTAAGTAATCAGAGCTCCCTTTCTTATTATAAACTTCATAAAAACCAAGCTCGTTCATGTCAAGGTTATTCTGAGTCATGCTGACTCTCCACTGGGTTTCGCAGGCTGTCAATCCTTATAAGAAGAGTCTGCCTAACTTTGTCTTTAGAGTAGCTGGTGGATTTGAACTGCCAACCTTTTAACTAGCAGTTAAACATGTAACCAGGGCTCCTTATAAGCTTCACAAGACATTTTAAAAAGTGTGGACGTATGTGATCCTTTTAAATCAAACACAAATGTTGGTCTGACTATTGGATAAATAGATTCAGCAGAAAACTAACAGTTAAACATTTCTACAACTTCCTCTCTAAGAAAACACAGAGATTCCAAGTAGCCCAGCACAAAGCCCAATAAGGCAAGATTCTTAGTGAAGTACCAGCTATTTAAGAAATTAAAAGTATGTCAAAGTTGAGTTCAATTTTTAAATTAATTTATAATTCTAAAATGAGCCTGATGGAGTGACTTGCCCTAGATGCTCTGACAATGTCTGGCTGATATGGAGACCTTGAGAGAATGAGAGAAAATAAGAAAAACGTAAAAGGGTGATAAGGATGAATTATACTTTCATGTACCAATAAGTGCACTATTAGCTTTGAAATAGGAGGCAGACTGAGCTGCTGTGTTTATTAATTACCAATAAAGACTAAAGAACTAGGGAGCATTGTGCATTGCTAACACAAAGGTATGTGGTTTGAATCCAACAGCTGCTCTCTGGGACAAGGATGGGCAATCTCCTCTCATGTGATTTATTGCCTCTGAAAACTCACTGGAGGGTGCTATGAATCGGTTCTGACTTCATGATATACAACAACAACAAACAAAGGCACAGAACATTTTATTTAGAGTTGTTAATAGAGAAAGACTAATGGTTCAAACCAACTAGACACTCGGAGAGATAAAGCAGTGCTCTCCCATCAAGACTGCAGCCTTGGAAACCTAACTAGTCATGGCACACATATTACTAACAACAACAATAAAAAAATAGGAAAGGAAGCTATTCCATTTCATTATACAACATTTTAGCACAGAGCCTTTTTCCTCTCTGATTTTGCCATACATTTTCCCATCTCTTACTGGGTTATTTAACTGTCATATCCAAAGAGCAAACAGGATTGATTGCTCAGAAATGCTAGGACAGGATTTCTCTTCTGCCTTTGCTGTAAAAATCAGCAAGATCATAAGGAATGATAATACCACAAAAAATAGTCAGTCTCAGAGAGAGGTATTTTAACAGCTCCTTTTAAGTTTAGAAACAGTTTCTAAACCAACACCACCAAATTCTTTTTATGATAAAGCTAAAAAGTATTGTCTTTTCACATACCAGTTAGAAACTAATCAATAAGGCATGTGTGCAGGTCAAATTCGGAGACCAATTTCTATCCTTTACATCACAGTTAGTTGGCTTGTGCCAACCCACATTCGTGTGGATGAATGTTACCTCTCTCCAGTGCCTCACCACTGCCTGTGCCTCGGGCTTCAATATCATGATGTTTTCTAGTCCTCCCTGGGCCAGGTGCTATATGGCATCAAATTACTTCCCTCTTACAGAATCTGAACATGTTTGTTGGGATCTTGTGTGGATGTATGCGTTCTGGGGGTTGTTGCTGTTAGGTGCCATTGAGTCAAATACTACTCATAGTGACCCTATGAACAACAGATCTGAACCCTGTCCTATCCTGTGCCGTCTTCACACTTCCTGACACATTAAAGTCCACTGTGATAGTCACCATGTCAATCCAGCTGGCTGAGGGTCTAATTCTCCTTTGCCAATCCTCTACCTTTCTGATGTCCTTCTCCAAATAATAGCCTCTCCTAGCAACATGCCCGAAACATGTGAGGAGAAGCCTCATCATCTTTGCCTTCAAATAGCACTCTAGTTGCATCCTCTCCATGACATATTTGTTCTTTGGGCTATCCATGGGACGTTCAGTGCTCTTCACCCAGCTCAAAGGCATGAATTCCTCTTTTGTCATCCTTATTCATTTTCTAGGTCTCAGATGTGTAAAAAGTGATTAGAAAGACCATAGCCTCAGACATACCTTAGTTCTCAAACTGACATCATTACTCCTCAATAATTTGGAGAGGTCCCTAAGTTGCAGACTTTTCTAATGTAAAACATCTCCTGATTTCCTGACTACTGGTACCAAAGTGTTAACTGTGTGTTCAAGTAAGATGAAGTTGTTGAAAATTTCAATCTTTTCTCCAACTATCACATTGTGATAGTTGTGGGCTAAAAGCTCCTGTTTAAACCAGTAAGGATCTGGTAGCAGGCCTTTGTGATTAAAAATTGGTTGGGGCCTGTCTGGGTGGGAGTCTCCTGTTTAAAGTAGTTGGATTCTGAAAAGTAGGTCATTTTTTATTTAATTAACAATCAGGTGTAAGATGTTTGGTTGCTTTGCATGACAAAGGAAGACTAAAGAAGAATTATTGTTGTTAGGTGCCTCTAAGTTGGCTTCCACATACAGCAATCCTGTTCACAATAAATCTAACCTTGGCTAGTATGACCACATCCTCACAATTCCCACATCTATCTTGGGGAAAAAGTACCAACAGGATGCTCCTTGAAAGCAAGGATAATGAAATTTCATTCATGTAATTTGGGCATGTTATCAGGAGGGGCTAGTCTTTGGAAACCAAAATCAGCCTTTGAAAAGTAGTGGTCAGAAAAAGATAAGACAGATTAAGGAGACAGATTAACACAGTGACTGCAATAATAGGCTTAAGCACAAAATTAGTAAGAGTTCCTTCTGTTATCACAAGGTGCTATAATTAGGAGCCAACTTTACAATTCTTGAGAACAATAATAAGTCTCATTATTTTATTTATAGGGAACCTTTTGTTCAAACCAATTAGGACCCAGTGATGGGCCTTTGTAATGAAAAGTTGGTTGAAGCCTGCCTGAGAGCCTCTTGTATGGAGCAGTTGGATTCTAAAGGTAGGTTGTTTTTATATAATTAACAATCAGGTGTTAACTGTCTGGTTATTTTGATTTAATTAACAATCAGTTGTAGGCTGGAACTCTCTATTTTAAATAAATTAGGACCTGTGGGCAGGCCTTTCAGATTAAAAATTGGTTGGACAACCCTATGGTTAACACTCTCCCCCAGCCCCCATCCCCACCCCCATCCCTCTTTTACCATCTTCTCCCCCCTTGGATCCTCATACTCATTCTACAACAATGGTTTAGATAATATTTGTCCTTGTGGGACTGAGTTAGTTCACTCAGCATAATGCTCTCCAGTTCCTCTCCAGGGAACAATTCAAAGGGGTGGGGAGTTTGAAAGAAATGGGAAGGATCTTTTGTGATAAACAATGTATTGAAACTTTGTAAATAAATCAGTATATAATTTAAAAAAAAGTTGGTTGGGCCTTCGGAAATGGTATGAAGACTGATTTTCTATTAGAGTTACAAACAAAATTGTCAGTTTGTTGTCTAATTGGTACAGCACTTATCAGTTTGCTGTGCTGAGCTAACTTGTGGGTTGCTATAATGCTGAAGGCTATGCCACTGGTGTGTAAAATGCCACAAGGGTTACCCATAATGGCCATGTTTTAGTAGAGCTCTCAGATTAAGACTGACTAGGAAGCAGGACTGACCACCTACTTCTTAACTAATAGGCCTCTGAAAACCTTATGAACAGCAAAGGAACACAAACCAGAATTCTTGTCCATCTTCAAATGCAAGAATTTGTGTTAGGAGCTAAAGTTAACAAAAGGTGGTAACAAGCTGCCACAGAGAAATCTTCCCAGGCTGGTTTCCAACTATGAAAAGACTGTCTAATCTCAAAGCTGATGCCAGTACCAAGTTTCTAAACTTCTTATGACGGGCCGAGAGAATTGTCATGAAAAGAAAGGCATCAATTTAAATGCTAAGGGAAGATGAGCTATAATCTTGAAAATTATAACCTGCCTTTCACGGTAAAATGCTGTAATTATGAAATAAACTGACAACTGATCAGGAAAATTGAGAAAGAATCATTGGACGGTGGAAAGTAGCTTCTCTCAGGAAGAATGGCCAGGGGCCTCAGCTTAAATTTGCTTATTCTGAGTTGGACTAGTGCTTACTGCAGAATTTTTAAAATTGTTCTGTTCTAAAGGGTAGAGCTGGGTCAGGCCTTTCACTTGGTTCCACCTGAAACACTGGCAAAATTCTGTTTGTATATCTCCCCAGTTAATTTTTATTTTAACTCAAAATTAAATAAGCATTGGTTCTAAACAATACTTTTCCAAATAGTAGCTTATTTTATAATTGTTGTTGTTGTTGTTATGTGCCGTCAAGTAGCTTGCGACTCATAGCGACCCTATGTACAACAGCCCTAAACTCTGCTCTGTCTTGTGCCAATTGCACTGTCTCTGACACTCCCATCCCGCTAACCCCAGTCACCAAATCAATCCACCTCATAGAGGGCCTTCCTCTCCTGTACTGTCCCTCCACCCTCCCCAGCATGATTTCCTTCTCCAAGGACTGGTCTCTTCTTACAACATGTCCAAAGTATCTTAGACGGAGCCTCAGAATCCTTGCCTCCAAAGAGCCACCCAGTTTAACCCTTTCCAGGATGAATGTTTGTTTTCCTAGCAGTATCAATACTCTTCTCCAGCACCACAGCTCAAAGGCATCAATTCTCCTTCTGTCCTCCTTAGTCATTGCCCAACTTTCTGATGCATAACAAGTGATTGCAAAGACCATGGCCTGTATCAGACGCACCTTGGTCTCCAGAGAGACACCACTGCTCTTCAGTACTTTGGAGAGGTCCCTAACAGCAGACTTTCCCATGGCAATCCCTTCTTTGGGATGGGAACATATATAGATCTCTTCCAGTCAGTTGGCCAAGTGGTTGTTCTCCAGATTTCTTGGCACAACTTGGTGAGCACGTCCAGGGCAGCATCTGATAGCTAAAATATGTCAATTGGTATACCATCTATTCCTGGGGCCTTATTTTTTTGCTATTTCCTTCAAAGCAGCCTGAACTACTTCTTTCATCACCATAGGCTCTTGCTCATATGCTGTTTCATGAAATTCTTCTGTGTCTGCCAATTCCTTCCGATACAGTGATTCAGTATATTCTTTCCATCTTCTTTTAATACTTGCTGTATCATTTAATATTCTGCCTAAAGCATCCTTGATTATAGCAGCTCGAGGTTGGAATTTGTTCTTCAGTTCCTTGAGTTTAAGAAATGCTGAGCGAGTTCTGCCCTTTTGAATTTTTGACTCCAACTCCTTGCACATTTCATTGTAATATTTTACTTTGTCATATTTTATAATAGTATAAACAAATGTAAATCTTGGAAGAGTAACAGTATTTATACTAATTTAGCCTTTCCCTCTTGAATAGAATTTTCTCCTAACCTCTCTGAGTTCTTCAGTTCCTGAAAAAAGAGAAAACAAAACCAGTGGTTGCTGAGTGAACTCCAATTTCTGGTGACGTCGTGTATGCCAACAGACCTGTGCTCCATAGAATTTTTAATGGGTAATTTTTGGAAGTATATAGAAGCCTTTCTTTGAGTTACATCTTGAAAGACTTCAACATCCAATCATTTTGGTCAACTATGTACATGCTTACTATTCACAGCACCCAGGGACTCTATACTAAAGCAAAATTAATAAAGCCCTGTGGACTCTTTTAAAATCAGTGTGATAATATGTAGCTCAGTACATCGATAGAAAACTTTCTGAAATTGAAGCTGGATTAAAAAAGAGGCCATTGGGACAAAGAATACCACTGCTGTTGTCGGACGGCTTTTGGCCAAAAGAAAAAAACATCAGAAAGATGATAACCTGTATTTTATTGACTGTGCAAAGACATCTAACTGCGTGGATCATAATACTTAATTGTGCTCATGTGAACTCTATTCACAGACCAAGAAGCAGCAGTCCTAACAGAACAAAGGGATATCACATAGCTTAAAAACAGGAAAGGTGTGCTTGAGAGTTATATCCTTTCTCCATACCTAGTCACTCTGTATGCTCAGCAAATCACTTGAGAAGCTGGACCATACATGAATGTGGCATTAGGATTGGAGGAAGACTCACCATAAACAACCTGTATTATGTAGATGCTATACCTTGCTTGCAGAAAGTAAAGAAGATTGAGGATTGAAGAAGATAAAAGACTATGGCCTTCAATATAAATTAATCTGAACATCAAAGGCAACATTATGATAGATAGAAAAAAGACTGGTTGTTGTTATGTACTGTCAAATCATCTGCAACCCATAGTGATGCTACACACAGCAGCTCTGAACTCTGCCCTGTCCTGAGCCAGTCTCACTAATTCTGACACATCAACCCCCATTGTCCCAGTCACCGTATCAATCCATCTCATCAGGGTCTTCCTCTCCTGTGCTGTCCCTACACAATTCCAAGCATGATGTCTTTCTCTAAGGACTGGTCCCTCCTGGCCACATGCCCAGTGTATGTGTGACAGAGCTTCACAATTCTAGCCTCAAGGGAGAAACTTGTTTTCACCCTCTCGAAGACAGACCTATTTATTTTCTTGGTAGCCCATGGTATGTTCAAGACTCTTCTCCAGCATCACAACTCAAAGGCATCAATTCTCCTTCTGTCATCTTTAGTCATTGTCCAGTTTTCTGAAGCATGACAAGTAATTACAAAGACCATGGCCTGGATTAGGAGCACCTTCGTATTTAGACTGACATCATTGCTTCTCAGTACTCTGGAAAGGCCCTTGACAGCAGATTTACATAATGTAATTAATCTTTTGATTTCCTGACTGATGGTGCAAACACCATTGATTGTGAAGCCAAGCAAACTGTAATTGTTAAGAAACTCAATCTCTTCTCCATCTATTACTGTGCTGCCAACTGGCTCAGTGGTGAGAATCTTTGTCTTCTTGATGTTAAGCTTCATTCCAGATTGAAGACTGCAGTTCTTAACCTTCTGCAGTAAGCAGTTCAAGTCTTCTTCAGCTTCAGCAAGCAAGATTGTATCATCTGCATAATGTAGCTTATTGTGTCTTCCTCCAATCTCAATGCCACATTCCTCCTCATGAAAACCTGCCTCTTGAATGATCTGCTCTGCATGTAGATTGGAAAGGTATGGAGACAGGACACATCCCTGACACAATCTATTCCTGATTTTGAACCACGCAGTGTTTCCCTGCTCTGTTCTGATGACTGCTTCCTAGTCCAAGTATAGGTTTCACTTAAGCACAATAAACTGTTCTGGGATTTCAATTTTCCTCAAGGTTAGCCACAATTTGTTGTGATCCACACTGTCAAATACCTTCGCATAGTCAATGAAATACAGACATTCTTATGGTACTCTATGCTTTCTGCCAACATCCATCCGACATTGGCAATAATGTCTCTAGTACCAGGGCCTCTTTTAAACCCAGCTTGCATTTCTGGTAGTTCTATCAATATACTGTTCTAGTCATTTCAAGATAATCTTCAGCAGGATTTTGCTAGTGTGTGATATTGTTCTATAATGTCTACACTTTGTCGTGTCACCTTTTTTGGGGAATGGGAATAAATATGGATCTCTTCCTGTTAGTTACCCAAGTAATGCCCTCCAGATTTCTTGGCACAATTTGGTGAGCACATCCAGGGCAGCATCTATTTGTTGAAATACATCTATTGGTACTCCAACAATTGCTGGGGGATTATTTTATTTATTTACATCCTATCTCCATACCTTTTCAACCTATATGCAGAACAGATTATCCGGGAGGCTGGGCTCTATGAGGAGAAATGTGGGGTCAAGATTGGTGGACGATTTAACAATCTGCATTATGCAGATGACACAACCCTGCTTGTTGAAACTGAAGAGGACCTGAAGCACCTGCTGCAGAGGGTCAAGGACTGCAGCCTACAATATGGATTGAGGCTCAAAGTCAAGAAGACAAAGATTCTCACCACTGGACCAATTGGCAGCATCAGGATGGATGGTGAAGAGATTGAGATTGTACACAGCTTTAGTTTGCTTGGCTCCACAGTCAACAGTCTTGGCACCAGCAGCCAGGAAATTAAAAGGCGCATTGCCATGGGAAAGTCTGCTGTTAAGGACCTCTCCAAAGTACTGAAGAGCAATGGTGTCTCTCTGGAGACTAAGGTGTGTCTGATACATGGTCTTCGCAATCGCTTGTTATAAATCAGAGAGTTGGACAATGACTAAGGAGGATAGAAGGAGAAATGATGCCTTTGACCTGTGGTGCTGGAGAAGAGTATTGAGGGTATTATGGACTGCTAGGAAAACAAACAGATTCATCCTAGAAAGGGTTAAACCGGGTGGCTCCCTGGAGGCAAGGATTCTGAGGCTCCGTCTAACATACTTTGGACATGTTGTGAGGAGAGACCGGTCCTTGGAGAAGGACATGATGCTTGGGAGGGTGGAGGGACGACGCAGGAGAAGAAGGCCCTCTATTAGGTGGATTGTTTCAGTGGCTGGGATAATCGGGATGGGAGTGTCAGAGACAGGACAGAGCAGAGTTTCGGGCTGTTGTACATAGGGTCGCGATGAGTCGCAAGCGACTCGACGGCACATAACAACAACAGCAACAACATATATTTTTTCCCCCAATTCCTTCAGAGCACCCTGTACTTCCTCCTTCATCACCTTTGCCTTTTGTTCATATGTTGTTTCTTGACCTCACTTCTTTTTGTTACAGTGACTGCTTCCTGAATTATTCGATATTCTACCCATAGCATCCTTAAGCATTGCAACTCATGGCTTGAATTTGTTCTTTAGTTCATTCAGCTTAAGAAATGCTGAGCAAGTATGGCCCTTTTGATTTTCCAACTCCAGCTCCTTGCACATTTCATCATAAAACTTTGCCTTGTATTCTAATACTTTCCCTTGTATTCTGCACCTGCCCTTTGAAGTCTGCTATTCAGCTCCTCAACTTGATTTCTTTCCTTTGTTTTGGCTTCTTGGTGCTCTAGTGCAATATTCAGAATTTCTTCTGACATCCATTTTGGTCTTTTCTATTTCTTCCTTCCTTGTAAGACTTTTTTCATTCTTCAAGAACAACATTCTTTTTTTTTAATTATTATTATTACATTTACAGAGATTTTGGGTTTTCATTCATTCATTGTTGCACTGTTTTCTCTACCCTCCTCCCCAGTTCGTTCTTCTTTTTTTTTCCCCCCCCTGAATGTCTGTTTTAATTGTCCAACTAACACAGTGCTTGTCAAAGCTAGTTCTGATTAATCTCCTTTGTCAATGTGTCCTTTGCCATTCCCTATCACTCCTCCCTGAGAGAGACTTTACCCTGATTCATAAGGAAAAGGGGATGGCGTATTCTCTTAGCTACTTCCTGCTGAACAACATTCTTGATATTTTCCCCCACCTCATTTGGTGTTCATTCATTAGTTTATTTGGATCCACAATCAAAACCGGTGGAAGCATAGGCTAGGAAATCAAAGGACATGTTGCATTGGGCAAATCTGCAGTCAAAGACCTATTTAAAATGCAAAGATCAATGACACCAGTAAGGAAGAAGACTCAATGCCTCTGAATTGTGGGTTTCGGAAAGAATATACCATGGCCCTATTGTCAAAAGAACAAACCAATATGCCTCTATTGCCAAAGAACAAACCAATCTGACTTTGAGGAGGTGCAACCAGGGTCCTCCTTTGGGGCCATGATTTGTAACTATGGGAATGCACTCTGGGGTGGAGGAGAAATATATTACATCATACTGAGGAAGGTAGAGAACTCCATAGAGAGAAAGGAAGACTCTCAAAGAGTTGTACTGAATAGTTATGTAATAATGGGCTTAAGGATGGTGCAGAATAGGGTAAGGTTTTGATCTGTTGTTTAAATTATTGCTATGAGTCATAATCTACTTGACAGCACCTCCCAACAACATGAATTAGTCTAGCCCTGTAGAGATTTGTGCTAATAACCCAAATGGCAGACCATTTTAGAGGTTCAGCTCCACCAGGGGTAATTTGTTTCAAGACCACCATCTTTTTGTTTTCTTTTTTTATATTGTGCCTTATGTAGTTACATTGTGCAGTAATGTCTGATGCTATGTCATTAGCATTTAAAAATAAAACATATGAGGGCAACTCATGGTGGACATGTTTCAGAGGAGCTTCCAAACAAAGACAGACAACAAAGAAAGATCTTGTGATCTACTTCTGAAAATTAGGCAGTGAAGACCCTGTGGTTGGATGCCAGCAAGGGACTCAGCCTCCCAGACCATGAATGGTGCAGAGCCAAATAGCAGTTTACCCTGTGCCACTGGGAGCCCCACTGATAGTCCCATTGGGAGTCAGAGCAGAGCTGGTGACATCAACACCTACAAGTAAACTGAGTTTTCACATAGGTAGGGAAACAGGCCCTCCTCAGTAACACCTGCAGGGAGGTCACTCCCTTCTTCAGTTACATTCCAAACAATGGCTCTAATGGCGCTTCTGTGGACCCTGTCAGAGATGGGAAAGGTTAGAGACCCGGGAAAACAAGGCAGCCCTGCTGAATTCTGGCTTTCACCTGTTTCATTATATATGAAACATGGCTTTCATATACAGGTTAAGTCTGGGTTATTTTCCTGAAACCAAATCAGACTGTTGTTGTTGTTGTTGTTATGTGCCGTCGAGTCGCCTGCAACTCATAGCAACCCTATGTACAACAGCCCTAAACTCCGCTCTGTCCTGTGCCAAT
>NW_006399847.1:5833699-5851126 GCF_000299155.1 Elephantulus edwardii
TTTCCTGGCTGCTGGTGCCAAGACTGTTGACTATGGAGCCAAGCAAACTAAAGCTGTGTACAATCTCAATCTCTTCACCATCCATCCTGATGCTGCCAATCGGTCCAGTGGTGAGAATCTTTGTCATCTTGACCAAATCAGACTAGATTAGAATAATGTCTGCACAAAGAATAAACTTTTTAATTTAAATTAAACTTTTTAATTTAAATTTTTAATCAGCTATCCACTAGGACGAACGAGGAGTGGCATCCACTTCCATAATAGCTTGCCTCCGGAAACCCTATGAACCTGGAGAGAGGATGAAAGGCACCCAAGCATCGAGGACTCTCTTTCACAGGGTTGCTATGAGTCACCTGTGACTCAACTGCACTTAACAACAATAATATCAACATAGAGAGAGAGAGCAGCTGGCCCAGTGGGCAGAAAACTATGCTACCAAGCCAAAGGTGGGTGACTTTTAATCCGCAGCCCTCAGGCCTGTCAAGTTGCCATACCACACTCATTTGTGGTTGCTGTGAGGCTGAATACTGTGGCACTGATGTGTCAAATCCATTAATGGTTTTCTACCCAATGCGGACAGAGTGGGGTGGAGCTCCCCAATTAAAACAAGCTTGGAAGGAGGAGTGGCATCCACTTCCATAAAAGCTTGCCTCCAGAAACCCTATGAACCTGTAGAGAGGACGAAAGGCACCCAAGCCTAGAGGACTCTCCTTCATAGGGTCGCTATGGGTTGCAGGAGGCACTTAACAACAACAAACATCCATTAGGAAGACTGTGGATTAATCAGACAAACTAAGTATTGGGCAATAGGACTAAGATAAATGTGATGTTATTGTTGTTCTTATGTGCCACTGACTATGCCTCCTAGCAACCCTAAGAACAATAGCTCTGAACCCTGTCCTATCTTGAGCCAATCTCACTGTCTTGACAGTGAGGTCTTTCTTTTCTGTGTTGACCCTCCACCCTTTGGAGCATGATATCCTTCTCCAAAGACAGGTCCCTCCTGGCAACATGCTCAAGGTTTGTGAGGAGTTCTATTTCTTCTATTTTGTGTGACTAGTATTTTTGTTTACTTTTTCACTTAGTAGTCAGCAATAATAGCAAAGTGGCTACAGAAAGGTGCTTGAGTTCCCTGACAGGAAAATGAAAATAAGAAGGTAACTGTCAACATCAGTCATTTTTGTTGGTATAAATGAAAATCAGGTGTGTAAAAAAAATACCTGAACATACTCACCAAGTTGCTAATAAACTGATACTCATAAGATTTTCCCCCTTATATTTTATGATCAGATATTTGAACAAATTACCAGATGAACTCTAGGAGGACATAAAAAAATCATCCATAAAGAATGCAAAAGGTCATTATAAAGACAGAGTAGGGAGAAATGACCAAGGTAGATATCAGAAGAGACTCTGAATATTGCACTAGAGTGCTGAGAACCCAAAGCAAAGGGAAGAAATCAAGACGGACTTAAACAGAAGATTTCAAAGGGTAGCACAGAAAGACAAAGCAAAGTATTATAATGAAATGTGCAAAGAACCATAGTCAGAAAATCAAAAGGACCAAACTCACCCAGCATTTCTTAAAGTGAAGGAATAAGAACAAATTCAACCCAAAAGTTGCAATACTTATGGGTAGAATATTGAATGATCCAGGAAGCATTAAAAGAAGTTGGGAGGAGTACACTAGTCACTAGACCAAAAAGAACTGGCTGACAGAAGAAACAACTTACATTCAAGAGGCAATGGTGATGAAGGGGGAAGTTCAAGCTGCTCTGAAGGAACTGACAAAAACCAACGCTCCAGGAATTGACAGCATACCAACCGATATATTTCAACAAACAGATGCTGCTGCCCTGGACATGCTCACCAGGCTGTGTCAAGATATCTGGAGGGCAACTACCTAGCCAACTGACTGGAAGAGTTTCATATTTATTCTTATCCAAAAAAGAGTGTGGAAATTATCAAACAATATCACATAGATGCAAAATCCTGCTGAAGATTATAAAAAAATGACTGGAACAGTACATTAACAAAGAACTACTAGAAATACAAGCTGGGTTTAGAACAGGCTGTGGTACTAAAGACATAATTGCCAGTGTTAGATTGATCTTGGCAGAAAGCAAAGAGTACCAGAGGAATGTCTATCTGTTTCATTGACTATGCAAAGGCATTTGACTGTGTAGATCTCAATAAATTGTGGCAAACCTTAAGAATGGGAATAACAGAACGTGTAATTGTGTTTATATGAAACCTATACTTGGACCAGCAGGCAGTTGTCAGAAGAGAGCAAGGAAACACTGCATGGTTCAAAATTAGAAAGGGAGTGTGTCAGGGATGCACCTTGTTTCCACCTTTTTTTTCAATCTATGCAACAGACCATTTGAGAGGCTGAACTTTATAAGGAGTGTGGCATTAGGAGTGGAGGAAGACTCATCAACAATCTGTGTTATGCAGCTGAAGCATTTACTGTAGAAGGCCAAGAACTACAGTCTTCAATATGGATCAAAGCTTAATATCGAGAAAACAAAGAGTCTTTCTCACCACAGGGCCAACTGGCAACATCATGACAGATGGAGATAAGACTGAGGTTGCTAATAATTTCAGTTTGCTCAGCTCCACAATCAACACTCTTGGAACCAGCACTCAAGAAAGCAAAAGACATATTGCACTGGGGAAGCCTGCTGTCAGAGAGTGTTTCAAAGTGTTAAAGAGCAATGAAGTCAGTCAAGAGAATAAGGTGCAACTGATCCAGGCCATGATCTTTTCAATTACATGTTAAGCATCAAAGAGCGGGACAATGACTAAGGATGACAGAAGAAGAACTGATGCCTTTGAGTCAAGGTGCTGGAGAAAAGTACTAAATATACCAGGGACAGCCAGGAGAACAAATAAATCCGTCTTAGAGAGGGTAAAATCAAGTTTCTCCTTGGAGGCAAAGATTTTGAAGCTTTGTCTCATATATTTTGGGCACGTGGCCAGGAGGGACTAGTCCCTGGAGAACGAGATCATGTTTGGAAGGGTGGAGAGACAGTGCAGGAGAGAAAGAGCCCAGATGAGATGGATTAACATGATAACTGGGTCAATGGGATTAGGTGTGTTAGAGTCACTGAAACTGGCCCAGGACAGGACAGGGTTCAGAGCTATTGTACATAGGGTTGTTATGAAGCATGGGTGATTTAATAGCACATCACAACAACAAATGGGAAAGCATTAAATATGAAAATGATGTATGCCTGCTGTTAAGAGAGACATTTGAGAAGACCAGCACAATTGAATAAAGCCTGTGTCAGTAACATGGTTTGGTCCCCTGTCACTATCCTCAGGGGCCTGTCCAGTTCTCCTCTTGTCCTGTTTCTCCAGGGGCCAAGTTCCTCCTTGCACAATACTGCAGGTTTAAGAGATGCACGGCTGTGTTTGCTTTTTGGCAGGAGGTCCTACACAGGTAATGATAAATTCTACAAAAGTCATGCCAGGGCTGAACCTCGATGATTTTGAAGATGAGGCAATGAAGACATTGATTAAGCTATGAAATAAAACACTACTAAACACTAAAATGAAAAGCCTTTTTGATGCCTTGTTAAAGCTACACCTTCTATTGCCTCCTACATTCCTTTCATCCTCAATGGCATGTTCTAGGAACCAGGAGTGGAAAAGCAACTCTTTATAATTCTGGATCTTTTCTGTCATCTTGGGTCTCAGAACAGGAAGGTCGCTGTTGTTGTTGTTGTTAGGTGCCACTGAGTCTACTACGTCTCAAAGCGACCCTATGAACAACAGGTCTGAATCCTGTTCTGTCCTGTGCCATCCTCACCATCTCTGACATACTTGAGCCCACAGCTGAGTCACTGTGTCAATCTATCACATTAAGGGTCTTCCTCTCTTTCGCTAACCTTTTCCATGGAATAGCATCTCCTCACAAAATGTCCCAAGGATGAGAGATGAAGCTTTGCCATCCTGACCTCCAAGGAACATTTGGGCTGCACCTTTCCCAAGCCATACCTGTCCATTCTTTTATCAATCTATAGACTATTTAGTACTCTTTTCCAACATCACAACTCAAAGGCATCAATAATTCTTCTGTTATCCTTATTCACTGACCACCTTTCAGATGAAAAGACCATGGCATGAATCAGGTGCATCTAAGTTTTTAAAACTAACATGATTACTCTTCAGTATTTTGGAGAGGTTCCCAACAGAGAACTTTCCCAAAGCAATATGTCTCCTGATTGCCTCATGGCTGGAAAAGGTGTTAGGAGTCTGAAATTTCACCTGAGGAACTGCTGACATTCATAACTGCACCTGCAGTCTGCTGCAACCTTCATAACCACAGGGAGCACACCGCCATCAGTCAAACGCCAATAATTTAAAAATAAACAAACAAAAACTATTTCTCTAATACCTTCCTGCAACTGTATCTTTAGTTATGCCTTCTATATATTAAAATGCATTCTGGTGGCCTAATGGTAAAGAGCTGTGCTGCCAAACCAAAGGTGCACAGTTCAAATCCACCAGCTGCTCCCTGTGAGACTGATGGGTAATCTCCCATGCAATTGATGGCCTCTGAAAACCTGCTATGGGCTGGTTCTGAGGTAGTGGTGCTCAACAACAAACATTATTAAGAAAAAAGTTACCTTTCAGTGATAACAATCTTTTCCAGCTTCGCTCCTGATCCTATCTACACTCTGTTCCAGATCAAGTCCATTCTCTTTCTTTATTATTCACGGAAACTTTTCCAAGTGTCTTCTAATTTTCTCGGAAATATGCTCAAGTTAGGGTCCACTGTAGCTATTGCTATGATCATGATTATACTACCATATATCAAGAATCTGCTGTTTCCTAGAAAGTATTTAAAGACACCATACACTTTCACCTCAACAGGGGCATTTTGAGGAAAGTATTTTCATGCTCATTTCACTAATGAGGAAGCTGAGGTTCAGAAAACTGAGGGGCGGGGTGGAGTTTGTGTAAATCACAGTTACAGGAGGACAAACCTCCGTGTGGTGACTTGGGGTTAGGCACCACGCCTGGGTGAGACCAGCCCTCCAGATGCGCTCTCTGCAGCATAGGGAACAAAGGCAAGCCCCGCCCCCTGTGAGCAGCACTATACTTAAACCAAGCAGCCTGTGATTATGGGTTCCCTTCTGACAGCCATGCTGCACTGCTGGTTCATGTTGACTTGTAATCAATGTAAACCCAAAGATGAGTTTTCCTAGAGCTGTTATTAATCATGACCGCCCCTTTCCCCAAACATATCCTTGCTTTGCAGTTGATCCTTAAAAACAACGAAGATTTGCATCCATTCCTGTTTGGTGTTTTCCTGCTAACTTTGGCTCAAGGCTCCACACCATCTAGTCACAACAAACCTGCATTCTGACACACAGGACATTAAAACAACTACCATGGAGTTGATTCCAATGTTTGGCAACCCATGTGTTACAGAGTAGAACTGTGGTCCACAGGGTTGCATTCTTATTTTCTATAACCTTAGAGGAAACAGACCCCCACATCTTTCAATTCTGACACTACTGAGTGGGTTCTAACTGTCAAACTTCAGTTTAGTAGAGAAAGAATAGTTTGAGTCACCCTGATATTATGATACTTGAGTCATTAGTATCTTTCAAAGCTGTGGATTTAAAAAAAAATCTTGTTAAGCTGTATTTCTTCCTTCACCAAGTGTTTTATAAACATACAATTCAGAGGAGAGCAAAGTTTAAAGGATCACTTCTGGGGCAGTTATCTGTCAATTTCTTAACCTACTCCAGCCCTGTGCACTTTGTTAGCCAAGCTTTACTTTCTGTACTTTGTATCACAAGAAGCATTTTGAATATGCTTTTCCAACTGGTGTACCAATGCCAACTTGAGAATCATCTCATTACTTTATAATGTAGCTTCTGAAGCAACCTGCCAGTTACAAATAAATCCATTTAACTTCACCATGGCCACATCTCTCCACCATTTTCTCCACTAAGATATCCATTAACTTTCATTCTCACTGCCAAAAAGCTAGAACTGACTCATAGCTGACCCTCTAGTGGGTTTTCTGGGGTTGTAAACTGCATGGGAGGAGACTGCCCATCTTCCTCCTGTGGAACAACTGTTGGATTTATACCCCCAGAGAGGTGCTGGGTTAGGATTAGCAGGGCACCTCCCAGCAGACTACACATCCAGAGCTCCCTAAAAGTTATCATTAGTGAGCATACTTTTTTCTTTTACTACTATCTTTTGTAAAACTAAAATACTTTGATAACACAGATTTTATATACCAGAAAACAGTTACTCTTAAGAATCTGTCAAATTCTAAAATGATCAAAAATGAAAAGCCTTTAAGTATGCCATTTAAAGTAGTCAGTTACATCAAAAGTCACTGAATTGCATCCAAAGTCAATTACAAAATAAAAGCTCTGAATACCCAAAACACAGGGATCCTTTAGAATGAACTGGAAGCACAAGACATAAAGTGAGTTTGGCAAAACGACTGGAAATACCTGCACCACAGCCATCCCTGAGACATTTCTTTTCCCTACATCAAAAACTATCCATTTCCCTACAGACTCTTTAGAAAACTCTGGTAAGCCATAACCAGATGAATTCCAGGGTGTTCTCTGTCGCTGCTGAGCTGATTTCGATGCACACTGACACCGAGCAGAACACTCCAGTGTCCTGGCCATAATCGTAACAGACAGAAGGCCAGTTCCTTTCTTCAAAGATACCACTTAGTGGGTTCAAACTGCATAAACCATTTGGGGTGTCAAATAACCTTACTTTTTATACTCTTCCAGTTGCCCTTTTTACTTATTTCATAAATATAATTAATAGAAAAATTCTCCTCAGGGGTAAGAAAATAGCTTCTCTTGACCTATGTTTTCAACAACTGTAATAGACACTCCTCAAATGTAATAAAATAGCTTCTCTTGACTTACATTTTCCAGAGAGTGGATCCACACCAGAAATTAAAAAAATCATTCTTAAGGTTATAAAAGTTCTTTAAGCTTCAAGGGAAGACCCAGATAAGAGTATATTTCTGCGTCTCTCCCATGCCAAATAAATGCCTGAATCAGTAATTGACCATTCTGAATTGAGAAATTAGCAAAGATCATGGAAATGTGAGAAACATTATTGTTGTTACTAGGTGCCATTAAGCAGGCTCCAACGTGCACCGACCTCACAAATAACTGAGGGGCACATGGCTGGAGGCAGCACTGCTGTGCTGAGTATATACTTCTGCTGCCATCTTGGTGAGGGTGCAATAAGCTCTCTGCATGGGAATTTTTGTTTAAATCTGAAATCGAACCACCCTGCTCCTTCAGGACTTGGGATGTACCTCGGCCTGTCTGTAAGCAAGCACAGGCTGTGCACACCTGGCTACCTGGCTCTGCTAACCATCTCTGACAAAGGCCATTCAGCTGCGTCGCCTCAGAAAAGAACTTTCTTTTTCTTTACAGAACAAGGGAAGAGTATACTGTTTCACACCAAAGCTACAGTGTCCACCACAACGTATGTTCTAAAACCACTTATTCTCTAAACAAGAAAAGGATATTTGTAGTTCAAATTATTCCACTGCTCCAGGCATACAAATGGTTAAGTCTACTATGTAACAATGGGGTAGGCCACAAAATATTCAAACAGAAAAGTGAGATTCTTTTAAATAATGGCTCTTAGCCAGAGTACGAGAGAAAACTTGATTTTTAAGACTCAACTACTTTTCTCCTACCGTGGAGATTTCTCTTTTTTTAAAACAACAACAAAACCAGCACCACCAACAAAAAATACTCAGAGGATTGCTTTATATTTCATTCTAACATTCTGAGAAAGTACTACTAGCAACAGAATCCCCTATTAAAATTTTGGAAACAATTTTGTTATTAGTATCTGAGCCTGAGTAATTTTCCAGACTTTTAGAAAACGAAAATAGGCACATGGCATGTTTTCTGAAAACTAATATTCCCCAGCTCATAATCTGGGACAAAGGAGGTTGAAAAGACACTCACCTCCACATCACAGGTATATTCTGAGCCATCCAGAAGTATCACCTTGCACTGCATGCTTTTAGGCTTTTTCACAATCTTTAGTGGAGAACGAGACAGCTTGCTGCTCGATGACTTCTGAGAAAGTTTATCGTCTTCAAGCTGCTGATATTCAAGCTGTTTGGCAGCAGCTGCAGCAAACTCCCGCTCCTTGTCAGTGGCCTGCGAAGGGCAAACAAGGAATAATTTTCATCGCAAGACAGAAAATAAATATTGCATGGCTCAAGCAATAGAAGAACATGTTAGAAACAGGATTTCTTATTTCCTTCAGGATGAAAGCTGTCCGACTAGGATGTTAGGAATGGAGCACATATGTAGATAGCTATGATGCTAACAGATTTTAAAAAAAAGTAACTTGATATTTAAGTATACCAACAGGGTCTCAATACATCTTGACTGAAGAGTTTCATTTAGAAAGACTGTTCAGCACTGGTGATGCAGTGGATAAGGTGTTTGGCTTCTCAAAATGTTGTTGGTTTGAACCCACAAGATGCTCTATGGTTAAAAGATGAAACAGTCTGTTTCTATAAAGATTGTTGTTGTTGTGTACCATAGAGTCAGAACAGACCCATAGCTGACTCTCTGGCAGGTTTTCAGAGGCAGTTAATCACACGGGAGGAGATTTTCCATCCTTCTCCCTCTGAGCACCTAGTGGCCTCAAATTGTATGCCATTGGCATTGCAGTGCAGCTTCTTGCCACTAGGCCACCAGAGCTCATAAGAGGGACTTGGAAACGTTATGGAAAAGCTACACTATTCTGTGTTGTTGTTGTGTTCTACTGAGTTGGAACAGACCCACAGCTGAATCCCCACCCACAGCAGGTTTTCAGAGGCAGTAAATTGCATGGGAGGAGATTGTCGATCTTTCTCCCAAGGAGCAACTGGTGGATTCAAATTGTGTGCTTTCGGGACTGCAGTGTAACTTCTTACTACTAGGCCCCCAGAGATATCGACACTATCCTATGTTGTTGTTGTGTACCATCGAGTTGGAATTGACCCATAGTTGACCTCTAGTGGACTTTTCAGAGGCAGTTAATCACAAAGGAGGATGCTGCCTATCCTTCTCCTGGGTTGGACTGAACTACACGGTTTCGGGATTGCAATGATGTTTCTTATCACCAGGCCACCAGAGTTATCTACACTATCCTATCAGGTAGCTAAATGTCAGAATCAACCCAACTGCAGTGGGTAAGATTTTGGTGTCAGCAAACGTCATTAAGATTTCAATAAGCAAAGAAAGACACAAGTTGACTCTAGGTTTTTAAAAAAGCCACTGGATAATACAGATCCTGTAACAGAAACATCTAGGACTTTTATGCTTTGTTTGGTTTGTCTATATTCCATCATACATTATAAGCATCTCATACACATACACAGTATCTTATAATTATTTTTTTTAGATTTTTCAGAACAGTTTATTAATAATTATCCTGACAGCTGGCATTATTAATACTTGGTTTAATAAAACCACTTAAAATTAACCAATCATCTAAAATAGTTACATGTACAAAAGATATGCTAATTAAATCCATTTTGAAAATAGATACCATAATTTGTAATTGACCACAATCCTTTGTATTCAGAAATGATTTGTAAAAACTAAAACCAAATAAAAACTGCATCATATACTCTGAGTGATTTACATCTTAGATAAGTCTCTTCACTTTGACACACTTATTGTCTCTGGAGGGTTGTGGAGAGAAACACCATGACCTTTGAATTTCTGTACTTTTCTCTTGCTGACTGCTGTGCATGCTGTGGTGCTCCGAGGCAGGTCTGACGAAGGTCCCTGAGACAAGGCTTGAACTTTCCAGAGTATATCCTGTCTTCTGTACTAAACACTCAGGCTCAAGCCAGCTCTGTTCTTTGACTGTGTAGAGTGCTGTATGAATGGCTGCATCAGCAATAACTGACAGAAAATACTTCAGGAATGGGTCAGCATCTATCAAACTTAATTCTCCTAGAAACATGGCTAAACTTTCTCAACTTTGCAGTCTGCTGACTCATGATGTAGAAAGTATTGAGTAAGAAACTGATTTACTGTTGGTGCTGCTAAATCAAAGGCAAAGACCTTCAAAACTAGATGCTCTATTCTCAGAACTTGTTTCTTGGTATAGGTGTCATCTATAATGTATACAGATTCTGCGACTTCTACAGGATATATTTCTTCAAACTTTGAGGCTAATAGCATATTAGTAGTGCCCACAAGCTAAAGTCTTCCTCTCAATATAGACGTTGATGAAAAGAATCTATGAAATTATGTATCAGTGTACGTAATATGGCCAAGTACAACGTCCCATTTTGTAGCTTATGTTCTTCTCTTACTTCCACTTACCAGTCCACAAGGACAGCCCTCACACTGTTAGTGATGTCTGATTGCTTCTTCCTGGAATCCACTTTAGATTTACATTTGGCCTCCATTTCCCTAAGGTATGTGTGAATGTCTTCAAGGTAGTCTGGTACTTCATTACCACTCACTGGATTTTCATTTTCTAATACAATTGGCATGCCCATTGTATGAGGTGACTCAAAACTACTATCCATTGGGCAATCACAGAGGACCAGGGATCTTCTTGGTCCAGGTAAAGCAACAGCTTAATTAAAGTCAAGGCATCTTCATGGTCAATATCTTCAGATTCAATTGGTCTTTTCTGAGTCTTCTTCTGCTTCATCCACATGAATGGTGAATGGAGGCTGTGAATTATTTGCTTTCCATGAAGGTACAATGACAGGCTCATCATTTACAGAAATATCCTTAAGAGGTGCAACCCATTGTGTCTAGGGCTTCTGCTGCAGTGCTAGACCCCATGGGTTCCCCACCTTCAATACTGCCAGAGGGGCTGAGTCCCGAGTTGCTGAACCAATGCCACATTTTCAGGTTTATGTTCTTCTGGTCTTCTTGGAAGGATGTCTGCTGC
Organism: Elephantulus edwardii; assembly: GCF_000299155.1. Lineage (NCBI taxonomy): Eukaryota > Metazoa > Chordata > Mammalia > Macroscelidea > Macroscelididae > Elephantulus > Elephantulus edwardii. The sequence continues at coordinate 5,844,644 of NW_006399847.1, forward strand.
AGTGTTAGCTGCACAGAGCCAGGCTCGTGGGCCATAGGCCCTAGTGTGGAGTTGTTCAACATCACTACTCCTGAGGGCAAGTGGCTGGATCAGCCTGTGGCGCCAAGCAGTGTGCACCCCACCCGCAGACTGGCCATGCAGATTCAAGCCAGGAACTCTCTGGGTACAGCCGCCCTCCTGCCACATCCAGAGCCATCCTGCCCAGCAGCCCACTCACCCAGCAGGGACTGTGCAGAGCCCAGGAAGGCGCTAAAGGAAGGGCTGGCAGGGTGTAGAGGGCACTGGACCCAGGTTATGACAAGATAAAGCAGACAGCTCATCTTACAATTATTAAGACCTAAAGAGCTACGAATATCTTAACTTTCTCAATAATTATACAATAGTTATAAGATTTATTTAGCAGTAAGTGAATTCAGTGAAGTCAGCAGCACTGAAATTCATCACAAAGTGATCCTTTAAATCTGCTTTCCTTTCAATGAGGCAGCACAAGAACAGATGAAATCAGTCCAAAAGCTGTAAACTGCTTTCAAATGAAAAAGCCCTCATACCATTGGACTCCAAACAGGACGTCCCTGGTCTATGCATCTATCAGTGAACTGCCCACTGTGGTCTCCTCAGAAATGCTCGTGCCTGGTCCTCCAACTGCTCTCTCTTGATGTCTCTGTCCTGTGCATTTAATGCCCACCAAAGAGACATAATCAGAACACTAGCCTAATTAACACTTTCCTTGGTCAGAAATAGGCACTAACAAACAGTCCAAACAAAGGTATGCACCAAATTCCAGTCTGGGTCCTTTGTAGCTGTCCTCTGGTGCTGCTGAGTTAACTCCAGTTGACAGTGGCCCTACAAGAGGTCAAAACCTGGAGTGATTACGCACCGCCCTCATCACCTCTCCTGTGCAGTTCACAGCTGCACCCACTGTGCCCACTCACCTTACCAAGGATCTTCCTCACCTTCACTTACCTCCTCCCTTTTCCAAGCATGATGTCCTTCTCCAAGGACAATTCCTTCTGATAAGATGTCCAAAGTGTGTGAGACAAAGTCTAACAATGCCGACTTCTAACGATCATTTTGCTTGCACTTCTCCCAAAACAGATTTGCTGTCCTTTTATACATTTATCCACTCAGTCATTTTATTTATTCATTTGCCCTTTTATTCTGTGGTACATTCATTACTCTTTGGCAACATCATAATTCAAAAGCACTTGTTTCTTCTTTATTCTTCCTTACTCATTCTCCAACTTTCATGTACACACAAAGTACTTGAAAACACTACAGCCTGGATCAAGCGTATCTTGATTTTTAACCTGACATGACTGTTATTTAGCACTTTAAAGAGGTCCTTGACAGCATTTGTTCAATGCAATGCCATTTCATTTCCTGACTGCTGCTTCTATGGGTGCTGACTGCAGAGCTAAGTAAAATGAAATCCTTGACTACATCAATCTTCTTTCCATTTGTCATAATGTTGCTTGCTGGTTGCATGGTGAGGATTTTTTTCCTGATATTGAGATGTAATACAAATTAAAAATCTTTGATCTTCATCAACAAGTGCTTCAAGTCTTCACATTTAGCAAGCAAGATTGTGTCATTTGCATAACACAGGTCGTTAATGAGCATTTCTCCAACATTGCTGCCACGTTCTTCTTCATATAGTCTACCTTCTCATTTTCTTTACTTAACATGCAAACCGAAAAGCCCTAACATATGTTGCTGTTGTTATGTACTAGCGAGTACAAACAGCTCTGAACCCTGCTCTATCCTGAGCCAACCTTACTGTCTCTGATACACCTACCCCCAATAATCCAATTACTGAGTAAATCCATTTCATTGAGGGTCTTCCCCTCTCGCACTGTATCTTTACCCTCCCAAGCATAGTGTCCCTCTCCAAGGGACTGGACACTCCGTGCAACATGCCCAAAGCATATCAGATGGAGCTTATGAATTCTTGTCTCCAAGGAGTAGCTTGGTTTCACCATCTCCAGGATGAACCTATTCGTTCTCTTAGCAGTCCATGGGACACTCAATACTCTTCTCCAGCACCACAGCTCAAAGACGTCAATTCTCTTTTTATCATCCTTAATCATTGTCCAGTTCTCTGATGGACATAGCACATTAACTGTGAAGACCATGGTCTGGATCAGGTGCACCTTGACTAACATCGTTGCTCTTCAGTACTGTGGAGATGTCCCTGACAGCAGACTTTTCCAATGCAACTCAACTTTTGATTTCCTGGCTGCTGGTACCAAGAGTGTTGATTATGGAGTCAAGCAAACAAAAGCTGTTAACTATCTCAATCTCTTCACCGTCCATCATGATGCTGCTAAATGGCTCAGTGGTGAGAATTTTTGTTTTCTTGATGTTGAGATTCAATCTATACTGAAGGCTTCAGTCCTTGACCCTCTGCAACAAGTGTTTCAGGTCCTTCTCAGTTTCAGCAAGGAAAGTTGTGTTATCTAGATAATGAAATTTGTTGATGAGTCTTTCTCTGATCCTGATGCCACATTCCTCCTCATAAAGCCCAGCCTGCTGGATAATCTGTTCCACATATAGGTTGAAAAGGCATAGAGATATGACCCATCTCAGGTGTACACCCTTCCCAATTTCAAGCAGTGTTTCCTTACTCTGTCCAGATAACTGCCTCTTGGTTTAAGTATAGGTTTCACATAAACACAATCAAGCATTCTGGGATTCCCATTCTTCTCAAAGTCAGCCAGTTTATTGTGATCCACACAATCAAATGCCTTTGCATAGTCAATGAAACACAGACATTCTTCTGGTACTCTCTACTTTCAGATAAGATCCATCTAATGTTAGCTCTAACGTACACTTTTCTTCATTTTAAACCATATCCTTTTGTTCTGCTCAAAGGATTACTTCTTGGTCTATGTATATGTTCTGCATAAGCTCAATGAAATGTTATGGAACTCCTAGAGTTGTCAATGTTATCTGTAATTCATTATAATCCACACAGTTGGATGCCTTTGTATAATCAATAAACACAAGTCAACATCTTTTTTATATTTTCTGCTTTCAGCCAAGATCTAGCTGACATTAACAATGACATCTGCCATTTCTAAAGCTTCTTCTGAATGTAGGTTAAATTTCTGTCTACACATTGTTCTGCCAGTTTTTAATAATCTTTAGCAAAATCCTACTTGTGGGATATACTTACATTTTTTTAAAAATAATCTCTACATTCTGTTAAGGCATCTTTGGAATCCCTTTTGAAAGCATGAAATTTCCTCCTTTATATGTGTTCAGATCTCTGGTGGTGTACTCTGTAGGGTATTGCACTGGTAACACAAAGGTTAATGGTTTGAATTTCCAGTTACCCTGTAGGAGAAAAATGGGCAACTTCTCTCGTACAATTTATAGCCTCTGAAAACCCACTGGAGGGTCAACTATGAGTCAATTATAACTCGATGAAAATTACAGTCATCAGTCTGGGAGCTGAAAATACATAAGCAGGAGTGTGAAGATTTAGTCTAAACAGTTTCTCACTTTAATTTTTTTAAGTTAATTTCTGTAAACTAACAATACTATAATGGGGCTGCAAGGTTATTTGGATTTGTGGTATAGATTTATCCATTTACAGTGGCATTTTCTATCTTGTATTCCATACAGAATATGGTTAACATTGTTCATTTCTCCACCACCACCTGGGGCATTCAAGGCAAAGTCCTGAGAAATCCTGAAGAATAAACAGACTGACTTTCCGCCCTTGTGGAAAACGGTCTTAATTGTGAGTTTTAGGCATCACTGAGCTGCTTCTGACTCAAAGGAGTCCTATTCACAACAGAAGAAAACATGGCCATCACCGCCCGAGCTGCTTGTGAGATCAGAGGAAAGTAGAGGAGCAGGAGGACCGGAGGAGGGCAGAGGAAAAAGAAAAAGAGGAGCAATCGCCTCCTTAGACTCAATTCAACAAGCTGCGATGATTATTCTCCAGTTTCTCATTATAAAACTGTAGAAATCAGACAGAATATTGATTTATAGAACAAGAAAATAAATGTTATTTTTAATACTGCTTTAAAGCAGAACTTATAAGTGTCATGGGAAAAGAAATACAATAATCCAGTTGTAAACATATAGCTTAATTTAGTTCTATAACACCCTATTTAAAAGCAGTTTCACGAATATGCTGATTGAATCTTCTCAAAGTTCTAGCTTGATTCATATGCTGCCTACCTATAAAAGGTCAATGACTGACAGAGATTCCAGATTTCCTTACTACATTAAAGTGGGTGTGTTCAAACATGTTGATTCAAAGTTTGAAGCTTTAAAAGAAACTGAACCATGGATTCAATCAAGGCACAGGTATAAACCATACTTTCCTCTATATGCACTATAAATTTAATTTTATTTCCCCAAAATATGTGGTGGAATCTTAATCCACCACACTTGTTTCCACAACATTTTATCATCCTCAAATGGAATCTATTCCTAGATCAAGAAGCTGTTGTCTGAATAGAAAAAGGAACACTGCGCGGTTTAAAATTAAGAAAGTCGTGTGTCAGGGTTGTACCCTGTCTCCTTATCTATTCAGTCTGTATGCTAAGCAAATCATCAAAGAAACTTCACTTTATGAAGAAAAATGTGGCATCTGGATGGGAAGAAAGAGTCATCAATAACCTATGTTATGCAGATGATACAACCTTGCTGAATGTGAGGAGGACATGAAACACTTGCTGCAGAAAGTCAAAGACTTCAATATGTATTACATCTCAACATCAAGAAGATAAAAATCCTCACCACTGAGCCAACAGGCAACATAATGATAGATGGAGAAAAGATTGAAACTGTCAGCAATTTCATCTTACTTAGATCCACAATCAATACTCTTGGCACCAGCAGTTAAGAAATTAAAAGGCATTACACTGGCAAAGTCTGCTGTGAGAAACTTTTCCAAAGTACTGAGGAGCAGTGATGTCAATTTGAAGACTAAGGTGAAGCTGATCCAAGCCACACTCTTTTCAATTACATACTATGCTATCTGAGAGCTAGACAATGAATAAGGATGACAGAATAAGAATCTCTGCCTTTGATTGTTGGAGAAGAGCACTGAATATCCTACAGACTGCCCAAAGAAATAACAGATAAGAGAGAGAACTGTTTAAATGGATATGTGATTAGGTAATACTGTCATGACAGGAGTCCAGAATGAAGGCTGAATAGTGGAGTGGACTTGGGGGGAGGGATTGTATAACAATGAAAGAATTTTTCTTTTACTTTTCAAAGAGAAGAACAAACTTGAGGGGAGGGTTGGTCAGGGAGAAAAGTGCAACAATGAATGAATGGAAATCCAAAATCTCTGTCAATTTTCATTAAAATTAATAATAATAATAAATTTTAAAAAAATAACAGACAGGTTTTGGAAAAGGTGTAGCCAAAAATGCTCCTTAGAGGAAATGATGGTGAAGGTTCATCTCACTCACTGTGGGCATGTTTTTAGGAGAGGAGCTATTTCTTGGAAAGGGACATCACGCTTGGAAAGCTGGAGGTGCAGAAAAAGAAAGGAAGGAGATGGATTGACACAGTGAATGCAGCGATGGGTTAAAGTATGCCAGAGACAGTAAGGACGGACAGGGTTCAGATCGGTTGTTTGTAGGGTCACTGTGAATGGGGCATGACTCAACAGCACTTAACAAAAATATCACCATATGTGAACACCCTGTGAACCTCCACTCCTCTATCATGGAAGAAGTCCAGCCAGAATTGGTTCTTAGAAAAGTGGGTGGCGAGACCATCTCCCCCTGTGCATGCTATCTAAAAGATTGGTCCTGAGAGAAGGACTTCATCATGTTTGCTAAAGTTGAGGGACAAAGAAAAAGTGGAGGACCCTCAGAGAGAGTGACTGCCACTGAGGCTGGAACAATGGGCTCAGACAGAGCAATGATTTTGAGGAAGGTGCAAGTCTGGGCAACAGTGCATTCTGCTATGCACAGGGTTGCTATGAATTGGAGCCAACAAGAAGGTACACAGTTCGAAGCCAGCAATCTCCTCCTGTGCAATTTATTGCCTCTGAAAACTCACAGGAGTGTCAGCTCTGGGTCATTTCTGACTCAAAGGTGCATGGCAACAACAACAACAAACAAAGATAACACATCTGTGGTTGTAATCCCCTGAGAAAACAGGGCTTGCCAAGTTCATGAGTCCAGGTTGGTATGTTGTTGTTGTTGTTATGTGCCGTCGAGTCGCTTACGACTCATAGTGACCCTATGTACAACAGCCCTAAACTCTGCTCTGTCCTGTGCCAATTGCACTGTCTCTGACACTTCCATCCTGATTATCCCAGTCACTGAATCAATCCACCTCAGAGAGGGCCTTCCCCTCCTGCTCTGTCCCTCCACCCTCCCAAGCATGATGTCCTTCTCCAAGGTCCAGTCTCTCCTCACAACATGTCCAAAGTATGTTAGACGGAGCCTCAGAATTCTTGCCTCCAAGGAGCCACCCGGTTTAACCCTTTCCAGGACAAATCTG
>NW_006399847.1:5851831-5871399 GCF_000299155.1 Elephantulus edwardii
AGCCACAGTTTGTTATGATCCACACAGTCAAATGCCTTTGCATAGTCAATGAAACACAGATAGACATTCCTCTGGTATTCCCTGCTTTCAGCTTAGATCCTTCTAACATCAGCTACAATATCCTAAAAAACAGGTTGGTATAGGATGTCTTAAATCTAATCATTTGAGACATGCTTGATTTTCAGAGCAGGTTACACACAGTTATATACTTCTTTGCAAGTCACAATGTCCCTCTCTATTAGTTTCCAGTGTGCACTATTCATGGTGTATGAGTATATTTGTTATGTGTGTGGATATATTATATATGAAAATCTGGTAAGAAAAACCAATTAGGTACAGAGACAAGCAAGCAAGAATAGGCAAAAGACAGGCTCCATATTACGAATCCCAAGGAATCTAGGATCACTGGGGATAAGGATGCTGAAACAAGGAATTTTTTCCCGAAGTGGACAGAGAGAGACTTCCCCTAACGTCTGGGCACTCTGGGTTCTAACTTTAACCTTCCAAATTGTGACAAAATTTCTGAGTTTCAAAGTCACTCGCTTATATTTCTATTAAGACAATATGAAGAAACTAAGACAGCATGTACACTTTTAAGAGTTATTTATATTTCTATTACACATGACAATGTACATATTTATAGCGAAAAGAGTTGAAAATATATGTATATGAAAGGGAAATGTATATGTGTATGTATATATATGTATATGTATATGTATACGTATATGTATATTAAAGGGAAAGAAACTGAACAGAGAGAGCATCCAGCAAATATAGATGTCAACATTAGGGTTAGTGAGACTCCTGGGAAAAATGAAAAGAACTTGAAAACATTTATTGTCCCTGAAAAAAATAAGTGAAAATTTCCCTTAATAATTTCCAGTGGCAGTATCAGAGTTTAAATATTAAAGGAAAAGATTACACTGAAAGATTGTAGATGGACTGCTATTCACTGATAGCTGTCAAACGGCATTATCTCCATCTGCCTGGAGCCAGATGATGCCACTGTTCTTCTAGAACTAGAGATACTAAGGTTAAACCAGATCCAGGAGAAGCTCTGTAAAAACCCTTTAGTTGGTTTTCTGACCACCTACAAGCTAAAGTGATGGTACGGCGAGGGGTCTAGGTGATCAGAATGCATGGGTACCTCCAGATGGGGGACTCACCTCCTTTCTCACAGGAGTGCTATGTGCAGCAGCCACAAACTGCTCCAAGATCTCTGGCTCAGCTACAGGTTCGGGGCTAGGTCCTGGCGGCTGAGCCCCAGCACGCCCCTGGGGACCCCCTTGTGGACCTGCGGCTTCCTGGGGCTCCGCCTCCTGGTCCTGCTTGGACTCCGAGTCTGAACCTGATTCGGTCGTCATGGTTGATTGTTCTGTAAGGAAAAAAAAATCCAATCACTCGGTGCAATTACCTTTGCTTGGAAAGAAAGCCAGCAGCTAAGTGACAAGATAATGAGAACTGCATTAAGAAAGATGGAGGAATGCTAAAAATCAAAACACCATGCTGTCAGCCTCTCCTATCAAATTAATAAATCCCAAAACTAAACGATGGCCTCCAAGTCAATCCTGGCCACTCTCAGTGAACAATTGCTCCATCGGGTTCTAGAGCTTTGAGTCGTTTTCCTTTATTCTATTTTTTGCCATTCTATAGCTTGTACATAGACTGTTTTGTGACACTGGGTGCATTCGCCACCACTGTCAGCATCTTCCCTATTCAGCCCTGAGTTCCCCATTTCCTTTCATCCAAATGTGCTGCCCATAAAGCTCCCTCATTTTGTTTTTGGGCAAATGCCTTTCTGCTCTCTCACAGTGATTATTCCAAAGCACACATGCCTCTCAGTGTGGCTGTTTATCTCATTTGCTGGAAGTAAGTTGAAAGGTGGTTTCCACAGATGGTTTGAGGCTCTGGTCAGATGGAAGTCACAGGACCACGGAGTCAGTCTCAGGGGCTCCTCCGCTCTATGTCAGAACGGGTAAGCCTGGTCTTGGGAGTGGTTTGTTGTTGTTGTTGTTGTCGTTCTACATTATACTCCTGCTCCATCCAGGATCCTCTGTTGTTACCCTAGCAAGGTGGTTCACGGCGGCAGCCAGGAACCATCTCATTCTTCTAGCGAGTCTGTGAATCTCTAAGGAAGATTACAGCTACATCTTTCTTCTGCAGAGCATATGGTGGGCTATGACCACTGACTTTCTGGCTAACAACTGGGCTCTTAAACACCTAACAGATGACTTGTTGAATTTATCTAATCAATCCTAAAAATGTGTAACACAGACAGTTGCCCATGGATAGGTCAAAATTTAATTTATATTGTTGTTGTTGTTGTTATGTGCCGTCGAGTCGTTTCCGACTCATAGCGACCCTATGCACAACAGCCCTAAACCCTGCTCTATCCTGCGCCAACCGCACTGCCTCTGACACACCCATCCCGATTACCCCAGTCACTGAATCAATCCATCTCATAGAGGGTCTTCCCCTCCTGCGCTGTCCCTCCACCCTCCCAAGCATGATGTCCCTCTCCAAGGACCCGTCCCTCCTGGCAACATGTCCAAAGTATGTCAGACGAAGCCCCAGAATCCTTGCCTCCAAGGAGCAGCTTGGTTTAATCCTCTCCAAGACAAATCCGTTTGTTTTCCTGGCAGTCCAGGGTACATTCAGTACCCTTCTCCAGCACCACAGCTCAAAAGCATCCATTCTCCTTCTGTCCTCCCTAGTCATTGTCCAACTCTCTGATGCATAACAAGTGAATATCGATGATTTTATTCCTGTTAGATTTTCCCCACAGATGATTATAAAATGACATTAATGTCATAAAAATAAGAGCTGCATTTAACTTGACAAAAATAAATTTGTTCCACGCTGAATACATACTTACACATGTGAGAAAAAGGATAGAACAATAAAACCCACTGCTGTCCAGTCAGGGACCCAACAGGACAAAACATATCATCTCATAGAGCTTCAAAGCTCTAAATCATTCTAGAATTACACTGCCTTATCTTTCTCCTGTGCAGCAGCTGATGAGTTTGGACCACTGACCTTACTGCTGGCAGCCGAATGCTTTAAACACACCTAACACCTCAGAGCATCTCTGACATAATAATGGAAGAAGTGCTCTTTCTCAATCCCCTCAGTATCTCCCACTCTAACCCATGGAAATATGTATTCTTCCATAAAGAAATGATTCTCCTATTTTTTTTTTAAATTTTATTATTTTTTTTGTGTACATGTATTGTCAAATCAGATCTGACTAGTACAGGAGGAGATTGCCCCTCCTTCCCCGGCAGAGCATCTGGTGGATTCGAGCCGTTCGCCTCTGGGATTGTAGTTGCAGCTCCTTGCCACTAGGCCACCAGAGCTCCCCTGCTTCTCCTATTTTATTTCCCTTACTCTTTTATGAATTGCAGTCACAGCTTCAATGGTGGCTTCCTCATTGTTGTTAGTGTTGTTAGGGGGTGTGGAGCTAGCTTAGACTCACAGAGATGTGTAAAACCACAAAACTCTGCTCAACCCTGTATCATCCTCACAATCTCTGCTGTGTCACTGGCTCAGTGACACAGCATCTCTCTGAGAGTAAGTGCTGTGAAATCTGGACTAGTCAGTATTTGCTACAGGCCAGCAGGGAAGCTGACCAGCATCTCTCTCCTTCCCTCCCAGGTCACATTCCCTTTCTATTCTCCCCTGCATTTCTTGAATGCTGAAAGACAAGCTTGCTCGTGTCATACCAAATAAAGAACACCCACCAAAGATTTTAAAATCCATCAATCTACCTTTAAATCCTCAGAATGAAAGAAAACAAGATTTTGTAAAATAAGACCACTACTTCTTACAGTTTTCTAGCCAAGATGCCTAAGTATTTTGTGTCTCAGTGTCTACACCTGCCAAGCTTAGTAACTGAGTATAACTTATCGGTGCTAGATGAACTGCATGTGCCAAGAATTTATGTTTAAAGTTTCAATCCCTATTATCTATGACTGTGGTTTAGAAATAGTCTTTGATTGCTGACATAATCAAGCGAAAATAAAGTCATCTTGGGTCAAGGCAGACTCTGACTTCAATGACTGGTATCTTTATAAGAAGATAGCAAACAATACACACATACATGTTCAAAACCATGTGAACATGGAGACAGCTAGGAAGACCTCATCCTTAAAATTATCAGAGAGAGAGAGAGATGACCAAGAAAAGATTTAGCAGTTTCTTTTAATAAAATTTTAAAGGACTTTTTAATTCCTGCTCTTATTTCTTCCTCTCCCCAAGTAGTATACATGCTTTTGTTTAAACTTGGCTTTGTTTTGCTAAGCAATAACAGAAATACTATACCAGTGGTTACTCTGTAATTTTAAGTAATTTCTTAGGTATGTAGGTTAAATATCCCAAAATAAAATATTTTGAACTATCATATAATTTTCCTTTCTAATTCTAATTAGAAAGCAAATTCAAATAGCATTACCAAGAAGCAATGTAATATTCTCAAGAAATTATGTACCCACTGGTTATAGCATACTAGAACTACATAGAATCATGCAAACTAAAACATAACTCTATAGTTAAAAAACCAATAAAAACAAAACCCTACTATTTAGTTCTTATCTTCATAATACATACTAGAGTATTCATAGTAATCTGAAGAGGCAAAGAATAGTAAAAACACCAAATGCTGCATCTACACTTTCCATTTAGAGTGACTTTTCATGACCACCAGCTGTCTTCTTCTGTTGAGCAAAAGGTATATCAACTTGGCATATGCTCTCTCAAAAAACCCAGTGATGTTGAATCAAGGCCAATTCATAGCTGACCCTCAAGCGGGTTTTCAGAAGCTGTAAAACACACAGGAAATTTCCCATCTTTCTCCTGAGGAGCCACTGGTGAATGCAAACCAGCAGAGAAGATGGGCCTTTGGGTTCAGTACAACTCTCTAAAGAGTATGCTACCAGTGCCTGAAGGCAGTACCTCTCTCTGGGGGTTTGAATCCACCAGCAGCTCTGTGGAGAAAGATGGGCATTCTCCTACCAGGAGATTTACAGCCTCAGAAACCCACTGTAGGGGAAGTCATGAGTTGGCTCCAACGCCACAGCAAGGAGTGTAAGCTTGAGATACGTGCTCAATTGTCCAAAACAGACGCAAGTATCAAACCAGACACAGAGCAAACAATGCTTCTAAAACAACAAACATTCCATTTTTTTTCCTTTTAAGCTCTGGTGGCCTAGTGGCAAGAAGCTACGCTGCAATCCAGAAGGCACTCAGTTTGAAGCCACCAGCTGCTCCATGGGAGAAGGATGGCCAATCTCCTCCCATGCGATTCATTGCCTCTGAAAACCTATTGGAGGGTTAGCTATGGGTTGGTTCCAACTTGATGGTAAACAAGAAAACATATTACATTTTAGGTGTTCAAACAAATTTTGAAAGTATTGTATTCTCTTCTGTATGGTTATCGGCAAACTATGAATGCAGGGAATAAAGAGTGGGGAAATAGGAAAAGTAGTGGCATTATGTGCGAGGAACTAGAGTCAGAAAATCAAAAGGGCCGAACTCGCTCAGCATTTCTTAAGCTCAAAGAACTGAAGAACAGATTCAAACCTAGAGTTGCTGTAATCAAGGATGCTTCGGGCAGAATATTAAATGATCCAGGAAGTATTAAAAGAAGATGGAAGGAATATACTGAGTCATTATATAGAAAGGAATTGGCAGATACAGAGGAATTTAAAGAAATAACATATGAGCAAGAGCCTATGGTGATGAAGGAAGAAGTTCAAGCTGCTTTGAAGGAAATAGCAAAAAATAAAGCCCCAGGAAAAGATGGTATACCAATTGAAGTATTTCAGATAACAGATGTTGCCCTGGACGTGCTCACCAAGTTGTGCCAAGAAATCTGGAGAACAACCACTTGGCCAACTGACTGGAAGAGATCTATATTTGTTCCCATTCCAAAGAAAGGTGACCCAACTGAGTGTGGAAACTACAGAACAGTGTCATTTATTTCACATGCAAGCAAGATTCTACTGAAGATCATCCAAAAACGATTAGAACAGCACATCAGCAGAGAACTGCCGGAAGTCCAGGCTGGGTTTAGAAGGGGTCGTGGTACTAGGGATATCGTTGCTGATGTTAGATGGATCTTGGCTGAAAGCAGGGAATACCAGAAGAATGTCTATCTGTGTTTCATTGATTATGCAAAGGCATTTGACTGTGTGGATCATAACAAACTGTGGCTGACTCTGAGAATGGGAATCCCAGAACATTTAATTGTGCTAATACGAAACCTATATTTGGACCAAGAGGCAGTAGTCAGAACAGAGCAGGGTAACACTGCATGGTTCAAAATTGGGAAGGGTGTACGCCAGGGATGCATCCTGTCTCCATACCTTTTCAACATGTATGCAGAGCAGATTATCCGAGAGGCTGGGCTCTATGAGGAGAATTGTGGCATCAGGATTGGTGGAAGATCTATCAACAATCTCCGTTATGCAGATGACACAACCTTGCTTGCTGAAACTGAGGAGGACCTCATGCACTTGCTGCGAAGGGTCAAGGACTGCAGCCTTCAGTATGGACTAAGGCTCAACGTCAAGAAGACAAAGATTCTCGCCACTGGACCAATTGGCAGCGTCAGGATGGATGATGAAGAGACTGAGAGTGTTCACAGCTTCACTTTGCTCGGCTCCACAGTTAACACCAACAGTCAGGAAATCAAAAAGCGTATCGCGATGGGAAAGTCTGCCGTTAGGGACCTCTCAAACGTACTCAGGATCAACAGTGTCTCTCTGGAGACTAAGGTGCGCCTGATACAGGTCATGGTATTTGCAATCGCTTGTTATGCATCAGAGAGTTGGACAATGACTAGGGAGAACAGAAGGAGAGTGGATGCTTTTGAGCTGTGGTGCTGGAGAAGGGTACTGAATGTACCCTGGACTGCAGGAAAACAAACAGATCCATCTTGGAGAGGATTAAACCAAGCTGCTCCTTGGAGGCAAGGATTCTGGGGCTTCGTCTGACATACTTTGGACATGTTGCCAGGAGGGACGGGTCCTTGGAGAGGGACATCATGCTTGGGAGGGTGGAGGGACAGCGCAGGAGGGGAAGACCCTCTATGAGATGGATTGATTCGGTGACTGGGGTAATCGGGATGGGTGTGTCAGAGGCAGTGCGTTTGGCGCAGGATAGAGCAGGGTTTAGAGCTGTTGTGCATAGGGTCGCTATGAGTCGGAAATGACTCGATGGCACATAACAACAACAACAACCATCAATCTCACTTTTAGAAGACAAGATTAGTCTATAATAGTTACTTCAATTCACTAAATGTTCCTTGAGCAACAAATATAAGCCAAATCCAATTTATGGTTTAGACACAGATTCATAAATTGTAATTCTCCACTGTATTCCAAGTAACTTACAGCCTACACAGACTAGCAATACTACTAAAATTAGGTTCCAATAATCACACTTCCAATTTTGTTGCTGGTACCCTTCCACTGAAGACAACAAGTTGCATTCATATTATTAATTCTGAGCTAATAAGCTGACAGAAAAAATGTATTCATCCTCATAAAGACAAAATCAGCTGCCCTACATTTTTTCTTTCTCAACCAGCCAAACAGTAACTATTACTGAAGTATGTTATAGTCTAGAGTACGCCACCTTGGACTCAGTCATGGAGATAACATTCAAGGAGATGCCACAGCTGCTGCTTCCAATCCAGGTCTCCACATAAACAAGGACCACAGCGCATTTGCTCTGGATTGTTTCTAGAGGAAGAAATCACCTTCTGTCTTATGTGAGTCTGTCAGCCCACAAGAAAAAACCTGATGGCTGAGTGGTTTATGTGTTAAGCTGCTTAACCAAAAGGTTGTCTGTTCAAATCCACCTGTCTCCACATATGAAAGATGAAGCAGCCTGCTCTTGGTAAGATTTGCTGATTCAGAAACCCAATGGAGAGTTGCCGTGAATTGGAATCAACTGTATAGCAGTGAGTCTGGGGTTGTTTGTGTTACCCTATAGAGTCCCCAGTTATTTAGTGTAAATGATAAACAAACATGGCTGCTGACTAAGTGTGAGAGGCCTGAGTACCTACAGAGATGTGGAGAACAACTCTGCTGTAGTGCAATGGGAACTGACTTCACAGCAAATGAGGGGGTTTTGGGGTGGTGTGAGGAGAGAGACATAGTCTATAGAATTAAAATTCTATCAAAATAGAGGTCATGCTAGAGGTTCCCATATGGCATAAACAAAACTGTCTTGTCTGGAGCTCATATGCCCTCTAGTAACCACATTATTCCTCATCTTTAAATTGATAACCCAACTGATCAAATAAATGACAAAAGTGACTATACTATCTTCTTCTCATCACCTTTCTTTACTCTGAAACCAAGCCGACCCTCTCACTGAGGTGCCTCTTACAGTTGATGCAGAAGACTACTAAATTGGCCTGTTCTCTTCTCACCTGACTCAGTCGACCAAATGTAGGTGATGAGACTTCCCTTGTCTACACACACCCCTCTTTCAAGCTTGCACCCTCCTCTCTGGGTACTAGCCCCTTCTCATTCTCTCTTACAGGCTAATTTTCTACCCTGTTGATAAAGTCTGGAACTCTCAGTGCTTTATCCTCGGCTATGACATCCTTCCCCTAAGTTTTAAATATATCCTAGTCCTTGTGGCCTAGTAGTGAGGAATTACCTGAAGACATGTGGTTTCACCAGCCGCTCTCTGGGACAAAGAATGGCAATTGCCTCCTATTTAATTTACTGCCTCTGAAAAATTGCTGGAGGGTTAGCTATTGTGTTGTTTCCAACTTCATGGCACATTACATTAAACATATAACCCTCAGTTACTGACCCCACATTCATCTCTCTAGTCTAAACCAAATATAGCCTACTCCCAGCTTGATACTTCCTACATGTATGTCTTCAGGTATCTCATATTTCCCTCTTTTTCCAATTTATACCATTACCCCTTTTTTTATGCCAAAATTCCAGAAGTTACGCCTGACATATTTCTTGCCCTCACCTATTTTATCTAGTTGTTGGGGTTGTGTGCCCTCAAGTCACCTACGACCCATAGTGGCCCTATGTACAGCAGCTCTGAACCCTGCCCTGTCTTAAGCCAGTCTCACTGACTCTGACACACCAACTTCCATTGCCCCAGTTACTGTATTAATCCATCTCATCTGAGGTCTTCCCCTCCTGCACTGTTCTTCCATCCTTCCACCTTCTCTAAGGACCAGTCCTTCCTGAATAATTCAATACTAGAATAATTCAACTTTGACTTCCTTGAATTGGTACCTCACAACCATAAAGCCATCATCTCCCCTTTCCAGAGTTCCTCCAATGAGTTGTAGCTGTTTTTTCCTGCTGCTTTCCTTCTTGTTCACCTCAGTCTCATCTTCACAGGGAAACTAGGTTAATCTTCAGAGTACATAAACACAATCAAGTCTCACCTGCTGAATAAAATCTAAACTTTTAATTACCAAGGTTTTCCAGGATCAGCCTCAGCTCCAACATCCTGTCCTACTCATAGATACTTCTACTCTGAAGCCATCTCCTAAATATATTTCATCATTATCATCATCATCATCAATAGTGTTAGAAAACCTGAATAAATTATAAATTTTACTTTAAAATATATACATTTTACTTTAAAACACATTTTACTTGAAAACACATACAACATCTTTAAAGACACTGTAGGTGTTGTTAAGTGCTGTCAAGTTTAGCACAACTCAGCAATTTTATGAACAAAAGACCTGAACCCTGTTCTATAATTATTTTCATTTCTCTAAGTTCATAGAATTTCCAGAGGCATGTTGTTTAGGAAGTGGATGCTACTCCTGCTTCCAAGCCTGTCATAATCTGGGAGCTTCACCAAACACTGTCCACCATGGGTAACCAATATGGCATTTGACACACCAGTGGTAGAACATTCAGCATCAGAACAACTTCAAGTTACCTCAGCACAGCAAATTAACAGACCAGTGCTGTATCCCTTAGTAGAATGTTCATTCAAAACACAACTAACACCAGGCTGGAGGGCTGTCGGCCTAAGGGCCCAACAGACTTTTAAGGACACAGGCCTGGCCACCTGGCACTGACTGGCTCTAAATAAGAGGCTTCCAGGCCACAGCTCATTGATAGCCAAATCCAGCAAATCCGATCAGGGCACATATAGTTGTGTACAAAATAAAAACAACCAAAGAGTCCACACCTGGCCCTCAACCAAAACAAGAAGAATTCACCTTCAGAATCCAACAGCTTCACATATGAACCTCTAAACTGAAGACATATAGACATAACATATATAAAAAAATCACCAGGAAATAAGTTGCCACATAAAACCTTGGTATAAATTGAGGAAGTCAAACATAGGATGACTAAGGTTTTCCCCCACAAAAGAAGTCAGGTGGGGATAGGGATGGAGGTGGGGACAGGGACAGAGGCAGAAAGTTAACACATTTTCTTTCAGGTTAGAAAAACAAGTCATCACCTTTTTCATGTTTTTCCTATCAATGCATTCTAAACTTTAACTTAAAACGTATTTAAATGTGTGTTAAAATAAATCAGTCCCTAGACTTATTATATATAAGAAGGAGAAGGAACAAAATCAGTAGTGATGACCTATTTTCAAGTTTCAATAGTTTCTTGTCATAAAGCTACTTTGTAACTGCCTTTGCTTTAATTCCATGAGTTTTCTCCAGAGCAGAATATTAGCTTTACAAACAGAATAGAAATACAAAATCAACCGTTCCCAGCAACCATCTGCCAACCATTTTAAAAAGAAATAGATGTTATTACTTTTTCACCTATGAATGTACTGTATAGCACCTGCTGTGTATACCATGCACAGAACTCTAAAACTCAGTATGAATGACTAACGTTTTGTCAAATATTTCCTACACCTTTTATATTGTGAGGGATCTCTGGGTGGTCTAGTGGGTGGGAGTTGTACTGCTAACTCAAAGAAGGGTCGTTAGTATCAATGCATCAAATGCTCCATGGGAGAAAGGTGAGCAAACTCCGCCCATGTGATTTATTGCCTCTGAAAACCCACTAGAGGGTCAGATATGAGTCAGTGCTGACTTAATGGTACATAATAACAACAACATTATTTTGTCAGGGAGTTCTCATGGCCTAGGGAATATGGAGTTGGAATGCCAACCCAAAGGTGGGTGGTTTAAGCTCATCTACTGCTCTGATTGAGATTGATGGGTAATCTCCTCTCGTGCAATTTATAGCTTCTGAAAACTTCAAACTCAATGGCAATAAGTTAGCTGGAGACTTATTATTTTGCCATGTTATTGTTGTTGTTATGTGCCATCAAGTCACCTGCAACTCCTAGCGACCCTACGTACAACAGCCCTAAACCCTGCTCTATTCCTTGCCAATCTTATTGTCTCTGCACACCTATCCCCATTACCCCAGAGACTGAGTCAACCGTCTCATCGATGGTCTTCCTCTTCTGCGCTGTCCCTCCACTATCCCATGCATAATGTCCCTCTCCAAGGACTGATCCTGCCTTGTAACATGTCCAAAGTATGTCAGACAAAGCTTCAGAATCCTTGCCTCCAAGAAGTAGCCTGGCTTCACCTTCTCCAGGATGAACTTGCTTGTTCTCCTAGCAGTCAATGGTATATTCAATATTCTTCAGCACCACAGCTCAAAGGCAGCAACTCTTCTGCTATCATCCCTAGTCATTGTCCAGCTTTCTGATGCAAAGCAAGTAATTGCAAAGCCCTTGGCCTGTATCAGGTACACTATAGTCTCCAGACTGACATTGTTGCTCTTCAATACTTTGAAGAGGTCTCTGACAGTAGACTTTCCCAATGCAGCATGTCTTTTAATTTCCTGGCTGCTGGTACCAAGAGTGTTGATTGTAGTGCCAAAAAAAGCTGAAGCTGTCAACAATCTCAATCTCTTCACCATCTATCATGATGCTGCCAATTGGCCCAGTGGTGAGAATCTTTGTTTTCTTGATTGAGCTTTCAATCCATATTGAAGGCTGAAGTCCTTGACCTTCTGCAGCAAGCTCTTCAGGTACTCCTCAGTTTCAGCAAGCAGGGATGTGTCATTTGCCTAGCAGATTGTTGATAAATCTGCCTCCAATCCTGATTCCACACATCTCCTCAGAAAGCCCAGCCTCCCAGATAATCTGTTCTGCATATAGATTGAAAAGATATGAAAATAGGACACATCCTTGACGCACACTCTTCCCAATTTTGAACCATGCAGTGTTTCCTTGCTCTGTTATGATGACTGTCCAGGTGTAGGTTTCGCATAATCACAATCAAGTGTTCTGGGGTTCCCATTCTTCTCAGAGTCACCCACAATTTGTTATGATCCACAGTCAAATGCCTTTGCATTAGTCAATGAAACACAGATAGACATTTCTCTGACATTAGCTATAATATCCCTAGTGCAATGGCCTCTTCTAAATCCAGCCTACACTTCAGGGAGTTCTCTGTTGATGTACTGTTACAGTTGTTTTTTTGGTAATCTTCAGCAGAATCTTGCTTGCATGTGATATCAATGATACTGTTTGATAATTTCCACACTCTGTCAGATCATTTTGTTTTTGCTGTTATTGTGGTTATGTGCCGTAGAGTCGCTTGTGACTCATAGTGAGATACATGAGCCCTAAACTTTGCTCTATCCTGTACCAACCTCACTATCTCTACCACACCCACTCCCTTGACTCCAATCACTGAATTGATCCATCTCATCAAGGGTCTTCCTCTTCCATGCTGTCCCTCCACTCTCCCAAACATGATGTTCCTCCTTGCAACATGCCAAGAGTATGTCAGATGAAGCTTCAGAACCCTTGCCTCCAAGGAGCATCCCAGTTTCACCCTCTCCAGGACAAACCTATTTTTTCTCCTAGCAGTCTATGGTATATCCAACACTCTTCTCCAGCACAACTCAAAGGCATCATCCCTAGTCACGGTTCAACTCTGTAATCCATAACATGCAATTGCGAAGATTATGGCCCGGATCAGGCACACCTTAGTTTCCAGCCTGATGTCATTGCTCTTCAGTACTTTGGAGAGGTCTCTGACAGCTGACTTTCCCAATGCAATTTATCTCTTGATTTCCTGGCTGCTGGTACCAAGAGTGTTGACTGTGAAGCCAAGCAAACTAAAACTGTTTACTATCTTAATCTCTTCACCATTCATAATGATGCTGCCAATTGGCCCTGTGGTGAGAATCTTTGTTTTCTTTGTGGACTATAACGTTACATTACGCACTTGGGTTATACTTTTGGTAAAAAACACTGATATACCATGAGCTGTCAGAAGAATAAAAAAAATGTCTTGGAAGAAATACAGACAGAAGTAAAGACTTGGTCTCACATACCTTGGGCAAGATATTAGGAAAGATTAGCCCGTAGAGAAGGACATTACGCTTGTAGAAGGTTAGTGAAAAAGTGGAAGACTCCCCAACAGGGTGGACTTACACAGGGGCGGCAACAATAGGTTGCACAAGCAACAGCTGTGAGGACGGTAAGGGGCACAGCTTGCACTGCTGAACATATTCACTGAGTCAGAATGAAATCAATGACTCCTAATCATTTTGTCCCGTACTATATACATAATTTGACAAGAGATAATCATTATTGGTTTTTATTTTCTAAAATTAGATTATTTTTATAGAATAAAATTGGATGTTACTGAGAGATAGTGAAGTAGTAAATTTTAAAAACGTAAAGCTTTCTAATTCTAGAATGTCTCTAGAGTCAGTATCTGGATTCCATATATCTGATAGGACATATAACAGTGCCTACAGATAAAGCATTATTGATGGCTGAGATGCACAAATTCCATAAACTTAGTTTTTAATAGTCTTCTTACCTGTTCATATGTTAATAGAAGTAAGCAATACAACTGAGTTTGAAAACAATAATTATTAAAAAACAGTACTTGTACTTTATTTCATTATTTTAATAAAGTTGAGTGTCAAGGCTGTATCCTTCCTCCACACATATTCAATCTGTATGTACAGTGAGCAAATAATTTGAAAAGCTAGACATTATGTATTAAAAAAAAATCATGTGGTATTTCAGGAGACTCAGCAAAAGCCTGCATTATGCAGATGATACAACCCTGCTTCCTGAAAGTGAAGAGGATTTGAAACACTTGCTGCAGAAGATCAGACCATAACTGTCAATATGGATAACATCAAAAAGACAAAACTTTTACCACTGGGCCAAAAGGCAGCATCAAAAGATTGGTGGT
The DNA here is from genome assembly GCF_000299155.1 of Elephantulus edwardii. NCBI lineage: Eukaryota > Metazoa > Chordata > Mammalia > Macroscelidea > Macroscelididae > Elephantulus > Elephantulus edwardii. The sequence goes on from NW_006399847.1 coordinate 5,866,050, forward strand.
GTCAAGCATTTCATCTTACTTGGATGCACAAATCAACACTTTTGTATTAAGAGTCAAGAAATCAAAATACGTATTGCATTGAGAAAGTCTGCTGCCAAGGACCTCTCCAAAGTGCTAGGCTCACGACACTGTTAGGCTGGAGTCCACTGCATCAGTCCACCATGTTGTGCTGACCTTCCACCCAGTTACTGAGTATGATGTCCTTTTCCAGGGGCCGGTTCCTCCAGAGAACAGATCTAAAGTCAGTGAGGTGAAGCTTCACCATCCTCACTTCTGAGCAGCATTCTGGCTGTTCTGCCAGACAGATGTGTTTGTTCTTCTGACAGTCTGTGCTATAGTCCTCATCAATAGCATAATTTGAATACATCACATCTTCTTTATTCTTCCTCATTCATTATCCACTGAGTGGATGCATGTGAGGAGACTGGATATGGATATAAATTAGCTTGGATCAGGTGCACCTTAGTCCTCAAGTTGATATCTACATTATTTAGGATTCTAAAGAGGTCTTTTGTAGATGTGCTCAATGCAATAAGCCTTCTGACTTCTTAACTGATTCCATGAGCACTGACTGAGGACTCAAGTAACAGAAAAATCCTCAAGTACTTGATTATTTTTATGATTCTTATTGGCACTGAGGATTTCTGGGTTTTTTTAGGTTGAGATGTAAACTCAAGGGTACAGTCCTCGATTTTCATCAGTAAGTGCTTCATTTCCCTTTACTTTCTACAAGTAAGGCTGTGTCAACAGCATACTGTCAAAATCCAGTGTGACTTTTTCTCATCAAATTCCTTGTGTATGCTTGGTACTTTCTTGCTTTTCCTTCTATATTTTCTGACCACTATTTCCCATTTTCTACTGGTCTCTGTCTCTTCATATACTATTTATCGCATTCTATTTCTAAACTTTACAGTTCTTTAGTAACTAGTAGTATTCTTCATTCTTTCTCGGAGAGCTCACCTACTTTGTCTCAAAGACCATTTCACAAGACAAATTCCACAGATCTATTAAGATCTGTCCCCTCTGAGCTTCACATTCATATATTTAGCTCAATTTTCACCTTTCCTCATCTTAATACCCCAGAAACACAAGCACACACAAAGTCCTAAACATTTCTTAGAAACTCTCATCTCCCCACCATGCTGGGTGCCTAAACTTCCCTTCCTTTCACCTGCCCATTGCCACCTTTCCAGGTGTTCATGCTAAGAACTGTCTTAATGTCAACTTTGTCCTAATGTCATGCCTGTCAAAGTTGCCTCTTAAGCTTCATTTAAAGAAAGAGTAGGAAGAAGCAATGAGAAAGTTCTAGGCAGAGCTCACTATGAAACAAAGACATGTAGGACAGAGTAACAGATTACATACATTGATCTGTGAGAGACCGTGTGGCTTGGCGGGGCTGGAGCATGAGGATGTGGAAAAGTGATGAGAGCCGAGAAGGGCAGATAGCAAGCCAACTGGCAAGCCTTCAGGGCCTGGCTGAGGAGGCTCCACCTCGTCACACAGCCTGCTCAAGCAGCAAATGTCAGATTGACATCTCTATTGTTTCAGTTCAAAATGAGACCAAACCAATGGACCAAACAGGCATCAGCAGGGCAGCTGGAGACAAGCTACAAGTACAAATCAGTAGAACAAAGGACTGGCCATTATTAAATATTTTGAAAATTCTGACAATAAAGAATTGGACAATTTTAGTGTCCAAGAACAGAATGATTCTGATTGTTTTCAAACAAGATTTTTGGGCCTAACTCAGTTTAACTCTTAAATGCTAACATGCCAACTCCTGCAGAAGAAGAAAGCTTAAATTTTCATGAAGAAGAAATATCCTTTCAAAAGTTACTTCTACAGTGATTCTTGTAAACATGTAAAGGACTTTTAAAATCCATCAATATAGAGGTAAAGTTGTCATAACAGAAGGTGTGTCTATACTTCAGTGATGGGAATCAAAACATTAAACAAGATAAGAAAGACCCCCAAACCCCTCATTCTACTGTGACAAGAAGAAACCAGAATCAGGCATCTGGGAGTGTGGGGTCATTTGGGAAGCAAGAAGTATGGAGTGAGAGTTCCCACAAAGTGTTAGGGGCAGGGAAGACTTCCCACAAAAATAAATCTTCCTATAAAGAAATAATCCATAGTCAACAGAAAAAATGACGTCCTCTTCAGCCAAAAGGTAAATGATTAATTTTAAAACTTAACAGCAGCTAAAATGCACAGAGAGGACAGGGGGATACAATGGTGGGTAGTAGGGGACACCGTGGTGGGGGCGGTGGGACACCACGCAGGTGGCGGGGGGATACTGTGGCGCATGGCAGGAAGACACCACGGTGTGTGAAAGGGGGACACCACAGCAGGTGGCAGGGGGACAGTGCATTGGGTGGCAGGGGGACACCATGACAGGTGGCAGCAGCAAGTCTGACAGAACATACTGGTCCTGAGTCGTAACTCTGTTCTATGCTCTGAGATTCTCTAGTATTTCCTTTTTATTCTAGAATTCTAGTACTCCTAAGAAGCAGGGAGAAGATACTGTTGTGTTAATAATATTAAATCTAAGAAAACCTGTCCTCTAAGTGAATACAGATTATCCTGGCCTTACTGACTTGTGTCAAGATCATAAGACTCTCAGCACAGCCACTCTCCAGCACCCTCAAAGTCCACCTGTAACAGAACTACCATGCGACCCAGAAATTCACTCCTAAGTGTAGATGCTGAAGAAATGAGACCTTTACGTTAGCAGTACACCACCTTTCAGACTGTGTCAACTAAAGAGCAATAAATAAAGGAACAGATTTATTTCTACAGAATATACAGACAGATACCAGCTGGATACGGACAGTCCCGGCTAAAGAACTAGCAGCTACAGTATGGTGCTACTGTAGATTGAGTGGTCATATCCAAACAGACCTTCAGATACCAAGAAGAACCAGCCGTGAGAAGATGAGGGTAGGGATTATGTCTCCCAGGAAGATCAGGACCCTGCGGAGGAAGTAAGTCTAGTGTTGGAAAAACAGAAAGAAAGATAGTGCATCAAGAACATAGAAAGAAAAAAAAAAACCAACCCTTTAAAATAAATAGCATAGAAAGCGAAGGTGATGAGGATGAGGGTTCAGGGGCTGAGGATTACTTAGAACATCAGTTTATCAAGTTGGATTTGGTTTTCAACGCAATGGAGCACTTCCAGAATGTAGTAGGTCTTACTAGTGCCTTTAACAGAACAACTCTATTTCTGGGTGGGAGCAGGGAGACCAATCATTAGGTTATGCCATAGGCTTCTGGAAGGAACACAGCTAAGGCAGACTAGTGAGAGAAGAGAAAAGAACAGTGAGACTTTCTAGCATGGACTGAGAAAGCTCTGGTTGGAGCTTTGTGGAGGAGAGAAATGGCCAAGGTGGAGAAACCCCTACAGGTAAAAGACTACATGTGAGTACATTCTTCAGCAGACCCAGTAGCTATCCATTGTCAAGCTTCAAGATGATGTACCATTATCTTCAATATAAAAAACCATGAGCAAATCCTGCAGCATCAAAAATAATTTTCAACATCATCAAATTCATGGGAAAAGCACTATCTGGCTTCATTTATGGTGAATTTATTTTATGACTTAAAAATAGGACCACCCTTCAGTAAAAGCAAACCTAAAACATGAAAAGCATCCAAATCAAATATTAATAAGATAGAGTAGATAAATGCATGCAGCCCTAACACAGTTCTGGGCTCTGGGACACAACCCTTGTTTCTGCCCTTCATCTGCCCATCTAATGGGCTGATGTATACTGGAACAATGGCTCAGCACATAACTGGATAGTAATTTTCATCTTCCTTAAAGTCTTAAAAACTTTATAAAAACTGTCTTAATACATTCTATTTCTTGGAGCAGTTTGAGAGTGTAATGCTACAAATGGGGCAAGGTTTGCAAACCCCACCTTTCCCACTGGCTGTGTAGCAAGGATTTGCATGGATCCAGCTCCCAGCTGGGAGTGGATGCAGGTCTCACCTTCTGTATTTCCACCCCTCCCTGATGGCCACTTCCAGGTAATAGGCCTCTGTCCCTAAGCATGAAGTTAAAGCAGATGCTATGTCTGGCTATCCTATGTGGGTTCAAAATGTCCCAATCAACCGAGGCCGCTCCTCCTGTAGAAGTCATGGACTCAGAAGTGGGCACCAGTGCCTGTGTTTCAGACCAGCGGGTACCTTTCTCTCTGGTCCCTAAGATTGTGTTCCAAGCTGCAAGGACTCTATCCTTCCTCATCAGCTTCCCATACAGTCTTTCCCTAAGGCTCACTCACCCAGAGCTGGCTCTCCACACACTGCATCTGTCCTGTCATCTCCTGTTAGCCCCTAGAGATCTGTTAACTCAAGAATGGCTCACAAAACTCACAGAGGCTGTCATCCAAACAGCTGCCCATTTACTATATAATCAGAAAGAGGACCAGGGCAGAGACACAACAGGCATGGTCTGGCAGATGCAGACACAGGGCCTCCTCATCCCCAGGCACAGAATGTTCCCTCTTCCACCGACATGAGTTTTTGTCAAGCCAGTGGGCCCCAGAAGGAGTGCTTCCCATCCCCCACATCAGGAGACTTCAGTGAACATGCACAACTATGGAATTCATGTACAGGTTGATGCAATCAATGATCCTGTATAATCCCAACCTGCCCCACATTTTGGAATCTCAGTTACTCTAGCTTTTTTCAGAAACCAAAGTCAAAGGGGCAAACCTCGTTCTCTGTATCACAAGTTTTTGGTTTTTTTTTAAAAAGCCTCCAAAAACTATGCATAAAGTACAGTATTCCCATGCATTCCCTCTCCTCAGCAGAAACTCTGAACATCAGCCTCATGTGCTGCACAAAATCAACCAACACAGCACATTATTGTCAGCTAATGACCCTGCGGATGTAAATGATGAAAACCACCCAGAGATTCTGCAGAGGAAAGACCAGGCCATCTGCTTCCCAAAGATTACAGTCATGAACGCTCTACCACACACAATTCTACTCAGCATACACAGAGCTGTCATGGGTAGGAAAGGGCTCAAATGCAGCCGATTTCATTGGAGTTTATTATCATTACCCTAACCTGAAGTGCCTAGTTTAGAGTTCCATCTTTGTTGTGTATAGTCCTACAGGTTACAAATAATGCATAATGTCATGCATCTACATCAAGTACCAGGCAGAACGGTTGTGGTGTCCTTGCCATGAAATGCAAACAGGTTCTCGACAATGTTGCTTTCATTACTCAGAAATTGAGCAAGTACCATTAAAATTTTTACGTGGTCTACATAAGAATCCCACTGGTGTTCTCAAAGACTTTTATTTAAAGAGTTTTAACTTATGTATAATATTTTTATTTTTT
>NW_006399847.1:5871541-5924282 GCF_000299155.1 Elephantulus edwardii
ATAACTTTATAAACATATATATATATAACTTATATACTAAAACTCCTACATTAAAAGGAATTAGCATAGTTAAAATATGCTTCCTATAACTGAGCTTATAACAATTCATTAGTATGCTTTACTCCTGAAAAAGTTCAGAATTAACTGACCTCATTTCCTTTGGTCAAAAGCACCCTCACAGAATTCTAGAGTTTTTAAGTAAAAAGTTAAACAGAAATGAAAATTCCCAAGCACCAATGAAACACACCAGAGCTAAGTGCTTAGCCCTCATGTTAAATTCAATCCTACAAAGTGGAAGCATATGAACTAAAGATAGTAACTGAAACTGCCATGCCCTGAACGTACAAAGCAGAACACAAACACAAGCATATTTTCTTCTTCACTAGACTCTAAATGAATATTCTAAAACTCCACTTTATAATTCCTTGAAAGGAAAACTCAATTTCCAAAATGCATAGACTATTCATGAATATGACCACATTTGCAATAATTTATCTTCAGTGATTATACATTTTTTTGTGATTTCATTAAAAAAAAAATTTGCATGGTACGTTCAGTGCTTGAAAAAGTGAAGGAAGTTGTCGCTGGGAATTCACCGACGCATGTGCTAGTGAGAACCTCATGCACATTCTCTTGTGTAAGTATCACTCCTTCCCTACTGAGTGCTGTGCAGTAGAGGCCACTCCACAAAACAGATGGGGATGGAGAGATTAATTCATGATGTGCCCAACACCAGAGGACAGTAAGGACAGTCAAAACTTAAACCTGTGTTGGCCTCCCCCCCCACCCCCCCCATAGTGCTCTTTCTTTCACATTGTTCTAACCATTGGCAGATCCATAAAACCCAATCTTGGTTCATTGCAGCATTATTCTTAACAGTAAAAACAATTCACATATACTTTAGCAGACGAATGGGATAGGAAAAAGTGTGCTGCATACATACAATGGAATACTATTCAGCTATAAGGAGAAATTAAGCTCTGATACACACTACACCTTGAGTCTTGAAAGCATTATGCCAACTCAGCTAAGTTGGTAACAAAGGACAAATACTTAGGTACATTGTATGCTACACAGACAGGCAGAAAAATCAAGAGCAAAGCTCCATGGTTCCTCGGAGTGGGAGAAGGAGCACAGAGTGTACAGTACTGGTGGAGAAATGATTCAAAGGACAGGGTAATTGTTGGCCAACTTGGTGGCCAGGCTTAATATCACTAAATCAGACATGTGAGAACTGTTAAAACAGATTTTTTTTTGCTATGTGAGTATGCATTTAACAATTTAAAAATTGAAAATTAAAAACTACTCTTGACCTCCTCTTTCTATTTATGACAATTCATCTAAGTTATTGCTTTATATAATCATCTATAAGGAGCCACAGACTACCTATCATCTGCTTAAATCCAGTATTTCTAACTCAAACTTTAATAAAAATAATTTTTTTTAAAAAAAGCTATTTCCCCTACTACTTACTGATCTTTAATCAATATAGAAGGCATCACAAGCACTATTTTTTCCTTGTGAAAAGAGGTTCCTACTCTAGTGTGTGCCTTCAGGAGTCTGTCACAGGTTGTCATTTTATTCCTGGGGGGGAAAAATTACATGATCACTGTTGCTTCCTGAGAAAACAAGAATGATAGTGACACTTAACAACTCCTACCTCTCCCCTGGAGATGGTCTCCCATGTCCCCTGGAGAAGCCTGGAATTTGTAATCAGTTCCAACTTTGAGGTTGTAGTTAAAGGAGGGCCTTGCATTGACTAGAAGCTAGTACCATTCATTTCAAGTTCTAAGGATCCAGCTCTATGGCTTAAAATTTCTAAGCATTAGATTGCTAAAACTGAAAAAGAAAAGAAGAGGAAGATGTGTCTTCCCTCTGTATTGCTGGCCAATTTTATCTCAAGGCAGGGTTTATTAGCAAAAGATATGTAGATATGTTTGGCACCTTAAATCAGGAGCATATTTTTCTGTTACCCAACATCTGACTCTGCATCTGTGAGAAATGAGGTGTGAACCATGGAGAGAGAATAAATTAAAACAGTCAGAGTCTTTGTATAGTCATCCACCAGTAAATGTGAGCTATCCAACTCTTTCCAAAATAAGTCTCTCTCTTTTCCTCTCTTGTACAGAACCATTAATTTTAAAAATCGGAGAAAATGATATGATTAAAATGTTCATGTTTTCCATTAAAGGGGTTATCTAACCTCTGCTTTCTCAGTGTCTGGCAGGACTCTACAGTTCTCTTTAGAACAACAATATATGGCTAGGTGCCAATACTGTTAAGTCTGCAATAGATCAGACAGACGTAGCTGTCTTAAACTGGCCCAGTGGTGCATTATCTGAGAAACCCTGAACCCTGGGATGCACACAGATCCTAAGCAAACCATGAATGCACGCAAGTCTGCATTCTGCATCTGTGAGTACAGCACAGAGGGGCCCGGGTCTAGGACCAGGCTGGGCTGCCTTCTGTAACTTTACACGTTTCTGGGCCTTTCTCTCTGTAGTGAGATTCTAACAGAAAGTTCCAATTGTGTGGCAACTTTCCAGCAGGGCAAGTAATGAGAATCAGCAAGAAAACAAGGGGAAATCAGACCTTTTGGGATCTGGTGAGGGAAGACACCTTCAAAGACTTGTATCTCACATTCTAAAGTTCTGGGGGGAAGTCTTGAAGCAAGAATGAATCAAGTTTGAACTCATCAATAGAGAACTAGGCAAACAAGTCATTTTTACCACTAAGAGAAAAAATTCAAACATATAGACAATTTCATGTATTCTAATACAGCACCTCTTAATAAAAAAAATCATACAAAGTAGCAATTCTAGCAGTCTGGTGCTCCTTAAATACTTGAGGAAATAAATAATTGAATGACTATTATTGATTTTACTTAATAAAAGCGTATGCTTGGTCTTCCTGACTACACATGAAGTCTTGGGAAATCTGATCTTATTCAGTCTGAGCTCTAAACCTCTTGGTTGTTTTGGTCTATATGACACAGAACAGTGAATAAAACAGGCCTCAACACTTCTCTGTATGTTGTTGTATGTCACTGTGGAGTCAGTTTTCCACTGGTGGTAACTCAAAGCTTTCTCTTACAGAGCAGTCTGGCAGGTCTGAATCAAAGACTTTTTGGTTGGCAGCTAAAATCCTCAACCAGTACCTCATGACAGTCCCTTCTTCTCCAGAGAGTATATACTAAGCTTTCTTTTCTAGATCATTTCTGTATACCAAAACAAATCAATTTTATTTTCCTCCCAGTTATGTGCCCTAGTGTTTTGGCCATCTCACAGTTAGCTAAGAGCTAATAATAATATTTAGCACAACTTTAAAAAAAAAGAAAAAATTGGTAACTCCTCTGACATTTTGGATCTTAATACAACTTTGAAGTTCTTTACAGACAATGAATGTTTCCGTCCTTCAAAGCAAGGGTGAGAAGGGAGCTCTGGTGGCCTAGTGGCAAGATGCTGCACTGCAATCCCAGAGGTATATGGTTCAAATCCACCAGATGCTCTGCTGGAGAAGGAGGAGGCAATCTCCTCCTGTACCAGTCAGATCTGATTTGACGGTACACGTAAAAAATAATGCAAGACAAAGCAAGGGTGAGGTCCAAAATGTAATTATTCTGCTTTAATGTAATGTGTCAGCTCTTATCTCTATGCTGGTAATGGATGAAAACTATGATGTTCTTACAATATTGTACTGGTACACCAAGGAGCTGCTTGATGAAGTGCCCCATTAAGTTCTGCTAGGATTCTGGGAAGAGGACTGAGGCCATTCAGCGTGCCTGCAGCCTGGCAGAGGCCCACATCTGTCCCCCAAATACTAGGGTGGCCATGCTTGAGGAGGGCTGGCATGGCCACCATTTTCACTCCTGCTTCTGAGGTGACTTGCTGGATAGAAGTGGCAGGTCTGTGATTGGAACTGTGTTCCAACTGATGGGTTTCCCACACAATGTGTTAAAAATGACTACCAGCTACAGGTGTAATGTTCCATTTATACTCTTTTTTTCCTCCAATGGGCAATAAGCCAAGATATAACTCTTTCCATTTTTAAACGCACATATTTCTAGCTTAACATAAATTAAAACTCTACAGGCAAAAAAAAAAATAAACGAAGAAAAACTGACTGAAAAGCAACCCTTTCTTAAAAAAAATACAGCTTCTTTATGTCTAGATAAAAAAAGTTCAATCACAGTAAGCCCAGCATTGCTTCACATATCCATACTTTCTTAAATTATGGTAGTTTTCATGATTAAATCAGTTTTGAGTTCTTTAACTTGTCTATGATGGATGGTGAAGAGATAGAGATGGTTCACAGCTTTAGTTTGCTTGGCTCCACAGTCAACACTCTTGGCACCAGTAGCCAGGAAATTAAAAGATGTATTGCCATGGGAAAGTCTGCTGTTAGGGACCTCTCCAAAGTACTGAAGAGCAACGGTGTTTCTCTGGAGACTAAGGTGCATCTGATACAGGCCATTGTCTTTGCAATCGCTTGTTATGCATCAGAGAGTTGGACAATGACTAAGGAAGATAGAAGGAGAATTGATGCCTTTGAGCTGTGGTGCTGGAGAAGAGTACTGAGGGTACCGTGGACTGCTAGGAAAATAGATTCATCCTGGAAAGGGTTAAACCGGGTGGCTCCCTGGAGGCAAGGATTCTGAGGCTCCATCTAACATACTTTGCTCATGTTGTAAGGAGGAACAGGTCCTTGGAGAGGGACATCATGCTTGGGTGGTTAGAGGGACAGAGCAGGAGAAGAAGGCCCTCTATGAGTGGATTGATTCAGTTACTGGGGTAATCAGGATGGGTGTATCGGAGACAGTGTGACTGGCACAGGACAGAGCAGAGTTTAGGGCTTTTGTACATAGGGTCGCTATGAGTCGCAAGCTACTTGACGGCACATAACAACAACAATGTAAAGAAAAGCAAAGTAATTCTGCCTGTGTGTAACATGAGGCCACCCTAATAGCTTCGTTTAAAATTATTTTGCTCAGTATTATTCAGTGAGAGAAAGGAAGTCCTTGTACTTACTACAACTTGGATGGACCTTGAAAGCATTATGCTGATGTAAATATGGAGACACAAAAATGTATCAGTGATTACCAAAAGTTGAGGGGAGGTGAGGACTGCTTATGAAGTGCTGAGTTTATGTCTGGGGAATGAAACTCTTCTGGAAATAAATAGTGATGATGAGTATACAGTCTATACATGTAATTGTACTGTATAACAAAAAATGGTTAAAATGGCCTATTTCTTCATGTACGTGTGTGTATTTGCATAAATATGTATGTGTTGTTTGTATATGTGCCTGATCCAGCCCATGGTCTTGTCTATTGCTTGCTATGCATCTGAGAGAGGTGGACAATGAATAAAGATGACAGAATCAGAGATGTCTTTGAGATACGGTGCTGGAGTAGAGAACTGAATGTACTATGGATTGTCAAGAGAGTATGTCTGTCTTGGAGAGGATTAAACCAGTGTGTTTGCTCTTTGGAGGCAAGGATTTTGAAGCTCTATCTCACATACTTTAGGCAGGCTGCCAGTATGTATTAGTCCTTTGAAAAGGACATCCTGCTTGAAAGGGTAGAGGGTCAGTGCAGAAGAGGAAGAGATGGATTGACCCAGTGACTTTGGCAATGGGATAACTGTGGCAATCAGATGACTGTGGAAATGCGATCAAGTGTATTAGAGATAGGTTGGCTCAGAAGAGAGAATGGTTCAGGGCCACGGTTTGTTCAGAGGGTCACTATGAGTCGTAGTCAATTCGACTGCACATAACAACAACTATATGTTGCTATTGTTGTTGCTTTGTGGTGTAGACTCATAGCACTTATTGTCTCTGACATACCTACCCCTGAAACAGTCCATCTCATTGAGGGTCTTCCTCTCCTGTGCTGCCCCTTCACCCTCCCAAGCATGATGTCCCTCTCCAAGTACTGGTCCTTCCTTGAAACAAAAAACATCTTTTAGTTTCTGAAGAGTTCTCAAATATTCAGGGAAAGGGGTGTTTGGTCTCTGCAAAAGAAGCACACTTTGTCAGACTAAAAGAAAGGATAGGAAGCAAGGCTGGAAGTAGGGAGCTATGTCCTCACTGACAAGGTCAGGGTGGAGGCCAGAACAAGAGCCTCACAAGTTCCCCATCAAATGCAGGAAAAATGAAGATACAAAGGAGGAGGAAACACTCCCTGAGAGAAGAGAGGGAGCTTAATCTGGGCAGTTGTTGTTACCTGTGCCACTAGGTCCAGTGAGTTCAGTGCCATCAAGTTGAAACTCACCCTCTGAGTTGACAACACAACTCCTTACTCATGCCACCAGAGCTCCCTGGTAAACAGCTCACCAGAGATGAATAGTAATTATCATTGAAAGAATATATTTTTAGGTAGGTGACCATCCTACTGCTTTAACTCAGTTTAACAAGGAAAAATGATCACTTGATTTAGGAGGTCTTCTCATGCACTGGTGGTTTTAAAGAGCTGTACTGCCTATGCAAAGGCATGTGATTCAAATCTTCTAACTGATCTTACAAAAAGATGGGCAATCTCCTCCTGTGTGATTTATAGCCTCTGAAAACCCACTGGAAGATGTCAGCTAAGTGGATTCCACCTTTATGGTATATAACAATAAATAATAATATAACACTTTAAAATCTATTTGTGCTATACTAACATAACTTGGCTGACTGTGCTGTGAATGAAGCAGAGGCTAAAATCAGATCATTTAACTTAGAAAAAATTATTAAAATGAGTATCCTCAGACCTAAGTGTGGCCGTGCAAAACTTGTGTGACCAGTGCAGGTCTGACTTACACACCACACCAGTCTAACAGAAACTTTAGGGTTGGTCCCATGGTGGGCAATTTTCAAAAGCTTGGAGGATGCCACACGGCAGCCTGGCTAAGGACAGGGAGGCAGGATTCACCTGCCATGGCATTAAGTGGTCCTAAGACACTAATGTTAGATGTCAGGAAATGAGGAGCCTCACAGTCTCAGACAGTGTGTTCCACTTGGTGACAGAAACTATAAGCAGGAAACCACAAATCACCTGCCCTGTGTTTGGATCACAGCCACAAAAGCAGCCCATCGTTCTTCATCCTTCTTGCACAGTGTACATGCACAAGCCACCCTGTTTCACCTCCTTATTAAAGAAGGTTCTTTAAGATCTTAATTCTAGTGAAATGCAGTATTTGTTATAAACCCTATTTCACAACAGATATATTTGTGCATCTTAGTCAAATCCAATTTTCTTCCTCACACAATACTAAATAATTATTTGTGGAAAGACTCTCACTAGTTTACATCAGTGTTGAGTTTTTCTAATTCAGAGTTGAGAACTATCTTAATGCTCTGAAAATAGCATTACTTTTTCTTTCCAGTGAAACTTCCTCCAAAATACGAAATGGATTACCACTGAGGAAATAATAATCTAAGAGAAAGTGAGTGAATAGTAAAAAATAAAACCACCCGATAAAATGGCCCTAGTTACCTTAGTCACCTCTGCCTCACCATCCCCTGCTCCCCCCCTCCCCGCCCCCTACCCCCATGTGTCCCTGCACCATTGTGCTCCATAGGGTTGTGCAGGGGCGATTTTTCAGAAGCCAACCACCAGGTGGCACCTCCAAGTAAATCAAATCATTTGCCTTTCAGTTAGCAGCTCTGGTGACCTAGTGGTAAGGAACTGTGCTACCAACCCAAAGGTATGTGGTTTATATCCATCAGCTGCTTTGCAGGATAAATATGGGCAATTTCCTCCTGTAAGATTTACAACCTCTGAAAATTCACTGGAGGATCAGCTATGAGTAAGTTCTGATTTGACAACACATAAGTACAATAACAGCCTTTCGGTTAGCACTAACTGCTCAGTTAATCAATTCCTTCAGCAAATGAGTGGATTTAGCAATTGTGGTATGTTCACACAATGGAATAGTATGTAGCACTAAGGAGCAAGGATTTTGTAAAATAATATATAGCATGGGAGAAGCTAGAGAACATTATGCAGAGTGAACTCAATCTCATAAGGACAAATGCTGCATAAAACTATTATTGTAAATGTAGAAGGATAAAAGTCTAAAACAGGAAGGGGGGCAGAGAACTGAGTATGGGCAGCATGGGGATGCAGAGTTTGGTGGGCGGAGGGACATGGTGAAAGAATCAGGATAGATCCAGTGGGGACCTGAAAAGATGGGGTAATAGTGGGCACAGATCAATGGTGATTAATTTTATAAGACACAATGTGTGGGAATGACATTATGAAACGTAATGTGAGAGAAGGAATGTGTGAAACACAGTGTACATGAATGAAACACAATGTATACAATTTCTGCATGTAAACCAAAATACAATTTTAAAAAATGGAAAAGAACAGAGAGCACAAGTGTCTCTGCTAACACAAATGGTTACACGCTCAGCTAGTAAAGGAAAGGCACTTAGAGGTGCTGAAGAAGAAAGGCCTGGCAGTCTACTTTCAGAAGTACAGAGCCACTGGGGGCAAAAACACCAAACCAAACCAAATCAAACCAAACCAAAGTACTATCAACTCACAAAGTCCCCAAATAGCATCCTGAAGAGGAACATGATAATAACATTATCTCCAGGAAACACATATTGAATATCACCAACCCGCTAGTTAGTATTAAATCATTTGATATGAGCCTGACTCTTTCAAGAGGCATTAACAAAAAAACCCAAGAGACCATTATCATTTAAGATATTAGAGGAGATGGCACAGACACTTCTGTCAATTAGAATCAGTCAATGAACTCCAATAAGGTATGGAAAATGAATTATGCTAAAATTCTAGTTCTTACTTGTGTCAAGTTGATTAAGTTACTTAAACTATGAAAATCTATTTTTGTCAGTTACAAAATTAGAGATGAAATATTTATTTCTTATATTGACTGAGACAATTCTCAGCAATGTCTGAAAGTAACATTTAGTGTAATATCAAATATATAGCAGGCATTCAATAACTGAGGGCATATTTATGTTTAAATCAGTGGAGTAATTCATAGCGCTCTCCTTGTTAGCATTTATATTAATATTAGTGAGGAGGAAAAATCCTTCTTAAAAATTAGATGATGAGTGGGGCAAAGTTCCTCAAATTTACAACGTATTATCTCCTCCTTTAGATCTGGATAGGCCTTAAAGACTATTAGTGCTAATAGAATCATAATGAATAAACCAAATTAAGAGGCAGGCTAAGCTCTGTCCTTGTCACTGTCAGAAAAATATGAGTGGTGTCTATCATTTGCATGCACTTGTCATTTCTACTAAGTGCTCATGTGAAGTCAGTTGAAAATCAGAGCTGGTGCTAATTACTTGAGGCCAGGACTTAGTAAAGAGGGTAGTGAAGGGGGAGGCCAGGGCAAGGTTTCATGGGACAGTAATGCCCTTGGTTATTCGGACACAATATGTCAATACATTTTCCAGACACTGGGATCTTGAGACTGGCTGTCATTCTACAGAATCATCATTAATAGTCTGACTCTGATCTGGTACTATAATTACTTGGTCTTCTTCATTTTGTTTCCATAGGGCATGATGAAACAAACAAAAAAAACCATACTCTACTTCTTAAGCTATTCTCCTTGCCCCCTGTATATGAAATACAGAGAATTCTGGTGTCCTATTAGTAAGGAGGTGTACTGCCAACCTAAAGGCATGCAGTTCAAATCCACCAGCTGCACTGCAGCAAGAAGATGAGCAATCTCCTCCCCTATGATTTACAGCCTCTGAAAACCCACTGGAGGGCCAGCTCTAGAACTATTCTGACTCAACAGCAAACAACCACACAGTATGTAATATTGGAAGCTCTCGTGGCCTAGTGGGAAAGGAGCTGCACTGCCAACTCATATTCACCAGCACCAGCTCTATGGAGAAAGATGGGCAATATCCTCCCATTCGACTTACAGCCTCTGAAAAACCTTGGGAGGGTCAGCTATGAGTCAACTCTGTCTCAATGGCAATGAGCTATATGTATCTATATAACAGATATATATATAACAGATATATATATAACAGATATATATATATAACAGATATATATATATATGCACGTTGTTGTTGTTGTTGTGTATCACTGAGTTGGAAGCGACCCATGGCTGACCCTTCAGCAGGTTTTCAGAGGTAGTAATAGCATTGGAAGAGATTGCTCATCCTTGTCCTGCAGAGTTGTTAGCGGGTTGTGCCTTCAGGATTGAAGCACAGATTCTTATCGATAGGCCATCAGAGCCCCTTATAAATATATAATTGTGGTTAGACTTGGATATAACGTTACCATTAATGATGAAACAGGACAAACACATCATATTCAATTCCAAATCTAGAGAACAGAAATGACACCTAGAGATTTCTAGTCAGCAACGCTGGAGTCTCTGGGTCGTACAACTGGTTAACATGTTCAGTAATCAAAAAGCTTTCTGTGGCCTAGTGGGGAAGGAGCTGTGCCGCCAATCCAAAGATAAGCTTTTCAAGCTTGCCCAGAACCTCTTCTGAAGAAATGCTTAGCAATGTACATCTGAAAAATCTCCCACTGAAAACTTTATGAAGCCAAGCTATACTCAGAGGCGAGGCTGACCTAGGAGGCTGGGCCACACCCGGAGGCTGGTCTGAATCGACCACCAGTGATGCGCGGGCATCTGCATTTTTGTCGATACCTGAGGGCTCATCCATGTAAGGGTCACGGACTGACTTGGTGGGCTAGGTTCAGATCCAGCCAGCACACACATTCGAATGGCATAAAAGCAGCAGCGCCAGGAGTTCCCCATAGACATTCAAAATGCCTTTCTATTTGCCCAAAAGGATACTTTAACAGAATGGAATTCTGTTCAGGATTCCCTCGTGATTTCTGAGGAAAGAAAATAAAGCACAGAATCCTCAGGGAGACCAGGTTCCAGGCCTTGCCCAGCCTCACTCCTGCATTCCCCCTGAGGATTCATAGGCAGCAGAGTGAGAGGACTGTCCCCTGGGGTCATGAGCTCACACCCCGGAGCTCATCACACAATAGAGTTCAGAGGGAATGAAGATGAAAAATAAAGTTATAAAACTGTCAAAAAAACCCCAAAACTACAGACCGTCAATGTGGCAAATAAAGTTATAAAACTGTCAAAAAAAAAAAAAGCAAAACAAACCCAACTACAAGAGAGGACGAAGATGAATGTGAGAGGAAGAAAGAAATGGCTAGAAACTTAAAAAGGATGGGAGACAAACAGTCATCTTTGTATTTCATGGTTTGGGAAGGTCTGGAAAAAGATCAAAAGATAGGACACTGGCTGCCAATCACCCAAGCTTACCCCAAGAAGGAAAAGTCATAATGCTCTGTGTACCTGGGTTTCCAAGTAAATTTCTAATAGAGTTTTTGCTATTATACTGCTTTTTGGTATTGCTGTTGTTCTTGTGTACTGTCGATTTGGATCCAACCCATATCTGACCCTCCAGCAAGTTTTCAGAGGCAGTTAATTGTAATGTAAGGGAGGAGACTGCCCACTACCCTGTGGATTTAAACCACATGCATTTGGGATTGCAGTGTAGCTTCTTGCCACTACACCACCAGAGTGTCTCACTTTTTGGCATACAAATCAATTATTCTAATCATCTTCTCTATAACTACTTAAGTATACCATTCAGTAATACTTTTGCAGGTGATGCTGGATCTTGAAGGTACAAGACTGATAATCTTGTTTTCAATTTATAACCTGAGCATGTCATAGGCTACAATTACTGTAATAGCTGAAAACATATCAACAATTGATTTAGCTCATAATTAAATACAAGCTGTGGGCACCTGTAGGCCTAGAATATATACACTGACCCATATCACAGATGCAGAATTTTCCTATGGGCACCAGGGAATGGTAGCATTATAATCAGCACTATTTCTGCAGTTGAGTTATTTGTTTGTGGATGGTTCTGTGTGTCAGAGCACAACTAACGTAGATAGTTCTCCATGGTTGATCTTTCAGAGCCAGCTTCTAGGTGCTGGGCAGCCTAAAAGCTTCAACATGTCAGTGTGTAGCAGAATATGTAACTGTTTACACTACTCAGGGCTTAGAGCAGAGTGGTTAAGAGTTGAGCTGTCAACTCAAAGGCTCATCGAAACTTCCAGGTGCTCTGTGGCATAAAGATGGGTACAGGATATGAACAGACACTTCACCAAAGAAGACATTCAGATGGCCAACAAGCACATGAAGAAGTGTTCAAAATCCCTAGCGCTAAGAGAGATGCAAATCAAGACAACTATGAGATATCATCTCACCCCAGTCAAAATAGCAAAATTTAACAGAACAGCAAGCAACAAATGCTGGCGAGGTTGTGGAGAAACTGGAACCCTTATTCACTGTTGGTGGGAGTGTAAAATGGTGCAACCACTGTGGAAAGCGGCGTGGTACTTTCTCAAAAAGTTGCAAATAGAGATACCATTGACCCAGCAATTCCACTACTGGGAATATACCCTAAAGAGACCATAACTGACATCCAAGCAGATATATGCACACCCATGTTTATTGCGGCTTTGTTCATAATAGCAAGGAGATGGAAACAACATAAGTGCCCATCAACAAACGAATGGATAGAGAAGCTGTGGTATATTCATACAATGGAATACTACACTGCATTGAAAAACAAGGAACTCACGCAACATTATTCGAAATGGGTGACCCTGAAGGACATTATGCTGAGTGAAATATCTCAGTCACAAAAGGACAAATACTATATGGTGCCACTTTTGTAGAATGAGGCTGACATCAGGGTGGCGGTAAGACTGAGAAAAACTGGATAAATTATTTTTACTGCATTGAAGCCGATAAGGGAGAGAAGTAATATAATTTAGGGCATTATTATTATCATAACAGTCCAGAATGAGGGTTGCAGAGTGGAGTATACGGGGTGGGAGTGGTGGGTGTGGAAGGATTGTATACCAATGAAGGAGTCTTTCTTTTGCTTTTCAAGGAGAAGAGCGAACTGGGGGTGGGGGTGGGGTGGACGGGGAGAAAAGAGCAATAATGAATGAATGGAAATCCAAAATCTCTATAGATGTTCATTGAAATTAATAAAATAAAAAAAAGGATGGACAATCTCCTGCCATGTGATTTACTGCCTCTGAAAACCCACTGGAGGATTTGCTGACCCGATGGTACATAATAACAGGGATTGTTATGACAGTATAAGGTTTAAAATCCTTGGCAGTCTGTATACCTTACACAAAAGTCTTTCTCATCCAAAAGCCATGAATGTAAAAGGATTACATGTATACTAAATAACTCTATTATAAACTAGCACTGGGGCCCAGGTATCATGTCTGTCTATAGGATTTCTGCTCCATTTATCACATGGTCTTGATGTGATTTGATAGACTACCAACAGTAATGAGGGGGTGTCCACATGGTAAGAGGGCCCAGAGGTCTCTAATTTTATTCTTCAAGGACTCAGGAGAGGCACCATCCTGATGCTCAGGTCAGTAGGAGGCCCTCTGCTGTGCCCTGGAATAGAACCTACATTCTTGGAACACGCATCCCCTCCACTCCTCTGCTCTGGCCCAGGATCCCAGGGCTGTTCTCGGCTGAGCAGGTAGTCTTTAGCTTTTACCTCTCAAGCCCTCTACCACTTTTGTTCAGTAAATGTCAATGGAATAAATAAGAACCGTAAGTTCTTTTTATCTTAAATATACCATTACCCACAAATTCCAACAGATAAAACTTATTATATATCACTTTTCACTTTGAAAAAATTTATATACAGCATTTTACCTTATTTTTCTCCCCCTTTTTAAAATTGTGTCTCATTCATATACATTGTTTTTCTAAAGCTTCATTTGCCTACTTATTTACAAGAGTCAATATTATTAACAAAAAAAAAATCACTGCAGGCATCTATCTCCTTAACAAAAAGGCAGTTCTTTAAAAGCCATGCCTGTGTTTTGTCTCTTTATTTGATGAGGAATCAGTTAGCTCAATGGCCATCCACAGTCAGCCGCCTCTGGGAAACCCATGCAGCTAGTTCAGGATGGAGGACAGTCATTTATTCTGAGCAGAGACCTTGATCCCCAAGGAACCTGCTGCAGACTGTGGGTGGTGATGTTTGCCATCGTTCCCCACCACCCCACCCCCCAGCTTTCTGCAGTTGACCTGTGCTGGTTCTGAGACACATTGGGACTTCTACTGGAGGGGAAGAGAAAACAAAATATGTAAAATTCAAACATTAGTTCAGTTTTTTTGAGATAACAGTAAAACCAAAGTATGTGAAAAGCAAACATTAATCCACTCTCTGAGATAACATGTTTGAAAATTTAGTTCAAAGAGATAGTACAGGCGAGGCAAAGGTATTGATTCCACTCTTTCTTTGATGTATAACTGATTTTCTACACCAACACCTGACTCTCTTTCATTCTCAAGGATAATCAGAGGATCATAATATGGGTAATCCCTTCTTCAAGAGCAAGACTTAACTGTGGGCTCCATTTATGCTTGGACACTGATTCTCCACCACATCCATTGGTCAGTTTGTCGTGTATGGCAGCTAAGACGCTGGAAACTATACCACAGAAAGTCACCAGCAGGGTCATCTATTGTGGGCAGGCTTCAGCTGAGCACCTGGGAGCAAAGACGACCTGGAAACTCACCAGTGAAAAAGCAGCCAGTGAAAACACTACGATCACAGCTGAGCTACTGGAGAGCCAGGGGTGTATTCTTCAGAAAAGAACCTGTTGATCAGAAGCTGGAGGGGAATGTGTGAGCGGGGGGGGGGGACACTTCCCTTGTGAGCCCATGTGTGTGTCACAGCAGAACTGTGCACCAAGAGTTTCAAGAGCTGACATTTGGAACTGGATTGTCCGGCTTTCCTTCCTAGATGTCTCTGAGTGGACAAGGATTTTCCAAACAAACATTAACCATTTGCACTGTTATGGGATTCCACTTATGGTTAGTGGAACAATCTAACAAGTCCCAGCCAGCACTGTGTGAGAGGGCTTTAATGACTGAGGAGAGGTTGCCTCCCCACCCCGCTGCCCACCCTACCCTCTCTCCCTGAGCCACAAGGACTGCAGATTGTCTGTGAGGCAGGATGCTGTGCCAGCCTATGCCATCAGTGACTGTCAGGAGTGAAGACCCCTCTCCAAGCCACTGCAGGTATGGACTCAAGCGGGATGTAGGCCTTCGTTCTTTTAAAACACAAAGGCTGTTATGGCAGCATAACCTAGCCCACCCTGACTAACTGGACAGGAGGTGGCTATAGATGGGGTATACAGAGAAACAAGAAAGCAGCTACTTTCATGAAGAGTTCGAGGTTTCTGGAGAAAAGGAAAGGGTGGGATGAAGAAAGGAAGAGAAGTGGGTGGCCCACCAAGTAGAAGAGCTTTCCTTTAAAGTATTCATGGTGCAGCTGCTCTGAGACTTTGCTATGGACAAAGCACATTGTACACTAGCCTCTATCAGCTGGGGAGACGGTGCTGCATAATGATTCAGAGTATAAGCCCTATACTCAGACTGTTCAGGTTCAAATCCTGTCTCCACCATTCATTAGCTGTGCAACTCTAATGCTACTTCCCTGGGCTTTGGCTTACTACATGGGTGATATCATATCTGTAAAGTGAGAGTAAAAATTCAATGCACATTTATACATAGTAAATATTCAACTCATTGCCATCAAGTCTGAACTGCCTCATAGCTGACCCTCCAGCAGGGTTTTTGGGAAGCTGTAAAAAGCATGAGAGTGCCAAGTTTCTCCTGTGGAGCTGCGAGTGGATTCAAACACCAGACAATCACCATCTATGAGTCAGCACTACAAATTCCTAAGGACTCCACCACCAGAACTCCCTATTCAAACGTTGTTGTTAGGTGCCATCGAGTCTAGTATGACTCCTATGAACTGATCGGCACCCTGTCCTATCCTGCGTCATCCTCAGCATCTCTGACACATTAACCATATTCACATATTTAGCCATATGTATTTGTTAATGGAATGTATTTCAGGCTCCTCAATATGAAGCGTAAGGATATCTGATGATGCAGTGGTTAAGTGCACGCCACTAATTGAAAGTTCAGCTGTTCAAACCTACTAGACACCCCATGAGAGGAAGATATGGCTGTTCTGTAAAGATTACAGCCATGGAAACACTATTCCAGAGCAGTTCTCTGCTGACAACACTGCTCTGAATCAGAATCCACGCAATAGCCGTACTTTCTTAGCCTATTTTCTTTAATGGAATCCCAAAATGTACAAAATATATTCTCTTATACACACATTATGTCTTAGCTAGAGTGGAAATTCAGCAAGAGTCTTGGTCTGGTGATGATAAAAGGTGTCAAATCTAAAACTGAATTTTAAAACTTAAAACACTTCAATAAAAAGCAGAGATTATTTTTGTCAATATGTAAGCAAAAACATCCTTATGTGATTACAAACGTGAAGAAAATGAGCCTAGTTCTCAGCATGCCTGGAGTAATAAGTTATAACACTTAAATGAAACATAATTGACATCAATCCTTTACAGATTATTTCAGTATGAAATATTTCTTCCTTCCTGTTCTAATCTAACTGAGACAGAATGTCATAAAAGCTGTTAATACTGTACAATCCTCATCAATGATTATGGGAAAAGTTCCATTTTGTCTCTCAAGGAGAAAGCATAAAAAAGTATGTTGATATACATTTTTATATCTTATATACATCATACATAGCAGAAAATGTTTTCTATTTTTGTAGGAGTAATTTGAAGCCATGACCCAAACAAGAAATCACAATAATGGTAAAAATGTTAGTAGTGTTATAAAAGATCATAAATATGCCGTACAAGACAACTCTTAAAACAGTACATTTTCCATTTACAAATATTCATTATAGTTCAAAGAAAAACTGATGCCTCTGTGTTAAAGTGTGGGCAAAGAATACTGAACATACGACCGCCAGAAGAACAAGCAATCTGTCTCAGAAGAAACGCAGATGAAATGCTCTTTAGAAACAAAGACAGTGAGACTGACTTATGTACTCGGACATGTTATGAAAAGGGGCCAGTGCCTGAAGATCATCATCATGCCTGGTAAGGCAGATTGTAACAAAGAGAGGAAGACCCACACCAAGAGAGACTCAAGTAGTGCTGCGGCAACCAATGCAAACAGTGCCAGCTGTTTTTGTTGTTATGTATCATCAAGTCGTTAACCTATGAACAGATCTGAACTTGGCCCTATCTTGTGCCAAGCTCACCATCTCCAAAATACTTGAGCCCACTGTTACAGTCATCTTGTCAATCCAGTTTGTTGAGAGTCTTCCTCACTTACGATGACACTCCACCTTTTCCCACATGACATCCTTCTCCCAGGACTGGTCCCTCCTAACAACATGCTGGCTTACAAAGGTGCGATGTTTGCTCTGTATGAGCTAGAACCAGTTCAAGCATACCTAACAACAGTCTAGCTGCAAATTATTGTTCTCTTATTTCCAAATTGTTTGCCCTCTTTTTAAAAGTACAAATACACAAATCTATCCTTATTTGCACTGGATACTGCCAGTGTCTGGGTCTAAGTCCTTTATATGAGGAAACAGCAATATACAACCAAAGAGGCAAAGAAAGAATGCATTTCCCATATAATTTTGATTAAAAATGATAATCTGTGAAATGTACTCACTTGAAATGTGTTCACATGGAGGGAATGTTATCACAGGCTTGGTATTAGTTTGATAATGGGGGTTTTGTGGTTTTTTTTAAACAGATTGAATATTTCACACACCATATGTTTCTGACAAGAAGGTGAGCTATCCCTGGTTCTAGAAACCTATTAGTGTAGACACAGCTGCACTCACACATTCTGATATTCCAAATTGCAGGTATGGAATGTTTATTTCCTATGTTATGTTTAAACAGACATGCACTGAATAACCAAATGTTTCTAACACACAAAGCTACACTGTAAAATACACATGTTCTCTTCCTCACAGCGCATTTTGAGCCAAAGTTATTACAGTGATTTACCATCACTCCATTATTACTACAAGGAAGGGGGCAATTTTCACAAGGGTCTAAAGCCAACATATGCCGGACAGTACACTTTATTTTTATTCTATATGCACTTTGGCTCCCTAGTGCCTAAGGCAAACAGCTGTCATTTCCATCCGAGCCTTCTGCTAACACTTGATGTAATTCCTAAGGGGCTTCCCAGCCTATAATTGGACTTTCCAGCTGCTGCAGTGTACACTGTGAGATGTAAAGCAAAGGCTTCTTAGCTTTACCATTCCTTCTTCATGAAAACTTGCTGTAAGATAGTGCTGCTGGAATAGCACTGTTTGGAATTCAGCTTGAAGAGCAAACATGATTTGCTATCAACAAGTGTGGTCTACATGCACTGTCTTCCTTGAAATGAACTCCAAGTCAGGGAGGAGAAAGGAACTGCAATGTAAGCACAAAAAATGGAGAAGCAGAAAACAGCACCAGAAACTTCCTTACTCAAGGATGCAGAGACAATTATTGAGTCGGTTACAACAGCTCTTTACATCTTCTGTTCAGCTTCCATCACTATAATCAACAGAAAAGGCATAGCAAGTAGGAACTAAGAGAGGCACCAAAAAGCACACCTTGCTTCAAAACCCTCAATCAATAATTCCAGCAAAGACAGCATGTAAGTAAAAGAAGCATGCTTTAAACTGGAATGAATTGTTATAACAAAACAAAAAGGCTGCTTCAGAAAGAAAATGAAAACATTTGCAAAACACAGAGCACACTCCTTCAACATTGTTGCAACAAAGCACAGGAGCAAGTTTAACCCAGCAGAGATTGCTGCAATAGCACTGGAATGCAGCCATTCCTCAAGGAGGACCACTACTGGGACAATGGGCAAGGTGTCAGAGACACAGAGACACCAGAGGAGGTGATATGAGCCATTGTTCCAGGCACTGCTGATGCCTGAAGTCTCTGGACCACCTCTGGAGTCCCAAGTCCTGTGGGCTTGCCCCAAGGCAGACAGTCCCACAATGCACAACTCACTGGATAGTGTGCATGAGCTATTCACATCTTGCTATTACTAAGAATCTACCTAGCTCTCAGATTCCCCAAACCCGAAAGAACACATTGACCACTATCCAAGGGCTCAAATGGTGTGGGTTTTAGAAATGGCAAAACTTGGATAAAGTAGAAAGGATACTTTAAAAAAAGAACCACAGGAAAGCAAAATGAACAAATAAACTAAGAAATGGAAGTGACAAATACATCGTCTCATACAACCAAGGAATCTCACAAATTATGTTCTCCATATGAAGGAAATACCAAGGGAGTCTTACTCCTTTTGCACATTCTACTTCCAGTAAGGAATTTTTCTAAGTCAGAAGCCGCATGATTTAGGAAAGAGTAGCTTATTTTGGCTGTCTCCCCAACATTATCAGTGTTCACCAAGTGCATTTTCCAATAAATTATAGTTTATTCTTTCTAGTTTTAAAAATACCTTTGGTGGAGATAATTGTCTCAGATTTCCAAGTCTCCTTAAATGCAAACACTCTGCATATTCAACATTCCTTTTGTTCCACAGAGCCCAGCTAGGCTACTGATTCTAGGTATCAGCTGGTTTGAATGCAAGGAATGCAAACTCATTCTAGGATTAGCCCAAGCAAAAACAATTAACAAGACAGATTTGACTTGCCAACAGTCAAAATATCTATCTGCATTTACACTGTTATGTACTTCATAAACAGAAATAATAAAGATGATGACTGCATACAAATTCTGTTGATAGTAACAGTTAAAGCCACAGTTTTGAAAATTTTCAACTTGGCAATCAATTATACTCCACAGTGTTCTTTAAAATAGTTATCCAAAAGAAAAAAAAAATCAGCTTTCCAGAGAATTAGTGTCAAGATTCAAGGACAGTCTTACCTCTAAAAGTCTTAACGCTCAAACATGAACATGCACAGTTTTTCAGCAGGATCCCAGTACCCTTTGACAGCGTGTTCTCAAGACCAGGACATCAAACTAGGTCCCCTGGGCCACAGTTCCTGGCTGGCCCTCCTGATTTTACCTTTGACTCCCAGGCAAACACAAACAGCTTGTTCTTTACATACCTAGAGTCCACTTGAAAATGAGACCTGGTGACTCTGCTCAAAAGAGACCAGAAGGTCTCTTTCCATCACACTCAATGCAGCCTCAATCTTTTTGAGGGCTGGTATTGGAGATAGTGAGGACAGCACAGGATAGGACAGGATTCAGATCTGTTTTTCATAAGGTTGCTCAACTCTACGGCACCTAACAACAACAAGGCCCCACCAAATGTTCCCCAGGCCTTCGCGGACCTACTAGTTCACTTCACTATTCTTAAAAGGAGGTTTTAGGCACGTGTCCCCTCGGGTATTTCTCTACTAGCTTACTGTGTTCATTTGGCATGTTCCCTCATAATTTCTCTCTCTCATTCTCCTTCTCATCACTGGACAGCCTATATGTCTGACATTTAGAGTTCACCCAGGCAGCTCACAATAAAGGCTAGATCATCTAAGTCCAAATAATTGACCACTGAAGAAGTTACAGAGCAAGCACAGTTCTGCTCCGGTACATACGGGGTAACAGGAGTTGAGGCCACAGCAACAGGTTCATGATTAACTGCCCTAGTTACGTTTCCCCACATCTCTTCCTACCCCTCCATAATAATTATCTGAATAATTTCTCCATAATAATTATCAGAACTTCCAGAACACTTGCCTTCCTGCTTTTGGTTTCTGAGCTCAAGCGTAGTAGCACCAGAGGGAAAGGTTTGTTTCCTCCCCTGTGCTCACTTCCTGGAATATTACCTGGCACTCAGGTTATGCTTACCTGAGTCAACTCGATAAATCTCTTTTGACTATATTAGTGAACAAATAATACAGCTTTGAATATTATTTATCATCATATGATTCTTTACCAAAAGGATCCAACGGTCTTCCTTCTTTTTTGTTTTTTTTAACATATGACAGTGATCCAATGAAAAACCCTTGGTGACACAATGGTTAAGTGCTAAGCTCTAGTCTAAGGGTTGGTGGTTTGAACCCAACAGCCATTCCACAAGAAAAGAGCCAGCTATTTGTGACTACAGCCAGATCAACTTTCTTCTATAAGGCTGCTACAGAGTTGACTCAATGGCATCAAAACTACAACAGTTGTCCAGCATATTATTGTTATTATAAGGTACTGTGGAGTCAAGTACAACTCACAGCAACCCTATGAACAACAGATTTGAACTCTGTCCTACCCTGTGCCATCCTCCACATCTCTGATACACTAGAGTCCACTGGTGCAGTCACTGTATCAATCCACCTAAGGGTGTTCTCTTTCGCCATCCATCCACCTTTCCAAGCATGATGTCTCTCTCTGAGAAATAGTGTCTCCTAGCAATATGCCTGAATTATGTGAGATGAGGCTTTACGATCCACCAAAGGAACTGAGTATTCCACCATAGGAATAAGTCAGCCCCAACTGGTCAACATTTAGGACAGTATCAGGTATTTAAAAAAAAATTATTCACAAAGGAGATGCAATGAACATACAAGAAGATAAAAAGGAATGACTATAAAAATGGAAAAGATGAGTGTTTTCTTTTGATTCAAACATATCTTTAACAACTACACATTTAATAAAACACATTTCATTTTGTTTGGCAAATTGGAAGACAATTTGTTTACATGCTAAAGACGTAAGGGAAGGAGGTATGTGTGTGTCAAGTGGCATCCTGCAGTAAATGATTACAATGAAATTATAGGGTTGGCAAGAGCGATAAATTGCAGGGAAGAGGTCTCATACTCAGCTTTGAAGAGACTGAAACAGCAGCAGCGGAAAACCCCCAAGAGTTGTTTCCTGGTGAAAGGATGCTTCATGCACCGAGAAAAAGTGTCCCTACAGGGCAATTATGGTTCCTGAGCACAGGGGGAAGCACGGAAGGACACGAGACTGAAAGCCATCACAACATTATGACTGCAAGATGGTCAGAGCTTACAGTAAGTGGAAACAGACACCAACCATGGTTTATTAGAAACACTTTGTTTCTATACTCAGTCTGTTCTATGACTCTTACTAAGTTGTCTACAATGGTCCCATTTTCAGCATTTCCCTCAGAAAATATTTCGTTTTTAAAATGTACAACTGAGAATTGGTACACCTCAATAAGTCAAGTGCCAAGTACCATTTAGAGGAGAAGATTTTTGCTGTTTAAAACAAAAATTATATTGGTTGCATGCAAAGTTTGTATATATTGTGTTTCACACTATTCTTCATTCACATTGTGCTTCATTGCCATTCATTATGTATTTTTTAATTAATCACAATTGGACTATGCCCCTCATCACCCTATTTTTTCAGGACCCCACCAGATCTTTTCCATTTCCTGTACCCCATCCATCCACCCACCCACAAAATTGTGCAATCCTGTGATTTTGTCCCTACCCATCCTCATCTCTCTGTTTCCACCCCTTCCCCGCTTGGATTCCCCGTACATGTTTTATTAGTTATCTTTCTATTTTATAACAATGCAATCATCCTATGAAGTATTTGTCCTTATGAGACTGAGTTAGTTCACTCAGCATGGCTCTGTAGTCTCTCCCAAGTTATGTAGTACTTTTTAAAATTGCTCCTGAGTGCTGCATAGTGCTCCATTGTGTGAATGTACCACAATTTCTCAGTCCATTCAATTGTGCTTGGTTATTTGGGTGGTTTCCATGTACTTGTGATGGTGAATAATGCTGCTATAAACATCTCCTTTGGTGCCTCTGTTCTGATTTCCTTGGGTATATTCCTAGTAGTAGAATAGCTGAGTCATACAGAGTTTCTATGTTCAGCTTTTTAAGGAAATGCCAAACTGTCTTCCAGAGTGGTTGCACTATTTTACAATTCCACAAACAGTGTATGAGAGTTCCCACCTCACCACAAACAGTGTATGAGAGTTCCCACCTCACCACATCCTCTCCAATATTTATTGCTTATTGCCCTGCTAAACTTTGCCACTGCTACTGGGGTGAGACGGTATCTCATCTTAGTTTTGGTTTGCATCTCTCTTATTTCCAGTGATTTTGAGCATTTCTTCAAGTGTCTGTTGGCCATCCAAATGTCTTCCTCTGTGAAAAGTCTTTCCATGTCTTTTGCCCATTTTGTAATTGGGTTATCAGTCTTTTTCTTTTGGATGCCCAGTAGTATTCTGCAAACTTTTGTTATGAGACCCTTGTCTGAGATGGTACTGCTAAATCTTTTTTCCCAGTTTGTAGGTTTTCTTTTCATCCTATTGGAAAAAGTTTTTGATGTGTACAGAAGTTTAATCTTTAGAAAGTCACATTCATTTGCACATTTGTGGTTGTATTTGTCAGCCTCTTTATAGCGTACACTAGGCATTCTAAGCTTGGTCCCAGTTTGTCTCTGATGAACTTTATGGTTTTGGGCTTTACTCCCAGGTCTCTGATCCACCTTGAGTTGATTTTTGTGTATGGTGTAAGATGTGGATCCTGTTTCAACTTTCTGCAGGTAGCAGTCCAGTTTTGCCAGCACCATCTGTTGGAGGGGTTGTTGTTTCCCTCCCTACTTAACAGGTCTTATTTCTTTGTTGAATATCAGTTGATTAGAGATAGCTGGGTCCATTTCTGGGTTCTTGATACTGTTCCATTGGTCTATGTACCTGTCATTGAACCAGTGCCATGCTGTTTTGATTACTACCACTGTGTAGTAGGTTTCGAGGTCAGGGATTACAATACCTCCCACTTGATTTTTGTTTTATAGAAGTGCTTTGCTCATTTGGGGTCTCTTTCCTCTCCAAATAAACTTGATAATTTTCCTTTAAATCTCCTTAAAAAATGAATTTTGTATCTGTAGTGGGATTGCATCAAACATGTAGATTGCTTTTGAGTAGGACTGTCATTTTCACTATATTGAGACTTCCTGAAATGTCCCCACTCCTGGGTACTTAGTGGGAGGTTAGGAGACAAAAGTAGGAGGTCCCTACATTAGAGGATGCCTCTTCTAGTGAGCTGTCTACTGTACTGGAACTTCCTTCTAGAGATGAATGTGATACAGCCCAACTTTCAGCTGCAAGTTAATCACTGGTCCATTCAACCAACACACAGAATAGCCTTTGGTTTTTCTCAGGACAGATTTACCTTCCTTCTTCTGCATTTGAAGTAGATTCAGCTAAATAATACTGATAGTGTCTCCTTTAACAGTCATCACATGAATTTGTGCCTTCAGCTTTGATAGAAATCATTAAAATGTGGATATTATCTGTACAGCTCTATAAAATATTGGCTAGTACAACCAAAACCTAAGTGTTTTCATGAATTAAAACTTCAGATGATTCTCCATAACAGAGCTGGGACCCTGTCTTATCTTTTTTAGGGAAGTCTAAGACCTCGATAGTGAGACTCTGCTACACTTTCCACTGCATTGAAATCTCAACAGCAACACCTATGTATGGATTGACAACAACTCAAGTCTTCGAGGTGTCAAGCAAGAGAAGCCTCCAAAACAATATGCTTAGAATTAAGGAGAAAATTATCAAGGCCAAATAAGTTTCTGATTTGTATAAAATTAATGTTTTTCTGAGTCCTAGAGTATTATTAATATAGAAGAGACTGTGGAGTGTTTCCTGCCTCATTTAAGAAGGAGCCGTGATCTAGGTGGGGTAAGCATCTCTTCCTTAAATTAGTATGTTCTACTTTTTAGATATCAAAGTGTAATAACAACCTATTTCCCATATAAATATTACTTTGTTGTTAATATTTGCCAATCAAGCAATAAATGAAAGAAAATAATACAAATATTTTCTCTACTTAAGATACTCCCGGAATTGTACTTATTAAAATACTATCAAGTAAAAAAATTATTAAAAAGCAAGTATATGAAATCTGGTTAATAATAAAACAGGTTGCTGTTATTTGGCATCAAGTCAGCATACTTCAGGGCATCACCCAGTGTGTAGGTAGAACTGCTCCAGAGTTTTCAAGGCTGGAAACTTTCAGAAGTAGATCAACTACATCTTACTGCTGAGATGACTCTGCTGGGGTTAAAAAGTCAACCTTTCAATTAACAGCCAACCTAGCAGATAATAATTTTCTTTATTTAGAAGTAACACTTTAAACTAGCTTCTTCCTATTCCAAATATGCTACACAAGATGACATTCTTACTAACTTCTATTGTTTGGGGTCACAAAATTGGGAAATGCTAATTCAATTTGGTTTTTTGTTTTCAAGAAAAATGGCCCATTCATCATCCTCCAACCTGGTTTCAAACATCTGATTTTTGTAAGCAGATCACCATTCCTCTCCCCCTATTCTTGTTTTAGTCTGAAACCTGTTCAGCATCCTTTAAGCAACCCCCAGACCTTCACTGAGAAATGGCTACATATGAGGTGCCCTGGCTATGAATCAAACCTGGGTCTCTAGCATGGAAGGCAAGGATTCTATCAGTGAACCAATACTGCACTTCTGTGCAAGAAAGTCTCAGAAAGTCTGCTCAAGGGTCAGAAATGAGTCAGTTCTGACTCAAGGATACACTTTACTGCTAACAGCTGCTTCCCCACTATCCTTAGCAAACTAAAACTACCAAACCTTAGTTAGACACTTTATACTAGTCATCTGCAACAAGAGTGGCTCCACAGACCTTTGGGATTAAGCATCATATCATCTCTCTCCAAGCACCATGCTCTCTGTGCCAAGGAAGAAGTCAGATTGGTTTATCTCAACAATTCTTAACTCTGAAAGTTAAGGCATCTTTGCCTCTCTCACATGGGACAATCTCAGGCAAAGATCTGCTGAGCCAGCATGGATCCCATACGCAGAGACACTGACAACCAGGGCTGGGCATGTGACCAGCAAGCAGACAGAAGGTCTGTATCAAAAGTCCCCCAAAATCACAAGGGGTGAGGACCAGTTCTCTAAAAAAGTAGGGAGAGTGCTGATCAGGGGAAAAAGAAAGATACTCACAATCAAAATTAATACCATGAGATAAATTTCTGCCTCTTTTCAGTTCTTTCCACTTACTAGACATTTTAAACAAGTCCAGCTTTAACAAAGACATGTCATAGTTCATTTTATTGTTTCAGATGACATGCAAAAAATGAGAAGAGCTAAACAACACCAATTTCTTCCCTGCTCATCTCCACTTCCTCCTTGCTAGACCCAAAAGGGAAGAACCATGACCTCTGGTCAGCAGCAGCCACACAATCAAGGCAAAGAGGAACTAGTCCAAGAGGGATATCATGGCCGGAGGAGAACTTTCCCGCAGGCTGGCACTGTTCCATGAACTGGCAATTAGAAGCCAATCTCATAAAGTCACAGCAATATTAATAATAACCCTCACAACAACATCATGAGGTAGATTATACAATAATTATCATCTTATTCATGCACTTAGTATGCAAATACATGTCCCATAAACCCAACAAGGCTAGTAACAGTTCATCTTTAAGGCTGAACAGCTGAGACTTATAAAAAGCTTAAGCAATTTTCCCAAGATTATATCAGTAGTAAAAAAAATTGTATATATTACAGCTATGATCTAAAACTACCACAGTTGACAGTCTCCAGTGAGCTTTCAGAGGCTCTAAGTCACTTGGAAAGAGAATGTTCATTTTTCTCCCTCAGAGCCACTGGTGGAGTCAAACTGCCTGCCTTCAGATTGGCAGAGCAACTCACTATCCACTAGGCCATCAGAGCTTCCTAAAAATACAATGTAGACTATCATACATATAATTATAGTTATAATCCACATAGTTATGACATACATATTATGGTGTATACAGCGTATGTATATGTATTCCACACTTATGGGATGAAGATTTACAAATATGTTCTTAAAACTTAAAGATCTGAGATGATTGATCCTACAAGGTCCAAGCTTCCCAAACATTAGTTATTAGATAGTACCTAAATCATTTTCTTTATTTTCTTTCCTTGTACTAGGAAGATGCATTAAAAATTACTGCAAAACTACATGAAATACCATTTTACTATCAGCCTTGGGGGAATAATGTGCTGATTATTGGGCTGCTAACTAAAAGGTCAGTGGTTCAAGTTCAACTACTCCCCAAGATAAAGATGTGTGACTTCCTCTCATGAAGATTTACAGTCTTGGAAATACAATTGAAGGTCACAAGGAGATGGGATTGATTTGACCAATGATTGGGGTAGGATTGTAAAAAGGAACCCAATAGTACAGTGGTCAACAGCTGACTGCCACCAGAGGGTAAGCATTTAAACAGACAAGGTTCAGGAATCGGCTTTGTCCTATTAAAGTTGGGCTCAATGGCAGTGAGAGCTCCCACCTTTCCACATCCTCTCTAACACTTATTACTTGCTGCCCTGCTAAATTTTACTACTATTACTGGGCTGAGATGGTACCTCATTGTGGTTTTGATTTGCATGTCTCTTAGTGCCAAAGATTTTGAACTTTTCTTCATGTTTTTGTTGGCCATTTGAATTTCTTCTTCTGTGAAGCCTCTTGCCCATTTTATAATTTGGTTATCAGTCTTTTTCTTCTGGAGGCCCAGAAGTATTCTGCAAACTTTTATTATGAGACCTTTGTCTGAGATGGTATTGCCAAATTGTTTCCCCCAGTTGATAGGTTTTCTTTGTCACTATATTGGAAAAAGTTTATCCAAAACTTTTGGATTTAATCTTTAGAAAGTCTTACTCATCAATTTTATCCTCTCTGGATCATGTATTTGTCAGCTTTTTTTATACTATAGACTAGGCTAATTGTGGAACAGACCATCAACTACTGATATGCACGTTCAAGCTGAAACTAAAGAAAATAAATCAAATCCAGGGGAACCAAAATATGCCCTTGAGTCTATCCCATCTGAATTTCAGAACCATCCCAGGAACAGGTTTGAGGCCTTGAACACCAATAAGCAAAGACCAGATGAGCTGTGGGAGGATATCAAGAGTATCTTCCAGGAAGAGTGCAAAAGGTCATTACAAAGACAGAGGAGGGAAGACCAAAATGGATGTCAGAAGAAACTCTGAATATTGCACTACAGCACCAAGAAGCCAAAGCAGAGGGAAGAATTTAAGATATTAAAGAGCTGAACAGAAGATTTCAAAAGGCAGCATGGGAAGACAAAGTAAAATATTACAATGAAATGTGCAAGGAGCTAGAGTCAGAAAATCAAAAGGACTGAACTCATTCAGCATTTCCTAAGCTCAAGGAACTGAAGAACAAATTCAAACCTTGAGCACTGCTATATTTAAGGATGCTTTGGGCAGAATATTTAATGATCCAAGAAGTATTAAAAGAAGATGGAAAGTCACTGTATCGAAGAAATTGGCAGACGCAGAAGAATTTCATGAAACAACATATAAGCAAGAGCCTATGGTGATGAAGGAAGAAGTTCAAGGTGCTTTGAAGGAATTGGCAAAAAATAAAGCCCCAGGAATTGATGGAATACCAATTGATGTATTTAAACTAAGAGATGCTGCCCTGGATGTGCTCACCAAGTTGTATCAAGAAATCTGGAGAACAACCACTTGGCCAATGGACGGGAAGAGATCTATATTTGCTCCCATTCCAAAGAAAGGTGACCCAGAGAGTGTGGAAATTATCAAACAATATCACTGATATCACATGCAAGCAAGATTGTGCTGAAGATTATCCAAAAATGACTGGACCAGCAGATCAACAGAGAATTGCCAGAACAGCAGGCTTGCTTTAGGAGGGCACTAGGGATATTGTAGCTAATGTCAGATGGATCTTGGCTGAAAGCAAGGAGTATCAGAGGAATGTCTATCTATGTTTCATTGATTATGCAAAGGCTTTTGACTGTGTGGATCATAATAAACTGGCTTACTCTGAGAAGAATGGGAATCCCAGAACACTTGATCGTGCAAATGCAAAACCTATACCTGGATCAGGAGGCAGTTTGTCAGAACAGAGTAAGGAAACACTGCATGGTTCAAAATTGGGAAGGGTGTACACCAGGGATGTGTCCTATCTCCATACCTTTTAAACCTATATGCAGAACACATTATCCAGGAGGCTGTGCTGTACTAGGACAAGTCTGGTATCAGATTGGGGGAAGATTCATCAACAATCTGTGTTATGCAGATGGCACAACCCTGTTTGCTGAAACTGAGGAGTACCTGAAACACTTGCTACGGAAGGTTAAGGACTGCAGCCTTTATTATGAATTGAGGCTCAGTATCAAGAAGACAAAGATTCCCACCAACTGGCAGCATGAGGATGGATGGTGAAGAGACTGAGATTGTTCACAGCTTTAGTTTGCTTGGCTCCACAGTCAATACTCTTGGCCACAGCAGCCAGGAAATTAAAAGACGTATTGCGATGGAAAAGTCTGCTGTTAGGGACCTCTCAGAAGTACTGATGAGCAATAGTGTCACTTTAAGAATAAGGTGCACCTGATAGAGGCCATGGCTTTTGCAATCATTTGCTATGCATCAGAGAGTTGTACAATGACTAGGGACAATAGAAGGAGAATTGATGCCTTTGAGCTGCGGTGTTGGAGGAGAGTATTGAATATAACATGGACTGCTAAGAAAATAAACAGGTTCGTCCTGGAGACTGGAGACGGTTACCCAGTTTGCTCCTTGAAGGTAAAGATGCTGAAGTTTCATCTGACTTACTTTGGACATGTTGCAAGGAGAGATCAGTCCTTGGAGAATGGCGTCATGCTTCGTAGGGTGGAGGGACAGTGCAGGAGAGGAAGACCCCCAGTGAGATGGATTGATTCAGTGACTAGGGTAATAGGGGTAGGTGTGTCAGAGACAATGAGATTGGCACAGGATAGGGCAGGGTTTAGGGCTGTTGTATATAGGGTCCCTGTGAGTTGCAGGCGACTCAATTGCACATAACAACAACAATAGTAAGGCCTTCTAAGCTTGATCCCAGTTTGTCTCTTACGATCTTGCTTGGGGCTTTACTCTCAGGTCTCTTATCCATCTTGAGTTGATTTTTGTGCATAGTGTGAGATGTGGATCTTGTTTCAGCTCTCTGCTGTCCAGCTGGTGGGATTATAAAATGGTACAACCATTCTGGAAAACAGTTTGGTGTTTCCTCTAAAAGTGGAACACAGAAACTGTATGGCCCAACTATTCCACTACCAGGACTATACCCGAAGGAAGTTAGAACTGAGATGCAGATAGAGATTTGTACACCAGTGTTCATAGAAGCATTATTCACCACTGCAAGAACATAGAAACAACTCAAATGTCCAACCACAACGGAATGGATTTAGAAATTGTGGTACATGCACACGAGACAATTGTGCTATTCTCCATCACTTGGCACTTGGGAGAGACTGGAGAGCATTATGCTGATTTAATTCAATCAGTCTCATAAGGACAAATATAGCATAAGACTGTTATTGTAAAAATAGAAGGATAAGCAGCAAAACATGTATGGGGACCCAAAAGAGGAGAGTGTAGGAGGAGAGGGGTGAGGATGGGTAGAGATCATAGGATTGTACAGTTTGGTAGGTGAATGAATGGAGGGGGTAAAGGAAATGGGAAAGATCTGGCAGGGACCTGAGAAGACTAGTTAATGATGGGCCTAGTCCAATGGTGATTAATTTTATAAAACATAATGTATAGAATGATTGTATGAAATACAATGTGTATGAAGAATAGTGTGAAACACAATGGATATGAACTTTGTAAGCAAACCAATACAGGGTTTTTAAAGTTTTTTTTTAAAAAAAGGCAATTAGTAGGTGGAGGAAGGAGGGTGGCTAAGGTAAAAAAAACCACAAAAGTTAAAACAGTAAC
The DNA here is from genome assembly GCF_000299155.1 of Elephantulus edwardii. NCBI lineage: Eukaryota > Metazoa > Chordata > Mammalia > Macroscelidea > Macroscelididae > Elephantulus > Elephantulus edwardii. The sequence goes on from NW_006399847.1 coordinate 5,902,227, forward strand.
TGCTGGAGTAGATGTGAAGAAACTTGAAACACTTCTCCATTGTGGTGGGAATGCAAACAGTACAGTATTTTTGGAAATTAGTCAGTCAATTCCTCAAAAAACTTGAGGCCAAGCTTCTATGCAGCCCAGTAATTGCACTCTGGGGTGTATACCTGAGGGATCAAATAGGAGTGACGCAGACACATACACATTTATACACACTCCTAACAGCACTGCTCAGAGCAGGAAAGGATGGAGACAGCCCAAGTGTTCACCCATGGATGAACAAAAAAATAAAACATGGTGCATACTGACACGCTTGGAGAAAAAGAAACATGTGTTCCTATCTTAAAACATCTTATAATGCGGGTCAACATGGAGGATATTATGTGGAACACAGGAAGGTAGTCACAAAAAAAGGTGGGTGTCCTCACCTTTGTGAGGGGACATGAAACTAACATCCAGGATGACTGATTCTCTAGACAATGGCTCTCGTCTCTCTTGGTGATGAGAAAGGTAATACTAAATGAGGGTGAAATGTGTCACATTTAAAAGCTGAGCAATGCCACTAAGATGTACATAAGAAAAAAGAACTTTGCAATTTTTCTGTTAATATTCTAACAAGTACAACCACACACAAAATAAATGATGTATGTGTACAGGTATAAATGCAAGTGTTCATGGGGCGCATCCGTATGTACCCATCCTGACAATGAAGCACAGAGAGCACAAATTCTCAGGAAGGATGAAAAATATGGTGTTTTGGAGGTTAAGGAGTATAGTCTTAGGGGACAACTTGGAATATGGCATAATACAGTTTATAAAGGTTTGTTGTTGTTGTTATGTATCTTTAACTTGCCAGCAACTCACAGTGACTCTATGCTCAATAGCTCTGAGCCCTGTCCTATCTTAAGCCAAGCTCACTGTCTCCAAGATACCTACCTCCATTACCTTAGCTACTGTGTCAATCTATCTCATCCAGAATCTTACTCTCTTGTGTTGTTCCTCAATCCTTCCAAGCATGATGTCCTTCTCCAAGGACTGGTTCCCACCTGGAAACATGCTCAAAGCATGTGAGACAGAGCTTCAAAATCCTTGCCTCCAGGAAACAACTTGGTTTCACCCTCTCCAGGACAGACCTGTTTGTCCTCTTGGCAGTCCATGGTATATTCAATACCCTTTTCCAACACCAGAGCTCAAAGGCACTAATTCATTTTCTTTCATCCCTAGTCACTGTCTAGCTTTCTGATGCATAACAAGTAACTGCAAAGACTAAGGCATGGATCGGGCACACCTTAGTCTCTAAACTGACATCACTGCCTAATTTTGAACCAAGCAGTGTTTTATTGCTTTGACACACACCTTCCCTGATTTTGAACCATGAAATGTTTCCTCACTCTATTAATGTTTATGCTCTACATTATAATTTGGTGAATACTGTCTAGGATCATAAAAACTTATGAGCAACTATCTAAGATATGGAGATCGGTTTCTATTCATCTACACATCTCAAATAAAAAGACCAAAGGGTCAGAGGAGAAATTAGTCTACAGGACTAACAGTCCACAGGAATCATGGCCTCTCTCTTCTGAGAAAAGAATAAGGTGGAGCCCAGCTATCACTGACCATTCTTTTTATTATTATTATTCATTTTAATGAACATTTACAGAGACTTAGGATTTCCAGTAATTCATTGTTGCATTTTTCTCCTTGCCCACCCTCTCCCCCCACAATTAACTCTTATCTTGAAAAGAAAAACTCTTTCATTGTTATGTAATCCCTACCTCCAAGTCCACTCCACTATGTAGCCTTCACTCTGGACTTCTGTTATGACAAGAATACCCATTCATATGTCCTTTTAGACAGCTCTCTCCCTCAACTGTTTCAATGCAATATACATCATTCCTCCTCTCCTTTTAGGTCTTCCCTCAACCCTGATGTCATCCCATTTTACAACAGTGGCCCTTCAGGGCATTCTGATAAAATGACACTGTGAGAAGACTGTGGCAACGAAAATAGCATTCTAAAAGTACAATCCCAACACTGGACCAGTTGGAAATAGAAAACTTTTTGAGATAATTGCTCTGAGAAACTTTAAACCTTATTCTGAAACCAGTCTGTGGGGCGCCTTTTAGGTAAGTAACAGATTTAAATAAGCAAGTGATTGCAATTATTCGCTTTGTATCAGAAAGGTGGACAATGACAAGGGATGACAGAAGGAGAACTGATGTCTTTGAGCTGTGGTGCTGGAGAAGAGTATTGAATATACCATGGACTGCTAGGAGAACAAACAGATTCATTCTAGAGAGGGTGAGACCAGGCTGCTCCTTGGAGGCAAGGATTCTGAAGCTTTGTCGGACTTACTCTGGACATGTTGCAAGGCAGGACCAGTCCTTTGAGAGGGATATCATGATTGGTAGGGTGGAGGGACTGCACAAGAGAGGAAGACCCTGGATGAGATGGATTGATTCAGTGACTGGGGTAATGAGGGTAGGTGTGTCAGAGACAACAACCTTGGCACAAGATAGAGCAGGATCATAGGGTCGATATGAGTCAAAGGTGACTTGATAGCACATAAAACAACAAAAATAACAACCGATTCAAAATTCAAATTCATTGCTCTTGACAGTTGACCCTCCAGTGGAGATCTGGAGGCTGTAATCCAAGGGTGGAAAGAGACGGACCAGCTTTCTCCTTTGGAGTTGCTTCTGGATTCAACCTTCTGGAAATTCAAATTTTGTTTTCGGAAAGCAAACACCTTTCTGGAGTTATCAGCATAACTCCCTATGGACTAGGTCACCACAGCTCCCTAAATACAGGTAAATAAAATAATAGCTCACAAAGTAAAGAATATAAACTGTGCATACTATACTCCTTCATAAAAGAATTTCTATTAGGACAAATGGTCAGCTATTACTTTAACTGAGAGATAGTAAGGGTAGGGAAACTGAATTAATGGAAATAGAACAAATAAAACCAAAACAATGAGAATTCTTACTCATTGTGAAGAGTGTAACTAATGACAGGGCACAAAGTGTACAGAAACCACTGGACAGGAATCTGTTTTGCTGGGTAAAACTTCACCAAAAAATAACAGTACTTCTTTTTAAAAAGACAAAATACAAACCAACAACACAAGAACATACAAAATAACACAGTGACCTTGCTCCCTCAGCTGAAGAGAGAAGCCATCTCTAGGAGAAGCGGTCAGCAAATAATTAATGCTCATACGGATGATAACAGGGCAAGCATTTCTCTTGAAAAGCTCAACATTTTTAAGTCTCATCCTCTTTTCAGTATCAAATGAAAGGCAATCAAAATACAAGATCACTATCAGGTAATTTCATTTCACTGGAAAGCCATAAAAACAATTATGCTATTAAGGGTTCTTTAAGAAGAACTTCAAAACATCAGATTTCCTGATTCAGGCAAGAGAGAGAAATCTTGAGTCTCCGTTCTCTAGAATAATAGCTCTAATCTGAAGTAATGGTTGTGAGCCAGCATCCTACAATCAGTGAACAGATGGATCCAATTAGGTCAATCTCTTCCATTTTCCTGATCAAACCTGATCATGTGATCATCACTGAATTACTTTATAAGGGGTATTTACACAGGGCACTGGGCTCCCAAATCTTCAGATAAATAAAGAATATCATAGCTGATATTTTCCTTATCATTTGATCAATTCCTTTGTTCATCAAAAGATTCTACAAAAAAAGTGAAAAAGAAATCTAGTTCACTACAAGTATATGTTTGGAAACCATATAGCCAACAAGACTCTAACTGTAATAAATAAAAAACTGAGATGTCACAACAAATATACAAATAGTCTAATTGCAAAATGGACAAAGGTTTGAATAGATATTTCAAAAAAGAGGACACTCAAATGGCTACCAAGCACATAAAGAGATGGTCAGTGTAACTATCAGTGAGATGCAAATCAAAACTACAAGTATCTATCACTAAACTCACATTGAAATGGCTACTATTAAAATAATTAAAAATAAATATTGGTGAGCATGAGGGAAACTGGATCCCTTATTCATTACCACTGGGAACACAAAATGGTACAGCAACTGTGGAAAACAATGTGGTGGTTTCTCAAAAACTGCAACTTGAACCACAAATGCTGTTCAGTGCCATCCAGTCAACTATGACTCATAGTGACCCTATGAACAACAAACTGAAATGCTGCCTTATCTTGTGCCATCCTCTGACATGTGTAAGTCTATGGCTGCAATCATTCCATCTTGTTACAGGTCTTCCTTTCCCTGGCTTTCACACTTCCCAGTCTTTTTCCAAAGATGAACCCTTCTAACAACATGCCCAAAGTATGTGAGATTAGGTGTCACCATTCTTGCCTCTAAAGAGCACTCTGGTTGCACTTTTCCCAAGACAGACTTATTCATTCTTTTGATAGTTTATGGAATATTCAGTATTCTTCACCAACATCACAATTCAAAGGACTTGCTTCCTCTCTTGTCATTCTTTGTCCTGTCTAACTTTCTGATGCAGAGGAAGCAGCTGCAAAAACCGTAACTTGGGTCAGACACACCTTAGTTTTAAAATGAACATCCTTGCTCTTTTAGCACTCTGAAGAGGTCTTCGACAGATTTTCTCAGACGAAAACATTGTTTATGTTCCTGACCACTGTTGGCATAGCTATTACCATGGATTTTACTTATACATATAAGTAAAATTAAGTCACTGGAAACTTCATTTCCCCCCCTTCATTTATCATGAAGTTAGGGAGCTCTGTTGGCCTAGTGTCAAGAAGCTGTGCTACAATCCCAAAGGCACATGGTTCAAATGTCCACCAGTTGCTCAGGAGAAGGATAGGCAATTTCCTCCTATGTGATTAACTGCTGTAGTCTTTGGTTTTCTGCAAGTTGTCTTCAGTTTCTGCAAGCAAGGTTGTGTAATCTGCATAATGAAGGTTTCCTAATGAGTCTTCCTTTAATCCTACCACCACATTCTTCTTCCTGCTTTTCATTTTATCAAATTATTTGCTCAGCATATATGGAGAAAGGACACAACAGTGACACACACCTTTCTTGATTTTGAAGCACACATTGTTCCCTTGCTCTGTTCAGACAACTGCTTCTTGATCTATGTATTAGTTTCACATAAGAACAACTAGGTATTCTGGGATTCCTGTTAGTTATACAATGGGGACTGTAATTGGTATCATTAAATCTGTATGAATAGTGGAATGGAAAACCAGTTTGCTTTGTAGAGTTTTACTTACATCACAAAAATAAGTGAAAATTTTAAAAAATAGTCTGTCTTAACAACTATAAGAATCGGATTAAATTGACAACAGCAACACAAAAGATTAGATAGAAGATTCAGGGGGCAGTGAATGCATATTAACAAGGAAGGAGTAACTCAGAAAAGGAGGTTAAGGATGGTGTGCAGCTTGAAAAATTAAATGGTGCCACTAAATTTTACACGTGAACGCTACCAAATTGATAGCTACTTTGCTGTGTATATCCTCAATGAAAATTAACTTGAAGAAAAAACGTAGTAACATGTTGCTCTCTAGTTTTATGAAATTTAGGCATGGTATTCGGCTTTAGAGAAAAATGTACTTTTCTTTAAGAAACAAACATATCAGCAAGAAAACTCCAGTAAATTCTTCAAAACTGTTAGAAATGACCTTTCCAATGGAAAACAAAAATACCCTTATAACCTTGAATAATTTCCTATAATAGGCCAAATGTACCACGGTTGTTGTTTGTTACTGATTACCTTCAAGTCAAGCACGACTCATAGCGACCCTCATCTTTATTTAATGAGAATGTCTGGTTAATAAAAATCTCACCTATTTATCTGGATTCTAAATGAAGAGCTCAACATTAAAAACAAACTACAGTTTGATTTTCCTAATACTAAATAAATATAGAGTGAAAATAAGATATTCACAAATTATTTTCTAAATCATAAAACAATGGATTGGGTTGTGGGTTGACCCCCCCTCCCCCATCTGTAAGACAAAAACAACTCCATTTACCCTGTGTGGTGCTAAAAGTGGGAAATAAAGAAAGGTGTAGGCCAGATGGTATGTCTGGGGAGGTATTAACAATGCAGAAGTGCTAACTCTTGGGGAGGGGGAATTACTATACTCTAAGGAGCAGAAAGTATTCCAACTCCATGTTAATTGAAAATGACTGAACAACAACTGTCACTGAGCTCAGTGCTGTGGAAGCATGGCACTCCCAGGGCCCTGTTGCTGCTGTCTGGCACTCTCCAGAGCCTGCGGAGAACGCATGCAGAGACCCTCCTTTTAAAAGATATAACTTGAATTCAGTTATCTTTCATAAAAATAATACTCACGAAACAAAAAATGTTATAGACCAAACACTTATATCAACTTTATTCATAACTGACAAAAAATAGCTGATGCCCTTCAAAGGTGAACGAACAAACAAGCTGGGGTGCACCTACGCCATGGAGGACTATTAAAAGATAACAAGAAATGGCCAGCAAAGCCGCAAAAAGGCAAGAAAGACGCTGAAAAGCACATTGCTCAGCAAAAGAAGCTAGTCTAAGAAAAGCTGCAGGCTGTACGACTTCAACCATATGGCTTTTGAAAAAGACAAAACTATCGAGACAGTGAAAAGATGAGTGTTTATCAGGAATGGATCTGGGAGAGGGTGGTTGGTAAGCAGAGCCTAGAACACCTTCAGGGCGGTGAAACTATCATATGTGATCCAGTAATGGTGGACTCATGGCATTACGTGTTTGTTAAAAACCCACTGACATAAATGTACAACACGAATTGTGAACTTAGTGGGAATGGACTGGACAGTAACAGGTTGTTGCTTATAAAACATACCCCAGTCAATAGTAACATACTGATAATAGCTTATCAGCGCTAATGAAACACAGCTGCAGAGTGGTAAAGATGGAAGGGTGAGTGTAGAACTTTGGGGTAAATTTTTAACTATCATAAAAGAAAGTATTTTTAAAAAAACTAAGGATTCCTCTAGAGTCCTCCTTTCTAAATTCATGGGATTGTTTCACATGATAATTTAAAGGATTCATTCCATTAAATGTTTGTTGTGGTTATTGTTGCTGATTGCCTTTGAGTCGAGCACGACTCACAGCAACCCTATGAACAAAAGGCCTGAAACCCTTCTACAACTATCACCATTTATGAAAGCTCATAGAGTTTCTGGAGGCATGTTATTTAGAAAGTGGCTGTGACTCCTGCTTCCAAATTATCGCACATCAACTATATACAGAGCCATGTTCTGAGAGCTGGGGTCTTTTGCCGTGAACACGCTCCCAAAGAGTAGCTTTTAGTAGGAGAAAACAATGATGAATATACAGAGTTAAATTTACACTGTACGAGAGAGTAATAAAAAAAATGTGAAGACCCCACTGAGATGGATTGACAGTGACTGGAGCAATGGGCTCAAGTGTTTCAGAGTGTGAGGGTGAAACAGGATAGAACTGGATTCATATCTGAGTCATACTCAACTTGACAGCACCTAATGTGAAGAAAAGTAGCCAGAAAAGGGGAGTTAGCCATGCAGGCAGGGTGAAAGGGTGTGGGGTATGTGCCAGGTTCCATGAAGAGGCAGGTGTGAGGAAGGTACAGGAACAAGTGGAGTAAACACAAGGGGAGAATGCTCCAAGTGGAGGGCACAGAGAATGCCAGGCCTGCGGTGGATGTACAACCAAGCTCAAGACACAGCAAGGAAGCTGGGGAGCACTCCAGAAGGGTCCAGGATTCACTGCACTTCTGAAATAAGTAATATGGAATGGAGTACTACACATATCAATGTGCACAAATCACCAAGAAAATGTTAAGGGTAAAGGGCTTCAGAAAAGTATGCAAAGTTTGCTTCTGTCAAACACCACTGAGTCCATGAGTGACCACTATGACCCCAGTAAACCCCACAGGTGGGAACAAAATGCTGCCTGGTTCTACATCACCCCCACAACTGGTAGTAGACTGGACTGATGGGACTCACAGGATGGATTTCCAGGGTTTTCTCTGTAGGCTTAGGCTGGATGCTCCCCTGAAACTTGTTCAACAGCATAAGCTTCCAACCACAGAGGGATGGTGGCTGCAGATGACATGCTGTAGCTGGTACTCAAGCTCTGTCACCTTCATGAAGAGTGGGAACTCAACCACTGTATCATCACTACACTTACAGTTGTTTTCTGTCACTTAGAAACCAGCCCATAGTTGACCCTACAGTGGGTTTTCAGAGGAAGTAAACTGCACGGGAGGTGATGCCCATTTCCCCCCCTCAGAACAACTGGCAGATCTGAACCATGTTCATGCCTCTGGGTTGGGAGCATAACTCCCTAAAGAGCATACCAATAAAAAGGTTGGATTTCGCTGTGTTCGTTCTTTCTTCCTTCCTTCCTTTCCTTTCTTTTTTCTTTCCTAAACCAACAACTTAAAACATGAAAAGTAATATAAAAAAATAATTGAGATTAGTTTAGTGACATGAAAAGGTTATCAAGTAATGTTGGCTCGCCATAAACACATTTAGAATGGGAGCTAGTCCAGGGAGGAAGGGAAGCAGAACTGCAGGGGGGATGCTCGAATACTTGGTTGGCTGACCAACAATGTTTTCTATTTTAAGCTGGATGCTGCTCCCCAGGTGCTCATTTTTAACCATTCAACCCTTTTGTGTCAGGAATACTTCACAAGCATTTTAAAAAGTCATCAACTCTACCTTTGCATGCTCTAATTTCTTAGTCAACCATCTTCGGGCCATGTTAACACTCTGCTCTAACGGACAAAGGTGCACCAATAATTCTCTTCAGCTGTGACTGAGAAAATGTACCACTGGTGGAATCATTCTGCCGCTGTGAGGAGAAGGGGGGCAAGGCGAAGGAACTGAAAAGTCATGGCCGTTTGCCTTGCACTCTGAAGCTCACCAGCGCTCTTGTGAGCTGCAGAAAAGGAAATGCAGCAAGTCCATGTTTAATGCTTCAGGCTGAACCCTTGTTACACCACCAACTACAGTCCCTTAACAACACAGGAGGCAGGTATTTTTAGCTGTGTCACCTTTGCTTCTCCATATATTTTTTTAAAAAATAACATACCGGGGTGAAGAAAGAGATTTTTAAATGTAAATCTCTATTCCCTCCTCCATGATGCCTTCATCTGCTGGTGAGCACCATTGAGCCTGTCCAGGCTCTGCTTCCCTAGCCCAGGCTATCCTTCTGCTATGCACCTGCTTGTCGGCCATGATGGGGGTGCAGAAAGGAGCAACTTGGAGGAGGAGCATGGAGCATGCGTACTGGGAGGTCACCCACAGCATCACTGACAAGGGCTCAGCATCAGAGGACCAGCGGGCTCGGGAGCACTAGGCTCTCCCCCCTGAAGCACGCTTTCTCCAGCTTCCCTCCTACACTCCTCTGCAGATCTCTGTGGCGCACAGCCCCCATAAATGACATTCTGTAATAGACTGGCTTGTTCTCCCCCTAAATATATGTTGGAATTCAAATCCCTATACATATGGGTTGAACCTTGAGTTTTGTTATATAAATGAGGCCAGCCTAAATCTGAGCCCTTCAGATTAGAAGATTATACACAAGAGGGCACCCACAAGGGAGACAGATGCCATGGAAGGATCACTCACAAGCCAAGGGGCCAAGAATCATGAAAGGTGAGAGACAAGAATAGGACTGACACAGCCAAGACCCTGGGCCTGTGGTTTTACCCTCCACAACTGTAAGAACTGAAATGTGGTGTTTTTAAGCCAAGTACTGTCTCAGGAAAACTAAAGCCAGAACATTTCCTAGAAACAAGGACGGCTAGACTTTGTCTTGCGTACTTGGGATTTGTTCTCAGGATAGACCAGTCTCTGGAAAAGGGCATAATGCTTGATAAAGAGAAAGACACTCGACAAGATGAACTGATTTGGTGGTGTCTGTAACAATGAGCCCACATGGGACAGTGGCTGTGAGAATGGACCAGGTAGAGTCACAAAATGGGCCGCTCTGAACTGGAACCAGCAACACTGTCCCAGTAGCACAAAGCAAGGCACAGGACGTACTTCCTGTTGTGTCTTTCTGTGCCTCAATTCTCCTGTCATCTCTAATCATAAACAAAACAAAAAAACCAAAAACCCCAAACTAACCTGACTTAGGGTGACCTAAGTCACCTGCTCCAGAGGGTTTTCTCAGGAACAACCTTCACTGAAGCAGAACACCAGGCCTTTCTTTGGAGGCACTGCTGGAAGGATTCAAACCAACAATCTTAGGTCACTAGTCAACCACAGAAAGTTCATGCATGTCACAGGGGAAGACACAAGTGCTGGGCCCTGGGGGGCTGGAAGATTCCACAGAGTGACCATTGGGAGCACTGATTCAGCACTCCTTCCTCAACGCTCACACTGCACTGATGACCGACAGAGCCCAGGATGCAGATTACTATGAGGATAAAGAATGAAGGCTGATTCTGTGACAGTAGAGCATAGAGCAAATCAGAAGAGTTTCTACCATTAAATGCTTCCACCTTGACTTCAAAGAGTGCTATTGACAGGTGCCTTGCACATATTTGTAAATAAAAACGTGCTTTAATACCAATTACGCCATTCAATATACATGGTAATTCTATAGGGAGGACGTGAAGCTTGCCCTGTGCCCTTATCTACGTGTCAGCACAAGCCATGAGCTTTTGCTGCTTAAATCTCTATTTAGGTATACTCTGGTGAATCTCTTCATATTATTACTTTCACCAAACAACTATCATGCCTGAACAAATCACAACTTCAGTAAGGTCTGGCTCACAGTCAAGCAGCTAAGATGCAGCCCTGGCAGTAAACTTGAGAGGCGTTTTGAGCCAAGGGATGGTTGGTCTTGGTGAACTTGTTTCTTTGAGCTGAGAGATACTTCAACCAGAGTCAGATGGGACAAAGGTCATTGGGAAGTTGTCTCCAGTGATGACTTGGATTCCTCCAGGGAAAGCAATGTATTCACTGACACAGAGAGGATGTATGTCATTGGGGGGTAGGGGTGGGGAGTAGGGAGGGAAGAGGGGCAGGTGCTCACACAGGGGGCTGCCCTTGATGTAATGCCCATTCCAATAAGATGAAAGAAGAGATTTTTACAATTCCAGCCAGGATAAGTCACAGTCATGGAGATGAATAAATAGAAATCTAAATCTTAAATAAGAGCACAACAAAATATAAACCAAACAATGAGCAAAAAATAATATGTTAATGGAAAATGAATTGAGTAAAAAAACTGAAATTTAATGTATTGCTATTTGTATATTGGATCTTTTACCAGATTCTGTCACACTTATTAGCTTTAAGGTAAAGTACTCTTAAAGGTGAGTTCAAGCTTACAGACTTGAGGATAATGACCAGAGAAGATGCAATAAAGTCGGTGAGATGAGTCAACAAATAAAAGTAGTTAACAACTCATTGCTAGCTTTCTATCTTATGTTGTCAAAAGTTTGGTTTTTTTTTTTTAAGATCTTTAAGGTTGTACAGCTCCAGCTGCAAAGAATGGATGTGTACTCTCAAATTCATCTTCGGGTCCTAAGACAGTGATGATGCTTAAATGTCAAAAAAAGTTACTTTCCCCCTCTCCTTTATTTGGCTTATGTGTTTGTGCATAAACATATTTTAAATGTTTGTATGTATGTAGTTACTGTTGTTATGTGCCATCAAGTCCCCTTTGACTCATAGTGACCCTAAGTACAACTTAAAAAAAAGTTACTTCAGAAAAAAGTTACAGAAAGTTAATTCAAACATGAACCTTGCTTTATCCTGAGCCAATCTTATTGTCTCTGATACCCGTACTCTCATTACCCCAGTGACTGAATCTATCCATCTTCTCAAGGGTCTTCCTCTCCTGCGCTGTCCCTCTATCCTCCCAAGCATATGTCCCTTTCCAACGACTGGTCTCATACCCAAAGTATGTCAGATGGGGAGCTTCCAAATCTTTGCCTCCAAGGAGCATCCTGGTTTCACCCTCTCCAGAACAAACCTATTTGTTCTCTTAGCAGTCCATTGTATATCCAAATCTCTTCTCCAGCACCACAGCTCAAAGGCTCAATATCAAGAAATCAAAGATTCTCACCACTGGGCCAAGGTGAAGAAACTGAAATTGTTAACAATTGGCCCAGAGGTAAGAATCTTTGATTTCTTGATATTGAGCCTCAATCCATATTGAAGGCTTTAGTCCTTGACCTTCTGCAGCAAGTGCTTCAGGTCCTCCTCAGTTTAAACAAGCAGGCTTGTGTCATCTGCATAACACAGGTTGTTGATGAATCTTCCTTCAATTCTGATTGCCACATACAGCCTAGCCTCAAAGGCACCATAAAGAAAGTAATTTTTATAAGTAGATTCATACATGGAGACATCTTCCCAGTCTGATTTGACTCCATTTTCCTATACTAACCACAAAGGAAGAAAGCTCAGCCCAGCTGAAGACAGAAGACAAAGTGCTTGCATTTAGAGTCCCATTTCAGCCTCCTGACCATTTAGCTACATGTCTATCATCCCTGTTAAACAGACAAGAAAAATAACTCTACTTCCCTACCTAACATCCTGGGGCCACAGAACACTCCTTTGTTTATTTTCAAGGTTAGAGTTCTACTTCTTTGCTAAGATTCCCTCAAACATCTGCAGAATTTATTTATAGAGTTTTATCTCTGCATATTGAATGCTTATCTGATGACAGCCTGTAAGCCAGAAAGTTACTTCAAACATGATTAAGATACCATTTCTCCTAGAGGCCACTTCCATCAGAATCCACTGAAGTACTCACTGGAAACACATATGCATGAGCAAACCTCAGGCCTATTAAATGACAATCCTTGGTTGGGTTCCTAGAACTTCCTTCTTTACAATCTCTCCAGGTAAGTCTGCTGCACATGAAAATAGGCATGTCTGACTCTCAGCAAATGTCCCTCAGTGTTATCTGCAGGCTCAGATTTCAGAAGATTCTACATTCACATTAACAGTATCTTTTGAATTACAGAGTTTGAGAGAGAATTTCACAAAATTCAGCATTTGCCTTGAAGGTAATCTTAGAATTCCTAGCATTTGTCCCTAGGCACTAGCTAAGCAGGTGGAGAAAAATACTAATTGGAATGAGAAAGTATTTACTATGCACCTATTCTCATTAGACATGATACTAGAAGTCTACATCGAATTCCATGGTAACCTGAGGTAAGTACTAGCATTCTCATTTCATAACTTGGGAAACTGGTGCCAGAGAAATGAAGCAACCCGCTTCAAGGATAACATTTCAATACCTTTTTTCTTATTGTATTTTTTTATGACACTGTCATCTGTGTTTCAAGAATCACAGAAATTAGCTTTCTAAAGTTCTTCTGCAGACAAATTACCTAGCCTTAATTTTTTTACAATATTATCTTAGGCCATGAAGGATATTCCTCCTAACCTAATTCCTCCTCCTACAGCCAAACAGTACAAAAATCCATCAATGAGAATTGGACCTAATGAAGTCTCTCCAATTCTGGGGAGTGAACAACCCGAGGTAGAAACTATAGGAGAGTAGGCAGATATATCAGGCCCACTACTACAGCAGTGTAACCTAACAGAACTAGATGCCCATATTCAGCACCACCTGCTGAACAGGTTGCCTTGAGCACCCCGAAACTCAGGGCCAGAGTGAAACTGTTCTCCACAGGGTGCTCAAAGGCTGATCTTTCAGAAGACTATAGGCCTTTCTTCAAAGATGTCTCTATGGGGCACTGAAGCCTCTTTTCAATCAGCAATTGACCACTTAGCCATGTGCACCAAGCTCCAAGATGACAAAGTGATTTTCCTCAGCTGTGTGAACACAGGCCACAAAAGAGCGAGCTGTGAATCCATTTGACTCAAAATCCTGCTCTTGTCAATAACCTAACAGAAGGCTCATGTCCTGGAAAATCTGCATGAAATCTGTGACTCAGTCTATTACCAGCACTCTACTGCTGAAGATGAAGGAAGGATTTGAACTTAGAAAAGACTAAGGGGTGTTGCCCTCCTTCTCTCTCTTTTTAATCACTGGAAATCCAATCTCCTGTACTTCCTAATGCAAATATGACTCAAAAGATAGTAGCCTTCAGCTAAAGGTAGTTGCATCTGATGCCCTTTGCTGGTATGATAAGGGGCACATGGGAATAGTGGGCACCTGAAATTCAAGGTCAGACTGTGCTGGGTGAAGGCAACCTTCTATGAAATTATATGAAGGTGAAGATGCCACACTAAAGTGCAAATTAAGAAGTGAGGGACGATTATGTTTAAAGTCTGCTTCATTGTATTTATTAACACCAAATATTCACAAACAACATTCAAATAGATGTAACTATTATTAGAGATTTTAATTCTGCTTACTGGCCTGTTCTACCCCTAGCCTTCTGATGTGTGAGCTCTAGAAATAGGAAGGTAGCAAGCTGCAGAAAATGAGGGGCTGGATGACAAACCCTCAAACTGTAATAATCATTAAAGTAATGATCCCTTCACTAGTATTTCATAGGATCAAGAGAACAAAGCATTTATTTCCCATTTAAAATCATTACGTAGATTTAAGTATAGGTTTGTGCAGGTTAAAAAGATGCTCAGGACATACCAGTAAACAAAAAAGATAATGGTCTTATGATTGTACTTAAAATAGAAGACTATTCATATTATGTACCAAATATTATGTACAAACCTATGAGGCAGTGCATATGCAATATAATGCCATTGCTCCTGTGTTGAGCTTCTCCAGACTATTCCAGGTGTGCTGCTTCTCCAGGAGTATGCACACACCCACAAGTACTCAGAGTCCATGTCTACTCAGCGTCCATGTGTACTGCATCCATGTACTCATGGTTAGGATGTGATATAATGAAAGGATACACAGCAAAGCCAGCACAGGAGAAAAGAGGATGAGGTAAACCCCAGGAAAACCAAGTACATGCTTCTGTGACTCCTCTCCATTTTTGGGGACAGATACACATACACATAAATACACACATATGCACATACCCAGGCCAGCAGCAATTTTGATCCTTGGAGACTATCTGTTCCACAAGGATTACAATGCCTTTACTTTTTCGGAAGTAGACCACAAGGTTATGCCTTCCATAGGGCCCCTGGGCAAATGTGAACTTTTGCCATCAACTTTTACCAAGTCCAAATGACCCAGGGACCTAGAGTCACACAGATATGCTAAAACTAGCCCCAGCAAGATTCATGAAGACACATGTGAAAAACAGCAAACCACAGAAGTTCACTGGCGACTCAGTGCTCAAGGCTTCGCCAGGCACTGGTCACATAGCAGAGCCTCTCCTGGATGTGCAGGTGATGTACTACACTCTACAGTCATTGCCAGATGAGCATTCTTTTCCCTACGACATTTCAAATGTCTCCCCCACTACCACAGCCAGCCTCTGGAAATCCTACGGAGTATTCAGTTCTATTTTGTCACGAGTGGGTCTCAGCATGAGTCAGGAAAGACTCGGCACCAACTGGTACCATTAGATGTTCCATCAGCAAAGTCTCAGATATCCCCGACCTCCTTCCCCAGAGTCCTCCACTGCCAGGCCCCGTGGTGCCTTCACAAACTCAGTCTTCTTTGCACCCAGTACACAGGCTTCATGCCAGCTAAGTCAGGCCTCTTGAATATTCCAGGAAATGTCTTCTCAAGTGCCTGATCTCTATCAAAATCAAGCACTCTCAGTTATTCTGGCTCTTGGAATTTATTATATGAAATGTCTTCTCAAGCACTCATCTCTATGAAAACCCAACCATATTCCAGGGGCCAAAATAGAAAAGCCAAACTGAAGATGATGACTGCTTACCAGACTTTCTGTAAAGGAATGTGACAGAAAACACAGAAATCAAACCAAACCCACTGTCACCAAGTCAACGCGATCCTCCAACAGATTTCTGAGGCTGTAAATCTTAACAGAAGCCAGTCTCATCTTTCTCCCATGGAAGCACATAAAAGGAGCTACACATGGGGAGCATCATATTTAAACTTTACCAACTTCACAGGAGGAAACTATCCCTTACCCACAGTATCATTATCACAAAACCAATTCTCATGAGATCAGACATGTCCCCCACACTCCCATACCTCTTTCTGCTCCTCTCAACACAAATGTAATTGCTTGGCTGGGTCTGATGTGATAGTTCACAGACCACACCACACAGATCCATACTGGGAGAGTTAATGGGTTATAATTCAGATTAGTAGCAAACTACAGTCAAGACAACTCCCAAATAGTGCACAGAGGCACGCTGCCTCAAGCCTCTGTCTCTAATTGTCTAACAAAGTTCTCGGTCCTGCCAACATTGGCTTCCCCCTTCCTCAAAGTCTCATCTCACATCTAATTCTCCAGTTCAGCCATTTCTGCTGCTGCCATCTGAAACAGGTTGGGGGACGCCTTTCTTCTTCTCTGACTAGGTGAAGAATCTCTTCTGGTGTGGAAAGAATTCCTAATGTCTGCAGCTGTTGTTGCTGTATACCATAATTGGAACTGACTCAAAGCTGACCCTCTGTGGGTTTTCAGAGGCAGATAATCACATGGGCGGAGTTTATCCATCCTTCTCCCAGAGTAGCTTGTGGTCTCAAACTGCATGCCTTTGGGATTGTGCAGCATCTTTCCATAATGGTCACCAGAGCTCTAAATATCTCCACAGCAGAGCTGTTCAATTTATTGGTGAGAATAGCCAATCTTCTTGTAGATTATTGAGACCAGCCAATCCTTTGTGGAATGGTAGATAACCTATCTCTTTGTGAATAGACCAACACGCCTCCCTTGCAGAGTCCTCTCCTCCAAGTAGTCAGTAATCTACACTAGAAAAGCCATACGGAGAGACAAACTCCACAAAGGCCTGTTGGGTCCTAACTTTTCACTTTGCAGTTGGCAGCCTAATAGTCTCCCTACAACATCATCAACGCTCCTTAATCTACAGAATTTGTCATGTAAGCAAGTACTGAATATTATCCGGTATACTGAAAATCATTTTTATAGCAACAGACAATATTTCATTAAAGATATGACGACACTGATTGTAAGAAACAACAACTTTTTGTAGCCACCTGCAAATCAATCTATGATTCATACTCTTTTAAAAACCAGAACTTGAACTTTCTACCAATTTAAAGAAAATGATTAGACTTGTTCAGGGGTTGTATGCATTTTGTTGCTGTTGAGTACCATCAAGTCAGAACCAACCCATGTCTGACCCTCCACCGAGTTTTCAGAAGCATTTAATCACATGGGAGGAGATTGTCCATCCTTTTCTTGTGGAGTAGCTGGTCGATTTGAATGGCATACCTTTGGGATTGCAGTGCAGGTTCTTAACCACTAGGCCACCAGGGCTACGCATAGATGAAGAATATGAACACAATTAACAGCATGCTCTGTGTTGCTAAGAGTACTGGGAATACATTATCTTTAAAAACAGATCATCTGTTGCTTTCTTTCTCAATGTTTGCCCCATTCTTGTCCCCAGGATTGTACTCCAGCCAGCTTAGGTGCAGTTACAATCCAAGACAACTGTGTCACAGTGGTCACATGACTGACAGCAACTCTATGACACATCCCAAATTAAAAAATGTATAGGGTAACAGTAAGTTTGTCTGGGAAGTAATGAGATTTGTTGTTCCTGTTGTCAGGTGCCCTGGAGCATGAACTGACTCATAGCTGACACTCAATGCAACTGGTAGATCTGAACTGTCTGCCCTTGGGTAGGCAGTGTAATTCCTTACCCAGTAGGGCTAGAATAAAATACGGAGAACCTTCCTAGCCTTAAACCTCGCCGAGTTTATAAACACTGTATTATCATGGACATGGAACAAGTATCTACAAAGGAAAATAGTTTTTCTCTTTTTAGTTCAATGCCAGATCAATATCATGGCCCAGCACAAATCCATTTCGGCTTTTGTCACAGTCCAATCTGATTTCTCTCTCATCCTCTTCTGAGTATTCCCTCTATGCTGATGTCCTCCATGACACCAATTAGAGCTGGCAGGAGGAGAAGCAGGCTGTGTGGAGCTCTCTCCTCAAAGAAGCTATTCTTTGTTCCCCTGGTACCTGCAGTATCCTCTTCTGTGACACAGGAAAGCCTCCAGAACCTACCCAATTTGAGCGATGGGCAGAGGCAGCAAGCTTCTTGGGAAGAGGATTAGACCATTAAAAATAACAATTGTCTACACAAATTTAGTAATGCCCACACTCATATAAAGCAACAGTGTTTTCTAAGCCCTTTCAAACTATTTTTGATAGGGAAATGAAAGTTTCAAAAGCAATCATTTTCATTCAGTTCCGTAAATGCTATATTCAAATCTTGCTTGATTTGGGGATAAGCCCCTAAAAGAGAGGTAAGTTCCTAAACTGCATCTAGCACTCACTGGGCATAACTAGGGGCGGGGTTGGGGGGGGGGGACATACACAGGAGGCAGATTAAATATTTCAATTGTTTCCCAGGTTTAATCTAGGCCTGTTTCTTTTAAAATTTCTCAGGAAGGGCTATTAAGAACAACGTATCAAAATGTCAGCAATCTAAAAATTAAGTTGTCAGCTTTGCCTCTGTACTGCAAATTACAAAAGAATTAGGGGTTTGGAGCTAATAGAAGCTTAGGATTCTAAAGTGTGCAATTTAACCAATCATCCTAAGGTCTAAAAATGGAGCACCAAAGACATTTTACCCAAGTGATCTCTAGCTTCTGGTACCTAATTTCAACTTCTCCACAGTAGTCATTCTTCTCCTTTTCTCATCCTTTTGACTGCATTCTGGAATAACTACAGAGTTAAGTAATTAAGAACTACTCAGAGCTCTTACATACATAACACAGACAGAGGGAAAAATGACAGGCATCCTACTTGGAGAACCAGACAAGATAATAAACATCTACAGTTAAGTCATTTCTTTCAGCCCACATTAAATTCAGAAACCAAAGCATGAAAAGTACTGCATGCACAGTTTCAGGATTTCAGTCTTTGTTTTATAATTTGTTTAACACAGGTTTGAATGAAATGGGGCTGTGATCATCCCCGTACCGGAGGTTTAAATTAATATTTAAAAAATGCTAAATTAGAACTTTTAAATAAGTAACAATGCAAATGGCAATAAAAGCTTTCCCATATCACTGATGGTATCTTGAGAAATTAACTTTCTTCTTTTTTACAACTGCCAACACCAATCATATTCATAAATAAAATTAGATTATTTACTCTTGTTCTTTCGATTTTTTTTTTAAAAAAATTATCTCCTTTGAAGGTTACAGTATTTTCCTCAATAAAAGGAATATTTAATAATTCTATTATTCCACACAAAAAGGAAACCATTCTTCCTCAATTATGAGACACACTTTCCCAAAGAGTTTTGTATATCTGGTACCTTTCACTTTCCAAACAATACCTTCCTTTGCAGATTAACTGGATAAAGGAGTGTCACCACACATCAATGTTAAAGCCAAGATGCTTCAGGTTTTCTGGCTTCACTGGCCCCACCCTTGTTTCCTTTAAGCCATAATGATGTCACAACACAAGACATAATCATGACTTCACTGCTCTAGCTTCTGAGCATATAATTCTTTGGAGCCAGGGCAAAGGAAAGGACAGCAAATAGCAGAAAAGCCCCCAAGAGGCCTGAGATGCTGGTGCATTCCCACCAGATTTGCAGCATGCCAGTCAGCCTTCAGGAAGAAAGAGATGTAGCAACTGCACCACTAAGGAATTTTTTAAAGGAAGTGGTGCTTACAGATACATCTGATTCACAGTTTTCAATGATGAGTTTATAATCCATCAGAAAGATGGCAAAGGGAAAAGTGGGATGTGTGGAAGACCCCAGAGGAGTTAAGAATGACCAGAGCTAACTTATTTTAGAAAGCTCTCTTCATTAGAGTCAAAGTTATACAGGAAAGAAATGTGAAAGAAATGTATTTTTCAGTATACTCTAGGAGTTACATATTCACCCACGGGTCATGAATACTAATTTATAAATTTTAAGAAAACATTAACTTGGAAAATACATGTGTATGTTAGAATAAAATACACCGAACAAGTTCTTGCAGTAAACCAAAAGCCCACTACCACGGAGTTGGTTCTTACACACAGTAATCTCACAGGACAAAGTAGAACTGGGGCTCTCAAGGGTTAAATCTTTACAGAAGCAAACTACCACAACTTACCCCAGAGAGCTGCTGGTGAGTTCAAACCGCTGCCCTGTTGATTAGCAGCTCAGCACTTTTAACCCCTGGTTGTATCACTAAGGCTCCTCTTTTGTTATGTCTGTTGAGTCAGAACCTCTCCATAGTCAATGCTCCAGCAGGTTTTCAGAAGCAGTAAACCACACAGGAGGAGTAGGCCCTGTGCCTTTGGGACTGCAGAGTAGCTTCTTACCTTGAGGTCACCAGAGCTCCCCCTCTCTGTTATTCCTAACCCAACTCAGTATAATATAAAAGCCCCCTGTTATAAAGTCAGCCCTCTATCAGGTTTCTGTGGTAGCAAATCTTAAAAACAAGATAGCCCATCTTTCTAACATGACCCACTGGTGGAGTCGAACAGTGACCTTTCAGTTAGCATATTGATAGAACATGTACTATGCCACTATGCTCTCTCTCCAGCAGTGAATGACTAAGTAGTCTCTTAATTCATCTAATAACCAATTTTACAAAATCCAGTGCCTAGTTTAAAGAAAAATACAAGATTAAGTTTAAAAAAATCCTTATCTCATATTTCAACACAATTCAAACTTGGCCAAAGTCCAAGAACCATGCAAGAAGACAAAAGCTACTTTAAATGTTTTTCATGAAGACTTGAATCAGAAATTAAATGAAATTATTTCTAAAATGACCTTTGATCTGAAGCTCTTTAATCTTTTCCCTAAAAAGTGAAAAATTAAATAAACTGGATATTTTCTTCCTGTTTTTGAGATACCATTCGCACAATGTCATGTTCTGTTTTGCAAACATTATCTGCCAATGGGTATTAACTAGATAAAATTCATGCAGTAGTTCTGACACCTATATTTTACTTGTCTAAGCCTTCAGCAAATCATACTGCAAAGGAGACAGTGTTTCCTAGTCAGGTATTTTCATTTAAAATTCACACTTCTTCAATTCAGAATTTATTTCCTCCCACAACTTTGTTATACTCCAAATAAAGTTTTAAAATTTGGCACCACAATTAACACAGTAGTCTGATTTGTTGGTTTTGTTAAAAAAACAAAACACAACAACCCTGTCTGAACCAAGATATAAATCGCTTCCCATCTTTACAGTCCACTGCAGCTCTTTTTCTCCTAAAAGGACTTCCCTGCTTAATTGACTGTAATTGGTGCAGTGCTTAAAGGCTCCCCAAAATAAGTGACTGCACGGTTTGGGTTGGGTTTTTGGGTTTTTTTTCTTGAGTCTTGAAAAATCTCTCAAACAGAATGTTTTGCGCATAAGGGGAAATGAGCACACCTGGCCTTCCCAGAGAGGCTAAACTGGGTTAAAAAAAAAAGGGGGGGGGGAAGACAGGCGGGGTACCTGCACAAGCAATTCCACCAGAGTAATGTGAAAAAGCTGAAACACCAAACTTAAAAACATAATGGAAGCGCCGCATTAGCCGCCCAGCCTGGCCTCTCGGCTTCCCAGCCCAGCCACGCGGCGTAATGAATACCACATGTGTGCTGTATCATTCCGGGGGTTCTCTAACCACCTCATCGCAACTTCAGCTCTGGACTGCCACTGGAGGAAAAAGCCCCAGGAAACTTTGGGTCGGTAAATAGAAAAACACCAAAGGAAAGCTGCTCCCACCGCCCGGGACCACAGGGAGAATTTACTGTGTAACCACACCCACCGCAATGCAGAAGCCATGAACTTGGCAGGGAGGGGGCAGGCACCGGGTGGGGCGGGGGAGGGGAGCAGGCCGGGAGAGAGGAGGGGGCGTCCTAGGCAGGCAGCCCCTGACGCGAGAGGCGGAAGCTCTCCCCCAGAGTCCGCTTCGAGCAGGGCTGGCGCGGTGCCCGCAGGGCCACGCTGACACCTCCCGCCAGGTGAGCGCTGCTGCCCGCGGCTCCACCCGCGACCCCAGCCTCCCAGCGTGCGGCCTGGCGCGGGTCACCAGGGGCCGGCGCGGGGGCAGCGGGGGTTCCGGCC
>NW_006399847.1:5924468-5958441 GCF_000299155.1 Elephantulus edwardii
CCGCTCTGCGGCCGCCGCAGCCCGCGCCCCGCGCCCCAAGTGTTAACTTAAAACATGGCGCCCCGAACGGGGGATCTGCAGATTATTACCGAGGGAAGAAGCCGGGCAGTGGCGCCCTGGAGATGGAGCCGGCGGGCGAGGGGCGCAGAGGCCGCTCCGGCGCGCAGCTGGGAAACCAGGAGCTGGGGTGCAGGCTCCCGCAGTGAGGACGCCCTGGCTGCGCCCGAGCCTCACCACACGTCCACCCCGCAGTCCCGCGCGCTCGCCTGGCCTCCGCGCGTCCCCGGCGACTCGGAAACCTCGGACCCTCCCGGCTCCCCGCTCCTCGGCGCACAAAAGTTACCTGGGCGGCGCGGAGTGGGGACGGCGGCCGCAGCCTCGGCGCTGTGCGGAGCGGGGAGTCGGGAGGACGGCTGCAGGCTGCTCCCGCCCCTCAGGGAGCGCGGCGGGGACACACGCCCGGGGACGCGCTCCCGACGCGGGGGAGGGGACGCCGCAGCCTCCGGGACAGTTACGCGCTGACTTCGCTCGCCAGGCTGGCACCGGTCCGCCTGCAGGGACGCCGCCCCTACACAGTTGTCATTACTGTTCCTTGTTGGGTTTTTGGTTAGGTCACAGCCCCTCCCCGCCCCATTCCTCCCAGACACCCTTGGGGTGTTGGTGTGGGGGTAGGACTCCCACCCGACCTTCAGTTAAGGGTGTTGGTGTGAGAGTGGGGTTCCTAGCTTCCAGTTAAGTGATTTATGGACTTAGGCACAGCAGTGATTCCTTTTTCCCATTTTGGAAAAAAAAAGTTGGTAGCATTTTACACATGGTGGGTGCTCAAGAAATAGTTCAGTTCAGAGAGAAGATCGTCTAGACAATCCTGCTCAGTCCACTCCTCTCAGCTCTCCTCTCATCCTCCCCAAATGTCCACAGTGACGGTGCTTATTGATGCAGCTTTCCACCGGAACAATACGGGGCAGGGAGCCCAAATTACAGTTTGTGGGCCAGGAAAATTATTCTGGTCACAGCACAACAAAAATGCTCTAACAAGGTGGTGGTTGTGCACTGTGCAATCAGAACTGACTCACAGCTGACCCTCTAGCACGTTTTCAGAGGCTCTAAATAGCCATAGGAGGAGACTCCCCATCTTCTCCTGACATGGACTCGAACTGCATGCCTTTAGGTCAGCAGTGTCACTCCTTAAAACCAGACAAGGAACCACCACCTATTTATTTAAGAAATGAAGGTGCAAGGAGAACCCCACCCCCACCCCACAGTCACCCTACAGAAGGCCATAGGCGTATTTAGGTAGGAAAATCTGGATTTAAAAAAAGACTACATTTATGAGTAGGTGCTAAAGATGGGATGCAGAGAAGGCTCAGATGGTTAGGCTTCAGGAAGGTGGGAAATTTAGCCTGGGTCTTTAGGACCTGCAAGCTTCCATTGAAAGGGGTGGGGCTGTTAGGTTGTATAGGAGAGAACAGAGGAGAAAGAATCCTATTGTGCCACTATGGACTTTATGGATCTGTATACAATGGAACTACAGAAGCTTCCTCCCCACTTAAAAAAAAAAAATCATTGCCTTAGCTGAGTCTGATTGTAGGGACCATATAGAATCTTCTGAGAACTGCCCAGTAGGTTTTCCTAGGCTGTCACCTTCCAGGAACCCTACTGCCATGTCTTTCTCCATGGAAGGGGCTGGCCAGTTCAAACTTCCAATCTTTTGGTGAGCACTCATTGGCTTAAGAACGGTGCCACCATGACTCCTCTTCATAGAAGTGCACCTTTGGAGAATGTGACCAAGAAAGCGTGAGTGGTGTCATGTTTAGAGAAAAAGAACCTCAGATAAAGGAAAGATTAGAATGGGGGCAAATACCTAGGAGCTGAAAAGAAGGGATGAGGAACAAGGGCCTGAACTCTTCAAGTGAGAGAGAAAGGTGACAGTTTAAATATTGATGATGTATGTTTGGGGAAGCTGCATAATATTAATTCCTTCTCAGGGCACAGTTATGTTATCCTGTTGCCACGGAGCCCAGCCTGACTCCTAGTGACCCTCAGAACACAATAGTGCTACTCCATGGAATCATTGTTCTATCTAGAACATGCTCACAGCTTACCCTCACGTGGATTTTCAGAGGCTGTTAATCTATCTCAAGGGAGGAAATTGCCCATCTTTCTCCCTCAGAGCGGCTGGTGGATTTGAACCATGTGCTTAGGGTGCTCAAAGGAAACTCTGGTGGTACAGTGTTTAAAGCTGTCAAGGTATAACCCAGTCAGCCACTTTGGGGAGCTGGGGGGAGATGTGGCAGTTTACTTCTGTAAGGATATTACAAACTCAGTAAATTTAGGTGGATATTTTACTCTGTCTTATGGGGTCAACTCCACGGCAACAGATAGGTTGGGCATGGATTTTAATCTTTACAGCTGCCACATCTTTCTCCTGGGGTCCATGTCACCACCTTTGGGTTTCAACTGAGCTCTTAACCACATGCCACCAAAGCTCTTTAATATAGACTCTCTGACAGAGCAAAACCGCCTCATAGGATTCACAAGGCTGTAAGCTTTACCCAAACAGGCTGCCTCATCATTTCACCATGGAACAGATGGTGGATCCAAACTGACAACCTTTCCATTAGCAACCTGTGTTATAGTCCACTGTGCTACCAGAAAGTATCTGGTCCTACTTACCTACATTTAGGAATAGATCTTGTAACCTAGTGCTGCCTATATATGTACTCTATTCAAGATCTTAGAACTTAAGAAAGGATCTGTTTTCTTTTTTTCCTGTGTGCACACTAAAGCACTTTTAAAAGTGAACTTGAACAAAATCACATTGTTTTGAATAAATAGTAAGTTGGCATCACCATTCAAGACAGGCTGATGGTTTCATATATTTATTCATTTTATTGCTATAGTTTTGTTAAATTTTTATATTTAAAGAAAACTTTTTTCTATGACTCAAAAGACTTAGTTTTTCAGGTAAGGAAGAAAATTCAGCAGTCACTTGAAGTCCAACCATAACATACACTCTGGTAGTGTAGTGGTAAAGAGTTTGGCTGCTAACCCAAAGGTCCTCAGTTTGAATCCACCAGCTTCTCTGAAGGAAAAAGATGAGAAATCTCTTCCTGTGCAACCTTTGAAAATCCAGTGAAGTGTCAGCTACAAGTCACTTCTGATTCAACAATGCATCACAACAACAATACAAATGAAAAGACCAGCACAGTGACAACTGGAAGGAGGGACAGGCCTGGGCAGTCTTTTGTTCTGTTGTACATAGGATCACTATGAACTTGCTAGCATCTAACAACATATGGGTGACTGTTGTTGTTGTTGTTATGTGCCATCGAGTCGTTTCCGACTCATAGTGACCCTATGCACAACAGCTCTAAACCCTGCTCTATCCTGCGCCAACCGCACCGCCTCTGACACACCCATCCCAATTACCCCAGTCACCGAATCAATCCATCTCATAGAGGGCCTTCCCCTCCTGCGCTGTCCCTCCACCCTCCCAAGCATGATGTCCCTCTCCAAGGACCCGTCCCTCCTGGCAACATGTCCAAAGTATGTCAGACGAAGCCCCAGAATCCTTGCCTCCAAGGAGCAGCTTGGTTTAATCCTCTCCAAGATGGATCTGTTTGTTTTCCTGGCAGTCCAGGGTACATTCAGTACCCTTCTCCAGCACCACAGCTCAAAAGCATCCACTCTCCTTCTGTCCTCCCTAGTCATTGTCCAACTCTCTGATGCATAACAAGCGATTGCAAATACCATGACCTGTATCAGGCGCACCTTAGTCTCCAGAGAGACACTGTTGCTCCTGAGTACGTTTGAGAGGTCCCTAACGGCAGACTTTCCCATCGCGATACGCTTTTTGATTTCCTGACTGCTGGTACCAAGAGTGTTAACTGTGGAGCCGAGCAAAGTGAAGCTGTGAACACTCTCAATCTCTTCATCATCCATCTTGACGCTGCCAATTGGTCCAGTGGCGAGAATCTTTGTCTTCTTGATGTATGGGTGACTAGTATTTTAAAATTTAGAAATGCCAGCTAATGATCCTAATATTCCATGAGTAGAAAATTTAGAACGAAACCTGTACATACAGCTACAGAGTGTAAGAGTCATTTGGAAAGCAAATGTTATAAAATCCTCTGGGCTTGCTCAAGTTTGTCTGCTTTCTTCTGGTTTACTAACACAAGAAGAATAAAAAGGAAATATCACTAACCTCTGAAAGATAATCATGAGCAAGATACAACCTCACTCATCATTTGCTTGCATTCCAGCAAGAACACACGTGTCACGCCAGCTTATTAATAAAGCACAGGCGTGCCTCCTTCTTATCTCTGTCCCCATAGCGCCTCACTGGGGACACCGCATGCAAGCACAAAGCATTTGTGCCACATGAGTGAACAGATGCCAAATAATGAACAAACCTGCCACTTCACTTTGAGGGTTCAATTACCTCATGTCTAAATTAAGGGGGTAATTTCTAAAATTCTCATAGAACAGAAATAGTAAGATTCCATAATAATAAAAAGACATTATCAAATCTTAGAGCTGGCTGAGTAAAAGCAATAAGGAGAAACCTATCCTCTTTTCCTTCTCATCAAGAAATAAAATAATGAGCCACATGGAAAAGAGAAATAAAGTCACAAAATGCAGAAGACAAGGTGACAATATAGAGTTGGATTTGCTTGATTTCTTAAAAGATTAAAATCTCTCATCACTTTAATTTCAAAAACTAAAACCACTTGTACCTCAAAAAAATTCATTACTCCTGCCAGTATATAACTCATTATACACTTTCTCAGTAAGTTACAGCAAAATACTTTTCTTGGTTTTTTTTTTTCCAAATTGAGATAATACTTTTCATATTGGTCCAGAATTGGTGCCAATTCTATAATTAGGAAGAAAAAAAACAATGAACCATCAAAATCCCAATAAGAAACTGGGCAAAGGTTTTGAACTGGCATATTACCAAAGAGGATACCCAAATGGCCCATAAATAAGCACATGAAAAGATACTTAAAGTCACCCATTCCCAGCCATCAGTGGATTCCATCTCCTAGTACTCCCCACCAGGCTTCCGAGGCTGTAAATCTTAACAGGAGGAGACTGTCTTTCATCAGGTTCTTGTCTTGCGGCACAAAATACTACTTACAGTGTGCATTACCAGGCCTCTTTCAAAGTCACTAGCCACACACAAAAAAAAACCCTGACTGCTGCTGAATCAATGGTGGAGGTGGTGATTGTTGTTAAGTGCCAATAAATTGAGTATGGCTCAGAAACCCTATGAACAGCTGATCTGAACCCTGCTCTATCCTGTACCATTTTCATCATTTCTGACACAGAAGCCCACTGCTGAGGTCATCGCATCAATCCATCTCATTGGGGGGGGGGCTAGGCAAGGCTCTTCTTGGAAAAGGGCATCATGCTTGGAAAGATGGGCAGAGTGATCTAGTAACACAATAAAATTGCCCCATTGTGTTCTCCAAGTTGTACAACTTTAAAGAACAAGACTTCCATAGACCTTTAGGTTGACAGTAAAATGCCTTAACCACACAGCACCCTGCAGTTGACCTCATTAATCCTTTAGTACCAAAACACCCCACTGTCATTGACTTGATTCCAACTCAAGGTGCCCTTGCAACGCTTTCCAAGGCTCTACATCTTTAATGGAAGGACAATCGCCGTCTTTCTCCAAGGAGCAACTGGTAGATTCAAACACCTGTTCTCCCAGTTTGCAACAAAACATGCACTTCGACACCAGGGCCATTTAAAGAGATGTAAATCAGAACCACAATGAGATGTCACTTGATCCTCACTAAGATGGCCAAGATTAAAAAAAGGAAATAATGAATTTTGGCAAGGATGTGGAGAAACTGGAACATTTACCCATTGCTGATGAGATTGCAAAATGGTACAACTGTTGTGGAAAATAGTTTGGCAGTTCCTATGAGCCAGCAATTCCATTCCTAGGGTGTGTGTGTGTGTGTGTGTGTGTGTGTGTGTGTGTGTGTGTGTGTGTGTATCTCCTCAAGATACCTGAAAGCAGTAACGTAAATATATATGCCAATGCTCACTATAGCATATATGCACACCAATGTTCATTACACCACTATTCTCACAATAGCCAAAAGGTAGAAAAACCTAAATATCTATCAATGAATAAATAAAATGTGGTCAATATGAACAATGGAATGCTACTCAGCCAAAAAGAGACATTCAATCCTGATAGATGCTACAACATGGGTAGGCCTTGTAATCATCTGTTGTGCTGTTAGTTGCCATCAAGTTAGCCATGAATGATCGTGGCCATATCAACCTCGGAGCTGAGCCTTGCCCTCTCCTCTGCTGTGCGCATGCTCTCTGTCCTTGCTCAAGCCCATTGTGGTTAGTCACTGTGTCAGTATCTGGGTGAGAGTCTTCCTCTCTTTGCTGACCCTCTACCTTTCCCTCTATAATGTCTCTCTTCTCAAAATAAGCAAGTGAATGAGATGAAGTTTTATCATCCTTACTTCTAAGGAGCATCCTGGTTGTACTTCCTTCAAGACAGATGTTTTTGCCTATGGGATATTCAATATTCTTCACCAACACCATAATTCAAAGGCATTAATTCTTCTGTCATTCTTATTCATTGTCCAATTTTTATTTGCAGAGGAAGCAATTGACAATATCATGGCTTAGAAAAGCCACACATTTGTCTCTCTCTCTCTCTCTCTGAAGTTTACAGAAAAGTTGGATTTTCATTCATTCATTGTTGCAAATTTTCCTCCCACCCTTGTTCTTTAAAATTTTGGAGAAGTCCTTGACAGCCAATTTTACCAATGGAACACATTTTAGTTTAAATTTCATGACTGCTGCTACCATGGCTGTTGATTGTCAATCCGACTTCAATCATTTCTCCTTCTCTCATGATGCTGCCTTTTGGTCCTGTGGTGAGAAATTCTGTTTTGTTGAAGTAACTCATATTGAAGGCTGCAGTCTTTGATCTTCTGTAGCAAGTGCTTCAAGTCTTTTTCACATTCTGTAGGCAAGGTTGTGTCATTTGCACATTGCATATGATTGATGAGTCTCCCTGATGCCACAATCTTCTTCATCTAGTCTGGCTTCTCAAATTTCTGCTCAGCACATAGATTAAATAATTATGGAGAAAGGAAGTAAGTATGGAGAAAGGACATAATCCAGATGCACACCTTGGCTGATTTTAGATCATGCAGTGTTCGCTTATTCTTTTCAAAAAACTACTCCTTGATCTAAGTTTCACATGAACACAATTAAGTGTTCTGGTATTTCCATTCTTCTTAATATTAGCTTTGAATTGGGATGAGTGAAAAGGTCAACCACAAACGGAAAAAAATGACATGATCTCATTTACATGAAAATAAGAACAGGCAGATATAATGAGACCCACACTTGTCAGTGGTCACCAGGGGAAGGAAAGAAAGGTAGTAGGAAGCCATTATTTACAAAGTAGTGGGTTACTGTTTATGGTAATAGGAAACTTCGAAGCGATTATGCATGATGATTTAACATGATTACTACAATTGATATTACTAAATTATATAAATGAATAATATTGTAATAGAGGTATTTTTATAACAATTCTTAATCAAATATTGAGAAGTAGCCCATGAGGTTAATCTAGATCTTAGGACACCCTCATTGGTATCATCATACTAAGGCTTGCTCTACAACATTATACTCATTTAGGGGCTCTCTGAAAGTGCTCTATGTACATAAACATACAGATGCGCCTTCTGTAATGCAGCCATCCATGCAGAATTTTAGCCATAACACAAAAGAAGGGGCCAATAGCTTTCACAGGTGTAGAACCGCATCCTAACCTTAATAGATGAATTCCCCATCAAGCTCATTCAATCACAGCTACCAACTGAATCCTGAGCTCATGGAACTCATTAATGGTACTTCATTACCTGAAGTACAATGATGACTCTAACCTGGCAAAGACAGGCAAAGACTAAATTTGCAGGTTTTATTGGTCACTTTGCTGTCAGCATCACAGAAAAGGATCCAGAAGGAAATAACAATGCATCTGTCCTATGAATCTATCTAAATTTGCCTGGATCATACAGATTGGGAAGAAGAGAGAAGTTTGGCCAAACCTACAAATAACTGCTCTCAGAAGCACCCGGAACTCTTCTCCTTCTGTGACAATCTCAAACCACCCTTCATAAAATATTATGACATGTAAAATATGTCCACACTCTGTCACCCTTCAAAGTGAGTATTTTTCTATATAAGTTGCCTTAGTAAAATGTTAACACTGGTAGTAACCAGTTGAGGACTATTTTATGCTCCAAATAATGGTAGATCCTGAAATTGTAGATCAAGTTTTTGAAATCAGAATGCAAAGCCTTCACCCACAGTGCTACTGGGACCACAAATAAGAAATATGGGGATGAATGCATAATTTAAAAGAAACAAGCTTATCCTTCTGAAATATAAATTCACATAAGAATTCCTAGGCTCTCTGAGTGGTGCTGAGTTTATGGCTCATTAAGGCTTCCAGATGCTCTCTCTTTGCTAGGGTATACACATCATGGCAGGAGCTTAGACTCATTCAGATCACAGATGCAAAAAGAAATTAAAAAGGGAAAACTCAGAAATGCAAAGGCAGCACAAGAGATACAAAACTGGGCACATTTGAGAGACAGCAAGTTTAGACATGCTACCACATCATCACATCATTTAAAAAATCATCCCTAGCCATAAGAAAAAGGATGAGCTCTGGTATCCAAGGGGTAAGAAGCTGCATTGCAATCCCAAAGGCATGCGGTTCAAATCCACCAGCTGATCCATGGGAGGATGGGCATCTCCTCCCCTGTAATTTACTGCCACTGGATACCCACTGGAAGAGAGTCAGCTATAAGTTGGTCTCAACTCAATGCCTCACAACAACAACAATTCATCTTAAGTCTATAGTTGCCTCCTCTCTCTCTCTTTGAACTCTTCTAAATATATTAGCTATAAAAGTGGGGCCAATACATATTAGATAAGTTTCATTACATGAAAATATAATCTTATTAAAATTATCTTAGCTTTCTTCATTTTTCTACTAACTCTTTTACATTGCAAACCTTTGAATAGAATAACTGATAACAAAATCATTTTAAGTATTATTTTAATCCTCAGTGGTTAATAATATTTAAATGCTCAATACATCTATTCTCTTTTTAAGGGATCAGAAAGCTCCACTAAGCATATTTCTAAGTTAGTAATCTGTTGCTGTTGTTATTGTGTACCATTGAATCAGAACCGACCCATAGCTAACCCTCCAGCGGGTTTTCAGAATGTTAATCACAAGGAAGGAGATTGCCCATCCTTCACACTATAGCAGCTGGGCCTTTCGAACTGTGTGCCTTTGGGATTACAGCGCTGGATTACTCTTAAATAAATGAACTTCTAAACTATTGGATGGAGAAGAGATTGAAGCTGTCAATAACTTCATCTTGCTTGGATTTGCAATTAACACCATTACTGCCAGCCGTCAGAAAATAAGGAGACACATTACATTGGGAAAATCCGCAGTTAGGGACCTCTCCAAATTATTGAGCAATAATGATGTCAGTTTGAGGACAAAAGTGTGCCTGATTCAGGCCATAGTCTTTCCTATTACTTACTATGCATCTGGACAATGAATAAAGATGACAGTAGAGCTGGACAATGAATAAAGATGACAGTAGAAGAATTGATGTCTTTGACCTGTAGTGTTGGAGAAGAGCACTGAACATCCTATGGACAGCCAAAAGATTAGACAATTATGTCTTGGAAAGGGTGCAGCCAGTGCGCTCTTTGGAGACAAGAATGATGAGGCTTCGACTCACATACTTTGGGCATGTTGCTAGGAGGGGCTATTCCTTGAAGAAGGACATGATTCTGGGAATGGTGAAGGGTCAGCTAAGGAGAGGAAGATTGTTGAGCAGGTGGATTGACATGGTGACTGATGCAATGGGCACTTGTGTGTTAGGAAGTGTGAGGATGGCACAGGATAGAACAGAGTTAAGCTCTTTTGTTCATAGGTTTGCTATGAATCGTACTCAACTCGACAGCACCTAACAACAACACAAACTATTCACCATCTCAAAGGACTCTGAAAAAATAAACTATCACTCGGGTTATTCCAAGATGCTCAACATTTTACGGTTGACTCATAAACAGCACAGGCTGGAACTGAGCCGGTCCATTTACATGAATTTTCTCCTCCACTGTTATTGCAGTGGGCTTGAAGGTTGCAAGTAGTCCCTTAAAATGCCAGGTGGCACATGAGCAGTTCATCTGTCTAGTAGATTATACATTGCTCACACAGAGATGATTGGTGTCACATGATATTTTAAAAGTTTACACTTTGAGCAAGCTAAAAGAGTAAACTTAAAAAACAAAACAAAACAAAACAAAACCTAAAATACCAAGCAAACCCAGAGTGGATCCTCAAATAAGTGGGCTTGTCAAGTTGAAACCCGTGCCATTCAAGAGACATGAAATAAATGTCAGCAAGCCTCTCTTTGGAGCTCTGGTGGCCTAGTGGTAAGAAGCCACACTGTAATCCGAAATGCACACAGTTTGAATCCAACAACTGCTCTGAAGAAGAAGGATGGGCAATCTTGTGTGATTAACTGCTTCTGAAAGCCTGCTGGAGGGTCAACTATGGATCAGTTCCAACACCATGGCAAAGCAACAGTAACAAGCCTCTCTAAATCCCCTGTAAAGTTGTAAATAATCCTAAAATGCTGTTATAATTAATCCACTAATTATTAATGAAAATTAGCTGAGGAAGAAAAAGAATAATAAGCACTCAGGAGTCTGGTCAGGAACTTGACTATCTCCAGTTTTGTGTTGTGTGATGGCTAACTGATTAATGAAGAACTTAGCAAAAAGTAAATCCAGCTTTGTTTATTTTATTTATTTTTTTTGTCCCTCCTCCCGCCCCAGCTTTGTTTCTTAATCTGATTCTTTTTCTGGAATTCATTTTCCCTTCCCCTTCCCAGTAGCTTCCCTCTGTATCCCAGCTTCACTTGTGAGTATGTCTAACCTGAGAACTTACATCCTTTGTCTTTCACAGGTTCCAGGAGGCTCTCAGAATGTCTTTGTCTCTGGAAGCCAATCTGTTGCTTAATAGGTCAAAGCCATTTGAAAGAAAGCCTCTGCCATTGACACTCTCCTGTTGAAGATTTTATCAGTGACTTGTCTGATTATCCAAGGCTGTCTCATTTGTGGACCATACAAATTTGAGAAGGATACTAGAGTTTCTCAAATCACATTCCTCCAGTTGTAGAGGGAGAGTTTTCTGTTTTATGATTCTGTGTAAGTAACAACCTGAGAAAATAATAGAAGTATTTGCACCATTTCCACCAGAATAACTCAGAGTACTTATTAATAATGCAAACTCCTGGGTCTGGCCCCACACTTAGCAAATTAGAGCCATATGGGTGTGGTCCAGGAAACCAGCCTTGTGAACAAGCTCTTCAGGTGATCATAATTGATGCATTAAGTGGTGAGAACGATGTGTGCCTAACCAGTGTCTTAACTAAGTAACCTCACAGGTGACAGAGTACTAGGTTGTTTCCTCTAGGTTGTTACAGAGAAAAATAGCAGGATGTCAACCTCACACAGCAGTATTTATTGTACTGTACTGTCAACTCAGAACCAACCCAGTCAGTAGGGTTTCAGAGGCAATTTAATCTCACTGGAGATTTTGCACAGGAGAAATGATGTGAAGGCCGGTGGATTTGAATCATGTGCCTTTGGGATAGCAGCACAGCTCCTTGTCATTAGGCCACCAAAGTTCCCTCACACCACACAGCAATACAGGCGAGTTGCAAGGTTACTCCAGAGCTATGGCACACAATTTACAAGAAATGTTATCGCTCAGAGCCTGGCTTGTGCAGCGTCTGCAGCAACAGTTCATTAGCAGGAAGTATAGTGATAAATAACAATGAAAGATTATTCTGTTCCCAATTCCAGCAGTAACTGGATTAGATGCCCATTGATTGAAGACTGTAATAACACTAAAACTCTGACCTTAACGTCCCAGGACACAAAACATCTTTACAAAGTTGCCAAGAAATAGGTCATCAAAATGTGAAATCGAGAACTGATTCGCAATTGCTGGTAGTTCTAGGTAAGCTTGTGATCTGACGATAGTGAGCCCAGCACATGGTGTAAGGTGCGTCCATTGGTTCTGACTCGCAGCAGCCCTGTGTGCAGTGGACCATGTGTATAATCACTGCGATTATTGAGCCCTTGTTGCAGTTTGACCCTTCTTGTTGAGGGTCATCATCTTTTACACTGACCCTTCATTTATGAAACCTCAAGTTCTTCTCCAGTAACTGGTCCCTCTTGATAACCAAAATACATGAAATGACGTCTCAGCATCCCTGCATCTAAAGAGCATTCTCTCTGTACTTATTCCAAGACTAATTTGTTCAGTCTTCTGGAAGTCCATTCAATATGTTTTACTAAAACCATGATTCAAATTGCAGCTCTGGTGGCCTAGTGGCAAGAAGATGCTTTGTTATCCCAAAGGCACATGGTTCCAATCCACCAGCAGCTCAGCGAGAGCAAGGTAAGCAATCTCTTCCCATTAGATTTTCTGCCTTTGAAAACCCCCCGGAAGGTAAGCTATGGATTGGTTCCCACTGGATTGTACCCAATAACAACAATGGTATCTCTTTTAAACCACACAGTTCTGTTAAATGTCTGCCTTCCATTCTGTGTACAAGTTCCAGAGTAGCACAATTAATTGCTCTGGAATTCTCATTCTCTGAAATGTTATTCATATTTGCTATGATGCACACAGTCAAGTGCCTCTGCATAAGGCACATATAACCATCTCTCTGGCATTTTTATACATGATCTATCTAATGTGATCAATGGCATTCTTTATTTCACATATTTTCTGAATCCAGCTTACATATTTGGCTATTCCCTGTTGCTGAGCTGCTTCAACATTTTTAAAATGATCTTTAGCAAAACTTTACTTGAGTGTGATATGAATGATATTGTTTGACAGTTTCCACAATCTGGTGGACCTTTTTGGGGGTTTTTTGGGGGGGGTTTGTTTTGTGTTTTTTTTTTAGAACAGGAATATTGATCTTTCCCAGTCAATTGGCCAGGTAGCTGTCTCCCAAATGTCTTGGCATAGACAAGCAGCAATTCCAGTGCTGCATCTGTAACTTGAATATTTCAAGTTACATTCTATAAGTGTGTTTTCAACAATGCCTTTGATGGACATCTTCCTTCAATTCATTTGGCTGTTGAGAATATTGTTCCTCCAGAAATGGCTGAATATCGATCAGTTTTTGTTGGTCCAGTGGCTCTGTATATTCCTTCCACTTTCCTGTATCATTTAATGTTTCCCCCATGAAATCCGTCAGTATTGCAACTCAAGGTTTGACATTTTTTCCCCTTCAATTCTTTCAACAATAGAAATGCCAAGCCAGTTCTTTCTTTTTGGCTCTAACTCCTAGTCCTTGTATTCTTGAGCTGTGTCACCCTTTGAAATATTAAGTTTAGCCTTTTTATTTCAGTATTTCTTCCTTCTGTTTTTGCTATTTTATATTAAAGAATAAGTTTTAGAGTCTTTACTGACATCCATTTTAGTCTCTTCTTTCTAACACATAAAGGTCTTAAATTATGAATACCATTCAGTTGAACACACATATGCAAACAGGTATTCTGTGCCTTGATTAGCGAAAACTAAAAGCGAACAAAAGTGAAGCAAATTAAACATAGATGGACCACATTATCTTTCTGCTCCTAAGTACATCCAAAATTGTGTTTCCATAACGCAGTATCATCAATCACATTGAATTAATGGTAATTTTATTATGTGGGTCTTGTAGTTTTCATATCAATTTGCAAGATTATTTTTGTTCTATTTGTATAAGATATGCAAGCATAAGAGATTCAAATCTAGATTAATATATACATATATATTTACATAGAAAAAGAATAAAAAATGTATGGTATCAGAAATTCTTTCTGTAGAAGAATCTTTAAAGAACAAGATTGAAGCTCAATAAAGAAGACTGTCTTTCTAGTTAAGGAGCCCTGATGACATAGTTTGTAACATGTTGGGCCCACTAATCTACCAGTGAGAATACACAAATTGCTTTAATGGAGAAAGATGGTCAGTTTCATATGTTTATTAAATTATAAGACTTGAGTCAAAACTAATATTTTCTAAATACACCTTTAAAATATAACAAGGATTACCATACCAGGCAGTGTATATGGTTTCTTAGCATATACAATGCAAATAGATAATTCACATTAATGTGCCTTATTGATACCTGGCAGTCACATTTCCCCTGAGAGTATTTTTTAAAATATTTTTATTTTAATATTATTTTGTGTGTGTACCATCAAATCAGATCTGATTGGTACAGGAGGAGATTGTCTCACCTTCTCCAGCACAACATCTGGTGGATTTGAACCACGTACTTCTAGGATTGCAGTGCCAATATTCCATAAGCTCCCTCACTGAGAGTATTTTATAAAAATAAAAAATATATATTTTATACCTGGTAAATGTTAACATACTTTGAGCTATATTTAATATTTTTCTAGAAAATAGGAGACATTTGATTCCGTGATAAATAATTGTCATACAGAATCTGATGCCTCAATCTAGTCCTTTTGAAAAAAAATATTCATTTTTCTTGTATTAATCACGAAAAAGAAATGATCACTGAAAACTTGCTTTACAAAAAAAAAACAACTTGCTTTACCCCATTAAAGCACATTTAGGATAGGCTGAACACTACAGAAGTTTTTACTAAGGATTATTTTTATAAAGCTCTCATTGTCTCTGATTTACAACTTTACTTACAAGAAACAGGATACTTTCATTAAATGCCCCTCCTGTGCCAGTATCATTATTATTATTTTATGTGCTATTTACTTGGACTCGATCCATAGCTGATCCTCCCAATGAGTTTTCAGAGGCTGTAGATTGCCCAGGAGATTGTCAATCTTTCTCCTTCTGAGCGACTGGAAGATTTGGCCCACGTACCTTCAGATTGGCAATGCAGCTCCTTACCACTAAGCCACCAGAAGTCCCTACAATATGTTGTTGTTGTTGATTGCTGTCAGGTCGAGCACCACTCCTAGCAACCCTATGAACAAAAGACCTGAAGCCTTTGTATTAACTATGGTCGTTTCTCAAAGTTCATAGTTTCCAGAGACATTTTCTACAATATATATAGTCATAAATAAATGAAAACCCCAAACCCATTGCCAGCAAGTCAATTCTAACTCACAGCAACCCCACAGGACTGCAGAATTGCCACATAGGGTTCCCATGGCTGGACATCTTAATGGGAGGCCACATCTTTCCTCTGTGGAGCTACTTATAGGGCAGAACAACTTACTTTTTGGTCAGGAACCAAGTGTTTTAACCATTGCACCACCACTTTATAAGGTAGCTGGGATAATATTTTGGATTTTCCATGTAAGTCAGTGACTAGAACAAGATCTACAAAGTCAAAGCTGTACACAGTGCATTGTAGCCTGAGACCATAGAGAATAGTTGCAAACCTATTTGTACTTAATTCATTTTCTTTCCCTTTCCCTCTCCTTCTTCCTCTCTCTCTCCCTCTCCCTCTTCATAGAGTCAGAACCAGCTGACCCTCCACTGGTGTTCTGAAACTGTAAATAGTACCCGGTAAAGAGTTGTTACACTGCCAACACAAAGGCATATAGTTTGATTTTACCAGCTTCTTTATGGAGAAAGATGGGCAGTCTCTTCCTGGGAATTTCCTGCCTCTGAAAACCCACTGGACAGTCAGCTGTGAATCAGTTCCAACTCAATAACAACAAACCACAACAGAGCAGATGGCTCGTCTTTCTCCTGCAGGGCAGCTGACATGAAGAATATTTATATGTAAAGACACACTGAAAAATAGGCCAAAGAAGCTTATATTAACTTCTGTAAACCGTGTTTTGGGGATAACTTTTCTGTTTTCTCAAATAGCCAATACACTTCAACATTTTTAGTACAACAGGAATGAATTTATTAGTTTGCAGAAGTAAAAAAAACCCCTACCATTGTTGTTATATGCCATCGAGTTGCTTGTGACTCATAGCAACTCTATGTTACAACAGTTCTGAAGCCTGCCTTGTCCTGAGCCAGTCTCACTGACTGTGACACACCTACCCCCATTACCCAAGTTACTGTGTCAATCCATCTCATTTGGGGTCTTCCTCTTCTGCACTTTCCCTCCACCCTTCCAAGAATGATGTCTTTTTTCAAGGATCGGTCCTTCCTGGCCACGTGCCCAAAGTATGTGAGACGGAGCTTCAAAATCCTAGCATCCAAGGAGAAACTTAGCTTCACCCTCTCCAAGACAAACCTGTTTGTTCTCTTGGCAGTCCATGGTAAATTCAATACTCTTCTCCAGAACCACAACTCAATTCTCTATACTGCATATATTCTTCTTCTGTCATCCTTAGTACAGCTCTCTGATCATAGGAAGTAATTTCAAAGACCACGGCTTAGACCAGGTGCACCTTAGTCTCTAGACTGACATCATTGCTTCTCAGTACTCTGTAGAGAGATCTCTGACAGCAGGTTTTCCCAGTGCAATTCATCTTTTAATTTTCTAACTGCTGGTGCCAAGAATGTTGACTGTAGAGCTTAGCAAGCTATTTCGAAGTGGATGCCACTCCTGCTTTCAAGCTTGTTTTAATCGGGGAGCTCCACCAAACACTGTCCACCATGGGCAACCATTATCGCATTTGACACATCAGTGTAACAGTGTTCAGCATCACAGCAAACGAATTACCTCCCTACAGCACATGGACATACCAGTGCCTGACTGGGAGCATTCTGCCGCTTCCTCAAGTTCCAGCTGGATTTAAAAACCAGGGCATAGTTTAACCTCCATGAGCTAAAGCTTTCCCATTGTGTCTCACCATACAAAGGGACCAACTGGGAGCATTCTGCCACTTCCTCAAATTCCTTTAGACATATATGTATTTATATTTTTAATAGTTTGTGACAACTCTTTATTATATTTAATTAATTTGTGATTGGTTCAGAACTGAATTTCTATATTATAACAATTTCTAAAATCTAATTCCCCTCCTCTGTGTTTTCCCTGATGCTTCAATTTTAATCTCTTGTCCCACCCTCACTTATTAGACTTTTCTCACCACCAAGTCAGGCTTTACTGAGTTACCTCAAAGAGCCATTTGTAAGTCTGTTTCTTGAGTCAAAGTGTAAAGATTTTGAATGATGAGAAACTATGATCTTTTTTCTGAACTTTCCCCAGATAGCTATTCACAAATCAGTCCAATATTTAATCAAATCATAGAGGCATAAACTTGTCATATTACATGCTCAAGAAGGCTATTACAGCTGGATCATGTTTGAAAATCACTGTGTGGACATGGGTAAATAGCAGATTCTCTTGACATCCATATCCACTGAAATATTCTATTTTCTATTTTATCAGCAAAGAGTAATAACTAAGGAATATTAGAATGACTTTGGGGCTTGAAAAATAGCAGCTGAAGTTAATTCTCATGGCTACTTGACAGATATACATGTGGGCTTCTCATACAATTCTTGGTGTACATTTGAAATACTTAATAAGAAACAGTTTAAATTAAAAGTAATGTTAAAGTACTGATATCTGAGCAGTACCCAAAGACAATGAAATCAGAATAGCTGGGGTTTGGGCTTTAATGCTTGCCAAGTGATTTTAATGTGTTGGCAGAGTAGAGCAACTCCAAGTAAAAACAACAACAACAACAAACCCCCCCAAAAAAATACCAAAACCCAACCAGAAGCATAAAATTAAATAGAATGGTAAGGATTTCTCAAAAGAAAAATGCCACAAAAAGAAGTATTAATAACAACCACTTATTTATATCTTTTAAAGATTACCTAAAGTACTTAATAGAAGCCACAGTGTTATATGTGTTATCCTTCTTAAGAAAATTATTTTTAGCATTTAAACACATACTCCATTTGCCTGGCAGAGCCTGCCATCAGATTTGTTGGAGCTCCTTCACAATCTTTAGGGAAAACCGATTTTGGTAGCTCATTGCCTGTTTCTTAGAAATGTGTCAATAAAACACTGGCATATTTCTAAACAGGCATAAAAATCACATAGCACTAAACATCAGACTAGAATTTCAACAACTCCTCAAACACAGAAAAAAAAATCATTCCTAGATTTATTCACAAGTTCTTTCGAAGATAAACAAGAGCACTCAAGATTACCTGAAGTGATTGACAAGAAAAGTTTCCAGTAGTACTTTTTCTCATCAAACAGATAAAAATATTGAAAAAATTAGAATGAACTACAGGGTCCTATCTAAATAGACTATTTTGGGAACTGGCTCTAGAGACTTTTCCCAGTGATCTTAAATGCACTGAGAATGTACTGCTGTAAATCACTGTTGTCTTTCTATCCACACAATCTGCATAAGCTGACTTTTAAGAGGCAGGTCACTAGGCCTTCCTTTCTTGTTTGTCTTCATCTGGAAGCTCTGCTGAAACTGCCTACCATGGGGTACCCTCCTGGCACTGGAAATACCAAAGGCAAAGCTTCCAAGGTAACAGCAACCCTGTAGCCACCACAGAAGAGCTGACAGACAGACAGGTGTCATGTTTGGTAAAGGGTCACAGAAAATGATGGACACCCTCAATGACGTGGCCTCACATGTAGACATAGCAACAGACTTGAGGTCCTCATGATGATGCAAGTGGTGCAGGACTGGGCAGTTCTTTTCCCTGTTCTACACGGGGCTTGTTTTGTCTAAGCACGATGAGGAGTAGAGCCAGGACATAGGCTTGGTTATGTTGAGCCAGCACTGGGAAGCCTCTAAATGACATAGGAAAACAACATGCAGCTCTTTTGGACTTTGCAAAATAGTAATTTAAAGTGCAATAAAGCACTGCAGTGGGAAAACATTTCATTATCTATGACAGGAGGAATCAATGAGGCAAGGAATGACTAGTTCTACCAGGACACATTGGAAAACAAAGCCCTTCGGAAAGTCACTAAGAACATACACAGAGATGATCCCAGTTGCCGCAGCCCATGAGGGTACTAATAAAAAGGCAAGTGATAATACAGGGAGCTCTGGCAGTCGAGTGGCAAGAAGCTGTACTGCAATCCCAAAGGCACACAGTTCAAAGCCACCAGCTGCCCTGCAGGACAAGAATGGGCAATCTCCTACTACTACATGATTTACTGCCTCTGAAACCTGCTGGCGGGCTATTTATGAGAGAGTTCCAACTCCACAGCACACAAAAACAATGATCATAAGATTGTAAGAACCATTGTTAAAGAGCTTAGCTGCTAAACAAAAGGTTGACAGTTCAAATCCATCAGCTGCTGCTCAGGAGACAGCTGTGGAAATCTGCTTCTGTAAATATCTGCAGCCTTAGAAACTCTATGGGGCTGATCCGTGCTAGCCTATACAGTTATTAGAGTACAAGTTAATTTACATTAGTTTGAAGACTAAGGTGCACCTGATCCAGTCCATAGTCTTCATAATTTCTTGCTATGTTACAGAGAGAGCTGGACAATGACTAGGGATGATAGAGTATTGATGCCTTTGAGCTGTGGTGTTGGAGAAGAGTGTTGAATATGCCATGAAAAACCAGGAGAACAAACAGATTCATCCTAGAGAAGGTAAAGCCAGCCTGCTTCTTCGAGGCAAGTATTCTGAGGCTTCGTCTTCCATACTTTGGGCATGTTGCAAGGAGCAACCTTGGAGAGGGACATCATGCTTGGAAGGGTGGGGGGATGGAGAAAGAGAGAGACCATCGATGAAATGGATTCATACAGTGACTGGGATAAGAGGGTCGGTGTGTTGGAGACAGTAAAGTTGGCACAGGACAGAGCAGGTTTCAAGGATGTTGTACACAGGGTCACTATGAATCACAAGTGACTCAATGGCACATAACAACAACAGCATAACTAAACTCAAAGGGAAATGGGTTTGTATATTTTGTTTTGCTTTTGATGTGCTATATACTGTTTTAGATTGTGTGTCTATTATCTCTTTACTCCTCACAATTCTATGAGGTAAGAACTATTATTATCTGTATTTTACAGATGATAAAATTGAGGCAGCTGAGATCACACTTCAGTAAGTACTGCAATGAGGCAGTTTTGTTCCAGATCCTGTGCTGTTACCCACAATGCTAGGCTGCCCCTACAGAATTACATACGCTTACTGGAATTTCCTCTGCAAAAAAAAGGAAATAGTAAATGAAAAAAATCTGTACCACAAATGCAATCCATGTGTGTGGGTGTGTGTTTTACTATACTGGTTTTTGTTTCTCTGTTTGGAGGTTTTTATTTTTTAAAAGCACCCAGCTACCATTCAGAGAGAGATCAATCATGTTTGTTAAAGTGGAGGGTCAGTGACAACGAAGGAAACCCTCAAAGAGATGGACTAACACTACAGCTGCAACAATGGACTCAAACCCCACTGACCACGGAGACAGAGCAGGCGCGGGCAGCGCTTAGCTATGTTATATGTAAGGCTGCTGTGGGTTGGAACTGACTCCATGGCAACCACTCCAACTACTACTACTATTACTACTATTTAGCCTGTGAGAAGAAAGGCCAATGCAGAATGCTCAAATCTATAAGTAAATCCCATCAACTCTGCCTTGGAAACACAACCAGAATCTGACCACTTCTTACCATCCCCAGGACCCAAGTGCAAGCCCTGCCCATCTCAGCTGGGCCTGCAATAATAGCCTCATTATATTCCTCTCTGAAGCATCCTTGAACATGCACAGTCCTACTCCACACAGAAGATCCTGTGGTGCTTGTAAAACGAGAGTCAGGGACTGTCATTCATAGAATTAAAGTCCCTGACAGCTTCTGTGTTCTCTGCCCCACCCAGCTGACCTCCATGCAGGCACTCTACCAAGCTGGGCACACACCTACCCTGTGCATCTTCATCAGCAGCCCCCTCTGATGCTAACACTCTCATCTCTTTTGAACTTTCGCTCATGTATCACCTTGCCAAACAGCCCACTCTGACAACCTCACTGAAAATGATGACCAGCTACTCTAATGCTCCTACGTGCACCCAAGTTGTCTATTTGCTTCTATCACACCAGTTATGTAACATGCCGCATATGATGTCATTAGTTGTTTTGGGTATATATATATATATATATTATTCATGCACATTATGAAATTAACTACAAGACCCACTCTTTCTACTTCCTCCCTGTGATTCTCTTTTCCACTGATCCCCCTGCTAGATCTCTTTCTGCCTTCTGAGCTTTATCCTTGGGTAAATTCTACCCTTTTGCTCTTATGTGATTGATTATTCTAAGGAATGTGTACCTCTCTGTGCTTTCTGTTCAATCTATAGCTCTGTCTATTGTTTAGCTGAAGGTTGAGCTACAGTGACGAGTTTTATTCTGGGTTAGAAGGGTCATATTCTTGGAAATTCTATCACTTTCAACTAGACTACTAAGACAGCCATTTTTAGGTTTTGTTTCAGTTTTTTGCTTGTTTTTTTGTTTGGTTTTTGGAAACCCTATCCAGGACCTTCTAATATTTTAGAAGGGTCTGTAGTGGTAGTTGGGCACCATCTAGTTCTACTGATCTCAGGGTTATGGAGAGGAGGTTTTCGTGGTTCATCAGCTCCTTGGACTAATTATTTAGATAAATCTTTATTTTTCTTCCCTCTTCTTTGTTCTCTTCTGGGAGAGACCAGTATTGGTCTCTTTTACTATGCATGCACCCTCAAAAAGGTCTTAACACTAGGTACTGAATGGCCACTCCTCAAAGTAAGATGCAGAACACTATCATTGTAGACTATATTATGTCAATTGAACGTCCTTATGTTTATGTTTCTTTTCTGTCTCGTCATGGCAGATACCCTCTCTCCACTGGGGACCCTGTTACCCAGAACAGTGACTGGCATATGAAAGACTTTAAAAAAATGTCTTTAAGTAAAAGAATAAAAAGTAGCAGGAATTATAAAATGTAGGAATCTGGGGAAGGAGTTATTAGAGTGGACAAAAAAAAAGTAGAATTGAAGTTAAGTGTTTTAGTCCTATCAAAAATAAGGCAATTTGCAAAGAACCCAAATTTGAACCACCACTGATATGTGCTTTTCTGGTTAGCAGTGCAAAAAGCTACAGACTACATCTCCAGAGGGTCTTCAACATGAAAGAAAATGTGGATCTGTGGGAACAACACAGACTTAGGTAAACATGACATACTTACAGAAAGCTTCCAGCCTCACTCTTGAATGACTCCACTTGGATGGCTCATCTCCCATAAGATCCCAAAGGATGAAAGGAAGGAAAGTAGAACCCCCTCCTCTCAAATGCCAAGGGACCGTTTTCTAATGTCAAGGGGGGCTTTAACCAGCACTTCTCAGGACAAAAAATCCCCAAGCAGGCCTTTTCTATTCCTTCTGCACAAATAATGGAAATGACCACTGCGATGCAAAATGTCAGATGTCTGAAGCAGAACGCCCAGGCTAATACTAGTTTTCATATCAATGGTTGCCATGGTGACAGTGATAAAGATTTAGCAATGATGAGGCCAAGAATACTTTTCAGTGGCTGTTGGAGAAAAGAAGTCACAATCTACCCTTCATCATCACAAATCACTCTCATCCCACTTGCTCCCATTAAATGGCTCACTTCTTTTGATTGTACTTGGCATGCCCATGACAGATGAGTTTCAGATTCTATAATTTCAAGCTTAAAAATCTGTTCTGTGTTTATCCATTTGGCCTGCATGAAGGTTTTATTCTTTGATTAATGATGCCTTTTCAAATGTCACAAGGTCATTCCTTCACCTGCCAATAATTTCTCATGATCTCTAACCTCTCTCTGGACCAGGGCACCATGTTCTAAGGCCTTTGA
The DNA here is from genome assembly GCF_000299155.1 of Elephantulus edwardii. Lineage (NCBI taxonomy): Eukaryota > Metazoa > Chordata > Mammalia > Macroscelidea > Macroscelididae > Elephantulus > Elephantulus edwardii. The sequence goes on from NW_006399847.1 coordinate 5,947,342, forward strand.
CTTCCTCATTAACTTCTATGGGAGAATGTCTATGACAATCTAGTCACACTAACATTCTATATTGCAATATCTAGTCATACTAACTCCTCTAGTTTAGACATGATAATTACACCCTTAACAATACTCTTAACGCATTTGAGGAGTCAGTAGGTATCCACTGATCACAGTCTCCATGGAGTTGTGATACTGTGAGGACTGCAAGGATACCGTACTCATATTATCCAGTGTAAATGTCATGGTAAATGAGCCTCAGAAGAAAGAAAAGTCCTGGTGGTCTAGTGGTAAGGAGTTGTATTGGCAACCTGAACGTATGCAGTTCAAATTCAACAGCTGCTCCTTGGGAGAAGGATGCACACTCTCCTCCTGTGTGATTTACTGGTTCTGAAAACCCATTGGTGGGCCAGCTATGGGTTGATTCCAACACGACAGTACACAACATCAATAACTAAGAGCTTAGAGACTGTTTCTCCAAATCCTCCAGGCATGTAGGTTAGAGACCTGGAAGCTTTTATGACATCTTCCTCTCTCTTAACTCTTTATAGCAACTGCCATTTATTTTCCATTTGACCATCCAGTCTTCTCTATCTCTCTATATCTCTCTGCCCTCCACCATCATTGATTTGTAAAACAGTAGCAGCTTCTTAACAGCCCACAAATCCAGCTTCTCCACCACAGTAGTGAGCTTTCAGTGACACACAGGGGACGAGAGGTCCCACACATCCTAACACTTTGCATCAGGTCGTTCTCAGGATGTGAACAGCACCCTCCAACAGTGCCTCCTGTGCCCCTGTGCCCTCTGCACTCAACCTGTGTTTTAGCCCCTCTGCCCACCCCAATCATACTGCCCAAGTGAACCACAGTCTCAGAAAGGGCATTGGTTGTGCCAGCCCCCCTGCCTTCCAGCACCGTTCACCACACAGTTGTGTTCTCATGTGAGTACTTGTTTGATGCATGGGTCTCACCCTCAAGTGGCTATAAGTCCTCATCAGGGGCCAGGGTTAACACTGCTCACTACTGTGTCCCCAGTGCCTGGCATATGTGGCACCCAGTGGTTATTTGTGATAAGTGAACAGAGATGGATTCTGACTCTAGGAAATGTTACCACACATAACGGGGGTGGCAGCCAAGACCCTCACTACATTTGATGGATGTGAAAGAAAAAGATGCAAACAAACACAAATACACAAGGTTCTCTGGATCGCAGACACTTAAGTAATGCTCAAATATAATGCTCTATACCATTTGCAAGCACTGACTGAGCGGCTACTCTGCAGTTTAAGCCAGAGCTGCTGAGAGCACTTTGTCCTCCTAACAAAAGCTTGGCCATTTCCCCTGGGGTGGGGAAAGGCATGGGAGTAGAAATACTGTGTGTCTGCAGGACTGTTACTATAGAAAGGGGAACATCTCAGGGGTCAGCTCTGAACTTTCATACTGATGGGCATGTGCCCCTGGCCACCAGTGAGTAATCCAGTTAAAGGAATCAAAGGACAGGAGACATTTGTAAAGCCACTCATGATGATCAGAGGACATTCTGGCAGACAATGGAGTCCTCTGTCTTCACAGAGAGTTGTGTGGGGACAGAGTATGGAGTGTGGAGTCAGAAGAATTGGGGTTACAACTTGGTCCCACACCTGCCACCCTAGAACCTGAGATTTGGCCACTTGCTTGCCTCATCTCTTTTTTTATAAGCTTTTCCAAATTGAGTAATTTCCAAATTGAATGACTAAACTTGCTTCAAGGATCATTGAGAAGAGTCAATGAAATAATTTACCTAGAAAGCACTAAGTAAACTCTAAAATGTCATGTCATTGTGTGTTGCACTTCTGAGGAGAGTCCCTACCCCTCAGCCACTATGTTAGGAGTCACAGCTAGGACGTTCCAGGGCTCTACTTCCCTCCTCTCATCTCTGTGGACACAGCTGCTTTGAGAAGGGAAGGCAGACGAGCTCCACCCTTGGGCATATGGTGAACTTAGAAATATGTTTCACAAGGGCCCTGGGAAGAAGCAGCATAAGCAATTAATGGGGGGGGGGGAGAAAAACAAACCAAAAAAACATTTCACCAAAACAAAAACAGTCTATGAGCACTGTTGACTTGGTTCCTTCCATCCAGAATGACCGAAGAAAATTGCCTCTGCTCAGGGGTAACAGGATTCATATTTTTAGATAAGTATATAAGATAAGATTATATATATTAGATAAGTATATTTGGGTGGGGGGATAACATGAGGCATTTGCTGCAGATGGTCAAGGACTGCGGTCTTCAATATGGATTGAAACTCAACATCAAGAAAACAAAGATTCTCACCACTGGGCCAATTGCAAGCTTCATGATAAACAAAGAGATTGAGATTGTTAATAACTTCATCTTGCTTGGTTCCACATTCAACACTCTCAGTACCAGTAGTCAGGAAATCAAAAGACGAATTGCAATAGGGAAAATCTGCTCTGAGGGACCTCTCTAGAGTACTGAAGAGCAATGATGCCAGTCTGGAGAGTAAGTTGCACCCAATCCAGGACATGGTCTTTGTAATTGGTTGCTATTCAAAAGCTGGACAATAACTAAGGAAGAAGAAGGATTGTTGCCTTTGAGTTGTGGTGTTGGAGAAGAGTGTTGAACATACTGTGGACTTCCAGGACAACAAAGAGGTCTGTTCTGGAGAGGGTGAAATCAGAATGCTTCATGAAGGCAAGTATTTTGAAGCTCCATCTCACATACTTTGGGCATGTGTCCAGGAGGAACCAGTCTTTAGATAGGGACATCACGCTTGAAAGGGTGAAGGGACAGCGCAGGAGAGGAAGACCCAGGATGAGATTAATTGACTCAGTGACTATAAAAATGGGATTCGGTCTGTTGGAGACAATGAGATTGTCTCAGGATAGGACAATGTTCAGAGCTAATGGGTTGCAAGTGATTCTATGGCACATAAAAACAACATATAAGAACGCATATCAACTTAATGTACAGTTCTTTATTTATTTTTTCTCTAGTCATGCAGACATTGCTCAAAACATTGTTTAATTACTAATTTAAGATTTCTCAAGAGTGTGTGCCACACTATTTTGAAATCACTTTACAAATTGTGAACCTCTATGCTTTTGAAGGTAGTTTTGGGTTTTGAAAGAGTTGCACTGACTTAGTACTAGGCTAATGGAGAAGAAGGTCAAGCTGGGTTAGAGGCAAATGCATATTAAACACAAAACAACACAAAACAAAACTGAGTTTTAACTATAAAGTAACTCAATGGAATTTTTAGAATAGTTTAATGTGTTAGTTTGAAAGGAAATATAAAAGTTTTTATAAAAGTTCCAAAAATATTTTGGACAATGAACCAACCATACGAGCAGTAAACACTATCTTTTTATTGATTGATTTTCTATATGCCAGGGTATTTTTAAAAAAAAAAATAAAATTTTTAGAGAAGCACTTTATAAATGCACTAACCTTTAAGACTCAGAAAAGCTCTACGTTTATTATATCGATCTTACTGATGAGAAATCCTAAATTTAGAGGTTAAGAATGTTGTCCAATGTCATGGTCAGATAGATTGCAGAACGACACTCATCTGCATAGGCCTACCTACTCAAATACTCCTTTGTCTCCAAGAAAAACAACACTTCTTTTGACTTATGTTCTCTGGAAGAATCTTACCATTTAATGCCTAGCTTCTTTTAAATCAGTGCTGCATCAGAAAGCTGCTGAAAATGTGCAGGATTATCTGATACTGGGGCCAAAACCCCTGAGAACAAGATCCGTAACTGTATAAAAAAACCAAATTCACTGCAGTTAAATCCTTTCCAACTCATTGTGACCACAAAGGGCAGGGTAAAATTGGTCCATGGTGTTTCTAAATGGCCAGGAGGGATCAGAGCTTGGAGAAGAACATCATGCTTGAAAGGGTAGAGGGACAGCGCAGGAAAGGAAGATCCAGGATGAGATGGATTAATACTGAGGCGAGGCGGGCTGGTGTGTCAGAGCCAGGGAGATTGGCTCAGGACAGGGCAGACTTCAGAGCTGCTGTACATAGGGTCGCTATGAGTCACAGGCAATTCAAGGCACATAACAGCAGCAACAACAAACCATTATAGAAGCAGATTGTCCTACTTCCTCCTACACAGCTGATAGTAGGTTAGAATCACGGAATTTGTGGTTAGCCGCCAAGCACTTTAACCACTATGCAGCCAGGTTTACTCAAGTCTATAGGAATTATTATGAGACTCTTCCAAACAGGAAATAAAATCAAGCCTATAAAAACCTGGACTTGGACAATGGCCTTCTTAAGCAGCCACCATTATGCTTTCATGACGAGTTCAAGCCAGCAGTATATGGAACAATTATATATTGCATTTATTCTAAGTATATGGAAACTGTATAGCCTTGATGCTAAGAACTGAATTTAAATAAAACTCTGGAAGGTAGCAAGTTATTTAACTTTTCTAGACTCAAACTCTTCATTGGGAAATGAAGATTACCACATTATTGTCTTCATACTGTTGTTTCAGAATCAAACACATTAAACATCCAATTATGCTTTGCACATAGTAAGCATATGAAAGGTGCTAGCAGTTATAAACAACCTTTACTTATATCTTGCCTGAGTCATAATCTGGAAGAGGTCATAAAAGGGCCGACTTCTCCCCCTCCAAGCACACTCCATCTTTGAGAGGGGGCTCTGATCCTATTAGACTACATCAAGTATGCGATTTTTAAACATTAGGAGCCGTTTTCTTGCCAGCATTACACAGGGTCTGAAATTAATGATATTAAGTAAAAAGTTTCCAAAACTGTTTCTACATACTCCATTCAAGAAGAACACTTTGGCATGGATTCTTTATAAAGATGTGTATTCCCCCCTGCCCTGCCCCGCTGCCCCGAGAGGGCTTTGTGATCTTCAAAATATTTAGTTACTCTTTCATTTTTACAAAGCTGACTAATCTGAAAATTCACCACCAGTGGGTCCGTTCTGCCTCACAGACACTCTCCCTCCACTGGGCTTCTGAGGCTGCAAACCTGAAGGGAAGGAGACTGAACTTCTTGCTCCTTCCTAGCAGCTGGTGAACTAAAACTATGAGAAGCCTAGGCTTCGGGTCAGGACTAAGCCACCAGAGTTCCCTGTAGGACGTGAAGGCCACAGTATCCCAAAGCTGCAGCCATAGAATAAGTGACAATGCTTTCAGCAATGGAATGTCCCACTATCCTTACGTGTAGACTTATTGAAAGCCGTGTTTACAGATGAATGGTTTGTGGTTGTAAGGCACCATCAAGTTCACTAGGACCAACAGTGACCCTGTGCACAATAAATCTGAACCTTGTTCTATTCTGCACCATCCAAATGCACGGAGAAAGAAAAAGTCCTAATTAAGGACATTAACATATGCAAAAATACAAGTCCCTATGACACAACCCTGCTTGCTGAAACTGAAGAGGACCTGAAGCGCCTGCTGCAGAGTGTCAAATAACATGCTGGAAGTGCAGATTAACTATAGAATGTCAATAATACCACAATCTTACGATGTCTCTGCTGTCATAAGAGGGCACCTCTTGTGGCCCAGTGGTAAGAAGTTGCACTGCAATCCCAAAGGTTTGCGGTTTGAATGCACCAGCTCCTCCATGGGAGAAGGATGGGTAATTTCCTTCCATGAGATTAACTGCCTGTGAAAACTCACTGGAGAGTCACCTATGAGTTGGTTCTGACTTGATAGCAATACCACCATGACCAACTGTCAAAAGGTAGGAAGCAGGAAATAGTGCTCTGATTTTCAAAGTTGTTGTTGTTGTTATGTGCCTACAATATGGATTGAGGCCCAATGTCAAGAAGACAAAGATTCTCACCACTGGACCAATTGGCAGCATCAGGATGGATGGTGAAGAGATTGAGATTGTACACAGCTTTAGTTTGCTTGGCTCCATAGTCAACAGTCTTGGCACCAGAAGCCACGAAATTAAAAGGCGCATTGCCATGGGAAAGTCTGCTGTTAGGGACCTCTCCAAAGTACTGAAGAGCAATGGTGTCTCTCTTGAGACTAAGGTGTGTCTGATACAGGCCATGGTCTTCGCAATCACTTGTTATGCATCAGAGAGTTGGACAATGACCAAGGAGGATAGGAGGTGAATTGATGCCTTTGAGCTGTGGTGCTGGAGAAGAGTATTGAGAATACCATGGACTGCTAGAAAAACAAACAGATTTGTCCTGGAGAGGGTTAAACCGGGTGGCACCTTGGAGGCAAGAATTCCGAGGCTCCGTCTAACATACTTTGGACATGTTGTGAGGAGGGACCTTTCCCTGGAAAGGGATATCATGCTTGGGAGGGTGGAGGGACAGCGCAGGAGAGGAAGGTCCTCTATGAGGTGGATTGATTCATTGACTGGGATAATTGGGATGGGAGTGTCAGAGACAGTGCGATTGGCACAGGACAGAGCGGAGTTTAGGGCTGTTGTACATAGGGTCGCTATGAGTCTCAAGCGACTCGACAGCACATAACAACAACAACAACTTTGAAAATCAGAGCACTATTTCCTGCTTCCTACCTTTTGACAGTTGGTCATGGTGGTATTGCTATCAAGTCAGAACCAACTCATAGGTGACTCTCCAGTGAGTTTTCACAGGCAGTTAATCTCATGGAAGGAAATTACCCATCCTTCTCCCATGGAGGAGCTGGTGCATTCAAACCACAAACCTTTGGGATTGCAGTGCAACTTCTTACCACTGGGCCACAAGAGGTGCCCTCTTATGACAGCAGAGACATCGTAAGATTGTGGTATTATTGACATTCTATAGTTAATCTGCACTTCCAGCATGTTATTTGACTTCCCATGAACTGGGAAGCCAAACTCTCAGTTTTTCTGGGCAAGAATGTCACCTGTGCCCCAAATAATAAATCTACAAATGAACTTAGAGATGTGTTTTTAAATTCACAATTACTTGGTTGAATTTTGTAGCTTTTTTGCAGCTCACATCAATCATGCAACATTCACTCACGTACCTCCCTTAAAATGTTATGAAGGCTACAGAAAATGACAGCTAAATTGCTCTCAGATCCTTTTATACATGATGATCCTTTTGTAAATGAAATATTACCACATAAATGACAGCTGTTCTTTTATACCATACCTATATTATGACCTTAAGGAGCTCTAGTGTTCCAATGGCTTAAGTGCTCAACTGGTAGCAGAAAAGTTGGTGGCTTGAATCCACCAGGCACTACACAGGGTGAAGGAATATCTGTTCTCAAAAAGATTGTAGCCTAAGGATGTTTATGGAGCAGTTTCACTCTTTCCTACAGGGGCTCTATGAGTGGGAATCAACCCAACAGAATACAAGTTAGGACTTTAAGTATCTATTAACTGAGTGCTATCCAGTTGATTCTGATTCCTAGCGATCCTACAGGTCAGGTTAGAACTGCCCTCCAGGGTTTCTGAAGCTGTAAATCTTAATGAGAACCAGCTCCCTCCTCTTTCTCTCACAGAGAAATTGGTATATTTGAACTGCTGACCTTTCTTTCAGTTTGCAGTCCAAGGCTTAACTCAGTACACTTCAGAACTACTTTTTTATTTTAAAAAAATGTTTATTGGTTTGCATACAATAATTTGTGTACATTATGTTTCTTTCATTCATATTGTGTTTTATACAATCTGTTGTATTTAATACAATCATTCATATACATTGCATTTTATATAATTAAATATTATTGATATGTGCTTATTATTACCTTGTCACTTTGAGTCCTCTTTAGTCTTTCTTATTCCTTTTCCCCTCTATTTGCCCATTAAACTCAGATATTCTAGGGATTTCAACCCTGAACTTCTTAAAACTTTAAATGTGTAAAATACTGTCTTCATGCTCTTCACAGCATTTGCCATATGTGTGTATGTGTGTGTGACAATTACAAATCCTGGTTATTTTGCTTTTTATCTTACATTGGCCTTTGGCTCAGATTCTGTGATTACATTTCAACATCAAGAACCACTAGGCCAAAAGGCAATATCATGATAGATGAAGAAAAGACTGAAGTTGTCAACGGTTTCCTCTTGTTTGGATTCACTATCCACACCCTTGGTACCAGCAGCCAAGAAATAAAAAGACATGTTGTACTGGGAAAATCTGCTGTCAAGCACCTCTACAAGGTGTTAAGGAGCAACAGTTATGGTTTAAAGATTAAGGTGGACCTGATTCAATCTAGGATCTCTTCAATTACTTGCTGTGAATCTGAAAATTGGACAATGAATAAAGATGAAAGAAGCATAATTTACACCTTTGAGCTGGGGTGATAAGAGTACTGGACAACCCATGGTCTGACAAAAGAACAACTGGATTCCTGGAGACTCCATAGAGACAAGAACAGTGATACTTGTCCTAGATATTTTGTGTATGTTGTTAGGAGGGGCCAATCTTTGCAAACAGATGCCATGTGTAGAAAGCTGGAGGAAGAGAAAGAGAAGATGACCCTCAGCAAGATGGATTGGCACAGTGACTATAGCAATGGGCTCAAGAATATCAGAGATGGAGTATGACACAGGATAGGGCAAGAACCAGATCCACTGTTTACTGAGTCGTTATGAGTTGTAGTTGACTTAATGACACCTGACAGAAACAGAATAAAACTATCCAGATGTGAAAAACATATGTATCTCCACTGACCTTCCCCAATATGACCTTTCCACTGTGACTTTTTTTCCTTTTGTTTCTTCTTCAAATCTGTTTTTTTTTGTGCATAGCTTTTTCTGCAATTCTCACTTAGAGAAATGCTGAAAGTAATCTAAGGTATCTGTATAAAAGAGTGATTTAAAAATGGAAATAATGCAAGAGCTGATTAAATCTAAACCTAACATTAGATAGCGTCCCTTGATTAATAGCATAGCAACAGGCTTCTGCATGATGAGTAGACAACAGCTGCAATCTATACCAATCTATATTCAGGAACTCCGAAAGTGAAGACTCTCATTTCTACTTCCAAATTAACTTCTAAGGAAAAGGGTCTTCAGCTATACATTTAGAAAGAATAAACAATCCTGCCAGTACAATCCACTTGTTAAGAGCAACTGTTCTCATTTTAATTTTTGTAAACTTAATTCACTCCACAGGAAGATGCAACTAGTTACTGAACTAAGAGCCTCTGGTAAAATACATGTTCCTCTACATAGGGGCAATTAAGAAACAGATAGTAAAAGTTCTGGGGAACACTGCAGGATACCCTACCTTGCTATTAAAAAAAAACAAACAACAAAAAAAAACCCAAAACAAAAAAACAAAAAAACCCCCAAACAAACCACAAACTACATTTGTTCAGGAATGTTGATCAGGAAAGGGAACATGTGCACATTTATTGAAAGGAAATGAAATAGCAGACATTTGCTATGTGACTTGAATACTGCATACCATACTTTGCCCAGTAGTTTCTAAGACTTTCTTCTATTGTCTTAGTTTCTAAGACAGGGAAATTACTATCTTCTGAGGTCTTCTCATGACTTCACAAGGCAAATCTTGGTGAGAACTGTAAGCTTCTAAAATGTTAATTATAAAATGAATGAAATGTCTTAGGAGAAGTTTTCATCCTCCAGTAAGATATATGATTGTAATTAACTTCTTCAATGTGTTTTTCTGAGTCTGGGGCATCTTGTGACACCAGAAGTAGACAGGCATCAAAGAAAAAACAATGGATATGTCCAGGGATGCAGAAGCTAATCATGCCAGAGCTTCCAATGACCATGGCTGGAAAAATCTGAACAAAAAAACTGGATTATAACCCACAGAATAAAGCAAATATCCATGAGCCAATACAGATATAACCAAGTTATTGAATGAATAAATAAAAGGAGGCAAAGTAACAATTTTTCCTTCTAGAAGATTCTAATGAATCATTGTAGAAGGAGTGCAGAAAATATAAAATCAGCATAGAAATAATAGCTGCAGTTAAAATCCACTTATGAAGCTAAAATCATCAAGGAACATTTAAGGAGAAATAAGACACTGGTATAATTTAAAAATCTGTCTCCCTGTGATGCAACCACTATTGAAAGTGGTCTGATACTTTCTCAAAAAGTTGGAAATAGAAATACCATTTGACCCAGCAGTTTCACTACTAGGAATATACCCTAAAGAAACTAGAACTGTCATCATCCAAACAGATGTATGCACCCCCATATTTATTGTTTTATTATTCATAAATCTCTTTGCTATTATACCCAAGTACCCATGAACAAACAAATGGGTAGGAAAATGATGCTACAGTCACACAATGGAATACTATGCAGCACTGAAGAACAATGAGCTATTGCACAACATGGTCAACCCTGGAGGATACTAAGCTAAGTGAAATATAGCATTCACAAATGACAAATACTGCATAGCACCAGAGTTATAAGGCAGGACTGACATGGGAAGTTGAGAAAAGATTAGGAAAAGAGTTGACAGGTAAAGAACACTGCATTGGGAACCATGAAGGAAAGAATTATTTAAAATGAAGATTGTGGATGACCATATCAGAGAGAGGACCTCCCTCAGATTCTGTTGCCTCCTGGTGCTGTCCACATTTCTTTGATAGGACAAGCATTAGGTGATTAGAGGTTAAGTTTTCCCAGTAAAGGATACAAAGATAAAAGCTTTTCACATGTCTTATTTCAGTGCCAAATGTTCACTACAGTTCCCACTACTTCTGAGTCTTACAAGTTAGTTTTGGTGATTCATGGTCTGTGATAAATCTTGGACATTAGCAAACCTTCTCACAATCTGCTATTTCTCATGAAGTTTGGAGTTTTGCTTCTCTTATCTTAGTGGGAGGAACACTGTAAAGTTAGCTCAAAGTGCATTCCACCACAGAATGTTGTGCGCTCTCACTAGTATATGGAAGTTCTGAGTTAAAAAAAAGATTGGGATTTTTTTTTACAGCTCAAGGTGATTGTAGGTTGAGGAATGTAGACTGAATATTTCCCAGTGAGGTTTGGGCTGTTGCCAGAGTAGTCTTGTATTTAGAGCTGTAATTGTGACAAGGTTCTTGAGAAAAAGGATTGGAGAGCTACGAGGCTGAAGAATTCAAACAGTAGAGAGTTCTGCTGTTCTGTAAGCAAGTGATAAGACAAGATTATGAATATATAATTATCTTAA
>NW_006399847.1:5958876-5962345 GCF_000299155.1 Elephantulus edwardii
GTGTCTAGCTCAGATAACTAGGTGGCTAATGATGCTACTTACTGATAAAAGAAATGCGGGGTGAAGAAATATGTTATTAGAGAACCATTGAGAGGATATTAGGAAAGAGACAATTCTTTCTGTGCATGTTGAATTTGCATTGCCTTTGAGGCATTTCATACATATTTCTAGCCAATAGAATACTATTTGCTTGAAGCTCAGAGAAGATTAGGATTTAGAGAAGTTAAGACCATGTGTATGGATAAGATCTTCCAGAGGCAGCATGGATAAAAAATATTAACTCAGGCAAAACAGAACCCTTGGAGACACAGACAGTGAAGAACTGGGTATAAGACAGGGTGGTCATGAGGAGCACAAAGAAGAAACTGTCATGGATAAAAACCAAGTAAACACACAAACAAAAATCCAAGTTCACTGCCACTGGAGTGGGTCTTAACACAGGGTGAGTTGAGTTCCCACTATGTGCACCACACAGAAGCCCTAAAGACCAAGTGGAACCCTCTAAATTATCCAGAAAAATAAGGACTGAAAAGAACCTACCGCAGTTAGAGTGTAGATGTTCCAAGATGAGTTTTATTATAAATAAACTTGTAGACAATGGGTTGGGAAGTTGCTATAGTTTAACTTTATCATCTCAATTTTTCATCTCCTTTCTCAACTCCTCTCAATCTTACTGGATTCCCTGCCACCAACTATTGTTGCTGCTATGTGCCATTGAGTCAGTTATGACCCATAGTGACCCAATACACAGTAGCTCTGAATCCTGGCCTCTACCGAGCCAACCTCACCAGCTCTGACACATCTGACCCTATTGCCATAGTTACTGTGCCAATCCATCTTATCCAAGGTCTTCCTCTCCTGCGCTGTTCCTCCACTTTTCCAAGCATGATGTCTTTCTCCAAGGACTGGTCCCCTCTGGCCACATGCCCAAAGTATGTGAGATGGAGCTTCAAAATCTTTGCCTCCAAAGAGCAATCTGGTTTCACCCTCTCCAGGACAAATCTGTTTTTTCTCTTGTCAGACCATGGTATGTTCAGTACTCACCAATTAAATTGCCCCAATTTCCTGAAGCTACACATAACCTCTACCAAAACTTATATCTTCATGGGGATCAGTAACACAGCTAGGCTGCAGTGTAGACAGCAGACGCTAGTAAAAGAGCTTTATGTATGTTGAATTCAGTATCTGTGTTCAATTCAGAGTGGCCCTATATACAAGAGAACAAAACCTGGCTGGTTCTGCACCATATTCTGTCCATGGTTGCAGCTACTGTGTCAGTCTGTCTTGTGGAGGGTCTTCCTATTTTTGCTGACCTTCTACTCTACCAGGTTCATGGTCATAACCAGAACTTATCTCAAGACTAACAGCCACATAACACAATACTTATTATCTACAATAATGGTCTTTTAATTGAAGTAGGCATGTGGCTGGAAGTACACAATTTTTTTCAAAGCAACAGTCTGAGAATTACCCAGCTTTTATAGGAGCAGTTTCTAGGTCTCCAGATTCCAGATTCTAAAACTGATCTCCCTGAGATGGCAAGAGCCATGCACAGAGCTTCCTTTCTCACCTTCTTTTGCACAACAATGGCAGGGTGAGCCAGCCTCCAGCCAAACAGTACAAAGCACATTGTCCCAGGCTAAAAAATACTCTCCAAGCGGAAAAAAAAGGAGAGGCATCTAAAGACTGATGCTGGCTTTGAGAAAGAAACTGGAATTACATTCATAATTATTAATAAATCCTTTTGCAACTTTGGAAAATCCTAGTTCTTTCCTTACAAACCAAATGGAAGAAAAACCAAAATAAAATTGTTGATAGATTGGTTCAGAGACTTGAGATAATTTGCTGTAATAAAGTTCTCTTCCATTTCCATCTGCTTTTGCACCTCACCAATTTTATTTGTGCTCAAAACATAGGAAAACAGAAAAAAGTGAGGGGGGGAAGTGAGGGGAAGAAGGAAGAAAAATTGTTGTCAAAGCTTGTTTCACTCTATCGATACGCAATATTTATCCATAGATACAGAAACTAATGGAAAAAACTGTCAGGCTTGTCTTTTCAAGAGACTAATGCCTAATTATATTTTACTTTGTATTTTAGATATTTATAATGGTTTATAAATATGTATTTGTGTTGTTTAGAACAAAATATGTACTACTAATAATTATATTGTTGTTGTGTATCATTGAGTTGGGACTGATTCAGTTAAGTATATTAACTCAGTCCAAAATATTGTTTGTGAAACAGAGTTGGTAGTCACATGTTGTTGTTGTTGTTGTTATGTACTGTTGAGCTGGAGCCGACCCATTGCTGATCCTCCAGTGGGTTTTCAGAGGCAGTTAATTGTACAAGAGGAGAGTGTCCATCCTTTTCCCATTAGAGCAGCTCGTGGCCTCAAAACGTGTGCCTCAGTGATTGCAGTGCAGTTTCTTGCCACTAGGCCACTAGAACTCATAGGCACATAAGATGTAAAATCAAGTTACAGTTTCAACGTACATACTCACTTGGTTGCAGAGAATTATGGCAGATAATCAATAAAATGCTTCCAAATAAAAAATATTAAATTAGCATAGTGTTCTGAAAAGCAAGTGGAACAGTAATGAAAGCGTAATGAAGGAGAAAAAACCAATACGAGTATCTATAAAAGTGCTCTACATTCTTTGTGAAGTGGATGATGGTGGACTCAAAATTACTACAACATTTAAAACAGAGACAAAAGTATGATATACCTGTTTGATTATTAGAAAGGTATCATGTTAATCCGAGGCCCTCAGGCCTGTTTTTAATTGTTTTTGGTCAAACATTCTTCTAGTTTATATAACCCTGGTGTGTCCACTTGATGCACAAAGGCAACTTGTGGTGGCTGTGATGCTAAGCACTGTGACACTGATGTGTCAAATGCGATAATGGCTACCCATGGCGGACAGTGTTTGGTGGAGCTCCCTGATTAAAACAAGCTTGGAAGCAGGAGTGGCATCAACTTCTGTAATAGCTTGCCTCTGGAAACCCTATGAACCTGGAGAAATGATGAAAGTTATACAAGTGTCCAGGTCTTTCATTCATAGGGTCGCTATGAGTCACCTATGACTTGATGGCTTTAACAACAACAACATCATATTATCTGAGATGCTACATCTTTTATAGCCATTAACACTTAAGACCAAAAATTTTGGATGTCCATTTAAATATGTACAAGACGTACACAGTTTTTTATAGTCCTTTTAGTTGGCACATGGCAACTAGTGCGCAAACCACTTCTTGTTAAGAATGCCTTCTCCGCTCTCATCATTCCTCAGTGGCAACTAAGAAGTTATCCTGGTTATTAGAAAAGAAAGACAGCTGTTCTTTTATACCATACCTATATTATGACCTTAATGCACCCCAAAAAAGCGCAGTATACCTTCTTCTCCAAAGTGCATGGAACATTCTCTAGAATAGATCACATTCTAGGTCACAAGGCAAGCATCAGTAG
>NW_006399847.1:5966168-5998259 GCF_000299155.1 Elephantulus edwardii
CCCAAAATCTCTGTAAATGTTTATGAAAATTAATAAAATATAATTATAGGGGGAAAAAAAGAAAGAAATCAAAACAGGATAGGTGTGAGAGAATGCAAAGGCTTTGCTGACACATTAAAGAATGTTTTTGAAACACTAAATGTGAAATGTGGATCTAGATTCCCCAAGGGTAGATTCGCATTTGCGTGGGGGCTCCATAGGGTATACATAAGCTCTGATTAAATGCAAAACATCTGTGGGTAATACTGATTATTTGTCAACACTGGGAGAGAATAAGGAAGTTGCACTAACTCTCCCCAAGGCTTCTCCTTAGTAATACGTATTCAGAACATTCACTGATATTCTAATAGAGGAAACATGCTTAGTATTTTGCTCTAAAAACTCATACTTAAAGGGCCCTGGATTTCCCTATTAAAAAATACTGACCATGTGTTAACAGCTCTCACCAGACACTGGCCATGACACAGACGTATCATGTTACTATTTAAGGCATTAAAAATATTTTTTAAAAAAAACAACAAAATCTAAGTCAAAGTATAAGGAAAGGAAAATCTAAACTTTCAGTTATTAAAACTTGAGGAACTCTGAAGATTGACTCTCATGCTGGTTATACAGTCCCCTGAGGAATATTTCCATAAGTACAATTTTACAAAATGCATCTTGATTACAATCTGTAGGTTTGATTGGGAAACATTTCCTTCAATAAGACTGCATAGCATTTTAGAACAATTTTCAGTGAGCTGGAATAGGAACATTCAAATATAGTCCTTCAGACACAGAGACAAGTGAAAGGAAGAAATCATGAAACAAAAGAATTAACAGCAGACCTCATTTTGGTAAACAGGACATTCTTAAGTTAGATGGCTGTTTCTTAAAGGGCCAGTCGTTGCCTCCAAGTATTTTTTAGCAAATATTGGCTTTTATTACATGAAGTCAAGCCAATGCTTACTACCAATCATTTACCTTTTAATCTGAAATTGCAGTTGCTGCTGTGTGCATGGCTAAAACAGTAATTAAGAGTCAGCAGGGCTCACGAACAATTATATTAACATGTTGCTGAGCTGTATTACATAAACCCTCAGCTGTCTTTGAGCTTCCCACTCATATCCATCCAGTTGTTGTTGTTTACCATCAGGTCTGAAAATCCACTGGAGGGTCAGTTATGAGGTGGTTCTGACTTAATGACACAAAACAACAACAACAGGACCAGGTCAGGCACTAGGGAGCTCTGATGATCATGTTATTGTTGTGTGCAGTCGAGTTGGAACCATAGCTGACCCTCCAGCGGGTTTTCAAAGGCAGTTAATCTCTCAGGAGGAGATTGCCCATCCTTCTCCTGCGGAGCAGCTGGTGGCCTTGAAGCGAGTGCCTTCGGGATTGCAGTGCAGCTTCTAGGCCACCAGAGCTCCCTAGGACAGAGTAAATCTGCCCGCTAGGGTTTCCATGTGGAATACATGGAATTCAACACCAGAATAAAACAAACCAAACCATAAAATTCATTGCCATCAAGAAAGAACGGACACATAGCTGATCTTTAAGCTGGCCTCTGGCTTCTATTTCCCTCAGAGCCACTGGTGAGTTCAAACCATCTTTGGGTCAGCAGCCTAAGTCCCTCTGGAGTAACTGCACCACCAGTGGTCTCCAAGTTAGAGACGGCCCCCACTGTGAAGGCACACCCTCAGGAATGACACCTGAGGGATGACGTGGAGGTATAAAATCTTCCTCTCCTCCAGGCAATGAGTTTGGCACTGACTCCGACTCATGGCGATCATCATATCTTAGAGTAGAGCTGTGCTAGGACTTTCAGTGGCTGAGGCTTTTCAGAAGATAGATTGCCAAATCTTTTTTGAAGGCACCTTTGGGTGGGCTCAATCTCCAACTTTTCAGTTAGCAGGTGGCTATATTAACCCTCTGAGCCACCTAACACCTTCAGTGACTGACCTGTTTGTTGTTGTTGTTGTGTACCATGGAGTCAGAACCACCTCATAGCTGCTCCTCTAGCAGGTTTTCAGAAGCTATAAATCACACAGGAGAAGACTGCGCATCTTTTTCCTGCAGAGCATCTGTCTGGTGGCTTTGAACCACATGCCTACTTGTAAGGAGGTGGGCTGCCAGTCCAAAGGCATGCAGTTTGAATCTACCAGCTGCTCCGCGGGAGAAGGATGGACAATTTCCTCCCGTGTAATTTACAGTCTCTGTAAACCCACTGGAGGGTCAGCAATGGGTCGGTTCCATCTAGACTGCACACAACAATAACATGATCATCAGAGCTCCCTAGTGCCTGACCTGTTACTGTTGTTGTTTTGTGTCATTAAGTCAGAACCACCTAATAGCTGACCCTCCACTGAAGGGTGAGTGAAAAAGAGGAAGACCCTCAGCAAGATGGACTGACACAGAGATTGTAGCAGAGACTCAAGCACGGATTACGAGGATGGTTCAGGGTCTCACAGCATTCAGTTCTGTCACACACAGGGTCTCTATGGATGAGAGTCACCTAACAGCAACAAGAAGCTAGGGGGTGGTGGGGCTTCCTGTCTGATTTTAGAAGGCAACAAAATGATTGTTCTTTGAGTGGTCTGAGGTTTTCTGGGTTGTTCCCTGCCCCAGGCTGTCCTTATATCACTTCTCAATGAGGGCCTTTTTTTTTTTTTTCTTCTTACTACACATTTTTATTATTATTATTAATTTCAATTAACATCTACAGAGATTTTGGAATTCCATTCATTCATTGTTGCACTTTTCTCCCCACCCACCCACTCACTCCCACCCCCACCCCCAGTTCGCTCCTCTTCTCCTTACAGCATCCTCTCTCCTCCTTCAAATTAACTAGCAAGATGTTAGTATTATATTTAAGATAATAATATGGAAGCTCTTTTCTCATTTCCTGGAGTTGGCATTTCAGATAAGAGAAAGTCATCAAATTACTTATTCCAGATAGCAAAGGTGCCAATACTTCAAGAGTGTTTTACGCTAAAGAGATTTAAAATGGCAGACTTGGGGACTGAACTACCATTGATCATATTTTTTAACATGAAAAAAAATGTATTTAAAATTCCAAATAACTATCTCACCAATTTCTAGAATACAGCGCATTCTTACACTACAGACTGCTCTCACAGGTTTTATTTCTCTGCTGTTGCCTGGCAACTTCCATGCGGCAAGGATGTCAGAGGTTAAGGAGCAGACGAAAGTCGTTATGGAAAGCAAACCCTTATCAGCGTTTTCCATTTAACTTTGCAATCCTTGAAATAAAATAGCCTTCATTGTATTAAATGGCCTGTAATTTTTTTCTTATCAAATGCCAAGTTTTTAGAGACTTTTTTTCCCTTTCTGAATATAAGTCCACTCTACATGAGGAATTACAATTATGTATGTGGCTTTCAATGGATTTCTCTATTACAGTAGCACACTTTGAGGGTCTAAGTGATAGAGCTCTGGCATTTAAAAACGAATGAGCTATGAGGAAAGTGGCTGTAAACAAATTTGAAAGGATTCCAAGAAGTACCAGGAAACTGGCTTCAAATAGTCTCACTTTGAACCATTAGTTACTCTTGAATAAAAGTCCACTTTCAAAGATGTTGACCTGCCTTTTACATAAACATATGCACATGCACACAAGTATGTCCATATATATTATGTGAATACATACATACACATATAAAATATCCTTTACAGAAAAAATGTTCTGAGTTTGCTTGTGCCTATTCTAAAATGGGAAAACTGATCAAAATTTAAGTAACATCTCTGGAACTGATTTTGGTTCCAGTCTGATGTGCACTAAATGCTGTGCTCCCAAGGATTCCTGGTTCGTGAACAGCTAGCTAATTGCATTTCAGCATTATTCTTTGCAACAGGTGTATTCAGACTTCTTTTCCAATATGCTTTAGTGACTTTTATCTAGGCCATCTCAGGATTCCTAGCCCTTGTAGTTTTTCTTCCTGTTATGATTTCAAAGCAACCTTTGTGGAAGAATCATGTCCTATGATGGCGTGAAGAGAATCTTGATTATTCCCTGAGGAAGATCTTAACTGCTTTTTGACCATCTCTCATCTTGTCTTGCAGTAAAGCCACTTGTGGAGGCAGATTTAAATTTTATTTTAGAAAATACAACTCTCCCCTCCCTAGATTGACTTCCCAAGTACTTTGCACTCTTAAGTGTTAGTCAAGGATTAGACACCAAGACCCTGTTTTGAATAATTCTTACCAAAAGCACAGCTAAAAGAAATGTATTTATGGAAAACTGACTTAAGAACATCGTGACTGCCTTGTCCCTTGAATTTAAAAATTTTACTTTTGGACAGAACTGGGTACTTGGGCATCATCAGCCCATCCGAGAACTGCTTTCATTGCAATAGGTTGAACATCAGATAGTATCATAATCAAGGGTCATGAATCCCTATCTTTTTTTCTTCAGGATTTAAAAAAAATTATTTTTATTTTAGATTGGCTTGCATATATGAGTCCCTATCTTTTGAATCTCACCCTTGAAGGATATATTTTTTTTTAGGATTTTTTTAAGTAGGTTTTTTTTTTTTTTAATTTTATACAGTTTGCTTACAAAGTTCATGTGCATTATTTTTCACATCGGATCTTTCTCATTTCCTTCACTCACCTCTCCTTCCACCCATCAAATTGTGCAAACCTATGATTACCCCCCTGGCCATCTTCACCTCTCTGCTCCTACCCTCTGCCCCACCCCCTTGGATCCTCATACTTGTTTTACTAGTTATCTTTCTATTTCTACAATAATGGCCTTATACACTATTTGTACTTATGAGACTGAATTTATTCACTCAGCATAAGGCTCTCCATTTGCTCCGAAGTTATGTAGTAATTTTTTAAATCATTGCTCCTATATGCTGTGTAGTATTCCATCATGTGAATGCACCACAGTTTCTCAATCCGTTCAATTGTGGTTGGCCATTTGGGCTGTTTCCATGTTCTTGTGATGGTGAATAACGCTGCTATGAACATTGGTGTACAAATCTCCATTTCTGCCTCAGTTCTTATTTTCTAAAGGCATATTCCAAGCAGTGGAATAGCTGAGGCCTATGGAATTTCTATATTTAGCTCTTTGAGGAAACGCCAAACTGGCCCTTGAAGGGTATTCAAGTGAGGAAATTCTGCTCAGGTTTCAGTGATTTGGATAAAAATCCAAATCAGAAAAGTCTGGGGTTTTATCTAACAGATACATTTAATCTAGCCATTGACTGTAATTTCGTCTTCATTTTATCTGCTCGGGCCTCAAGAGCCAAATGTGCAGCCACGCCCATCTTGCTCCGGTTTCACGCATTTCCTTTTCATATTTTCTTTCCACCTCTCCTGCAATGATTTCTTTTGTTTTTTTTAAAAAAATTTTATTCTGAGTTATTTACAAAGTTTGAATACATTCTTTTTCACAAAAGATCCTTTTCATTTCCTTCACCCTACTCACTCTTCAAATTCTGCAACCCTATAATTAACACCCTACCCCCCAATACCCTTCTGTTTCCACCCCCCCCCCTTGGATCCTCATACTCATTCTACAATAATGGTTTTATACAGTATTTATCCTTGTGCGACTGAGTTAGTTCACTCAGCATAATGCTCTCTAGTCCCTCCCAAGTTAGAAAGTAATTTACCAAATCACTACAATTATTTCTTCTACGAGAATACTGGAATGTACACCTCAGCTCTGCTTTAGAATAATGTTTTAACAACTAATAACAACAAGATAAAGAATCTTCCTTTTCTTTATTTCTCCACTTGTAACTCTACGGGGAATGAAAATGCCAGCCTGTAAGCTCTGGATCAGGGCAGTTTGG
Organism: Elephantulus edwardii; assembly: GCF_000299155.1. NCBI lineage: Eukaryota > Metazoa > Chordata > Mammalia > Macroscelidea > Macroscelididae > Elephantulus > Elephantulus edwardii. Next base: position 5,971,973 of record NW_006399847.1, read on the forward strand.
GGGTTAGGAGCTATGGGAGGAAGGGTGAAGGAAGGGGGGACAGAAGAGAATGAGACAGGAAGTCTCACTAGTCTGCAGCAAAGAAGAAAAGTTGTGGCTATTGAATTACTGCTAAGGAAAATGAAGAAAATGCAAACCACGAACCTCTTGCATTAAATCCAGAGGTGACATTTAAAAGCCTGACACATACAATTTGTATAACATAAGACTGTCATTTCCACAATACATATTTATGAAGTCATTGTGATCCTATTACTTTAAAACTTATTACTGTCCCCCTCCGCATATGCACTTCTACACATTATCATGAAGTTGTTACTACATTTTCCACCCCCACAAATGAAAGAACAGTGTTATTTTTTGAAAAGAAAAATAAGGAGTGTAGAAAAATTGCTTTGACTGAGTAACATTGGTGAATATGCTTATCAGACACAGCCTTAGTGCCAATAGATGGTTGTTGTGAGTACCATCCTGTCAGAACCAGCGCATAGCTGACCCTCAAGCAGGTTTTCAGAGGCAGTAAATTATGGGAGGACAGTGCTCATTTTTCTCCTATGGAACAGCTGGTGGATGCAAACCACATGCCTTTGGATTGGCAGTGCAACTCCTTACCACTAAGCCAAGACTTGAATAGATAATTTAGGAACTATAAGAGAGAAAATTGACTATAAGCATAGAGACTCAGGTACTTACATGACTAGATGTAGGATACGGATACTAGTAAAGAGCTGATATTTGACCATATAGTATAATTAAGCAGTGGAGGAAAGATTTTTAAGTAAAATGCTTAGAAGCATAAGTGTTCATGTGTGTTTTCTTGGCTTAGTCTAAGAATGAGCTTGTTAAAATACTTTGTGTTACCCTGTTGTTGTTGTTGTTAGGTGCTTTCGACTCACAGTGATGCTGTGAACAGTAGATCTGAACCCTGTCCTGTCTTGTTTATCATCTCTGACACATGTAAGTCACTGCTGCAGACACTGTGTCAATCCATCTCCCTGAGAGATGTATCACCCAACTTTATTTTGTGTCCTCATTTTCTAAATATATGCACCCATCAGAAACCATATTCCATGTAGAAAAGAAATCCCTGGAGAATTGTTATTATTTGCATTGCACTCACAAAAAATAAGAAAAAAAATCAAGTAGTTTAAAAAAAATGAAGACTAAGTTAGAAAATTTGAGTGAAAAATTACCTAATTATTGGTTGCAGGAAGCAGTGAATAAAGGGAATGGGAAAGATCCAGTGGGTAAAACAATGTATATGAACTTTGTAAGTAAACCCACTTGAACAAAATTTTTTTAATTGCCTAATTATCAAATTTCAATGAGTTTCAAAGGTAATTCAGGTCCTTTGAGAAAATGACTTACTAAGCATACTTTTTAATAGTATTAATATTTTCCTCTTATAATTATGTCTCTTAACAGTGTGTCCTTCACAGTTAATACAAAGTCAAAATTCCCTCTAAGCACTAATTATCTAATTATGTGAATTATTATAATTCTTTAATCATAACCTTGTGTGAAAGAGGCCATGGATATAAACTTTAGATCAGGACACAGTCTTTAAAAATGCAATCTACTAAAACTCCAATGTATTGCATATGTGCTAAAAAAAAATCTTTCTTATTTGTGTTCTCATCCACCTAGAAGTTACACTGCTAGATAAACCACCATACAGTTCATCTTCTGGATTTAAAAACTGAGACTCTTTTCTTCATTCTTTACCTTCAATCTGTTCGCTCTCCTTCCAGTTACCTCTTCATTGTCTCTCTTTTTTTCACTTTCACACACTATCTCAGACTGAGTAGATTATTTCTAACGGCTTCTGGACTCCTACTAACTACTCCACTCCACTAAGATTAAGTCTTTTAATCTATGGCTTTAATGCTATCACTGACACATCTGAAGAGCAGCGAACAGCTCCAGCCCCTGAACAGGAGAGGGCTGACACAGCAGGCCTGAAGGCCATCCACACACAGGCCTGTTTATAAGGTCAGCTAGAGTCTGGGCTTATGTTCCAGAAATGGTGGTGGTGTTGGTGGGGTCCCCACATTTAGGATTGATCTGAGTTTCTCGCTGTTTTTAAACCATAGGGAACTCTGGTGACCTAATGAGTAAAAAGTTGTACCACCAACTCAAAGGCAGGCAGTTCAAAGCCACAGGAGAAAGATGGACAGTTTCCTGTGAGATGCCTTAGTTTTGCCTAAGCAGCATATAACAACAACAAGACAACAAAAGTGTATGCCAAACATTTGCTTTTGTTCTGGGAGTCTAGATAGAACGTCGGTGCTAAGCAGGAGATGCCTACTTATTTAGTCTGAACTAAAAAAACTCTGCACATGGCATCTCTATGGAGCTTCCCAGGTCAACACTTGACTCACATTGTCATGAAACACTGCTGGAAGAATTAAGCTTGTGCTGTGAGGCTTCCCTGGGCAGAGACCCTTGGAAGATTGATCCTGCCTTCACTAAGTGTACCTTTGCATGATTTTACTTTGCATTACTTTTCTCTAAGGAATCCTAGCCATGAGTATAACTAACTCTCTTCATTCTTGTGAGTTTGTCTAGAAAAATCTGGGACCTCTTCTTCCTCAGCATGGAAAACACTCCCGTGACCTATCATGTCTTCTGTCCAATTGGCCAAACTTTACACAGTGTTCCCTTGCCACTCCTTGCTCATTTCCACCAGTCCCTAACTTGTGCCCATTGTCTCACAGATGACAACTGGCAGGAGGAGTTCTCAGTGTGAAGTCAAGAGACCAAGTTTCCAGTCCCATTTCCCACCCCTTGTTCTGCCATTTGCATTCCAGTCACTAGCACTTTCAAACTCCTCATGTCTTTGAATAAACTTCCCAATGCAAGTCGTGTCCAGATACAAGATTTCTATTTTTATACAAATAATTTCTTACTGATTTGCTACCATAAGCAAGACAGTTCTGCAATGGCAGCCACTGGGTGGTGCAACGGTTACTCTTCTGCTAATTGAATGTCTGGTGCTCCACACAGAAGTCACTTAGGAGAGCAGCTGGAACTCACAGCATGAAAGCCAATAAAGTGCAGTTTCACTCTGCACCACATGGGGGCGTTATGAGAAGGCACTGACCAACAGCGACTGGCTGCCATTTTTTTACAGTTCTTCAAAAAGTTCTTGATTCACTAGAAATGTGAGAAATGTTTCTGAATTAGGCATTCAAATGAACATATAATCACTACAAAAACAGAAACACAACTCAAAATAGTGGACCATAAAATACCCCAGTTAATAGTGCAATTTGGCAATGTTACTATCAGAAGAGCAGAGAAGGAATTGTGAGGGATTAACATACCATAGTTGGCAGGGAGAGCTCTGGTGGCCTAGTGGTAAGAAGTTGAACTGCAAGCCCTAAAGGCCTGTGGTTCAAAACCTCTAGCTGTTCTGCAAGAAAAAGATGGGCAATCTCCTCCCAAGCATGCACTGCCTCTGAAAACCTGCTGGAGAGTCAGCTATGAGTTGCTTCTGACTCGGTGGTACATAGCAACAGTCTGCAGAAAAGGGTTAAGTTCTTGCTCAGTAAGAGTCCCATGGGACTCAGGGTTATGCAGGTGACAGTGACACAGATAGAAAAGCACCTATTTGAAACACTAAGAACTTCTTGTATCAAACAGGGAGCTCTGGTGGCCTAGTGGATAAGGAGTCGTGCTGCTAACCCAAAGGCAGGTGGTTTGAGTCCACCAGCTGTTCCACAGAAGATGGACAGTCTTCTCTTAAGCATCTGAAAAACCTGCTGGAGGGTCAGCTAAATTGGTTCTGACTCAACTGCAATGAGATGAGTTTTCTTCTGTTAAACACATGTCAAGAAAAAAAATTTCAATAAAGAAATTTCAAAAGAAAAAGTAAAAATACTTCAAATTTATTCCTTCTTTGTGTATATACCTTGTTTATCAGTTATTTCTTACAACAATCACTGTTGAAATTAATTTCCCGAGGACCCAAAGAAGCAACAAAGCCCTTGAGTGGCACATTCACACAGATCTCCAGCCTGAGACAGTCCTGGCTTGGCTTAAAGGCAAAACTCATTCCCTCCAGGCTCAGATAGCATCCTATCATTCCTGTTTCAAAGGAGCTGAGTTACTGGCTAATTCTTACAACTGCCTCAAACATGAGTTTACATTTTATCTCCTCTTACCTTTTGTGGAAGAAAAGCCTGTGGTCTATTTCCTAAAATCAGCCAGTTAACACTCTATGGACCACAATAGTTAGACCAGCATTTGATCTAGGGAGCCCTGGTGTCATCATAAGTTAGGGGCCAACTCATTGGTAGCTCATAACAACAACAAAATTCTTGTGTGTGATTTGTCAGCACAAAAAAACCCAACAACCCACAACTAATCACAGTTTGTGAACCTGGAAGCCTGGGTACAAGAACCTGGCATCTTTGGTGGGAGACCTGCAAGGTTTTCTTTTTAACCTCTTTCTCAAAACAAGCTCCCATCACAATGAAAATTGTCTTTCACCCCCTCCAAACATGTGACCCAATAGCAAAGATACTAAGTCAAAATTTCTGATTAATCTGCAGGATTGACAAAGAGTAAGAAAGATGCAGAAAGGTGAGATGACCTTGCAGCTAAACTCCATCTGTTTTCTTTTCTAGATTGTTTTACTAAAATGTAACATCAGGGCTTTCACACAAGAGAACAATCAGAGAATAGTTAGCACAAAAAAGGCCATTAATGAGTATTTCAAGAGTCATCAGGCACTAGAGAATATTTTCCACATATCACTGGTTGATTTTGCATGTGGTTTGTCTAACTATTTATCAGATTCAGAGCTATTAGCTCTATAACTAGTCACTTTTCACTTCTCATTCATATACATTAATGTTAGGAAGAAATAAAAAAAAAGTTACCTCCAAATCCTAAGAGGGACTTTGAACACAGATAGAGACAGATGAAAGAAGGCATGCTGCAGTGCAGCAATTTCAATGTTGTTGTAGCGCTGACATTCCAGCTGCCATTCCTCCAGGAATAATCCCAAAGAAACACAGAATGAGCTCCAGGTCGCCCCAGCAATTGTCTAACTGTCACATCCAGGTCCTCTCCCTGACTTCATCAGCCCAAAGGCAAGCCTGCAGCAGGGAGCAGTAAGTCCACAGCATCCCCTGGTGCCCTTCACATCCTTCCTGTCTCACTCCTGGTCTCCAGTGTCACTTCTCCGCATGACTGTGCAGCACTTTGAAAACTGCTGTGGAGGTAGATCCTTGAGGCTGGGAAAACTGAGGTGTCACAGGCTGCCTGTGACCACCGGCTTCCAAGCATGGTAACAGAGTCTTTTGCTTAGGACTGGTTACTCAGATTAATTATGTATATGGATAATTTTTTAAATCCTTAATTTTCCCAGTAGTTGTATAATACACAGTCAAGCATTACACACAGGTCTGTTGAGGTCACTAGAGTAATTGCACAGATATTTATTTCTTTATTTTGCCAAAGAGCTCCCTAAAGCACTTCCTTTCCGCTTCCTTCTCAAGAAGGCTGGGCTCACTTAATTTGTTTTATTCTGTAAAGCACAGTATTAGTAGTGTTACACTGGCAACACCAATAAGCAGAGACTGTCCCCCCCAGGAAACAGTACAGATCCCAACAAAGCCAGAAACTTGAAAGGAGGTTCCAAAGGGGGCTGAGAAGGGAAAAAAACCTGACAAGTTTATGCTATGTTTATGCTTATCACGCTATGTTGTGTTGTGATGTGCTGTTGAGTTGAAACTCCTAGGTAACCTTCTGGGGGGTTTTCAGAGAAGTAATTCGTATGGGAGAATGTTGCCTGTATTTGCATTGGAAGCACAACTCTCTAGGACCAAGCTAACAGAGCTTAGGCTATATCATGCTACATGCCAGTGTAATAGATGTAAACATTCATCTCATCCTGAAGTCTGCCACAGATTATCACTTATTTTCCTACTTGATGGATGCAAGAAATGATCTCAGAATGATAAAGTAACTTCTCTCACATCTCCCAAAAGCCAATAAGAGAATCACAAATAATCCAACAGAAAAAATGGCTGAAAGATATAGAGGGATTTCATGACAGAGAAAACCCAGGCAGTTCCAGGTTGAGGAGAGGGCCTTAGCCCCATTAGTCATCAGAGAAGTCGAAATCAAGACGCCAGTGAGATAACAGCCACTCAGGAACAATCAAGGGTCTAATAATTCCAAGTTTTTGGATTAACATACGGATCCATACTCTGATAGAAGTAAAAATAGGGATAATTAGTCAGAAAAACGATTTAGTTGTTATTGTTATGAGCTGTCAAGTCACCTGTGACTCAAAGCAACCTTATGTACAACAGCTCTGAAGTGTGCCCTTTCCTGAGCTAGTCTCATTGACTCTGACACACCTACTCACATTGACCCAGTTACTGTATCAGTCCATCTCGTCCTGGGTCTTTCTCTCCTACACTGTCCCTCCACCTTTCCAAGCATTATGTCCTTCTCCAAGGACCAGAACTTCAAAATCCTATGTTCCTTGGAGAAACACGGTTTCAACTTTACCAAGACAGACCTATTTGTTTTCTTGGCAGTCCATGGTATGTTCAAGACTCTCCTCCAGCACCACAACTCAAAGGCACTGATTCTTCTTCTGTCATCCTTAGTCACTGTCCAGCTCTCTGATACATAGCAAATAATTGTGAAGACTATGGCCTTTATTAAGTTTACCTTAGTCTCTTTATTGACATTGTTGCTTCTCAGTTCTCCAGCGCAATTCATCACAATTTGGTATAGCCCCTAAAGTTGAATATTCATAGCAATTCTCTTCCTACCCTAGAGAAACACTTGCACAGGCGCATGAGGAGTCGTGGTCATCATTGAGCTCTCTGCACAACAAAAAGCCTGGAACTTAACCCAGCTGCTTATCAATAAGTGAATGTATAGACAATCTATATTCTGCTCTACATACTGGAACATTATGAAACAGAAAAATACAAAATATAGTCTTTTTTAAAAAAATTTATTTTATTAATTTTAATGAACAGTTACAGAGATTTTGGATTTCCATTCATTCATTCTGACAAGAGTCCAGAATGAAGGTTGCATAGTGGAGTGTACTTGGTGGTGGTGGGGGAGGGGGTGGAGATTGTATACTAATGAAGGAATTTTTCTTTTACTTTTCAAAGAGAAGAGCAAACTGGGGGCGGGAGTGGTGGGCAGGGAGAAAAGAGAGTCTTTAAAAATTACATACAACATCATGTCCTTTTTTAGAAAGTTAAAATTTTAAAATTCCTTTTAATGTTTGCCAGTGCAATAATATGGCTTAAAAATAAAAAAGGGAGTTTGCCTGCGAGTAAATCTTACGCCGTGAAAGACCAATCCAATTCTGTTTGACTCTGTAACATCTTAAAAAGAAAAAAAAATTACTAAAATAAAGCCCCCAAATGAAGAAAAAAATAAATAAAAAAGGAAGGATAACAATCCTGAAACTGGTTAATTTCTAAGGCGGCGGAGACAGAGGATAAGATGCCATGACCAAATGGCCAGAAGGAAGTTGATGGAGATTCAACTTTCCAAGAAACTCATGAAGAAATGCTCTTGATCGTTAGCTATTGCTATTGTTGTCCATTGCTGTCAAGACTATGATTCATAGTGACCATGTGAGCAGTGGCTCGGAGCCAACCTCACCATCTCTGACACGCCTGATTCGATTACCACAGTCTCAGTTATCAGCCCATCTCATTGAGGGTCTTTCTTTCTTGTGCTGGTCCTCCATCTCGCCAAGCACTGTTGTTATTGTTGGTGCCATCAAGTTGGGTATGACTCATAGCAACTCTATGAACAAGAGACTTGAACTCTGTCCTATCTTGGGCCATCCTCATCATCTCTGACACACTTGCAACCATTATTGCAGTCACTGTGTCAATCCATCTCATTGAGGGTCTTCCATTGTTTCACTGACCCTCCATTTTCCAAAGCATGATATCCTTCCCAAGAAATGGCCTTTCTTAGCAACATCCTCAAAGCATGTGTGACAAAGCTGCCATCTTTGCCTCCAAGGTCTGGCTGTACTTTTTCCCAGGACATCTCTATTTGTTCTTTTGGCATGGGATACTCAGTGCTCTTCTCCAATAACACACCTCAAAGGCATCAAATATTTTTCTATCCTCCTTATTCATTGTTCAGCTCTCAGATGCATAGAAAGTGACTGAAAATGATCAATGAGTAAACAAAGTATGATACATGTAATACATGGAATATATTTAAAAAAAACACCCAAACACCTCTAAAAACCCTGAATGTCTAAAATATGTGAGAAACAGATTCAGTTCACTCCCCTCAGCTCCATGAATTAGTGTTGCTTCATCCATCCATCCAGGTCACCCAGGGTTTCATGACACACAAATCTAACCTCAGATTACAGTGTTGTGATGTCATTTGTAATTTTTTTACATAAAGGACTCAAAGGGAAAGAAAGGTTTGGAATGTTGAGTTTTACATCAAACTGGGAAATATTCCTTTATAATGTCTCAGTATAAAATCCTCCAGCAACTTCAAGTACAAAGACCTTCTCTTAAGGTGAATCCCACAGCAGTGGGCTTCCCAGGAGCTCTGCTTTGCTCATTCACCAGAAATGAAGACCTGCAGAGAGGCTGCTCTTTTCTCCCTCTCTTTTCTAGGGGAGAGAAGCAGACAGGGCCTGGCCATCTTCACACCCCCAGCCCACAGGGCCAGGTTCACAGGTCAGGAAAGGGGGGAGGAGCAGGAAAGCAGAGAGCTGCCTAGAGGCTGGTTAGAGATCTGTGATTTAAATAGATATTTCCACAGAAAATCACCACATCTGGAGCCTACAATGTAATTTCTCCCAACAGTAAACAGATGTTTACTTTTAAAATGCTAAACAATGTTTATTTAACTGTATTCTAAAACGAATGCTTTCTAAATATTGCAAATGAAACACACACACACACACACACACACACACACACACATATATATATATATATATATATATAAAATTTACAATGGTCAAAATTACTTGAACACAATATTGCTGCCAAGGTCAACACACTGAACTGAACTGAATTGAACTGAACTTGTTTTCCCTTAGGAAGGAGGAAACCAAGTCCCTAGCAGTTAAGTGACTTATTGATTCTACATAAATAGTTTGTGACTGGGCCGAAAGTAGAATCTAAGTGGTAATTTTCACTTTCAATATTCTAGCTTCTCCTAAGATTTAAAATGCCCTATGGGCTTGCAGGGGCTGCCATGAGAGTCTAAGAGCAACCTGAAAACATTTTGCTTAGCCCCCTGGGAACACTGAGCTTCAGTGGCAGTAAATAGTTCTGCGGCTTCCTCAGACACAGGATGGTTTCCCAGCATGTTCAGTGAAAGGTCATGGGCTTCAGGCAGGAGTGGGAGCCACTGCAGACATGAAGGCAGACAGCCACAGAAGAGGGTTAGAAAATGGCAGATAACCGACAGTGCCGAGGAGAGCCATGTGAACACTGGTGTGCAGCGACGGGCAAGATTGTGGAATCCTCAAAATTCAGACAGAGATGAATCAAGCAAATGACATTTTGTGACTATTTCACTCTGCTATTTTAAGTCCAGGTGTAGGAGGGCTGAGACCAATAGGTCATAGAACTCAGTAACAATCCCTGTTATGTCCCAGAGGAGCCCTGGAGGTGAAACCGGAGTAAGAGTGCTGCTAATACAAAGGCCGTGCATCTGGTGATTGGTCTCCAACAGCGTTTCAGTGGAAGAAAGATAGTTTCCTCCCGTTAAGTCTGGGAATGGACTCTGGCACTGAGTTTGAGTCTGAACATGTCCTAGGCATGAACATGATTACTTGGCTCATTGGAGCACTTTCAACCATCATAACACTGCCACATAATAGAATTCCTCTGTCCATTTTACAAATGAAGTCTGTAAATAGAAGTCCACCCATAATTTGGATCTGTTGTTGTTGTTGTTTGGTGCCGTCGAGTCGTAGACAACTCATAGCGACCCTATGAATGAACAGCCTGAGCACTGTTCATACACAGTTTCTGGAGGCAAGCCTTTTCGGAAGTGGATGCCGCTCCTGCTTCTAGGCTTGATTTAGTTGGGAAGCTCTGGCCAACACTGTCCACCATGGGTTCCCATTACCATGACTGACACATCACTGTCACAGTCTTCAGCATCACAGCAACCACAAGTTACCTCCGTACAGCAACGCACAGACCAGTGCTATAATTTGGATCTAGGCCTGTCTTATTCGGCTGTCCAGGCCACCCCAGAAGAGCTCACTTCTCTGTTTATAAACTTTTGCTCCAATTACAGTCATCAAAAGTAGCAAAATTCCATTCACAGTTTCCTTCCTTTTTGCTTTGAGACTATTACCTATCTAGATACAATTGACTATGAGAAAAAAATTCTGTCAGAAGTATTCCTATTTTCCCAATTCCAAAATATACATGTTTCAGTGCATTTCAACATTTCTAAAGTTAAGATATGAAAGTGATATAAAAGTGTTTTCCCTGATGAAAACTGTAATTTAAACTGATGGATGAGGTGCTGAGATGGTGTCTTAGAATTAAGAAATAAGATTTTTCCCCCCTAGATGTTAAACATCTTTAACATACTCAGATTAACTGTCTTCAAAGACAGATTTCTGGAAAAATAATACTTAAATGTTTGCCCAGTATGTTTCTGACCTGGGGCATGTAGTGGTGGTGGTGTTGTTAAATGTCGTCGAGTCGTAGGTGACTCATAGTGACCCTATGAATGAAAGACCTGAATACTTGTATAACTTTCATCCTTTCTCCAGGTTCATAGGGTTTCCGGAGGCAAGTTATTACGGAAGTGGATGCCACTCCTGCTTCCAAGCTTGTTTTAATCAGGGAGCTCCACCAAACACAGTTCACCATGGGTAAACCATTATCACGTTTGACACAACATTCAAAATAAAGTAATTGGGTCACTTTAAATGAGAATACAGCAGAAAATGTAGAGGGTTTGGGCCTCTCACTCCTGGACAGAGAACTCCAGGCTCGCTTTGCTCTGTCTTGGGCAGATCGATCCATCACTCCTCAGGCAGATGAGCTCTCTTTTTCACAATGAGTCTCTTTTGTAGACACTTGTAATCTTATAGCATCTAGCATGTGATATCAAGGTGGATTTCTTTTCTTGGTACTGAATTTAGTGCCAACTGATCACTACTATTATATTTATTGGTATTCATCAAGATTTAACTTAAATATTCAGTTTACTGCATAGGTTTCTAAATTCGTTAACCTCTTGAGACCTTTGTTCATTCCTTTGCAAAGTAAAATCAATAGCACTTGCCACTCATAGTTGTAAGAATTAAGCAAGTAACAAACATTCAAAGTCATTTTTGGAATAAAATGCAGAATGGAAAATATGACACACCAAAAAAAAGGCAAAAAGTGACGATGGCATGTGTAATAGGTGTCCAACAAATGTTAGTTCCTCTGTCTGAAAAATATTTTATTCTTCTCCCTATCCTAAAGAGAAGGACTTTATTACTTTAATCAATAAAATCTATGAAAAAGATTTATAGCCATGAATAAGAGACACTCTGAAGTACAAAATTATTTCATCTGCTCCCAAGTCTGTAGCAAATTAAAAGCAGAGGCACATAACTTCAAAAAGAAAGCTGCTGTGAATAGAGAGGAGGCTGTGGTCTGAGCGAAGCACGAGACGAGGACTGGGGAAATCGGTCTGCAGGCTTCGTGACCTCGCCATCAATGGGTGCCTTTTAGAAAGCGGCTGCAACTTTTCCAAATCTTTATAATGACCTTTCTATCCCTTTTAAGCATGATGTACAAGAAAGAATACTCGTAACTTGAGAGTTAAATGGAGAAGAGACATAAATTAGTCTGCCACAAGAGTTAAAATTTAGTTTTGTTCTTTTCAAGTTTTTAGAATTTTGCTTGATTGGAGTTTGTAACTTCTAGTTAACGAGAAGTGGATTTCCGTTTTCTCTGTGGTAGAATACTGCTGATGCCTGATCATCACCTCTCTGCGTGTTACTGCTCCTCAAAGGATGTAGATAAAGAGAGCTGAAGTAATTATCTTTGAAAATAGTAATGTAAATATAGCTCTAGTTAAAAATAAAGTATTTATCTGATATTAACTTTGGTGGCCTAGTGGTAAGAAGGTGCACTGCCATCCCTCAGGGTGGAACCACCCTCTCCGGTGGTTCAAATCCACCAGCTTTCTGCAAGAAAAAGATGGACAGTCAATTCCAATGTGATTTACTGCCTCTGAAAACCTGTTGGAGGGTCAGCTATAAGTTGGTTCCAACTCACCAAAACACAATAATAACATCATCATATGCTAAGAGCATCTGCTAGGTATTGTATAACCTGGGTAGTACAACTGATTAATGAACTTGGCTGTAAATCAAAACCCAGAGGTCTTCTGCCAGGCCAATGAGCACACTCACTCACTCAATCTCTCTCTCTGCCTGGAGGCTGCCCCTTCTGATGAGTCTCCCAGGCTGTAAATCTTTTTTCTTTTTTAATACCTTGTAATTCTTTTTTGTTTTTTTTAAATTACACTGGTTTGCCAACAAAGTTTGTATATATTACACTTCACATCAGATCTCCCTGCTTCCCCAAAACATCCCCCACTACACCCATGAAATCGTGTGACCCCATGATTACCTCCCCACCCATCCCCACCACCTGTGCTCGCCCCTTCCCTTAGATCCTCACACATGTTTTATTAGTTATCTATTTCTACAGTAATGGCCTTATGCACTATTTGTCCTTATGGGACTGAGTTAGTTCATGTAGCATAATACTCTCCATTCCCTCTCAAGTTAGGTATTGATTTACAAAATCATTACTCCTGTAAATTTTAAAGGGAAGAGACTGGCCATCTTCATTCCTCAGAGCAGAGCAACTCACGGATTTAGCTCACCAGAGAGGCTCCGTCTTTGGGTTAACAGTGTGACTCCTTGTGGACTACGCCACCAGGACATCAACATAAATCAGTACCAACTCACAAGCAATCGCCATAGTTCGCTAGTCTTCTGAACAGTTTCCAATATATATCCTCAAAACTCTCTAAAAATTCTATTATGTAAGCCAGCTATGCTCCAGTAGGCCCTCAGATTCATTTTCCTTGGCCCTGCATGGCAGGGGAAGGGTAGTCCCATGCTTGGAGGACACATCTCTCAGCTCCCCTGGTGCCCTGACAGGGCTGGTGCTGGCCAACAGGAGGCACCATCAGAGAGGCTCTAGGACATTCCCCAGGTTTCCTCAGCCTCACGGCCTTGTCTGCTGGTGGCTGCATCCTCTCATGTCCAGTCCTCATTAGACAGTCTCTCTCCTAGTCCTACGGCCCTCATTGGGCTCTGTGGACATCATGTCCTCTTCTCACTATATGAGGCCTGGGTGGTCACAGTCATCCAATCTTTTGAGTCTTCACAAACCTCAACATGCCTGGCAGCTTTCCTTACCCTTGACTTAAAGAAATTTTAAAGAATTTTCATATTTGTCACAGCTCTCCGACCATTCTCTCTGTGTTGAAAATTCATAGCTAAATGTGCTTCTCCTAACTCTGAGGGTCCTGACTGAAAACTTCACCCATCAGGATAAATCAAAATGGTTTTTTCCCTCAGTAATTCACCTAGGCTGTTGTTGTAGATCCTAGAGTCAGAGCTGACCCATGGCTGACCCTCTAGCAGGTTTTCAGAGGCAATGTCACACAAGAAGAGTTGAATGTCCATCTTTCTCCCACAGAGCAGCTGCTGGTGGATTTGAACCATGTACCTTTGCATTGGCAGTGCAATTCCTTATCACTAAACCTCCAGAGCTCCCTAATAGCAACACTCTATTTTGTCATATGTCAGATAAGAAGAAACCAATGATTTAGCTAAGTCTCATGAGGCAGAAAAACTGAAAGACAAGATTTGTATACTACAAGTCAGTAGTCTATTCTGTTAATGAGTGAATTTTTAATTTTGTGGTTTTCTGTGCATGGCATTGTTTAAGATAAATAGGATTTCACTATGGTAATTTTGTCAGCCTGGTTATTCATTTTGCACTGAGAAGCCTGACAACATGACACATTTACAGGCAGGTTTAGAAAAAAACACGCTAAGTCTTTGAACCTGTACTGTTCTAGGCAATTACATTCATCACTTTAATCTATTCAGAACTTCAATGAGTCTTTAGCTCTATATCTGTGCAAGAATATGCCATGAGATCTTGGCTCATACAAATATCTTGAGTCAATGTGAATAAAATCTTTATTTTGGCCTATAATTAGCTTTGGTGGCCTAGTAGGTAAGGAGTTGCATTGTTGACCCCAAAGGCAGGCAGTTCGAATCCACCAGCTGCTCCACTAGAGGGGCAATCTCCTCCCTAAAAGGAAATTAAAGGTCTCTGTATGCTTGCCAGAGTGTCAGCTCCAACTCAAAGGTAACAGGATATACTTTAATATATAGCTAAGAAGTAATATTGAACTCAAATCTGTTCCTCTCTGTCAGAAATCAATTAGAAGAAAGAATAATTCTGTGCCCTTTGGAGGTAACAAGAGTAATCAGGAAGAAGCCAGGAAGGATGGAAGTTAATCAGATGACCTGGGTCTGATAATTGGAAAAAGACCATCCTCACAGGGAAGGCAGGCACCCCACAGCAGAGAGCCAGAGACGCACACACCACTTCCTTCTCCTCCACACCCCTGCTCCAAGCTTCTGCTCCTTCATAGGACATCTGACGATGTTTTCCAAATGCTATAAAACCAACCAATAAAACTTTAAAAGAGAGACAGAATTTTAATTTTGGGTGTCATCTGGAGTTTGTTTGCTTGACTCTTGTGCTCTGTTACAGAGGAAAGCTTCAACCTGGGGAAATAAAAATAATTTTATGTGCCCAGAAAAAGACAAGTAAAGTAAAAAAGAAAAATCCCTAAAATTAACACAATAATTTCACTATAAAAGAAATGTAAATGTTTTAGAAATAAGTCATTAAATTCCTGAAGATAATACCTCAACTTGGCAATAGTAAAATACAGTTAATCCATAACTAAAATAATGCATTTGAAACAATATTCAGTTTTACAAACCGTGAGGGCAACATAGCTACCTGGCCTGCTGACTGGAAGAGATTCATATTTATCCCTATTCCTAAAAAGGGTGATCTGACAGAGTGTGGAAATTATTGAATGTTATCATTAATATCACATGCATGCAAAATCTTGCTGAATATTATCCAAAACCAACTGTAACAGTAGTACATCGACAGAGAACTGCTGAAGAACAAGTTGGGTTTAGAAGAGGCTGTGACACTAGGGACATCAATGCCAATGTCAGATGGATCTTGGCTGAAAGAAAAGACTACCAGAAGAATGTCTGTGTTTCATTGACCATGCAAAAGCATTTCACTGTGTAGATCACAACAAACTGTGGCTAACTCTGAGAAGAATGGGAATCCCAGAACACCTGATTGTGCTCATGCCGTCGTTAGAACAGAAGAAACAGTGCCTGGTTAAAAAGCAGGAACGGAGTACATCCGGGATACATCCTGTCTCCATATCTTTTCAATCTATATGCAGAACAGATCATTTGAGAGGCTAGGCTTTATGAGAAATGATGTGGCATCAGAAATGGAGGAAGGCTCATCAATAACTTGCACTATTTGATGATACTATCTTGCTTGCTGAAATTAAGGAGGACATGAGATGTCTTCTGCAGAAGATCAAGGACTACAGTCTTCAATATGGATTGAAGCTCAACGTCAAGAAAATGGAGATTCTCACCAGTGGCCCAATTGGCAGCACCATGATAGATGAAGAAGAGATTGAGATTGCTAACAATTTCAGCTTGCTCGGCTCCACAATCAACACTCTTGGAATCATCAATCAGGAAATCAAAAGACAAATTGGATTAGGAAAGTTGGCTGTCAGGGACCTCTCCAGAAAGCTAAAGAGAAAGGATGCCAATCTAGAGACTAAGATGTGCCTGATTCAGGCCATGGTCTTTGCAATTACTTGCTATACATCAGTGAGCTGGACAATAAATAAGGATGACAGAAGAAGAATTGATGTCTGTGAGCTGTGGCACTGGAAAAGAGTACTGAATAGTGAGGCTTTATGAATAATTGGGGGAGGGGAAAGCAAAAAAAAAAAATCAAAACCAAATCACCACAATGTATTAAGATAAAAACTTGAGTTAAAATGTAGAATTCATTAATTTATATGACAATTTTACTTTTTGGAAAAAAATTAAGGGCCGAGATCAATTCTTATAAAATATTACAAAGCGACTAAGTACACATGACTTACTTCTTAGTTTAACAGAAAAATTGATTACAGAAGAGAGCTCTGGTGGGCTAGTGGTAAGGAGCTGAACCGTCAACCCGAAGGCAGGTAGTTCGAGTCCACCAACTGCTTCTCAGGAGAAATCTGGGTAATGTCCTCCCATGATATTTTCAGCCTCTGAAAATCCACTGAAGGGTCAGTTATGAGCTAGTTCCAACTCAACAGCACATTGAAACTACAGAGAAGAGAGTATATTTAATGTGAAAGATGGCTAGCTCGACTACAATCTGAGGGATGTAAACACACTTTGTTCCATAAATAATTGAGTAAGATGATAGGAGTGATTTATTAAAGCTAAAGATACAGAAAGAGTGATCATACTTTGCTCTTTCCATCTCAGGGAATCTAAAGCTTATTTTATGCTATCATTTCATTACACAGTATATTTTTATAAATGATCATGATTATGGGAACTTAAAATATTAAGCAATCTATATCAACTTACTTCCCTCCCTTGCCCTTCTTAAGTTCCCCCTTCAAATTACTACAAACTAAATTGAGTGTATTATTTTTTTCTTTTGTAAAAGGCTCATAAGTGTGAGGTTTTTGTTTACAATAACATTCTCCTTCTCAAGGTGATGATGAATTGATAATCTAAAAAGTATCTATGAGGCAAGCAATTTATCTTTTTTGATTATGTAGCTTTAAAAATATGATACAAAGCTCCATTAGGCACATTTAATTATGTTTCGATGATTCTGCAGTCCTATGTAGTCTCATTCAAAACTGTTATCAAATGATGTATGAACATAATGCTAACAATAAAAGGAAATGCTTTTTATATTTTGTGCACCCACCAGACTTATCCTATCAGTGTTTTTAGTTATCAATCCTCAAATGCCAAATTTTGTGAATATTTTCCTCCAACATTTTGAAAAGGGAAAAGCAAATCCCTTCTCATTATTTTTTATCCCTCTTTTAGATTTTTCTGTGTTAAAAGAGGATTCCTTCTCGGAGTGTCATTCTCTGATGCTTTGGAACATTAATCAGATTCATAGCTGGGACACAGTCATCAAGAAAAGCACACAGAGATCCTTTGATTACTTCAATTCCTTTTTGCTAGAATGTTCTTCCAGCAATGTCAAATGTATGTATCCATCTCAGAATAGACATTGATTCCAATTAAAAGAAGCAATTCATAACTCCCCAGAGTTGTCAGTGAAAAGAAAGGGGGAAATGCAAAGAAAAGGTAAAAGAAATAAAGAGAAAGAAGAAGTATGACATAAAGAGCTCCATGTGGTAGCTGCTTCCCATTCTGTCTCTTTCCTTACGCTTCTCTTTCTTGGGATTATAATACTTAAGATCAATCAGGACAAATATCCCCGAGTTGCGAGATCTGAGGGTTGTAGAGCGCAGTTATCAAGGACACATGTGTGCTGTTTCAAGGCATCAAGGGCCTGTTCCTTCTCTCCTTTAAAACCCGTGGCCGGACACACATGTCTATTAGAATAAAAGGGGAAATACTAACAATAGCAAGTGCTAACAAAGACATGTAGCAAATGGAACCTTCATATTGCCAGTGGGAATGAAAAACAGAAGAGTAATTTAGAAAGAGAGTTTGGCAATTTCTTCCAAATATCTTACCATATGATCCAGCAATATGTGCAATACTTCTGGGGATTTACTTTATGGAAGTGAAAACTTATGTTCACATAAAAACCTATGTGTGGCAAGTTTTTGCATGATCACTAAAAATGAGAAACAGTCTAAATCTTCTTCAGGGGGGAAACAGATAAACAAACTAGGGAATATCCATACAATGAGCAATACTCGATGGGGAGAAATAAATGGAAGGCATCAGTCGCAGAAGGTCTCAAATAACATCATAAAAATGAGCACATTTATATGGGATTCTAGAAAACATCTCTGTAGTGATAGAGAACAGATCAGTTGCTTGAGAAGGCCAGGGATGGGGTGTGGGGGAAAAGTGTGGTAAAAAGGGACAAAACTCACAAATAACTCAAACTCAGTGTCAAGCTGTCAGAACCAACTCATAGCTGATCCTCTGTTGGGTTTGAACCTCCAGAGGGGCCAGGGTTTTAGGCTGACAGCAAAGTTCCAGTGCTCCACCCACAAGAGGGGAAACAAATAGCAGAAAAGGATAATTTCTTGCTGTGTTGGAATTGTTGTGTGTTCCTATTGTACAAAAAAACCCTCTTACTTTTTTATACTTAAGAACTTTAAAAATAAAGTTAAAAATAAAAAGAGTTTTGGAGAAAAAAAATCTCTGTAATCAATAACAAACTCAAAATGAAAACACCATCTATTCATCATTTTCTCCAGCTCCTACATTTCACTTCATGAATATTCATGGAATCTGCACATGCTAATGGCTCCATTTTCAGACCCAAGAGGAATTACATTATTTGATTGTGTTTGTGTTGGGGTCGGGGGAGGAGGGAGAAGCTGAAACTAGATTAGAAAAAAACAAAATTTCAAATGGCCTTGCCAATATCGTTAAGATTTTAGATGTGTCACATTTCCGGTAAACTTTATATGAGAATCTCACCTTTACTCTGACCCCTAAGGACCAGATAAAGCGGAAGAGCCAGCAGTGAAAGACACTTCCACATTATGTCATGACATCATCACTTTCAGGAATGGGGATCACTGTGGAACAGACGTGTGATATAGTCTGTTAGAGGTGCTCCCTTTCCCAGAAAATAGAGTAACTATCAATTAATGAGTGGACCAACTGTTCTCACAGACAGTCAGTATTCCTTTCCAATGGAAGAATACTCCACTGATCATGCTGGATTTGAAAGAAAATGTTTTGGACAAGCATTAATTTACTCAGTGTCTCATCTTTTAGAAACAGAACAATGAGGTAATCCCTCATTGCACCACCTGCCTATCATGCTTTGATGGTTTGCAGGTAGCTGTGATGCTGGAACTCTTGTCAGCACCCACTTGTCATCTGTGGGGTCAAGTTTCAGCAGACCTCAGACCCAAACAGACCAGGGAGAAAGACCTGGTGATCTCCTTCCAAAGGAGATCATTTGGCTCACAAAAGAATGTTCTCTTGCTTGTCTGTTCTGGATACATCATTAGGAGACCAATGGCTGGAGGAGGATAACAGAGGGTCATCAAGGATGAGGGATGCCCTGGTACAAAGGCCACACAATGGGTTTAAGAGGGCTGGTGACAGGAAGATGACACAGGACTCGGCAAGGTGATGCCATATTGTTAAGCAGCATCACTATGGATAAGAAAGAGTTGACTTGAAGACCATTATCTATCTCTACCTAATCAACTCAAAAGATGAGTTTGTTGTTGTTGCTGTTACAATCTATGCACAACAGCTACCCTAAGCACAACAGCTCTGAACCCTGTCCTATCCCGAGTCAGTCTGTCTCTGACATACCTATTACCCAAATCACTGTATCAGTCCATCTCATCCAGAGTGTTCCTGTCCTGCATTGTCCCTCCACTCTTCCAAGAGTGAAATCCTTCTCCAAGGACTGGTCCCTTCTGGCAATATATCTGAAGTATTTGAGTCACAGCTTCAGTGTCCTTGCCTCCAGAGAGCAATTTGGTTTCACCCTCTCAAGGACAGGCCAGTTTGTTCTCTTGGCCATTCATGGTATGTTCAGTACTCTTCTCTAGCTAAGACACCTAAAAATAGTCATGTCACCAGAAAACTCATCCAAATTTTTAAATCAGAAGTTAGGCAAACTGCTAATTAACCAAAGAAAGAAGAAACCTTGTGCTCTGAAGCTGTGCTAGGCTGGCTGAGGGACACCCCCAGCGTTTCCCCAGACTCCCTGCATATACTGAGGGCTGTTTTGGAAGTGAGAATTGTACCAGCCACTTCCCATGTGTCACCTGTGAGCAAACATAGCTCATTCTGTTTCTCCACAAGAGAAAGGAAGAGGAAGTAAGGCATAGTGACTGGGAGCAGGAGTGATTACCCAATAAACAAAGTTTCATCACAACCATGTGGAACTGTTCACTACTGATTAGTAAGTAAGCACAAGTACATGGGTGTTTACCTTGCTTCCTAGATATCTCATCCCCATTTGGGGCTACAATTTTGAAAAGAAGCTTTGATTCCACAGGAAGATACTCTTGGGTTGAGAGAGAGACATATTGGAAGCACATAATGTGGTTTTAAAAATGTGAGATTATTCTCTACAGATTAATACATAAACACAAGTAAATCTGTGTGTACTTCGCTTCTTGGGTTCAGACTGACTGGAAGGCAGGAATGTAGACAGATGTCAGAGTGGCCAACAGAGCTACCCACCATGCCAGCATCCTTGGTCCATATTTGTGTCATCAAGAACAGCTGCTATCTCCCAAAAGGCAGTTCTGAGGAGTGTGGGCAGCACACTTCTTGGGGGACACTAAGCCAGCTGTACCTTGTGAAGCATCTCTCCTTATTTCAGATCAACTGCCATTATATTGTTGTGTACCATTGAGTCGGAAGTGACCCATAGCTGACCCTCTGGAGGGTTTTCAGAGGCCTTCAATGGCATGGGAGGAGATATCTCATCCTTCTTCTGCAGAGCAGCTGGTGTATTTGAACTGCGTGTCTTCAGGATCTCAGTGCAGATTCTTGCCATTAGGCCACCATAGCTCCATACTGCCATTATACAAATTTTTCTATCCTGTACCTTCACCTGTTGACATCTCTTCATCAATCACATCAATGACCAAGTAAGATAATCACACATAACAGGTTGGCCAATGACCCTCAACTCCAGCTGCACTTGAGAACAAAATCTTAAAAATGCCAGGTGGGGGGTTTGGCCAGCCTGGAGCCAGATGCCACCATTGTAAAGAAACTGCAGCAGAAATTCAACTAGTTTTAAAAATAAAAAATCTTAAAAATGCCAAGGTCAAGGCTACATTGCCATGGGTTGGATTTTGTCCTCCAAAAAAGTCATGTGAAGTCCTAACTCCTGGACCTGTAAATAGGAGTGTTTAGAAAGAGGAGTTTTATTTTGTTAGATTAATGAGATCATACTAGAGTAGTGAAAGTACCAAAGCTAATCCCTTCTGAGTAGAGTCTTCTTAGATATTAAAAAATGGTGATGGAGGGGAGAATACAGAGAAGGAGAGGCACACACAGGCACACAGAGGAGAGATCACATGAGGAAGCTTCTACAAACCAAGAAACACCTGTAGCTGCTGACAAGGCTTAGACGGCCTAGTCTACAGTATAAAGAGACTGTCAAATACAGCCAGAAACACACAATCTGAAGAAGATAAAATTGATGAATGGGGAGGCTGGTCTCTATGAGGAGAATTGTGGCGTCAGGATTGGTGGAAGATCTATTAACAATCTGCATATGCAGATGATACAACCCTGCTTGCTGAAACTGAGGAGGACCTCATGTACTTGCTGCAGAGGGTCAAGGACTGCAGCCTTCAGTATGGACTGAGGCTCAATGTCAAGAAGACAAAGATTCTCACCACTGGACCATCAGGATGGACGGCGAAGAGATTGAGATTGTTCACAGCTTCAGTTTGCTCGGCTCCACAGTCAACACTCTTGGCATCAGCAGCCAGGAAATCAAAAAACATATTGCAATGGGAAAGTCTGCTGTTAGGGACCTCTCTAAAGTACTCAAGAGCAACGGTGTCTATCTGGAGACTAAGGTGCGCCTGATACAGGCCATGGTCTTTGCAATCAGAGAGTTGGACAATGACTAGGGAAGACAGAAGGAGAATTGATGCCTTTGAGCTGTGGTGCTGGAGAAGAGTATTGAATGTACCATGGACTGCCAAGAAAACAAACAGATTCATCCTGGAGAGGGTTAAACCAAGCTACTCCTTGGAGGCAAGGATTCTGGGGCTTCGTCTGACATACTTTGGCATGTTGCAAGGAGGGACAGGTCCTTGGAGAGGGACATCAAGCTTGGGAGGGTGGAGAGACGGCGCAGGAGGGGAAGACCCTCTATGAGATGGATTGATTCAGTGACTGGGGTAATCGGGATGGGTGTGTCAGAGGCAGTGTGATTGGCACAGGATAGAGCAGGGTTTAGGGCTGTTTTACATAGGGTCGCTATGAGTCGCAAATGATTCGATGGCACATAAAGACAACAAACAACAACAACAACATTTATTAAAACGCTTTGCCAACAGGATGAAAAGAAAAACTACATACTGGGAACAAACATTTGGCAATACCATTTCAGAAAAGAGTCTCATAACGAAAGTTTACAGAATATTCCTGGGCCTCTAGAAAAGAAAGTCTAATAATACAGTTACAAAATGGGAAAGACACATGGAAAACCTTTTCACAGAGGAGGACATTTGGATGGCCAACAGACACATGAAGAAATGCTCAAAATCACTGACAATAATACAGATGCAAATCAAAACTACAATGAGATACCATCTTACCCCAGTAACAATGGCAAAGTTTAGCAGGGCAGCAAATAATAAATGTTGGAGAGGATTGGCAAGATAGGAACACTTATACATTGTTGGTGGGATTGTAAAATGGTACATACAACCACTCTGGAAGACAGTTTGGTGCTTCTTCAGAAAGTTGAACATAGAAATTCCATATGACCCAGCTATTCCATTGCTTTGAATATACCCTGAGAAAATGAGAATTGAGGCATAAACAGAGACTTGTACACCAATGTTCATAGCAGCGTTATTCACAGAGAAAGAACATGGAAACAGCCCAAATGCCCAACCACAATGGAATGGATTGAGAAATTACAGTATATTCACACAATGGCATACTACACAGGGAGCAGGAGCAATGATTTTGTAAATTACTACCTAACTTGGGGGGAGGAACTTGAGAGCATTATACTAAGTGAGCTCAGTCTCATAAAGACAAATACTGTATAAGACCATTGTTGTAGAATGAGTATGAGGATCCAAGGAGGGGAGAGAGGAGCAGAGGGGTGATGTTGGGAGGGTGGGGCTTAATCATAAGGTCACATGATTTTATGGGTGGAGGGAGGGTGGGTCAATGAAAGACAATAGAACAGGTAGGAAAAAGAATGTATACAAACTTTGTTGAGCAAACCAGTATAAAAAAAAAAGGAAGGGCCCTTCCCAAGAGCTTGAACCCAGGTTTGGACTTTAGCCTCCCAAACTGGGATAATGAATTCCTTTTCATCACAGCCTCTGACTTTTTATGGCTGTATTAGGTAAATAAGTTACATATCTCCAGAAACACTTTGTTATAAGGGTCCTGGCAGAAGAACTTTTAACCCTCCAATTTGTTCTCATTTTGAGGACCCACAACAAAACAAAACTTTTTATGCTTTGGTTTTTGTTGTGTTTGGGTTTTTTTTTTTTTCAACAAGGTCTAACAGAGTTTCAAAACTGACTTCATTGCAATTCCAAAATCTGTTCCCTACTTTTCCTGCACTTAATGCTATTTAATTTGGTGAGACCTTTCAATGAGTGCAAAGTTAATGTTACTGGACATCTTCTTTTTTTACTCAGTATCTCCTATGATCATATAAAAAAAACCAAAACATGTCTATAAAGTATATTAAAATGTTTAATTTAAGTTTGTTTAATTGGGAAGTCATTTTAACACAGCTAATTTAACTTTTAATTAAGTCCCTTTGAATTCTAATAGCAGATTTTGTATCATATTAGGCAATATTATTATTGTTCTTCTCTCAACTTCAAAGAAGTCCTTCAAATTCCATTCTGGAAATTGTTTTTCTTCCTCACGGTGGATTTCAGCAGCCTTTGTCAGTATTAAAGTCTTAACATAGTCTAGTTGAAAGCTATGGATAAAGAGTTTGATAGAATCAGACACACTTCAAAATAGTCCTATTTCTTCTAAAACTAAACAACCTAAGACTGATGCCATGCTCCATGACTGTATTAGAAGGTCATCAAGATAAGTTACTACAATTAGAGTTGAAAAAGATCTGGGAAAGAAATACAAAATTAGCTCTTTACAAGAACTGTAATCTGCTTAAATGTCTGAAAGGCAATTGTATAAAACATAATGTCAAAGAAGGAAAGTACGGAGGGAATCTGCATAATAAAAAAAGTTTAAATATGAGAATCTATTAAATATATAAACAGTTTGCACTAAGCAGAGGCAGATTCAGGTACAGATACTATGGATGTCTAGCTACAGGCATCCCTGGATGCTTTGAACAGTAAACCTGATTGGCTGTTGATTGAAAGGTTAGAGGTTCAGGTCCACCAAGAGGTACTTTAGAAGAAAGGCATGCTGACCTCCCTCCAAAGTATCAGCCACTGAGAACCCTCAGGAACAGAGTTCTTCCTTGTCCCACAGGCGATTCCCTGAGTCAGAACTGACCTGACAGCAGCTGGTACTGACAGTAAGGTATCAGTCACTAGTTTTCTAAAATGACTCTTTGAATGTCTTTAAGTTGATATAGTTGAAAATAGGGAGTTCTGGTGTCTTAGTGGTAAGGAATAGACTTGTTAACGCACCGGCAAGAGATTCCAGTCCACTAGCTGCTCTGCAGGAGAAAGATGGGTTACCTCCTCCTCAAGATCCACACCCTTGGAAAACCTGCCCAAGAGCTGACTGTGAGTTGGTTCTGACCCAACAGCACATAATAACAACATAGCTCAAAATCAGAGTTTGTCTGTTTAAGATCTAATGTTGTGAAGTGCTGTCAAGTTGACTACGGCTCATATCAACCCTGTGAACAGTGGATCTGAACCTTGCATTATGCTATGCCATCTTCCTCATCCCTGCTACACTAAAGCCCAACGTTACAGTCACTATGTCAGAGAAATAATTCATTTCCCTAAGAATTCTTGGTACAGAAGCAAAGTATTGACAACTATGAATATTAGCAGAAGAATGGGAAAAACAGGATTTCATTCCATTTGCTTTTAGAGATTGATGGTCAAAGAAGTCATCTGCTGCTTTTTGGCCCTTGTCCTGTCCCTGTTTGTAGATCATCATGTGAAAGCCCACAGAAGGAAGGAAGCATCCACCACAATACTTAAAATCATTTCTTTTCCTTTATAGGGAGTATTTGACAAATAATAAAAGTGAAAACTCAAGGGAATTTATAGGATAACTTCTGATAGCTTCATAACTCCTAGAAATATGCTTATTTTCTTTAATCAAAATAAGAACAACTTTGTAAATTTATTCTTTAGCAAGTTTGCCAAAATTTTTCTGAATCATCAGTTGTTTTGCAGCTTAGCATTTTTTTATATTATTATAGGTTTGCATACATTCATATATGTTATGTTTCCTTTATCTGCATTGTATTTTATACACATGTGTATACATTGTTTCATTCATGTACAATTTGTTTTATACAATCATTTCCATGCATCATGGTTTATATAATTACTATTGATCACTGACTTGTATCAACCTGTGTCATCAAGAACCCATTGCAACTTGTGTATCCTTAACTACTTTTTACTTTATTTAAAATATTTTCATTTAAAAGAAATAATTTAAGAAGGACAACTAGTAAAACATTTATGGGGACACAAAGAGGGTAGGGGTAGGAGCAGAGGGGTGAGGATGGGTAGGGGCAAAACAACAGGGGTGTACAGTTCAGTGGGTGGAGGGAAGGGGTGAAGGAAATGGGAAAGTTCCAGCAGGGACTTGAAAAGACATGTAATGATAGTCAAGGTTTAAGAGTAATTGATTTTATAAAAGATAATGCATGAGAACAATTGTATGAAACACAATATGAATGAAGAATAGTGTAAAACAATGTATATGACCTTTGTGAGCAAACGAATATAAAAAACAAAAACAAACACAGTTCTGCTTTGGTACACATGCATTCACTATGAGTTGAAACATGCTTAATGGCAATCGAGTTCATAAAATTGTACAAATGGTAAACGTACTCTGATTCCAAATAATCAGCTCATTTGTAAACTAATGGCAATCTGTACCAATTTCTTACTTCCAGGTATATGTATATGTATTATGCATATGAACTGTAGCTGATGACTGTCAATCTTTTATCTCCTAATGAAATATATAGTAAATTGTTTTGTTGTGAATGGTAAAGACTTGTCTACATAAAAATAATTT
>NW_006399847.1:5998359-6005742 GCF_000299155.1 Elephantulus edwardii
CAATAGGTCATGTGTGGGCTCTAGGTAGTATGGGGATCTCTTGAGATTATACACAAAATTTAATGTATGTTCCTCTTGGTGCCCTTCCTTCCTGCTCTCCCCACTCACACATACACTTGGGGAAATCTCTACCACTTTTAGTTTTAAATGAAGCTAAAATAAGGAATTAAAATCACTGTCCCCTTTTTATTTCTGTCTAATGAGGTAGATTGGAAGCAGGAGTGGCATCCACTTCCTAAACACCATGCCTCTGGAAACTCTATGAACTTTGATAAATGCCGATAGTTGTAGAGGGGCTTCAGGCCTTTTCTTCACGGGTTGTTATGAGTCGTGTTAGACTCTAAGGCAATCAACAAAAACAACAACAATGAGATAGAAGGGCTTCCTAGATGGTAAAATAATGAACTGCATCAGGCAAATAGTCTTTTTTTTTTCTTTCTGCTGTAACAGACTACCACAAACATAGGCACTTAAAAGAATATAAATTTATTTTATTACAGCTCTACGGGGTGGGGATCGGTCTCTCTGAGCTAAACCCAGGTTGTTGGCAAAGCTTGCAGCAAATCTATTTCCTTTCTAGAGATTTCTCATGACTCGTGCTCAGCTCCACGCGTCCTCTTGTTTTCACTATCATAACTTCTACTTCTTTGCTCTGGGCTTCGTGCTTCCCCCACATCAGCACTCCTGTGATTCTCTTTGGAGCTCATCTGGATAATCAATGACCTCACTTTCTTAATCACAACCACTAAGTCCTCTTTGATGTGTAATCTAACGTCACAGGTTCCAGGGCTTGTGCAGCCCCCATACTGCACCCTGGAGGGTTTCAGAGGAATAACAGCTTTCGGCTCTTCCCACACCAACGACGTTCCTTAGATTTGTCAGGAATGACTGGAGCCGGTACTTCCTTAGAGATGATCTGGTCCAGATTCCCTCCAATTCTAGCACCAAGGACATCTGGAAAGCTTATTAACACTCTACTGCTGGGCTCCTCCCCTGCAGTTTATGCATCAATAATTACAGGACAGGGTAAGATAATGCACTTCTAACATACTTTCAGAAAATACTAATACATCACATTTAGAGAATCATTAATACTGATTGCACTCCCTCTTACAATTAATGAGAGGACTAGGACCTTCAGAATTCTGGTGGCCTAGTAGTAAGGAGTTGCGCTGCCAACCCAAAGGCACACAGTTCAAATCCACAGCTGTTCCATTGGAAAAACATCAATAATCTCCTCTTATGCAATGTGCCACCTTTTAAAACCCACCGGA
This sequence comes from Elephantulus edwardii, assembly GCF_000299155.1. Classification (NCBI taxonomy): domain Eukaryota; kingdom Metazoa; phylum Chordata; class Mammalia; order Macroscelidea; family Macroscelididae; genus Elephantulus; species Elephantulus edwardii. Next base: position 5,999,634 of record NW_006399847.1, read on the forward strand.
GAGCCAGCTATGAATCAGTTCTAAATAGACAGCACATAACAGCTGTAAGACCTACAGAAGCTAGGTGATCTACCCAAAGTAGCACAGGGAAGCTAAAGACCTGGGACCTCAGCAAACTCTGATTAGCAGCATTTTAGACTGTATAGCATTTTCTGCAACCTGCAGACTTCAGCACCCGGCCACCCCAAGCACAGAGATGAGACATTGAAACCAGAGGTCAATATTTGTTCTACCTCAAGCACAGAGTTGAGCAAGTGTTTTGCCTTTTTTGTTTTCTTCCTCTACATCATAAATCTCTTGTGACAGTTTTATGACTCTCACTAAAGTATTCTTTTAAGGCAAAGACATTATGTCATCCTTCTGAGAATAATAAGATTATTTCCATGGGGTCACTTTCACAGTGCTCCAACAGTCAAGTACTTTTTCTATAAATTTTCTGAAAATGTTTCTCAAAGCTTCCTGTGTAAGTAACATGTTTTTCTAGCACGTGGCAGGTTCGTCTATTTCCTCCCACAAGAAAATTAGGCCACACACTCCGTGTCACCTGTGAGACTCGGCTGGAACTTGTGTTTCACAAACTCAGGCCAGACTGTTCTCTGAACCTAGTGTTCTACTTGTTCCCAAACTCCCTTCTTTATGTCAGTAGACTCTCTCGTGCCCTCTTAGCTTTCAGCATTTTGGTCTCTCAGCTTTTCAGATTTCTAATCCTGGGAAAAAAAGATGTAAGTTGTCATCTTGCTTAGATCGACAATTAACACCCTTGTTACCAGGAGTCGAGAAATCAAATTCTTGTTGCCTTGGGAAAATTTGTTGTCAACGACCTCTCTAAGGTACTAAGGAGCAACAATGTCAGTTTAAAGACTAAGGTGCACCTGGTTCAAGCCATGGTCTATTCAATCACTTGTTACGCATATGAAAGTTGGACAGTGACTGTGGATGACAGAAGAAGAATCGATGCCTTTGCGTTGTGATGTTGGAGAAGAGTATTGACTATTTCATGGACTGCCAAGAGGACAAATACACCTTGGAGAAAGTGCAACCAGGGAACTCCTTAGTGGCAAGGATGACGAAACTTTGTCTTGCATTCTTTGGGCATGTTGTTAGGAGAGGCCACATCCTCACAAAGAGAACTTATGCTTGGAAAGGCAGAGGGTCGAGAAAGAGAAAAAGGGCTTCAACAGGATGGATGGACACAGTGTCCACAATGGTGTGCTAACGTACATCAGAGATGGTGAATGGCACAAGATGGGGCAAGATCCATGGGGTCACTCCTCATACATACAGTCATACTCTATTTGATGGCACCTTAAAGCAACAGATACCACTCTAATCCTGGATCTGAGTCCAACCCTCCTTTCTGATCACAGCACTCAAATGAATATGGTTTGTCTTGCGGACCCTTGCTTGTGAACAGCTGTCACTGACCCATCTTACCTCAGCTCCAACTCTCAAGTGTCACACTCAGACTCTACTCTTGTCAATGTGTTATTTAAAAAAGTAAGCAAGGCACATTTACAGACGAATGATACACTGTTCAATACCATAACTTACTAAAAAGTCGTTAGGACTTCCCAGCTTTTTTCCCCCTTCTGATCCATTTTCTACTGTTTATTTTTTTTAAAAAATCACAATTATTTATTATATGTTAAACAATTTCATATGACATATGAGTATAAATATACAATCCTAGCTCTGGTGGCCTAGTGTGTAGGGTGAATGCCCTGCTAACCCAAAGGCCTCACCTCTCTAACAGTTCAAATCCACCAGCAGCAACAGAGCAGGAAGATGGGCAAGGGTCTGTATGATTCTCAGCCTCAGAAACCCAATGGAGGAATCAGCCATGAGTTGGTTCAGGCATGAGAACAATGAGTTATTTGGCATATTCTGTCCCAATAACAACCCCCACAACTAGCGCTGCAAAGTGGCATATTTGGCTGTTAGAAGGGTTGTGCAAATCACCTTCCTTCTGGATGCCAAAGACAGAGCAGACAGACTAAACCCTGTGATGGAAAAATGAGAAATAGAGTCTGCCTTGTCAATAGTATCGAGTCTTCCGCCGAGTTTGACTCTCAGATGGCCCAGAGCTAGCTTGAATTCCTGTTCTCCCTCTGGAGGCTCACATCCACCACCCAGGCCAGGGGTCTGCAGCAGCTGTGGGCACAGCGCTTGCAGCAGCACCTCGCCACTGCATGCCATCACCCGCAGCAGGACAACTGCTTGTACATTGTTTCTAAATGTGTAGCAATTCTGCCAAAGGTTAAGTACATTCTCAGGGCTTCATGTCTGCACAAGGAAAAGAGTTGAGCTGTAAAATTAAGTTTCACTGTGCATATACCAGCCATTCTCAAAGTGGCATCCAGAAGTGTCCTCAAAACCCCGTCATGCATGGCTCAGCAAGTCCAAAACTACTTTCTTAATCGCTCATTCTCCTCCTGCCAGAATGAGCAGGTTTTCAGAGCCTGTAAATCCCATGGGACGGGATTGCCCACCTTTCTCTCAAGGAGTAGCGTGGATTTGAAATTCTGGAGAGGTGCCATCTTTGGCTTAGCAGCACAATGTCCTGTGTACCAGGACACCAGAGCTTCCTTAAAAATAAGATGTTATTTGCTCCCCCTCCCCCTTAGTTTCTGATGACTGGTGCCAAGCAGGAAAAGGTCATTGATACAATATGAAATATCACCGTGTAACCAACTATCCTAAGAAACTACCACTTGCTGAGTTTCAGTGCTGAATCAAAGAATATCCAGTTTTCAGAAAAGGTTATTAAGTATACCTCCCTTCTCCAACTACCTGTATATGTAAAGCTAGATTTTCTCATTATACTTCAATCAAAGAAGATATGAAAATAGATTAAAAAAAGCCATCTTCTACTAAGTCAGATATTAGAATAACAAAAAAGTAAAATAATGCCACTTTTTCTCATGAAATTGTGAATAGTTTTTAAAAATATGGCATTTATGTTAAAACAACAGATTTACAAATTATTAATTACTAAACAAGCACTTCAAAATAATCTCTGTTTTCATTTTTTGAATAGTAAAAACTGCTAGATAAATAGATGCAACCTACCTAAACAAATATTCTAGGGGGGGCCCTCAGTAATCTTGAAGACTTTACAGAGTATCCATTCCAAACAGTTTCAGAATGGCTGCTCTTAAATAACTAACTGGAGAGAAAAGGTAACAAATATCCTAAGAGAGCTGTAATTTGGGTCAAGAGCTATACCACTGAAGATGGTAAGAGGCCCAGAAGGGGCCATGTGACAGAACTGGTAAGGGAAAGCAAGTTCTACATAGTAATGTGACACAGGAGAATACATTTACTATGGAAAGCTGCGTAATGAATAAGGATGACAGAAAGATCCATGACTTTGAGTTGTGGTACTGGAGAAGTGTATTGACTATCCCATGGACTTGTAAGAGACATTTTTTAGAATAAGTGCAATCAGAGTCCCCCTTAGAGGCAAGGATGCTGGAATTTTGTCTCACATGCTTTGGGCATGTTGTCAAGGGGGGTTTACTCCCTAGAGAGAAACATCATGCTAGGATAGGTGGGGAGTGAGAGAAAGAGAGGAAGACCATCAATGAGATAGACTGACAATGAGATGGATTGTAATGCTGGGCTTGAGCATATTGAGGACATTAGCATTGTGAGGATGATGCAAGAGAGGGTAAGGTTCAGATCTGATATTCATAGGGTTGATTTGAATCACAGTCAACTGGACAACATCTAATAACAACATTGGAGGAAAATAGACTTGAGTTCAAGTTCTGACACCATCTGAATAAATTATTTGATTTCTCTGAGCCACGATGTCCTTATCCTCAAAATAGATTTCAGAGTTTCTAAGTGACAGGACTCTTAAGAGCAAGAGCTGTCACTCAGTAAGCAAACAAGAATCAGAACCAGATATAATAGTATACACAGAAAACCCCAAAGACTCAACCAAAAAACCCTGTTCCAGTTAGTAGGCCAATTTTTGTAGAGTGGCAGGGTATAAAATCAATATCCAAAAATCAGTGGGATACCTCTACAGCAAAAAAGATAACTCAGAGAAGGAAACCAAGAGAGTATACTATTTACAATAGCCAACCACATATTGAGATACTTGGAAGTGAACATAACTAGAAATATAAAAAATCTACATGAAGAAGACTATGAAACATTTCTGCAAGATTCAATAAAAGACCTAAAAAATGGAGAAATGTGCCCTGTTCATGGATAGAAAGACTCAATATTGTGGAAATTACAATCCTATCAAAAGCAATCTACATATTTAATGCAATTGCAATAGATACCAAATTCATTTTTTAAGAGATAAAAAGGGAAATTGTCAAGCTTATTTGGAGAGGCAAGAGACCCTGAATAAGGAAAACACGTCTGAGAAACAAAAATGAAGTGGAAGGCGTAACCCTCCCTGACCTCAAAACCTACTATACACAGTGGTAGTAACCAAAACAGCATGGTACTGGTACAATGGCAGGCACATCGACCAATGGAACAAAATTGAGAACCCAGAAATAGACCCAGCTATCTCTGATAAACTGATATTCAACAGAAAAATAAAACCTATCAAATGGTAAATGACAACCTTTTCAACAAATGGTGTTGGCAAAACTGGACAGCCACATGCAGAAAGTTGAAACAGGACCAATATCTCACACCAGACACAAAAATCAACACAAGGTGGATCAAAGACCTGGAAGTAAAGCCCCAAAATATAAAGTGCATAAGAGACAAACTGGGATCAAGCTTAGATGTCCTAATGGTATGGTATAAAGAGACTGTCAAATACAGTCAGAAATGTACATTGTGAAGAGTATAAAATTAATGAGTTCAACAGTGGTGCTGCGGAATGCCCAGCTAGCTAAGAACTACAGATAAAAATATTTTAACAAAGGATCATCTGTTAACAAAAAAATAAAAAAAAATTAATGAATGGGACCTTCGAAAGATTAAATTCCTGTGTGCATCAAAAACATTTTCCTTCAGGGTGAAAAGAAAATCTACCAACTGGGAATAAACATTTGGTAGTACCACCTCAGACGAAGGCCTTATAACAAAAGTTTACAGAATACTGGGTCTCCACAGAAAAAGACTGATACAAAATGGGCAAAAGACATAGAAAGAATTTTCAAAGAGGAAGATACTTGGTTGACCAACAGACACATGAAGAAATGTTCCAAATCACTGGCAATAAGAGAGATGTAGATAAAAACCACAATGAGATACCATCTCACCCAAGTCACAGTGGCAAAGTTTAACAGGACAGTAAGTAATAAGTATTGGAGTGGGTGTGGAGAGATAGGAACTCTTCCCCCACCCCCCCTACAACCAGGAGAAGATAAAAAAGATGAATGGGATCTTCTAAGAATCAAATCCCTATGCACATCCAAAAACTTCTCCAACAGGGTTAAAAGGGAAGCTACAGACTGGGAAAAAGTGTTTGGTAATGACATATCAGATAAGGGACTTATATCCAGAACTGATGCTTTTGGCAGAATATTAAATGATCCAGGAAGTATTAAAAGGAGATAGAAAGAAAATATTGAGTCACTATATCGAAAGAAATTGGCAAACACAGAAGAATTTCATGAAACAACATGTGAGCAAGAGCCTATGGTGATGAAAGAAGAAGTTCAGGCTGCTTTGAAGGAAATGGTAAAAAATAAGGCCCCAGGAATAGATGGTATGTCAATTGACCTATTTCAGCTAACAGATGCTGCCCTGGATGTGCTCACCAAGTTGTGCCAAGAAATCTGGAGAACAAACACTTGGCCAACTGATTGGAAGAGATCTAGATTTGTTCTCATCCCAAAGAAAGGTGATCCATCAGACTGTGGAAACTATAGAACAATCTCATTGATTTCACATGCAAGCAAGATTCTACTAAAGATTATTCAAAAATGACTGGAATAGCACATCAGCAGAGAACTGCCAGAAGTCCAGGCTGGGTTTAGAAGGGGTCGTGGTACTAGAGATATTATAGCTGATGTTAGATGGAACTTAGGTGAAAGCAGGGAATACCAGAGGAATGTATATTTGTGTTTCATTGACTATGAAAAGGCGTTTGACTGTGTGGATCATAACAAACTGTAGCTGACTCTGA
>NW_006399847.1:6007081-6034310 GCF_000299155.1 Elephantulus edwardii
GTTATGGCTTTGTTCACAATAGCAAGGAGTTGGAAACAACCTAAGTGCCCATCAACAAACGAATGGATAGAGAAGCTGTGGTATACACACAGTCACAAAAGGACAAATACTTCATGTTGCCACTGTTGTAAAACAGGACTGACATTGGGGTTGGGAGGAGACTGAGAAAGATGGGTTCAATAATGTATAATGCATTGAAACAGATAAGGGAGAAAACTGTTTAAAAGGGATATGTGATTAGGTATTTTTGTCATGACAGGAGTCAAGAGTGAAGGCTGCATAGTGGAGTAGACCTGGGGGAGAGTTTGTAAAACAATGAAAGAATTTTTCTTTTACTTTTACAAGAGGGTAGTGTAATGGGGTTGTGAGGGTTGAGAGGGGAGAAAAGTGCAAGAATGAATTAATGGAAACCCCAAGTGTCTGTAAATTTTCATTGAAATTAATAATAAATAAAAAAATAAAACAAAAGGAGAGATAGGAACTCTTATATACTGCTGGTAGGATTATAAAATGTTACAACCACTCTGGAAGGCAGCTTCCTCAAAAAGGTGAACATAGAAAGTCCATAAGACTCAGATATTCCGCTGCTTGGAATATGCCCTGAGAAAATGAGAATTGAGGAATAGAGACTTGTACACCAATGTTTATAGCAGCATTATTCACCAACGCAAGAACATGGACACAAGCCCAAATATCCAATCACAATTAAAAAGATTGAGAAATTATGGTACATTCGCATGATGGAATACTATGCAGCGTCCAGGAGAAATGATTTTGTAAATTACTACCTAACTTGGGAGGGACTGGAGACCATTATGCTGAGTGATCTAACTCAGCCCATAAGGACAAATACTGTATAAAAATCATTATTGTATAATGAGAATGAGGATCCAAGGGAGGGGGAGGAGGGAAGCAGAGGTGTTGGTAGTTAACCATAGGGTCATACAATTTGGGGGAGTGTGAAGGAAATGAGAAAGATTCAGTGTGAAGGACAATGTATTTCAACTTTGTAAATAAACCAGTTTAAAAAAAAAACAGAACCATATTTTTTTACAAATAACAAGCAACACTCATCCTACAGTTACTTGCCAACTACAGCCTCTTCATTGAAGTATTTTTTTAAGTGTACTATGCATTTTTTTTCTTCATACAGAAAAACATTTATAAAAAATTTTGACATGGTATATTTAAGAAACTCCTTAACAGGGTGATGAGTACATTTGGCAAACAAGCATGCAAGGCACACACTATTTGTATGTAAAACATATGTAAAAATATGGAATTTCAGTTGAGACAACAAAGGATCAATTCTAGGGCAAACTGCTCAAGAGAAAATAAAAATCTTGGTGGAGACTTTTTCAGATGAGCACTCAAATTTCTGCATTACTAGACCCTGGATACAATCAACCCACTGTGTCATTTGCCTGTATGTTTCAACCTCAACTCAGTATTTAGTCCTTTAGAGACACATAAACATTTTGGAACTCATTGACAAGAGCTCATCTCCCATCCCCTTAAAAAGTATACTAATAAATGTATATTTATAATATTCATTTTTCTCCCTGTCTCCTAAATATGTGTGTGTTTAATATAGAAATTAAATGTTGTTTATATAGAAGTTCAAGGACTGCAGCCTTAAATGCAGAATGAAGCTCAACATCAAGAAAACAAAGATTCTCACCACTGGGCCAATTGAAAGCATCATGATAGATAGTGAAGAGATTGAGATTCTTAATAGCTTTAGTTTGCTTGGCTCCACAACCAAAACTCTTGGTACCCATATCAGGAAATAAAAAGACAAATGCTTTGGGAAAGTCTGCTGTCAGAGGCCTTTCCAAAGCACTGAAGAATAACATCAGTGTGGAGACTAAGGTGAACCTGATCCAGGCCACGGTCTTTGGAATTACTTACTATGCATCAGAAAATCTAACAATAACTAGGGATGATAGAAGGAGACTTGATGACTTTGAGCTGTGGTGTTGGAGAAGAGTGTTGAATATACAATGGACTGCCAGTAGAATGAATAGGTTAGTCCTAGAGAGGGTGAGACCAGGCTGCTACTTGGAGGCAAGAATTCTGAAGCTTCGTCTGACATACTTCGGACATGTTACAAGGAGGGACCAGTCCCTGGAGATGGACGTCATGCTTGGGAGGGTTGAGGGACAGTGCAAGAGAGGAAGATTCTCGATGAAAAGGATTGATTCAGTGACTAGGGTAATAGGAATAGGTGTGTCAGAAACAATAAGATTGGCACAGGTTGTTGTTGCTGCTGTTATGTGCCGTCGAGTCGCTTGCGACTCATAGCGACCCTATGTACAACAGCCCTAAACTTTGCTCTGTCCTGTGCCAATTGCACTGTCTCTGACACTCCCATCCCGATTATCCCAGTCACTAAATCAATCCACCTCATAGAGAGCCTTCCCCTTCTGCGCTGTCCCTCCACCCTCCCAAGCATGATGTCCTTCTCCAAGGACAGGTCTCTCCTCACAACATGTCCAAAGTATGTTAGATGGAGCCTCAGAATCCTTGCCTCCAAGGAGCCACCCGGTTTAACCCTTTCCAGGACAAATCTGTTTGTTTTCCTAGCAGTCCATGGTATTCTCAATACTCTTCTCTAGCTCAAAGTAGGCCACCAGAGCTCCTCAGAGAACCCATAGGTAGGTGGTTCAAATCCACCAGCTGCTCAGAGGAAGAAAGGAAGACAATCTCCTCCCATATAATTTACAACCTCTGGAGACCTTCTGGAGGGTCAGCTATTAGCCACCCATTCAAGAATAATGAGACAGAGACTATCTACCTATAGCTATATTTTTAAACTTGTTAAAAATAGACAGTAGAAGAATTTATTAGTGGCAGCTGAAGAAAAAAAAATCTAAATTTTAAAGACGGGTACAATATCAGAATTTTTCAAAAGGAAATTAGATGACATGAAAATTATGTAATAAAAATGTAAGCTTCCATTTACAAAATAGAAAACACTGTAATTCTAGATTAGAATATCCCTAATTCTTTTGTATAAGATTCTTATTTTGTTACACCATCAGGAAATTGTATTGGAAGCCATTCAACTTGGGTTTTAACTCTAAGTTTACTATTACAAGATCTCAATTTGTTTTGTGTAAGTACAGAAAACTGTACCTAAAGCCATGACAGCTGAAATTTCGCTATATAAACATGTATTTAGATAATATAAAAGTACACATGTCCCCAGATTACATAACCAACCTTCATGAAATCACTTTATTAAGTTTTGGTTTTGGTTTGCCTTCTTTAGGAGTACCATTCCGCTGCTGTCTCTGTATACCCACAGCAATTTTTTTTAAAACCAAAAACTTACACTAGGTGGAGCCCCTTTCCTAAGATTTGGAGTGATGTAAAAGGGAAAAGGAAAGGAAAACACTTAACAATTAAAAGCAAGTTTATGAAATTGCTGATATTCTTTCATTTTTATAATGGATCCTCAAACTCTACAGTGTTACCCGGACAGGAAACCTTTCATTAATTAACTGAAACCATTAAACTAGTACTACTCATTAAATTTGCTCTCAGGGAAACACAAGTAGAAAAGCTGTGAGTTCCAGGGCAGACATTAAATCCTTCTCTAGAAGAACAGGGCAGCAGAAAGAGGGGATAAATCTTGTCTGACACTTTGAAAATCTTTTCACACTGTCAGTTCTGTCCTGTATCTAAAGTGGCCATGCTATTCAGATAACTCACTACAATTCACTTAAAGATACACTTTCATGAAAACATACTAAAGAACCTTTTTTAAAATGTCAGCACACTAACAAAATGCAAAACATCCAAGAACATTCAAACTTCTTTAGGGTCCTAGATGGGGAAATGCAGGAATCTCTGCATTAAGCACGTAGGCTATCTGGGGAGGGTGGGGCTCCAGATCTACTGTTAAAAACAGGTTTTAACTGAGCTCTGGAGGCACAGTTGCCTGGAGCTGGAGAAGCAGATAAGACCTGTGAGATAACACCACCAAACTCAGAATCGGCCAGCACTGCAGGAGAAAACAGCCCTATCTCTCTGCAACTCTGCTGTGCTGGCTGCTTCTCTGCTATCTTGCTTTGGAACCCAGGGCACTCAAAATACAAAGTACAAAGCCACAGCCAGGATAACCCTTGCCCGATTCCTAAGCGCTTTCGCTGACATACTGTACATTTGCCAATTTTCTAGGCAATAAAGATTTGTGGGGTATTTTCCCCTCTTTGAAACTGAGGCAAAATCCTAGGCCTGGCAAGACAGTTCTGCTGACAGCTGAATTACGTGGCAGAGTGTGACCTTTGTACAAGCAGCAATCACTAATCTCAATAACTTCTTTCCCAAGTCCAAGACACTGGTTTAAGTAGGTAGATAAGCATGAAAGACATTAAAATTATCCCAAGCATCCAACTCCATACCTCAATAAGGCTTTCTGTCAGTGAAGTAATAACAAACAAAATACATTTCAGATGTGTTCTGAATTCTTTCCTTTGAAAAATAATTACTACAACCAGATTCTTACTCTGAATTACAGGGCTCTGTTTCTGAAAAATCAGTCAATATAAAGTTACCAGGAGTTGGAATCAAATGAACAGCAACTGATGTTTGTTTTACTATAAATAATGTATACAATAAAAACTATTAGAATAAGAATACCACTTGAAAGTTTAATCTCTGAGAAAAGAGGTGGATCATTTAAAAAAAGACAAATTGATATATAGGACCTGTGGCTTTGTCCTATGAAGTTAAGTATTGGCTAAAATATAGACTATAAATTTGGCAAGCTTGCATCAGAGATCTGGACAATGACAAAGGATGATAGAAGGAAAATTGATGTCTTTGATCTGTGGTATTGGAGAAGAGTACTGAACTGCTGGGAGAACAAACTAATATGGACTGCTAGGAGAACAAACAGGTTTGTCCTGAGAGGGTGAGACCAGGCTGCTCCTTGAAGGCAAGGATTCTGAAGCTTCATCTGACATACTTCGGACATGTTTCAAGGATAGAGCCGGTTTTAGGGCTCTTGTAACATAGATAGTGTCGCTATGAGTCTCAGGAGACTCGATGGCACATAACAACATCTCAATATATAGGCGCTCTGGTGGCTTAGTGGTAAGGAACTGCACTGTCAACCCAAAGTTAATGCGATTTGAATCCACCAGCTGCTCTGTGGGAGAAGGATGGGCAATCAATCTCATCTCATGCAATTTACCGTCTCTGAAAACTCACTTGAGGGTGAGCTGTGGGTTGGTTCTGACTCAATGGTACATAATGACAACAACAATGGCATCCCCATATATAACTATGTTCATTATCTTTAAAACTGACAAAGGCTTCATGTAAAATTTCTTTTCTATACTCCTTACCAAATTCTCATATTGATGGTAAAACAGCTTGATCTTTTGTTAAGATTGCATGGAATTTTCCAAACTTTTTTCACATGGATGGGAAAGGGGAAGTAACAGATCCTGTCACAGAGAAAACACTTGTTAACACATTTTCCCCTAAACATGGAATTTTCCTCAATCCCTCCTGCCAGTATTGTGCCATTATTAAAAACAAAGCCAAGAATAATTGAAAGTAAAGCTTATATTCAAATAGTGAACTTGGGTGACACGGTCAGAAGGGAGTAGCGCTGGCTCTCCGGCAGTTTGAAGCCACCAGGAGCTCCTAGGAGAAGGATGAGCAGATTCCTTCCGTGCAATTTACAACCTCTAAAAACCTGCTGAAGGATCAGCTAGGAGTTGGCTCAGACTCTAAGGCAATGAGTGAGTATATTCAAAGTGTGTCTCTAAAATGCAGACTTCCTAAGCACCTCACGTCCACTTCTTATACCTTCTGTGAGAGACAATGCCTTCAATCCGAAGGGTCAATAGACAGACAGATCTGCTGTCTGTCCTCCCTTGTCAGCTCTCATCTAACAACTTGTGCAGTGAGGTTTTAAATGTAAGACTTTTGGACTGACAGGGTAATGGTTGATACAGAAAGCTACAATGAAAATAGATCATAGAATAAATTCCTTCAGCTTATGGTCTCATTCTCTGTGTGCCAAGGAGAGAACGTGATGAATCAATTGTTTTTCTTTTGCTGACACTCAGTATTGGTCCTAAGTACAATTTCTTTCTAAGCAAAATAATGTTTAACTACTTCCTTATCATCAACACTGCCTCATAAGCATAATTTAGAACTTTGCTATTGTAATTCAGTGTGTATCTTGGTGGGTTTTTTTCTGCTCTCTTTTCACTAAACTTCCATCAGATAGACATGATGTCTTAATTCAACAGCACGCTCATCATTTTGATAATTAAAGACAAGGTGGGAGAAACAAAGGGCTTGCGTATACATGGAAGTCATTAGTGGTGGAAAGAGATGACTGACATTTTCCTTTAGACTCAAGGAGAATCAGCAGGCACATATCTAAACTTCCGCTGATCCCAGAGCAGGCGAGGGGCGTGGAAGGCCTGAGGAGAAGATGATCATCAAACAGGACAGAGGAGGCAAGGTGTCCACAGGACTGCAGACCCAGCCCTGGGATTGCAACACAGCCCTGGCTTGGGGACTTTGTTCCCCTCCAGGCACCCAGCCAGAGTCTCCAAGGTCATTTTACTTTTCAACTCTGGGAGTAGAATGAAGGAGGAAGAATTATGATTCTAATTTCAATGGCAGCTAGTGGTTTTGATAGGATGTGTCTCCTTCCAATCCAATAGCATCGTGAAATGGGCAAATGAGAACTTGGCTATCTATAATGGGGATATGGGGGATATGAAGGCATGAAGCATGACGTAGCTGGCTTGCATGCTTTCACAAACGTAGTTATTAGTAAGATGATTTCAAGGGGAGGGGGGACCACAATATATATTAACGAAACACAATGTAAGTGAAAGATAGTATAAAACACAATGCACACAACACAAAAAAACTTAGAGAATCTTGGGTTTTGCCAAAAAAAGTAAACAACAGTAGTAGTGTTTCTTGGAAGGACTCAAGTCAAGAGGTTCAGTGCTCTGCTTGGGGCATCTCATTCCCAAGCATTCACACTCTCACTTGCACTCATACATGCTCATTCACATCCACTCGCACTCAGTCACACACACACACACACACACACACACACACATATCCCTAACACCCCCCCACACACACACACACACATCACCTCAATGTGCCCTTTCCCTGGTGCATTGCACTCCTGCAGGTTTCAGGATCATTTGGGGGTCAACTGTTTAAACATTCATACCTACCAATGATTTGACACCTCCTTATTGTCTAACATACTCGCTACTTCATGTCCTCCTCTTACCTCCAATTTCCCAAATCCACAGTCAAAATGTCCTTACATTAATGTCACATAAGTTAGGTACCTATATGGTGGACACCATACTGTACCACCCAAAACCTCTCACAGCACGTGAAATTTGTAAGGCTCCAGCTTTAGAAGCATTGCCAGGAGATAGCACTCAGCTGTAGGCCTCTCTCGGGAATGCCTCCCCCACAGAAAAACTGCCTCATCTAAGTCATCCTCCTTTTAGGGGCAGTCATATCCAAAATATCTTCTGAGATGAAAATGCCTTTGATCTAGTCACAGGCAACCTGTGGGAAGCTGTCTCAACTCCCCATAAGGTAGACAGAGGCAACACAGCTCAGTTGCTCTCTGACCAAACCCACTTTCTCCTATGGTGCTAGTCCTAAGCGCTCGCCCTAATAAACATTGGTGGTCAATCTCCATTTCATAATCTATTTCACAAAAAAATGACCTGTGACTGTCTGCCAACATTTTGGTGTTAAGGATATTAAACAAAACAAAACAAAACTCCAAAACAACCAACTAAACAAAAAACCACCCCACAAAAACAACCTCTTAAAAACATTGTCTTAGAGTTGAACTGGCTCATAGCTGACCCTCCAGAAATTGTCCAGAGACTGTAAACCCCTAAATCAAGACTCATACCAGAGGGTACTGCCCAGCGAGCTGCCAGTGGATTTGAACTGTCTGCCTTTGTATTGGCAGAAGAGATCCCTATCTACTAGGCCACTGGAGTTGTGGTTGTTATTGTTAGGTACCACAGGCCAACCACGATTCACAGCAATATGCTTGAGCCCACTGTTGCAATTATGGTCAGTACATTCTGTTGAGGGTCTTCCTCTTTTTTGCCAACTGCCACCTTTTTCCTAGCATGCTAAATTTCCAAGGTCTGGCCTCTCCTGACGACATGGACAGAGTATATGAGACAAAGTTTCACCATCTATGTCTCCAAGAAGCACCCTGGCTTCGTTTTCTGAAATTACATTAGCCGTTAGAGATGTTCAAGTCAAAACCATAATGAGGTATCATCTCATTTCAGCATTAACAGCAAATATAAAAAAAGGAAAATATCAAATCTTGGTGAGGAGAGAGATGGCTCTTGTTGTTGTTGTGTACTGTCAAATTGGAACTGATTGTCCACCTTCTCCCTCAGAACAGCTGGTGAATTAGAACCTTGTGCCTTTGCACGCCAACTCCTTACCACTAAGCCACAAGAATTCCCTGCTGGAAAGTTTGTAAAATGGTACAACTTCTGTTGAAAACAGTAGGTCACTTTCTTGAAAAGTTGGTAATGAAAACATACCACGTGATTCAACAATCAGGATATGTTGGTTTTTATGAAAAAATCAGAACCCGGCCCATAGTTGACCCTCCAGTAGTTTTTCAAAGGCTTTTAATCACACAAGAGATTGCCCAACCTTCTCCTGCAGAGCAGCTGGTGGCCTCGAACCACTTTCCTTTGGAATTACAGTACAGCTTTTTGTCACTAGGCCAACAGAGCTCCCTAATCAGGACATGTTGTTATGTGCTGTTGAGTTGCTTGCGACTTATAGCAAGCCTATATACAACAGCCCTGAAACCTGTTCTATCCTGTTGTCTATCTATTGACTCCAATATGCCTACCCTCACTACTTTAGTCACTGTATCAATCCATCTCATCAATGGTGTCCCTCTCTTTCTCTGTCCCTCCACCCTTCCAAGCATGATATTCCTCTCCAAGGACTGATCCCTCCTTGCAACATGCCCAAAGTATGTCAGAATCTTTGCCTCCTAGGAGCAGGCTGGCTTCGCCATCTCTAGGACGAACCTGTTTGTTCTCCTGGAAGCCCATGGTATAATCAAAACTCATCTCCAACAACACAGCTCAAAGGCATCAAGTCTCTTTCTAATCAGTATATAGAAATTATAAAATGAGATAGCATATCACCCCAGCAACAAAAGCAAAGTTCATTTCAATAAGATCACCTCACCTCCTGCTGTCCAGTTGGAACAGACTCATAGCTAACCCTGAAGTGGGTTTCTGAGGCTGTAGATGTCATGAGAAGAGATTGCCCATGTTTCTCCTGTGGAGCTGCTGGTGGATTCGAACTACCAGAGATGTGCAGCCTTTGGGTTATAGACAGCTCCCTACAGACTGCCACTAGTGTTCCCTTATATACTGAGGTATTTAAAAACCAAAATGCAATGTTATTAAAAATGGGTGACCCTGGAGGACATTATGCTGAGTGAAACATCTCAGTCTCAAAAGGGTAAACACTGTATGGTGCCACTGTTGTAGAATGAGGCTGGAGTGGGAGTAAGATTGAGAAAAACTAGATAAATTATGTATACTGTGTTGAAGCTGATGAGGGAGAGAACAGTTTAAAAGCAATATATTTTAGGGCATTATGATTATCATTAGAGTTCGAAATGAGGGTTGCAGAGTGGAATATACTCGGGGTGGGGGTAAGGGTGGGGGAGTATGGGGGGATTATATATCAATAAAGGAGTTTTTCTTTTGTTTTTCAATAAGAGCAAACTGGGGGTGGGGTGGACGGGGAGAAAAGTGCAGCAATGAATGAATGGAAATCTGAAATCTCTGTAAATGTTCATTGAAATTAATTAAAAAAACCACACCAACCCCCCCCCAAAACAACAGCAACAACATGACCTAGCCAGTCACACCATCGACTCCTTCACCCACTTAAGAGTTATCATATGAGACTAAAAGTGAGCATAAAGAACATTATAAGAGAACGAAATCTTTTTATTTCACGTCCAAAAACATTTATAAGCTTTATTACTTGATTATGACCAATGGCAGTCACAGAAATGATTGGCTCTCACCAGGCCACTGTTGTCCCTTGGTAGATAAGCACTTCTGGGAACAATACAAAATTGGGAGGTATTTAAGAAAAGACAGACACAACCAGATTTAGAGTCTAATGCCAAACAGAGGGTGGAATAAAAATCAAGAGAGAGGTTGGGAATCTGTCGCAAAACCCACATGCAGCTTTGAAAGGATCTGCGCATGCTTTCCACCCCCAGTCTCCATGTGGTCAGTTCCAACTCAAAGTGACACCATGTTTGTGGGAGGGCTTCAACAGTAGGTGCTTCAGTAGATTATAGGGCCTTTCTTATAAGCTGCCTTTGGGTAACTCAAACCTCCAACCTTTCAGTTGGCAGAAGAGTACTTTAAGAGTCTGCACCACTCAGAGACTATGTACAAATCATCCTCCTGGCTTGAGAAGTAGAACCAATCCAGAGTTGACCCTCCATTGGGTTTCCCATGCTGTAAGTCACATCAGGGGAGACTGTTCATCTTGCTCCTACATAGTCATTGATCTTAGAATCATTGATTTGTACCATCAGAGAGGTATGGCCTTTGAGTTAGCAGTTCAGCTCTCTCTGGACCAGGTTACCAGAAGCTCCCTCATGTATACTGAGCAACTGGCAATATCCGCATTCTGGTGGAACACATGTATCACTTGGCTCCACTAGTTCCCACACTTGTCATTGGAATTCGTAGTAAAATTCAAGTCAGGCAAGCTGGCCGACCAAAACAGCTCTTTCCTTTTCATGTCTCTTATTTTTTTTTTAAATTTTTTTTATTATTATTTTGTGTGCGTGTACCGTCAAATCAGATCTGACTGGTACAGGAGGATATTGTGCCTCCTTCTCCGGCAGAGCATCTGGTGGATTCGAACCGTGTTCCTCTGGGATTGCAGTGCAGCTTCTTGCCACTAGGCCACCAGAGCTCCCCCCATGTCTCTTATTTTAAGAAAGGCCTTATTAGTCCACTAATAAAGCAGAAAATTTGCTATTAAAAGACTGGTGATTCAATCTAGAAGCCCTAACACTTAATAATGAATCAAAAAAAACCCATGAAACCTGCAGGTGGAGACTGTTTGCATGTAGGGAAAATGTTAGAATCTATTAAACTGTTCCTCCTAAACTATTAGTCTGAAGCAAAAAACCAAACCCTCTGCTTTCAAGGAGTTATAGCAACTCTCCGTTGGATTTCTCAAACTGTAAATCTTTACAGGAAGCTGTCTTACACACTCTGCGTGGCTTTTGGACTTGACTTGCCAAACTTTCAGTGGGCAGCTCAATATATATGTAACTTAGTCACCAGAGCTCCTATATTACTACTAATCCTACTACAAGATGATTATGCTGGCAGACCCAAAGATGCCAACCTAATTAGAAACAGAAATTCTTTTAGAACAGAACACCCCCTACTAACGTGTCCTTTACCATATGTAAGCTCTTTTGGAGCTCTACTTCTGGGGGTCTAGTTGGTAACTTGTTGCACTGTTCACCCAAGGTTTTTGCTTAGTTTTCTAGTTTCCCTATTGCCGTCACTACAGAATTGTCACTTTCAACTAAAAATGAATTTCACAAAATGGTCAGATACAAGACAAATTTAAAAGTCCACAATGAAGATGGGAGGGACCAAAATTCTATCCTTGAAGATGCAGAAGAGTAAAAAACCTTAGTAAACTGGTTAACAGGAAGTAAGCCATTAGGATCATCAGCATAGAAAACGATTTATGAACAGGACCCTACAGTCAGACCACAAGGTGAAACCAGATCTGTGGCTTGTAGGAGGGTGAAGCTCTCAGTTTGCTCACACATGAAATTAGTACTGTCAGTTGCTCTTGAGCACCTACTCTCCTGGCATCTCTGTGCACAAAGGTATCAGACTGTTGGGATCCACAAGGTTTCATTGGCTAATTTTTGGAGGTAGCTCTCTAGACCTTGTTTCCTATTTTAATCAGAAAGATACGCTGAAATCTGTTTGACATCAGAGAAACACTTAGGCCTCCGTTGACAGATTAGTGGTGTCTGTACATGGTGACTTAACAGCAAGTAACAACACATGACGGATTAGTTAGAATTTGCACTCGGGTGTCATTGGTTGAACTGTGTCCCCTCAGGTCACGTGTTTACTTGGAAAGATCCTAGGGAGCTCTGAGGGTGTAGTTCACCATGAGTAGTGCTGCTCATCCAAAGATCAAGATGCTTCATGATTTGAATCCACCAGTGCCTGGCTCCTTGGAGCAAAGGATGGGCAGTCTCTTCCCACTGCGATTTTCAGCCATGGAAATGGCTGGAGGGTCACTGTGAGTTGGAACTGACTGGAGAGCAGTGAGTCAGAGTTTAAATTGGAAATGCCTTGATTCTGTTTTGGAAGTAAAGATTTAAGGCGGCACTTACATCATGATCTTTCCATAATCTGATAAATCAATCAATTGTAAGAAGGTTAAGGATGCAACACCCTTAATCCTGCCATAGCCCTGGATCTCATGTGAAGAGAGTTTTCAGCACTTTTTAGTTCACTGGAGATAAAAGCGAGAGATTAAGTAGAGTGAGAAACTTCAGCACTTCCAGGAAAGAGAAGCCGGAAACAGAAGGTCCCTGTGCTGGCAGTTTCTTTAATCTAGGAAAAGACTGATGTTAAGACATGACGATCTCTCCAGGGAATGCCAGGCCCACAGACACTGGAAGGAAACTAATAACACTTTATCCCTAAAATCTGAGCCAACTTGAGAGGAAGCCTTTAGATAGAGCTGGCATTATGAATCTGGGCTTCTAGCTTTCTAAACTATGACAGAATAAATTTCTGGGTTTTTTTAGTTTATCTATTTGTGGCATTTCGGTTACAGCAGCACTAGGTAACTCAGACATCAGATCCCCTATGTGAACGGTAACAATTCTACCACTAAACCACCACTGACATACATCTGTGGAGTCAATTCAGATGCATCCCTTCGTTGGGTTTCTAAGGATATGTGTCTTTAAGAAAAGCCAATTTCTTCTGCAGAGTTCCTGAGAGATTTGAACCACCAGCTTCATGGTTAGTAGCCTTACACATTATATATTTTACCACCAAGGATCCTTATAAACCAGATGGCACCAAATCCTTTTAGCTTGAGGCCAATAATGAGAAAGGTCCTCCTGTAATTTCCTAAGTCAGCACCTGGTAGAAAGTAAGTGATAAAAGTGACAGCCATCCTGAGCTTGTGTACACCACAGCAGTTGACCAAGTCAATACAATGACTCTTCTATTGTTATTTTGTGCCTTTGAGTCACTTGGTACTCATAGCAACCCTAGCTCTGAACCCTGCTTTATCCTGTGTCTCTGACACACCTACCTCCATGACTCTACTAATTTCTTTTTCTTTGAAAACAAATACTGGTCAAATTAGCTCCTTTTTAGGCTGCACAGCCAGATTTCCCTCCAACACCCCACCCAAAACAGAACAAACCCAAAGATATATAAAACTAAACAACCCCTAAATCAGAAGACTCCTCATTGGCAGGAGGTGGCTAGAAAAGGAGAGTTTGTGGAAGTGACAGTGGCCCTGCCACAGGCTGGCTGGGTGATGACAGTAAACACCTTGCTTACACTGGCTATTTTTAGGAGCAGAGATCGCTGAAGATTTCCTGAGTGTCTCACAAAGAAAACGCTGTCTTCCCATTCTAGGTCTCAGAAAGAGGAGTCATAGGATTTGGCTTGCCATCAATTTTTAAACTGCGTTCTGACAACCAATTATCATCAGGAGAGAGGGGGCTCAGGCTCAGTGCGTAGAAGGTGATCATGAATGAGGAGGGAGAGAGGAAGACCTGAAGGGCAAATTCTCAATCCAAGCTCAGAGGAGATTTCATACATGGAACTGATGAATCATAACATAACCCACCATGCAAAACAGCTGATTAGGCGGTAATTGTGTCAAATCAACAACTCACAGCTCACAACAGATTAAAGGCAAACAACGAACATTCCTAAGGATATTTATGGGTAACTAAATCACCAAAGATAAAGATTGCTAAATTACTTACACCAGAATAGAAAATCAGATAAGCACCAATGACAAATTTTATGCCAACATTCATTACAATTTTAGAAATGTTAAAAGTAACACAGGTTGCAACAACAAATGTGCTTGTGCTGGCAGGTGAAATCCTGCCACCCCAGCTTCCTAAGAAGTTGGGCAGGTGGGGGCACCCTGAGATGATCTGAGAGGACAATTAGGAGTATAAGCGAACTGATCAATGACATACATGCTGCCTTTCCAAGGAGCCACATCAACTGATTTCTTCTTCACAAGAGTCTGTCACACAAACATTTTACACACACACACACACACACACACACACACACACATATTCATTTTAATGAAAGTTTACAGAGACTTTGGATTTCCATTCATTCATTGTTGCACACTTTCTTCCCTGCCTACCCCCCTCTCCCAGTTCACTTTTCTCTTTGAAAAATAAGAAAAGAAAAAATTATTTCATTGTTATACAATCCCTCCCACCCCCTAGTCCACTCCACTATGCAGCTTTCATTCTGAACTCTTGTCATGACAATAATACCTAATCATATATTCCTCTTAAACAGTTCTCTCCCTCATCTATTTCAATACAATATACATTCTTTATCCCCTCTTAGTTTACCCCCAACCCCGATGTCAGTTCCGCTTTACAACAGTGGTACTATGCAGTATTTGTTCTATTGTGCACATGAACATGTTAAGAAAAGCAGAAAAGACACTGAACCAGTTCTTCTATAATATCATTCCATTCAAAGGCTAGCCCTTAAAATTTGCTTCTGACATCCTCAAACACCAGGGGGGGAAAATGTATTTAAAAACACTTTTTTCCTTTTCTTTCTTTCTTTTTTTTTTTAAATTGGGAGATGGTATGTTTTCTAACTTTCACTTTCCACAGCAAAAATACCACAGAAGCACCAGTTTCCCTCCCAAGTCTGAATCTTTAGACAGAACAGCCAAGGGCATAGCACATCATCAATGGTCAGTTTAAGGAAAAGAACGCTGGAATTTGATGTTGAACAGTTTTGTCCCCCTGAATGTGATACCACCTACCAAGACCTGAGGTGCTTTCACCTTGAGAGTTGTGACTGACTCAGTGCACCGAGATCAACAGTCATCATTTCTGCTGGTGGACAGTCGAGGCATGACAACTGTTGTCTCTTTCACCAAGGGTGAAAATGATGACTGAAGGTGCATCACTCACAGAAACAGCTGAACAGCCTTGGAAGCCCCATTTCAAGCTGTGTGGTACATTTTTAAGTTGTCTTGTCATAAAGAATTATTATTAAAAGGGGGGGACCCAACAGCAAGGGTTTAAATAGCAACTTCTGTCACTGAAAATGATTCATCTTTTTTCATTTGAGTCTGGTGCTGCTAATAGTACAATTCAGGATTTCTTCCTTGCTCCTGAAAAAGGATTAACTCTGACAGAAGGTGCATATGGCTGGCCCTGCACAGCACAGCATGCTGAAGATATTTCCCATCAAACATGCATTTGGCACTTTTTGTCTTCCACAGTCAAAGAGGGAAATCAACAGCTTAAACATTAAATTCAGGACTCACCCATGTTGTTCACATTCCAACGCCCAAAGAGAACATTTTTCCAGATGATGGGCAGGTCCGTGTTCCATGTTCCAAGAGGCAGTGAGACAAAGAGGCAAAAAAGAGAAAGAGAAAAATTAGGTCTAAATCAACAAGTGACGGTAACTTATTCACAAACAAAGCTGTTAATAAGAGACCCCCTCCTTTCTAGAAACTGCTCCACTGCCAAGACTTTGTGGCTGTCAACACTGTAGAAAAGCAAAATAGATAATTGATGAAAGAGCAAATGGAAAAGAGTTTTTCACTGAACAATCACAACAAGAGAATTCACATACAAACCACATTTGAATATGCAATAGATGTTTCCAAAATGATATTACATAAAAGAGTTGTATGAATGTTTAACCAGAAAACCAAGTCTGCGACCATCAATTAGATTCCAAGTCACAGTGACCCTAGAGGACAGAGCTGCAAGTCCCCAGAAGGTTTACTTTACTGAAGCCATCTGTCAACTCTTTATCCTATGGAGCAGTTGGTGGATTCAAACTGCAAACTTTCCGGATACTGGTCCTGTGCTTTAACAACTGTGTCAGTAGCATCCCTTTATGAATGATGTCGTTGTTGTCAGGTGCCATCTAGTTGACTCATTACAACCCCCTGAACAGCAGACCTGAACTCTGCCCTCTCCCTGTGCCTCCTCACCATCATCCCTGATGTCCTAGGGCCCACTGCTCCAAACACTATGGCAATCCTTCTCATTGGGGGTGTCCTTCCTCTCTCTCACCCTCTACCCTTCCAAGCGTGATGTCCTTTTCCAAGGTCTGGCCTTTTCCTAGCAAGACACCCAAAGTATTTTTGAGATGGAGTTTCATCATCATTCCCTCTAAGGAAGTACACCTGGCTGCACCTTCTCCAAGACATATTTGTTTGTTCTCTTGGTGGTCTACAGGGTATTTGGTACTCTCTTCAATATCATAACTCTAAAGCATCAAGTAGTAAAATAAAAAAGCAAAAAACCCAAAACTATTACCCTTGGAGTCAATTGCAACCATAATGATATTTCCTAGATTTTCCAAGGCTGTAAATCTTTGTGGATTAAAATTCCAACCTTTGGATTAGCAGTCCAAGACATTAAGGACTATGTTACTAGGGCTCCTTATATGAACGTATGTTGTCATTGTTACGTGCCATTAAGTTGCAACTGATGCATAGCTAACCTTCTAGCAGGTTTTCAGATACTCATTTTCTCAGAAGGAGATTGCTCATCTTTCTCCCATGGAGCAAATGGTGGATTTGAACCACCTGCACTTGGGTGGCTGTGTAACTAACTCCTTACCCACTAGGCCACCAGTGCTCTCTTATGAATACATAGGGACATGAAAGTAAGAAACAAAATTGGGTTTAGAATAGAGAAAAAAGATTCTGCTTTACGGAAAAGATTTAAGTTGTTTCAATACAATAATGAGAACATTCAATAAAATAATTTGCACATTTCACTAAAATAATGTGAATTACATACCATCAAAGATTATAAATCTTAACCTAATTTAGAAATGCTTCAGATCAGAGCCATAGAACAGAATTTGGCTTCTTCAAAGGAAAGAGAAGAAAAATGTATTTATTTTTATCTTTTTCTTAAGACTCAGAAAAAATTTGCATAGCACAATTTTTCTAGGATATATTATCAGCCTTACAAGTCATGATGAGTACTCCATGAAAGAAGAAATTTCACAGCATAAAATCTCATAAAATATATTCTCAAGTAGCTGGAACTGCCCCAACTGAAAGCTCATCTGCCTTTGGCTCGCTGCGTGAATAGTCACCTTGGAAAACTTGTCTGCATCAACGGTATGAGAGAAGAATCATGTGGCCTGTGGGTCCACGCAGGCCTTCCGGGCCTCTGCTTACAAATACATGCACTTAATCATGTCCACAGAAACTCTATCAGTGGTGCTGGGAACTGCATGGTAGCCAGCGTATAGTCAATCTTTGAAGCAAAGAATCAACAAGCAAATGGCTGATGCAAAGTATCAAGAAGAATACAACATGCAATAGAACGACAAGCTGTTATTTTCAGAACACAGCCTGACCACCAGCACATGCTGAGTCCTGGGCTGACAGCAAAGTTAAATGTTCATGTCTGCCCAGAGCTGCCTCATAAGCAAAGTCTATTGATCTACTTAAAGGACCACTGAATTCTACAGAACCCAGTCCTGACATGCCCTACCACGTACACACACACACACACACACACACACACACACTATGACAGTTTATCAGGAGCTAGTAGGATAAGAGTAGAAAGCCTGGAACCCTTATACACTGCTGGCTGTTGTTGTATGCCATGAAGTCAGAATCAACTCATGTCTGGTCAGATTTCAGTGGGTTTTCAAAAGGGCAGTAAATCACACAGGAGGACATTACTCATCTTTGTCCCACAGAGCACCTGAAAGATTTGAACTGCATGCCTTGGGTTGGCAGCACTACTATCTCTAAGGCACAGGAATGCAAAGTGGTACAACCACAATGGAAAGAAGTTTGGCATTTCCTTAGAAAGTGGGGATATCATTTGACCCAGCAATCCTCCTACTAGACACACAGAGTAAATAAAAAGAGCTGCAAAATGTTCACACACATGTTTACTGCACTATTATGTACATCAAAGAGCTAGAAATCACTCAAGTGTTTATCAACAGCAAATGGCTAAAGAAATAGATTCATACGCTAGAGTATTTATATTGTTGTTTTTGCTGCTGCGGAGTACCCTTGAGTGGACCTGACCCATAGCTGACCCTTCAGTGAGTCTTCAGAGAGGAGACTGCTAATCTTTCTCGCATGGAGCCGCTCATGGATTCGAACCACATGCTTTTGGGATTGCCGCACAGCTTCTTACCATTAGGCAACCAGAGCTCCCTACAGAAGTATTAAGCAGCACTAAAAAATGATGAAGAATTTGTGAAACACTGAAGAACATAGATGAATCTAGAACAAATTACTCTGAGTGGCACAATTTAGTCATCAGCACCAGCCCTGCCCCTTCTAGACTATAGGTAAGCTGCCCCCTCTTGCGTCCTCCTTTGCTATAGCCTCATCCACAGACAGCCTGAAGAGAATCTATGCCCCGTCTTCCTCAAGTCCTCTGGATAGTGTACAAGTTAACACTTAGGATGTGGATAGTGTTATGTTTTGACTCAACTCTCCTTATTCTTGGCCAATAGTGGATTTTCTTCTCATTGTGAACACATGACAGGGTCAAATACCAGTCTCACATACTAATGTTATTTACTGAACATTATTTGTCTCTCTCTCACATACTAGCTAATTCTTTTTGCTGAAGAATTCGTAAAGGGAACACTCTGGTACATAAATTAAATATGATGGAGGTTGACATCATCTGATCTCAAATGCCTTCCACTCACAATTTCTCCCATTGCCTCCTGGAACAAGGTGTCTCACAGGGGCCTGCCCTCCCAGTGAAAGGCCACAGTCCACAGGGGAAAAGTGGAAAGAGTAAGAGGTGTGGGGGCCAATTGTCCTTAAAGAGATTGGGTGCTTTAAGCACTACACACCTCCAGAAAGTAACAGATGTCCTGGTTACTCAGAGATATGAGGAACATGAGCCTACAGCAGGCCATAAAGCAGTACAAAGCAGTGTGAATTCAGGATAGACTCTCAACGTCCTTAATTGCTGGCTATATTTAGCAGGAATTCTGAATTCCTTCCCTGGGATATTCAAATAAGGAGATGATGAACAAAATTCTGCAGTTTTATCTTCTGTTATTCCTGTTAGCCATCCTAATCCCTAGCTTCCCGTTCATTCTCCCACATCCTCTGCTTCTCCACACCTTTCTAGGACAAAATCCTGTGCCACAAGTATTCATATTCCTTCTACCTTCAGGCCCTCCATATCCCCCATGCGTCTGTGTCACATCCCCCAAACCTTATCAATTAACACCTCCTTCCTGAAGCCTCCCTTGCCTCAACTCCACTTTTCCTCATTAAATCAGCTTCTCCACCCTCTGAACTTTCCATAAGACATGTGCCCTTATGAACTTTCACTTCATTTTATAGAGCGTCATATAATCATTTAGGTCCATGGCCTGTTTCCCCTATAAAAACAGAGAAAGGTAGAGTCTAACTGAGCTCTGTCAATGAAAACTGTTTCCCTATCACTTAGCACTTCACACAGTGGGCATGCAGCATTTGGAAAAGTGAATAAACCTCACACACTCATCACTCTCCTGCCCTTTCTCCAGCTCACTCCCAGTGTCCCTTATGCATGCTCTTACAGACATAGAGATAATGCATTAAATATCAAACTCTGCTGCTTTTTCATGTAAACATTTACCAGATTGCCCTAAATCAGCACAGCAATCTGGAGCATGGTTTAAAACCATCATTTCATTACAGGAGGCATTTCCTCTCTCCCCTTCATGTTCTAATATATTCAGCCCCTGGCTGCCAAATTGAAAACCAGTAAACAAGGTGCCACTGAGTCACTTCTGATGACCCCACGGGCGTCAGAGAAAGACGTGCTGCATAGAATTTTCAAAAGCCGACTGCCAGGCCTTTCCCCTGCAAGGCACATCTGGGTGGATTGTTGTTTTAGGTGCCATCATAGATAGCACCCCTATGAACAACAGATCTGAATCTTATTCTATGCCATCCTCACAATCTCTGACACACTCAAGCCCACTGCAGCAATGTGTCAATCCAGCTGGTTGAGGGTCTTCCCCTCTTTCGCCATGCCCCCAAGCATGATGTGCCTCTCCAGTGATTAACCTCTCCTAGCAACACTCCCAGAATATGTGAGATGAAGCTTCATCATCCTTGCCTCCAAGGAGCACTCTGGCTGCACCATCTCTGAGATGTATCTGTTTGCTCTTTTAGCAGTCTGTGGGTGCTTCAGCACTCTTCTCCAAAACCACAATACCTCTTCAACAGGCAGATTAGAAGCTCCAATCTTGCCTTTAACCGCTGCCTGCAAGATCTTGTTTATCTGGTGCCCCTGAACCCCCACATTTTACTCCTCCTCCCAGAACTCCCCACTTCACATCTTTCCCCAACTCTCCAATATTCCAGCTACAAGCTTTCAAAGCAAATACTTTCCTCCTCCACCAAGAAGAACCTAGAGGCACCCCCTCCAAGTATTTACAATTGCATATGGCCTCATATAGTTTTTGATGACATATAGGAGATATGTAACAGAAACTAATGATTGCCTATTCACTTAATTCCACCTGCAACCTTACTGAGCCGGCCTTTTCTTTTTCAGAATACTGCATCGTAAATTGTTAGACTGTGTTGCAATGCAGCTTCAGGTACACACCACCTCACAGCCTCTTGGGGCTCCATTTCAACATGAGTTCATCACTATGATGCGGTATTGGAGAATTTCAGAGTCTTGCTTTAGATAGCAATTAAATCTATAATTTACTGGAGGCCTGTGGATATTACAACTTTATCATAAAACCACATAAGAAGGAAAAAAAGAGGGGGAAAAAACCCCACATCAGGCTGCCCTTAGAATACTAACTTTGAAATCTTTAAACTGCTTTTAGATATTTGTATTTTGCATAATTAATTTCAGTCAACTGAAGAGATTTCAAATGCATTTGTTTTAGACTAGGAAGTGAAGCAGGGAGGAGAGAGCACAAATATATAATAAAATATTTATGCAAGCATTATTTGCTCCCCCACCTCCATCCATTCAACAAATATTTAGGATTTCCTATGTGTCAAGCACTATGCCAGGTTCTGAGAATAAAATACAACATGAAATCAGACATGGTCTTGTCTTCAAGGAGTTTTGAATCAATAAGAGACATCATTACATGAATGGTTATGCTAAGAAATGTATAATGGAGATAAAGGCAAGATAGGAAACCAGTGTTTATGAAAGTGTAATGGCTTTCCTGAGGAAGTGGCCCTGGGGCTGCTATGTGAAGAATGCAAAGAAGCTGAGTGAAGAGAGAGGAGGAAGAAGCCTCCCAGCAGAGGGAAAGTGAGGCCCCCAAGCAAAGAAGCCAAGGCCTTGCCTCTAGGCAGATGGCTCCTGTGATCCTTGAACCCCGACAGCCCCTGGAACATGCACTGGAGTCCACAAGGTAATTGCCTAATCATACTACAATATGATTTACTGTTCACTTTCCTTCTAACTCTTTCAAGTGTACTGAAGATGTTTCTAGAAGCTACATATCATGTATTATCACATCAATGACTCTTCCTAAATTATTTTTGTTTTACAATGTAGTTAACTTTCATAAACATTCATATATTCATTTGGAGTGTATTTATCATTGTTCTAAATGAACTGAAAATTAATGTCTTTAAAAATATTTCCATTCATTCTGAAGTCCCCTGCTTCTGGGACATTGGGAACTAAGGAATGACTTCAGCCAGAAGAGAAATTTCAGGGATCCCTTCTCATTATCCCCACAGATGAGCTGCAAACTTTACTCATCCTCTGTATCCTTCCTCCTTCTCCTCCCTCTTAGCAAAGTCCCATGTTTCACTTCATTGAGACACCAGAGGCTGAAAACTAGAGTTAAGTAGACGATGACTATAAAATTTATTACTTTAACATCAGTAAGATAAAATAATTATTGTAATATGCAGTTCTATGAATAAATAGCAACTGAAAGCTCAATTATTATTTTAATACAAGGAAACAATTTGATGTTTGCCAATTAGTGAGGAAAGAGAGAGTGTGGAGCGTAAACACTGAATAAGGTACTATCAATAAGCTTTCTGTCAAGGTACATTTTCTACCAACAATAGAAGAGCATGATTGACAGAGAAAACGGCCTGTTCTCAAAAGAAAGCAGGTAACATGCACTAGAGCCTTCTATCAAGACAGTGATGGTAAAACACTAGAAGATATGAGAACTTTAAAGATGCTAAAAACATCAGAGGTGGGGAAAAGTACACACAGATTTCAATTTCTCAGTGTATTTAATTGGAGCAAGGAGGCAAACCATTTTGGAGACAATTTGTCTTTATATGAATCAACTTTGGTCTTGGCAACTCACTTTCCTGTGCATGCCTTAGTTTTGTTAACTATTAATAACATATACCACAGGGTTGTTACAAAATCAGAAATTAAGAAACTTCTAGGTCTTAGACTAGATAGAACACTTTCATGTAGTAGATCCTTGATGTTGTTGTTAAGTGTTGTCGAGGCTAGACGACTCATAGTGACCCTATGAATGAAAGACCTTGAACACCTGTATAACTTTCATAATTTCTCCACGTTTATAGAGTTTCTGGAGGCAAGCTATTTTGCAAGTGGATGCTGCTCCACCAAACACTGTCCACAATGGGTAACCATTATCACATTTGACAGGTCAGTGTCACAGTATCTTCCTCTTCTTCATATTATAAGAGGTCATTCCAGGGCCAGTTCAGTTTTCAAGATAACTAAACTGTGTACTGGGGGAAGAATGGTTAATACCTGTGAGATACCTATGCCATAACCTTACTGGCTGAAAATGAAGGACCCTCACTGAAGAAGATTAAAGACTATAGCTTTCAGTATAGATTATATCTCAACATCAAGAAGACAAAAATTGTCACCACTGAACTGATCAGCAGAAAAAAATACTGGCATCGTCAAGGGTTTCTTTATTTTTTTTTTTTAACAGAGCAGCGAGTAATGAATGTTAGAGAGGATGTGGTGAGAAAGGAACTCTTATACGTTGTTGGTGGGATTGTAAAATGGTACAACCATTCTGGAAGCCAGTTTGGCATCTCCTCAAAAAGCTGAACATAAAAATTCCCTATGACCCAGCTATTCCACCACTTGGAATATACCCTGAGAAAACAAGAACTGAGGTACAAACTGAGATTTGTACACCAATGTTTGTAGCAGCATGATTCACCATCTCAGGAACATGGAGGCAGCCCAAGTGTCAAACCACAAATGAATGGATTGAGAAGTTATGGTGCATTCACACAGTGGAATACTATGCAGCACACAGGAGCAATGATTTTGTAAATTATTGCCTAACTTGGGAGAGACTGGAGAGCATTATGCTCAGTGAAATAACTCAGTACCTCAAGGGTAAATATTGTATAAAACCATTACTGTAGAATGAGTATAAGGACCCAAGAGAGGTGGGATAGGCTGGAAGCAGAGGGATGAGGATGTGCAGGGGGAAGGGGTAAATAATCATGGGGTTGTACAATTTGATGGTTGAGGTGAAGGAAATTGAAAGAATTTGTTCTTGAAAACAATGTATTCAGATTTTGTAAATAAACTAGTAGAGGGAGGGAAAGAAACACAAGTAAAAAAATTTAAAATGGATTTAAGTTGCTAAAAAAAAAAATAAAGGTCTTACCCTTTCAAAATCATATCATTAACTAGGAAAAGTAAGAGTAAAAAAGAAAAAGCTGAAACTCAAACAAAAAAAAAAAAGTATGTGTCAGGTAGAGAATGACCCAATGGCAAATTTTTAAATTTTAGCACTTATTAGCCTTTGTGACTGATAAAAATCCTAACTCTGCTGTGTTTTTGTTAGTTAACATCACTAAGCCTCGTTTTTGTAAATGTTATCTTTACATGAATTATCCTTAGTGTGTTGTGCTGCTGATCAAAAGGTTAGCAATCCACCCAAACTATCTGGTTTTGTGTTCACCTTCTTCCATTTGGATCAGATTCATAGTGGCACAAATAGTTTATGCTCAGCTGCTACCCTAATAGAGGCTGGTGGTTTGAACCCACCTAGCAGTGCCTCAGAAAAAAGGCCTGGTGATTGATCTACCTTCATAAAGATTACCTCCAAGAAAACCCCACAGAGCACATCGATTCTGTAACATACAGTTTGCCATGGGTTAGGACTGAAGTAGAAGTCTGTTAAGGTTTTAAATTAGGCAGAATAATCTTTCTAAGAAATTCCCTAACTTTACAAAAGTCATTGCTGGGAGGCATAGCCACTGGGATCTCACCCCTGCAGTCAGGCCCAGCTTCCTTGGTCTCTTCCTGCCTCAGCTGTACACTCTCAATACCAGGAAGCTGCAGGCGAGGAACAAGCAGAGGGGTGGCCCTGGAAAAACCACCGTTGTTACTTAAGTCCTGTAACCTTTGCACTTGTTATACAGCTTCTGGATCAGTTGATACCTGGCCACGTTGGGAGCCTTTGATGCTGGAGGTGGGTCCTTCATTCAATAAAAGCAACACTGGACCAGTTTAGTTTTATTTTTGTTGTTGTTTTCTTTTTTAAATTAAATTTCTTCCTTTTTTAAAAAAACAGAAAATGTTTAAATTTTTTTCCTATTGTTGTCCCCCTCCCACAGCCTTCCCCATATAGCATCCCTTCTTCCAGATTGTTGCCATACATATAATGCTCAATCATATATTCCTTTCCAGACAGTTCTTCCCCTCATTTGTTCTGACACAATGTTCATAATCTATCCACACTTTTTCCATTCTCTCTGCACCCCATCCCCATGTCTGTCCTATTTTATAATAGTGGTGTTATGTAGTGTGTGTCCTTTTGTGACTGAGATATTTCACTCAGCATAATGTCTTGTAGGCTCCCCCCCGCCCCAACCCCGTTGTGTAATGTTTTAAGAGTTTGTTATTTTTCAATGCTGTGTAATATTTCATTGTGTGGTTGTGCCATGGTTTTTCTATTTATTCATTGATGAGCATTCGGGCTGCTTCCATCTCCTTGGGATTGTGATGATGCAACAATAAAAATGGGGTATGCATGCAAAAAAATATTTTATATTTGTTTGCTTACAAAGTTTGTATGTATTGTGTTTCCCACTATTCTTCCTTCCATCCACCAAATTGTGCGACCCTGTGATTTTACCCCTACTCATCCTCACCTCTCTGCTCTTGCCATTCCCCCTTTGGGTCCCCATACATGTTTTACTAGTTATCTTTCTATTTTTACAAAGGTTTCATCTCACTTAGATCTATTATCCATAACCACTGAAGCAGTGAATCAGAAAGTAAATTGCCTACTCATTGGGCAAATCTTTTACCAAGTGTTAAATAGGAGAGATGGCCTTTTGAGGACCATAGTGTGCCTGACCCAAAGCAAGGGGTTTTTAATCACCCCCATCCATGCTTGTGAAAACTGGACAATAAGGAAGACTAAAGAAGACTTTGTGTTGTAGTATTGATGAAGAATACTGAATACATCATGGAGTTCCAGGAGAATAAAGAAATCTGTCTTCAAAGTATAACCAGAATCCTCCTGAGAAGCGACGATAGTGAGACTTCATCTCACACACACTAGGCCTGTTATCAGGAGGTTTCCAGTTCCCTGCTATTACGGATATTTTGAAGTATTTCTTCAGCCATAATAGCAGCCATACATGAGTTAAGAGTTTTTCAGGAGTACATAAAGAGAGAATTTCTGGATTGGACAATATTCATACAATAGTCTTTAAAAGATAATACCTAATTGTGTTCAGTATTATTATATCAATTCATCTGCTGCCCACTAGCAACCTACAAAATTCAATACTTGATATTTTTTTTTAAATCTATCAACATCTCACTTTATGTTGTGTTTATTGGTGTTTATATGCTTATTTCTTTATAAGATAAAAAAATTACTTGATTCACATTTCTACTTATATGGGGTACCTCAGTCAGTACCTTCTTATGAGATGATAAATGGATATTAAATTGAAGCAAATACAACAACTTGTATTTGATTGTGCTAAAAAGCATTAAGTTTCTTAACTGCAAAAAAATACAAGGAAGGATTATGGGGTCATCAATCCTGTGCATAAGCATAATTCAGTTGGAATGCTCTCCAAGTCAGATCAGCAGTCAATGGAAACAGGAGCTCATTTGAAGAGGAGAGAAGGTAACAGACTTGGAAAAGGACTAAGTATATTTGGCGGGGGGGAGGGGGGGGGGAGAAAGCCTGAGTCTGGGCACCAAGTTGTAACTTAGACTAGCACATAGGCACCAGAGCCTCAAGAAATGGGCAGGAGAAGACAGACAAGGATCCAGAAAGAGAGCTGCAATGTCAGCAACTTGTCTAAGGAGCCTTGGGTTAGATTGTCCCTGTGTAAAGGCCACATAGGGCGAGAGGCACTATTGGCTTCCAAATGAGGGACCACCGTTGGCATCCAGAGCTCTGAAAGGTGCTCATAAGGTAGACTGGATTATGATCTGCAACAGCCTGGAAACCATACCATAATTTTTAACATTTTTCTCTCAGAATAAAAATGCAAAGTTCCAAACAACTACTTGCAAATGCACTTTTGGAAAAATGACTCATCTTTAGAATAGGGACTGCCTATATGCAGAGAGTATGTCTCTACCTTTTATCACTCTAATCTTTTCGCCCTTGAGGCTAAAAAAGCCAGAGGCAGAAGAAAAGATGTCTTTCCATATCCTAAAAAATAACATGCACAAAATCCATTAAGCTATTCTTTGATCATTGCTTGTATGCTGCTTTGAAAAATACTCAGAAAAGTAGTGCCAAAGCCCACCAACATATAAGATATACATGCATTCCTTGTGGTTGTTGTTGTTGTTGTTGTTATGTGCCGTCGAGTCGTTTCCGACTCATAGCGACCCTATGCACAACAGCCCTAAACCCTGCTC
>NW_006399847.1:6035950-6045941 GCF_000299155.1 Elephantulus edwardii
CGAGCAGCCTTTTGGAATCTTCTGTTCAGCTCTTTAGTATCTTGAATTCTTCCTTGTGCTTTGGCTTCTCTACGCTCCAGTGCAATCTTCAGAGTTTCAATTCCTTGTGGGCAAACAGAAAAAGTTTAAAAGGAGACCACAGGCTAAGAAAAGGAAAGAATTTATCAGCAACACTGCTCAATGTATGTGTAAAGAACACAGAGAAATGAAAGCAATTCCTCCCCACTGGAATGCAGCTGAAAAAGAAAAGCTGTTAAACATGCAGAGATCACTGGTCCTTGCCATTCCCATCTTTGATGCTGGCTCTCCAATCATGTGCAAGCTGATACTTCTGAAGGTCAATGTCAAAAAACAGATTCCTGAATTCAGTGTGTACCTTTGAGAATGAAGGAAAGTAAGCAAAAAGTGGCTAAGAACACCACCATAAATCTAGAATAGGAAACCTCATCCTGACAGATTCAGCTTGTCTCTGCAACAACAAAACCACCCAACCATTAAGGAAATACAAGTTCAGAACAGCACTCAGTATTTTCAAGCCTGGTTGGCCTAGAGGTAAGGAGTTGTGCTGCCAACCCAAAGGCACAGGGTTCAAATTCACCAGCTGACTTGTGAGAAAAAGAAGAGCTATTTCCTCCTATGTGATTTTATAGCCTCTGAAAACTCACTGGAGGGCAGCTGCCTCAGTTCTGACTTGACAACACATAACAACATGACAGAAACCACATGCTCAAAAGAGTCCTAACTCTTTGGTGTTCAAGTATAATCAGGCTGTTTGCTGAAGGCACAAATAAAAGTTTAATGAAGTTCAAGTTTGGATTTTTCTAAAACTTGGTGATTAGTGCAGTAACTTAAAACTTGTTGAAAACACATGAACAAGATAGATGTGCTTTAATTTCTACCTTGGGTCACAAAGAAGAAAAAATCACTATAATTGTTCACATTTACTGACCAAATACTAAAAGACAATTCTGAATAAAATTAGACTTTTGGCTATGAAAGAGAGATTTTATTTTCTTTTTGCAGAAGTTGTTTTCAGGGGTAATGGGTGGGAAGAAAAGAAGAGTACATGGACTTTACTCTAATTTTCTACCAGCACATGTGCTCTGCACTCCTGGGCCCATGGCACACAGCGCTGACTCTGCCCACCAGTTTTTTATTTGGGTAGGTACCCTCAGTTGTTGATGTGGTTGACTAGGACACATATTGAGCCTAGGGTTTAATCCTCTGTCATCTCACAATCTCCAACATGCCTGTGCCCACTATAGCTCCAATCCATCCTGTTAAGGGTCTTCCTTTGCCTTTCCCAGGAAGATGTCTTTGTTCAAAGACAGCGCCTCCTGACAACATGCTCAAAGTTGACATAGATGAAATTTCACCATCCTTTCTTCTAAGGAGCACCCTAGGTATACTTCATCCAAGACAGACTTGTTTATTCTTTTGGCAGTTAGTTCTCTTTGCCAACACCGCAATTCAAAGGCATCCAATCTTCTTTGGTCTTGCTTACTTATCACCTAACTTTCAGATGTATAAAAATATAAAAAGCAATTGAAAATACATACTAAGGCTAAGAGCACAGCAAAAGTGTGGTATAAGGAGATAGCTTGATTCAATGTTGTTTCCTAGTCTCACTCTCTTTTGTCTTGCTCAAATTGTATTTTAGGTTAGAGTAGTAACATTTGGTCAAACATTTTTTTCCCAAAACAACTCCTTCTTGCAGTAAACCGCACGCACCTTCCCTAGTGGTCTGGTCCAGCTGGCCTGTGAAACTGAAACAAGTAGCTCAGAGTCAAAACAAATGCACCACTTACTGCACTCTAGACAGGTCCTGTGTGGGCCAAAGTTTCTTTAGACTGATAGCTAGTCACATGAAGCATCTATTCCTGTTCCTCAGGCCAAACGGAGGCCAGGAGAAACTATTCTTAGAGATGTGTTATATTTCACTCATGAACTTATAAGCTGAAGTAGTTCTGGGGGTCTAGTGGTAAGGAGTTGCATTATCAACCCAAAGAAAGCTGGTTCAAATCCACCAGCAACACAGAGTGTGTGTGTGTGTGTGTGTGTGTGTGTGTGTGTGTGTGAGTGGGTGGGGGGGTGAGCATTCTTCTCCCATGTGATTTACAGACTCTGAAGACCACATGGAGTGCCAGCTGTGATCTGGTTCCAATTTGATGATACATGTTGTTGTTGTTGTTATGTGCCGTTGAGTCGCTTGAGACTCATAGCGACCCTATGTACAACAGCCCTAAACTCCGCTCTGTCCTGTGCCAATCGCACTGTCTCTGACACACCCATCCCGATTACCCCAGTCACCGAATCAATCCATCTCATAGAGGGTCTTCCCCTCCTGCGCTGTCCCTCCACCCTCCCAAGCATGATGTCCCTCTCCAAGGACCCGTCCCTCCTGGCAACATGTCCAAAGTATGTCAGACGAAGCCCCAGAATCCTTGCCTCCAAGGAGTAGCTTGGTTTAATCCTCTCCAAGATAAATCTGTTTGTTTTCCTGGCAGTCCAGGGTACATTCAGTACCCTTCTCCAGCACCACAGCTCAAAAGCATCCACTCTCCTTCTGTCCTCCCTAGTCATTGTCCAACTCTCTGATGCATAACAAGCGCTTGCAAATACCATGGCCTGTATCAGGCGCACCTTAGTCTCCAGAGAGACACTGTTGCTCCTGAGTACTTTAGAGAGGTCCCTAACAGCAGACTTTCCCATGGCAATGTGCCTTTTAATTTCCTGGCTGCTGGTGCCAAGACTGTTGACTATGCAGCCAAGCAAACTAAAGCTGTGTACAATCTCAATCTCTTCACCATCCATCCTGATGCTGCCAATTGGTCCAGTGGTGAGAATCTTTGTCTTCTTGACACTGAGAATATGATGACACATAACAACACTTAATCAATTGTTTTTGATGGGAACTACCCAGATAATTGGTTGGATCTTGGCTGAAGTCAGATGGAGCCTGGTTGAAAGCAGAGAGTACCACAGGAATGTCTATCTATGTTTCACTGACTTATACAAAGGCATTTGACTGTGTGGATCACAACAAGAGATAGATAACCTTGAGAAGAATGGGAATCTCTGAACACCTGACTGTGATCATGTGAAATCTATATAGTTGTTAGAACACAGCAAGAAAACACTGCATGGTTATAAATCAGGAAAGGAGTGCATCAGGGATACATCCTGTCTCCAGACCTTTTCAATCTATGCACAATAGATGATTCAGGTGGCTGGACTTTATGAGGAGAAATGTGGCATCAGGATTGAAAGAAGACTCATCAACAACCTGTGTTATGCAGATGACATAATATTGCTTGATGAAAACTGAGGAGGGCCTGAAGCATTTGCTGCAGAGGGTCAAGGACAGCAGTCTGCAATATGGATTGAAGTTCAATATTACGAAAACAAAGATTCTCACCACTGGGCCAACTGACAGTATCATGATAGATGAAGAAGAGATTGAGATTGTTAACAATTTCATCTTGCCTACTTCCACAATCGACATTCTTGGCACCAACAGTCAGGAAATCAAAAGATGAATTACATCAGGAAAATCTGCTGTCAGGGACCCCTCCAGAGTGCTAAAGAGCAA
Source organism: Elephantulus edwardii (assembly GCF_000299155.1). Classification (NCBI taxonomy): domain Eukaryota; kingdom Metazoa; phylum Chordata; class Mammalia; order Macroscelidea; family Macroscelididae; genus Elephantulus; species Elephantulus edwardii. The sequence continues at coordinate 6,039,543 of NW_006399847.1, forward strand.
CCTGATCCAGGCCATGGCCTTTGCAATTACTTGCTGTGCATCAGAGAGCTGGAGAATGACTAAGGATGACAGAAGAATAGATGCCTTTGAGTTGCGGTACTTGAGAAGAGTCTTGAATATACCATGGGCTTCCAATGGAACAAACAGGTCTGTCCTGGAGAGAGTGAAGCCAAGCTATTCCTTGGAGGCAAAGATTTTGAGGCTCCATCTCACATACTATGGGCATGTTGCCAGGAAGGACCAGTCCTTAGAGGACACTATGCTTGGAAGAGTTTAGGGATAGCACAGGAAAGGAAGACCCCAGATGAAATGGGTTGACATAGTAAATGGGGTAATGACGGTTGTATCAGAGGCAGTGAGCTTGGCCCAGGATAGAGCAGGGTTCAGTGCTTTTGTGCATCGGGTCACTATGGGTCGTAGTTAACTCAATGGTGCAACACAACAACCACAACCACCCAGATAAAGCCTCCTTCTATGCATTGAAATAATTAGGAAGAAACTCTCTAAATTTTTCCAAATCTGCTGGGTGAAGTAAAAGGCAAGGAGAATTATAAAATGAGATTCTAGCAGCATTATTAAGCAAGCAATGAAGGGACTAAGTCACTTCAGAGAAACAATAGATTAATTACGTGCCATCAGCTGAATCAGTGTGATCAATTATCCAGAGAACCAAGTCTGTATTACTTGTGCCTATCATAACATCATTATTTTTTAAGAATCTTTTAATGTTTTTCAATATAACAAGTCCAAAATGCAACTTTTATCTCTTCCTGTCAAAATTATGTTTCAAGAACACTGACCAATAAAACCAGCTATGGAATTTATGCTACCTTATACTTGTCAAGGGGAGTTCCAGTGCCTAGTAGGTAAGGAGTTGTGTTGCCAACTCTTAAAAGCAAACAGTTCAGATTCACCAGCTGCTCCAAAGAATAAAGATGGGCAATCTCCTCCCATACAATTACAGATGCTGAAAATGCACCGGAGGGTGCAAAATGGTAAATTCTGACTCAATGGCAATGTGATTTTGAGGTTCTTTTTTGTCATGTTTAAAAAGCAGAAGGTTTTCATCTGTTGTGATGCTTTAGGGCTATAGGTTTGAAAATTGAAAGAGCTATAAGTCGATGAAAAAGATAAGTAAGCTCATTCAGGAATGCTGGGTGACAGGAACCCACATCATGAAACACGATGTCACTGCTTAGTTCTCCAGAAGCACACTCAGACATCTTTTTCTAACTACAAACAATCAAGACTAAAGCTACAGTTAAAACAAATCACTAAATGGAGTAACCTAAAGATAAGAGCACATTCATATATTAGAAGAACAAGACATGAAACAACTAAATACTTTCTTCACATAGTGAAAAGTTTTGACAACGGGCCTCATATGCACTTAAGCAACAGTATTCGCTGCTGCATTACTTAATTCATTTTAATCTTTTTCTTTTCAAATGAAGCAAATAGCTAAGGATAGCACAAATTACTCAACCTATATAAGAACAGCATAAATTATGTTGTAACACGTATTATTTCCCAGGATTCATCAATTTTGTGAAAATATCTAAGTCATCCATCCAGCTTTTTAAAATGAAGATGTATGCATTTTTTATTAGCTTTTGTTATGTCAATATCTAACATAAAAGAACAAGTAAGGCACCGTCTGGAAAAGAACCCAGATGTAGAGAAAAGAGACACAGTAGAAGGGAGGGGACAGCTTCCTCGCTGCCCATCTGACATCTCTTCTCCTACTGCCATTCAAACAGTCTCCACCCGTGACTACAGTAACCTATTACCTTGTCTCATATCACTCGCCTACACACAAATCTTCCAGTGATTCCTTCTCTAAAACAAAGCTCACCAGCATCCAGTCGAAACTGACTCGTAGCCAACCCTTCAGTGGGTTTTCAGAGCTTGTAAATCACACAGGCGGAGACTGCTCATCCTTCTTTAGACCCAGCTGGGGGATTGTCATCTTCTGCCTGTGACTTCGCAGTGTAATTCCTTACTCATGAAGCCACTAAAGGTCTCCATACATTATTGAGAAATTCTAAAATGTCCTTTTTCCTTCTCCAAAATGTCTTAATATGCTTGTAAGTTGCGGACATTTTCTTCAGCGTTTATCACATGCTCGTCATTTTTCATCAGAATGTGGAGCCTGGGACCTACTTGGAGTATATCTCACTATGACCCATGTCCTGGTGCCCAGACACTGTATCCCTGTCTCCAGCAAAAGGACTGCCAGTCCACCCACAGGATGTGCTGTGCCTCTTGGCAGCTGGGACTTGTGGGAAACAGAGTCACCCAGCCAGGCCTCAGTGAGGTAGGGGTGCCTAGCAGCTTCTGACAATGTTAGCGTTGGTACCTTTGGAGTCTCTGATAGTAAACATCATTATGGCAGCCAGAAAAGCAGCAAATCAATATGGTGAGTCCATGGAGCACACAGAAGGTGTGGCCTTGTAAACAGCAGAGATTCCCATGGATTCCCACACCTAGTGAGAAACCTGGCTACAACTAGAACGAGCATCATTGCAGACCAGACCTCAAAGAAATATAGCCAGAATGCATTTATTATGATGTTAGAATATGGGAAAAATTGGTCATATGTGTACCCACTGTTAATTAAGATGCTCTTAAATAATATCAAACGGACCACTTCTGTCCCTTTGGGGGAAAAAGTGCCAAAGTTTTATTTAGTTATTTAGTAATTAAGTGATTGATGTAGAACATTTCATAGGCAAGAAACAGAACTGAATTTGGCATGGATTATTTTAGTTGGCTGCACTGGAAAAGCTCTCATTGGGTTTTGAAGGCTGTAAACTCTTACAGGAGGACACTGTCCATCTTTCTCCCAAATCCATCTGGTGGATTAGAACTGCTAGCTTGAAACATATTTATTGAGATGGAATGTTGGTTTGTTAAACTGTGAATCATTTTGCATTTAATGAAATGGCATTAGTATATGAAGTAGATAAAAATCTAAATTCCAAAATTAATACCAAAAGAATGAGTGTACGCAGTTGGGCATGAACCATGCCTCAGATTCAATTTATAGTTCTCACAACTCTTTAAGGTAGGTATTGCTAAACATATTTTACAAAGGAAGAAGCTAAATCCAGGTCTGTTTGAACCAAAAGTCTGTCATCATCCAGAGTGCCTGGTACTGCAGAGGAATGAAGCTGAGTGGGTCTAGCAAGATTGTGTATCCCACTGTGTAAGGACACAGTAAGGCTTTCATTCTACACTGTGTCACCATGTTTCCAGGTTATGCATTAATAAATAATCACACTTTGTTATTTTCTTGTTCACAGTAAAACCTAAAAAGAAAATCCAGCGTTCAAAGGGAAAAACTACTTTGCGTGGGATGCAAATGCATCTTAACCTGCTATAGCAATTGTTTTTTTAATCAGATCTTTCTGTCTTATCAAATGATCTGACACATGGGCACCTGGCTTCATTACTCGGCTCTGCAGGATTCTGTGGCTGTTGGAGGGAAGGGAACAAGTTCTTTACTTAAAGGTGACTATGAATCTCTGATTAAACATTTGCTTGTGTCTGAATTCATTCTCTTGAGCCTTCCCATCGTGGCCTTATCTTGAAGGGTCATTTCAGGATCTCCCCATGTGATAAAGGAAACTGCAATTTGCAGAGAAAAAAAAGGAAATGTGTGTGCGGATTTAAAAAACTACTGGACTAATAACAACATCAGCGTTTCATTTTACCACATGATATCATTTAATTTTCTTTCAATCCTCTCTCTGATGCAGGGAATAGGAATCCATTTGCCAGTGAGGACTCTGAGGCTCAGACACTGAGTAAGCTGATGGCTGGCCCAGGGTGTGCATCGCTGTCCTGACGTGGATTATGAATATGTGGATTACGAAGGTTTTCACTTAGTGAATGAAAAATACCCTTTCCATTTTTAACATATTTATGTAAGCTTTATAAGTACCATCTATCGAAATCTATATAGGCAATAGCTTTGTTGTTGTTATATGCCATCAAGTCACCCGTGACTCATAGTACATTAGCTCTGGACCTTGCCCTGCCCTGAGCCACCAAGCTCATTGTCTCGACAGACCGAACTGAAGAACAAGTTTAAGCCTCGAGTTGCAACACTTAAGGATGCTGAGAGCAGAGTGCTGAATGACCCAGGAAGCACCAGAAGAAGATGAAAGGAGTATACTGAGTGACTATTCTAAAAAAGAATTGGCTGCCACAGAAAAATTTTATGAAACAACATATGATCAAGAGGCCACAGTGATGAAGGAGGAAGTTCAAGCTGCTCTGAAGGAATTATCAAAAAACAAGGCCCCCAAAATGAATGGAAAATCAATTAATATGTGTCAGCAAATAGACAGCAGTTGCCATGGAGTGAATTCCAGCAATGGTGGCCTCCTGTGTGTGTTCCATCAGCATTCCACTGACTAAGATCCTTCAGAAGGATCCTGTCAGGCCTTCCTTTTGAGGATCCTGCAGGTGCATTTTAACTGCCAGCCTTGTTAGCAGGGAGCTCTCGTGGCCTGAAAGGTAAGGAACTGTGCTGCCAACCCAAAGGCTGGTAGTACAAATTCACCAGCTGCTCTGCTGGAGAAAAATGAACAATCTCCCTTATGCAACTTACAACCTCTGAAAACCTCTAGACAGTCAGCTATGAGTCTGTTCCCACTCAACGGCCATGAGTTTGAGTGGCGTTTTTCAATTAGTGCTTAACCATGTGCACCACTCATGGATATTTCTTGCTGTGTGTCGCCGAGTCAGAATACTCACCGGTGACTCTCCAGAGGATTTTTAGAGCCACGCAAGAGGAGGCTGCTGGCCCTTTTCCAGCGGAACAGCTGGTGGATTTGGACCTTGTATCTTTGGGACCGAGGTTCTTACCACTAGGCTATTAAAGCAACCCTGGATGCTTAATGTCAGCAAAAGAGGTTTGAGTATATAATTATAACATCATCATAAAGTGTATGGAAGTTAATTTTTAAAAGTGTCTGATTCTGAACTGCTCAAAACCTGTGTATCTAATCATCCCTTCACCGCTATCTGCCTCGTTTTTCCATTTATTGGTTGCTTTTGTGACATTTGCTCAGTGAGTAACAGCCCAAAGCACATGGTTCAGGCCACCAGTGTGATTGACCACCACTGAAAACCAATGGAGGAGGTGAAGCTATGAGGTGGTTTTGAGTCAAGGTCACATAGCAACAACCATGAGCAACAGACTACTTAGAACCATTTGAAAAGAAGGGATTTATTCTCTGGAGTTTAAAGGCTTGTACACTTAAAATTGGTTGGAATATTTCTGCTCACGGAAAGTGCAAGGTGGCAACCTTTTCATTCTCATTTACTCTCCCCTTTGCCTAAAACTTTCAGCTCTTGGGGTTTTGGTTGTTTGTTGTTTTGGTTTTTTTAAAAGTATGGAATATTAAGGAATCTTAATTTAGAAGCTTGGATAAAAAGAATGTTTTCTGGATTTCAAACATTTAAACCATTCTTCACACTAATCAGCTTACAAACTATAACCAAGAAAATCCCACTGTCATTGTGTCATTTTAAGTTTCAAGCTATTCTTGGTTAACTCAATCTGAACCAGAACATTCTCCCTTCCCTGTGCAAGGTCTCATACTCTTTGTCAAAAAGATCTCAGATAGCTTCGAAGCAGTAAATGAATTGTGTAGTAGGTTAATACCACTCTTCTATTTATCAGATAAGGAAAGAGAGGTCAGAGTGGACAGTGACTCATTCTATGCTCGGATCTTTATTGTGATCTGGGTGAAGGTTTGCAGAACAGATCCATTTTCTATGCAATAATCACACACATTTTGTTTTGTGATACTGACTGCAATTCCTACAAGGTAATACCCTCTCAGGCTTCCTTCCTAAGTTTCCCTCTTTCTTAACCTCTTTGGCCTTCTGAACTTTTTTCTTGGAAAAAGCTGCCCTTTTAACCCCAAATGGTCAAGGGCATGTGCTTTTCCCCCATAAGTGGTTGTTCACCTCATAGCCTTGTTCCATTGTTTAGCTGCAACTGGAGCCATGGTGGTCCTGAACAGTGACTACGAGCCACCATCTTGGGTTCCAACCAGTAAGCCTACTCCTTTTAATGATTTTAATTTGAGATCTTTTAATGAACATTTACAGACCAACCTTGATTCCAACAGTCAACAAAAAACTACCCCCTCACACTTGTCCTGTGATTTATTTGTGAAACAAACAAACAAACAAACAAACACAAAAACCAAACAAAAAAGATATCAACATCCATGTGTTCATTCGATTGAGTGCTGGGGGTTGGAGTAAGAATCTGTGACTTGGTGACATGGAGCCGAGAAGAGATAAGCATATTCAAATCATGGAGTTGGTTTCATAAGTCAACCGTGTTTCAGAAGCTGTAAATCACAGGAGAAGCAA
>NW_006399847.1:6046041-6068186 GCF_000299155.1 Elephantulus edwardii
AAGACTAAAGCTACAGTTAAAACAAATCACTAAATGGAGTAACCTAAAGATAAGAGCACATTCATATATTAGAAGAACAAGACATGAAACAACTAAATACTTTCTTCACATAGTGAAAAGTTTTGACAACGGGCCTCATATGCACTTAAGCAACAGTATTCGCTGCTGCATTACTTAATTCATTTTAATCTTTTTCTTTTCAAATGAAGCAAATAGCTAAGGATAGCACAAATTACTCAACCTATATAAGAACAGCATAAATTATGTTGTAACACGTATTATTTCCCAGGATTCATCAATTTTGTGAAAATATCTAAGTCATCCATCCAGCTTTTTAAAATGAAGATGTATGCATTTTTTATTAGCTTTTGTTATGTCAATATCTAACATAAAAGAACAAGTAAGGCACCGTCTGGAAAAGAACCCAGATGTAGAGAAAAGAGACACAGTAGAAGGGAGGGGACAGCTTCCTCGCTGCCCATCTGACATCTCTTCTCCTACTGCCATTCAAACAGTCTCCACCCGTGACTACAGTAACCTATTACCTTGTCTCATATCACTCGCCTACACACAAATCTTCCAGTGATTCCTTCTCTAAAACAAAGCTCACCAGCATCCAGTCGAAACTGACTCGTAGCCAACCCTTCAGTGGGTTTTCAGAGCTTGTAAATCACACAGGCGGAGACTGCTCATCCTTCTTTAGACCCAGCTGGGGGATTGTCATCTTCTGCCTGTGACTTCGCAGTGTAATTCCTTACTCATGAAGCCACTAAAGGTCTCCATACATTATTGAGAAATTCTAAAATGTCCTTTTTCCTTCTCCAAAATGTCTTAATATGCTTGTAAGTTGCGGACATTTTCTTCAGCGTTTATCACATGCTCGTCATTTTTCATCAGAATGTGGAGCCTGGGACCTACTTGGAGTATATCTCACTATGACCCATGTCCTGGTGCCCAGACACTGTATCCCTGTCTCCAGCAAAAGGACTGCCAGTCCACCCACAGGATGTGCTGTGCCTCTTGGCAGCTGGGACTTGTGGGAAACAGAGTCACCCAGCCAGGCCTCAGTGAGGTAGGGGTGCCTAGCAGCTTCTGACAATGTTAGCGTTGGTACCTTTGGAGTCTCTGATAGTAAACATCATTATGGCAGCCAGAAAAGCAGCAAATCAATATGGTGAGTCCATGGAGCACACAGAAGGTGTGGCCTTGTAAACAGCAGAGATTCCCATGGATTCCCACACCTAGTGAGAAACCTGGCTACAACTAGAACGAGCATCATTGCAGACCAGACCTCAAAGAAATATAGCCAGAATGCATTTATTATGATGTTAGAATATGGGAAAAATTGGTCATATGTGTACCCACTGTTAATTAAGATGCTCTTAAATAATATCAAACGGACCACTTCTGTCCCTTTGGGGGAAAAAGTGCCAAAGTTTTATTTAGTTATTTAGTAATTAAGTGATTGATGTAGAACATTTCATAGGCAAGAAACAGAACTGAATTTGGCATGGATTATTTTAGTTGGCTGCACTGGAAAAGCTCTCATTGGGTTTTGAAGGCTGTAAACTCTTACAGGAGGACACTGTCCATCTTTCTCCCAAATCCATCTGGTGGATTAGAACTGCTAGCTTGAAACATATTTATTGAGATGGAATGTTGGTTTGTTAAACTGTGAATCATTTTGCATTTAATGAAATGGCATTAGTATATGAAGTAGATAAAAATCTAAATTCCAAAATTAATACCAAAAGAATGAGTGTACGCAGTTGGGCATGAACCATGCCTCAGATTCAATTTATAGTTCTCACAACTCTTTAAGGTAGGTATTGCTAAACATATTTTACAAAGGAAGAAGCTAAATCCAGGTCTGTTTGAACCAAAAGTCTGTCATCATCCAGAGTGCCTGGTACTGCAGAGGAATGAAGCTGAGTGGGTCTAGCAAGATTGTGTATCCCACTGTGTAAGGACACAGTAAGGCTTTCATTCTACACTGTGTCACCATGTTTCCAGGTTATGCATTAATAAATAATCACACTTTGTTATTTTCTTGTTCACAGTAAAACCTAAAAAGAAAATCCAGCGTTCAAAGGGAAAAACTACTTTGCGTGGGATGCAAATGCATCTTAACCTGCTATAGCAATTGTTTTTTTAATCAGATCTTTCTGTCTTATCAAATGATCTGACACATGGGCACCTGGCTTCATTACTCGGCTCTGCAGGATTCTGTGGCTGTTGGAGGGAAGGGAACAAGTTCTTTACTTAAAGGTGACTATGAATCTCTGATTAAACATTTGCTTGTGTCTGAATTCATTCTCTTGAGCCTTCCCATCGTGGCCTTATCTTGAAGGGTCATTTCAGGATCTCCCCATGTGATAAAGGAAACTGCAATTTGCAGAGAAAAAAAAGGAAATGTGTGTGCGGATTTAAAAAACTACTGGACTAATAACAACATCAGCGTTTCATTTTACCACATGATATCATTTAATTTTCTTTCAATCCTCTCTCTGATGCAGGGAATAGGAATCCATTTGCCAGTGAGGACTCTGAGGCTCAGACACTGAGTAAGCTGATGGCTGGCCCAGGGTGTGCATCGCTGTCCTGACGTGGATTATGAATATGTGGATTACGAAGGTTTTCACTTAGTGAATGAAAAATACCCTTTCCATTTTTAACATATTTATGTAAGCTTTATAAGTACCATCTATCGAAATCTATATAGGCAATAGCTTTGTTGTTGTTATATGCCATCAAGTCACCCGTGACTCATAGTACATTAGCTCTGGACCTTGCCCTGCCCTGAGCCACCAAGCTCATTGTCTCGACAGACCGAACTGAAGAACAAGTTTAAGCCTCGAGTTGCAACACTTAAGGATGCTGAGAGCAGAGTGCTGAATGACCCAGGAAGCACCAGAAGAAGATGAAAGGAGTATACTGAGTGACTATTCTAAAAAAGAATTGGCTGCCACAGAAAAATTTTATGAAACAACATATGATCAAGAGGCCACAGTGATGAAGGAGGAAGTTCAAGCTGCTCTGAAGGAATTATCAAAAAACAAGGCCCCCAAAATGAATGGAAAATCAATTAATATGTGTCAGCAAATAGACAGCAGTTGCCATGGAGTGAATTCCAGCAATGGTGGCCTCCTGTGTGTGTTCCATCAGCATTCCACTGACTAAGATCCTTCAGAAGGATCCTGTCAGGCCTTCCTTTTGAGGATCCTGCAGGTGCATTTTAACTGCCAGCCTTGTTAGCAGGGAGCTCTCGTGGCCTGAAAGGTAAGGAACTGTGCTGCCAACCCAAAGGCTGGTAGTACAAATTCACCAGCTGCTCTGCTGGAGAAAAATGAACAATCTCCCTTATGCAACTTACAACCTCTGAAAACCTCTAGACAGTCAGCTATGAGTCTGTTCCCACTCAACGGCCATGAGTTTGAGTGGCGTTTTTCAATTAGTGCTTAACCATGTGCACCACTCATGGATATTTCTTGCTGTGTGTCGCCGAGTCAGAATACTCACCGGTGACTCTCCAGAGGATTTTTAGAGCCACGCAAGAGGAGGCTGCTGGCCCTTTTCCAGCGGAACAGCTGGTGGATTTGGACCTTGTATCTTTGGGACCGAGGTTCTTACCACTAGGCTATTAAAGCAACCCTGGATGCTTAATGTCAGCAAAAGAGGTTTGAGTATATAATTATAACATCATCATAAAGTGTATGGAAGTTAATTTTTAAAAGTGTCTGATTCTGAACTGCTCAAAACCTGTGTATCTAATCATCCCTTCACCGCTATCTGCCTCGTTTTTCCATTTATTGGTTGCTTTTGTGACATTTGCTCAGTGAGTAACAGCCCAAAGCACATGGTTCAGGCCACCAGTGTGATTGACCACCACTGAAAACCAATGGAGGAGGTGAAGCTATGAGGTGGTTTTGAGTCAAGGTCACATAGCAACAACCATGAGCAACAGACTACTTAGAACCATTTGAAAAGAAGGGATTTATTCTCTGGAGTTTAAAGGCTTGTACACTTAAAATTGGTTGGAATATTTCTGCTCACGGAAAGTGCAAGGTGGCAACCTTTTCATTCTCATTTACTCTCCCCTTTGCCTAAAACTTTCAGCTCTTGGGGTTTTGGTTGTTTGTTGTTTTGGTTTTTTTAAAAGTATGGAATATTAAGGAATCTTAATTTAGAAGCTTGGATAAAAAGAATGTTTTCTGGATTTCAAACATTTAAACCATTCTTCACACTAATCAGCTTACAAACTATAACCAAGAAAATCCCACTGTCATTGTGTCATTTTAAGTTTCAAGCTATTCTTGGTTAACTCAATCTGAACCAGAACATTCTCCCTTCCCTGTGCAAGGTCTCATACTCTTTGTCAAAAAGATCTCAGATAGCTTCGAAGCAGTAAATGAATTGTGTAGTAGGTTAATACCACTCTTCTATTTATCAGATAAGGAAAGAGAGGTCAGAGTGGACAGTGACTCATTCTATGCTCGGATCTTTATTGTGATCTGGGTGAAGGTTTGCAGAACAGATCCATTTTCTATGCAATAATCACACACATTTTGTTTTGTGATACTGACTGCAATTCCTACAAGGTAATACCCTCTCAGGCTTCCTTCCTAAGTTTCCCTCTTTCTTAACCTCTTTGGCCTTCTGAACTTTTTTCTTGGAAAAAGCTGCCCTTTTAACCCCAAATGGTCAAGGGCATGTGCTTTTCCCCCATAAGTGGTTGTTCACCTCATAGCCTTGTTCCATTGTTTAGCTGCAACTGGAGCCATGGTGGTCCTGAACAGTGACTACGAGCCACCATCTTGGGTTCCAACCAGTAAGCCTACTCCTTTTAATGATTTTAATTTGAGATCTTTTAATGAACATTTACAGACCAACCTTGATTCCAACAGTCAACAAAAAACTACCCCCTCACACTTGTCCTGTGATTTATTTGTGAAACAAACAAACAAACAAACAAACACAAAAACCAAACAAAAAAGATATCAACATCCATGTGTTCATTCGATTGAGTGCTGGGGGTTGGAGTAAGAATCTGTGACTTGGTGACATGGAGCAGAGAAGAGATAAGCATATTCAAATCATGGAGTTGGTTTCATAAGTCAACCATGTTTCAGAAGCTGTAAATCACAGGAGAAGCAAGAGCCCATCTTTCTCCCCAGGAGAGCCTGGGAGATTTGAATCTTAGAGAGGGGCAGCCTTTTGGTTAAGAGCTCAACTTTCTAAAGACTATGCCATCAGAAATCCCTGAAATCCAAAACTCAAACTAACTGCCATCAAGTTGAAACTGATTCTTTGCTGGCCTTCTGTTGGGTTTCTGAGGCTGTAAACAGCACAGGAGATGGCCCATCTCTCTCCCTCAGAACTGCTGGGGACTTCAAACTCCCAGAGTTGCTTGTTAGCAACACAACTTCCTATATACTATAAGATCATGACAGAAGACTAAGGGCTGTCACTCCAGAGATAGAATTTATGAGCTCATAACCAATTTCTCTAAGGCCTGCCAACTAGATATAAGCTTCAGTTGGGCAGAGACCACGGCTGGCCACCCTGAGATTGCTACCCTTTAAATAACAACTGTATTTTCAATGGAATGGACTGTTTCTTAAAGCACTGAGGCTTGTATTTCTGTAGAGATTTTAACCACCGATTTCAACCATGAAACTCTTCAAACTCATTGCCATAGAATCTGAACCCTCCAGCTGGTTTTAGGGATTGTCCAACTTTCCCCCTTTGAGCACTAGAAGATTTTTAACTACTACAGAAGTGCTTCATCTTTGGGTTAGTAGCTCAACTTTCTACAGAATATACTACTAGATAGACATTGTTGTTGGTGCATACTGACAAGCTGGAACCAATTCATAGTCAATTCTCTAGCATGTTTTCAGAATCTGTAAATCACACAGGAAATTGTCCATCTTTCTCCAGTGAGCAGCTGGTGGATTTGTACCATATGCCTTCACGGTGGCAGTGCAATTCCTTTTCACTAAGCCACCAGAGCTCTCTATCTATACATGTATACAAACACACACACACACATACATACATACACACACACACACACACACCCCCCTATGCATGCACACGCTGCATATTGTCTGAACAGAACAAGGAAACACACTGAGTGGTTTAAAGTCAGGAAAGAAGGGAAGGTGTACATCAGTATTGGATTCACTCTTCAAATCTATCCAATCTATAAATTGGACAAATAATTCAAGAAACTATGAAGAATGTGGCATAGGATTAGAGGAAGACTAATTAGCAAGCATTATGCGGATGATTCAACCTTTCTTACAGAAAGTGAAGAAAACATGAAGCACTTGCTGTAAAAGATCTAAGACTCCAGCTTTCAGTATGAGTTACAACTCAACATCAAGAAAACAAAAATGGTCACCCCTGGACCAACAGGCAGCATCATAAGTGGAGAAAAGAGTGGAATTTTCAGTTATTTAATTGTACTTGGATTCACAATCAACATCAATGGTAGCAACAGTCAAGAAATCAAAAATTGTGTTGCATTGGGAAAATCTGCTGTCAGGAACCTCTCCAAAATGCTAAAGAATGAGGATGTGCGTTTAAAGAATAAAGTATGACTGGACCAAAGTATGATATTTTTCAAATTGCTTCCTAAGCACCTGAAAGTTGGACAATGAATGACAGAAGAATTGATGTCTTTGAATCGCAATTGATGTCTTTGAACCCAATCTGTCTTGAAGGAAGTGCAACCAGCGTACTCCTTAGAGTCAAGATGGAGACACTTCTTAGCATTGACTCTGGGCAACCTGTCCTTGGAGAAGAATATCATGATGGGAAAGTCAGAGGGTCAGAGAAAGAGAGGAAGGCTCTCAATGACATGGACTGACACCAGTACCACCACAATGGACTTGAGCTTGGCAGAGATTACGAAGGTGGTGTAGGATTGGGCAAGGTTGTTTTTCGTTCATAGAGTCGCTATGAGTTGTAGAAGATTCGATGACACCTAACAACAAACACTGCATGCCAGTCCACAAATTTACTATTATACCTAGTTTCATACTTAAAAAATTACTGATTCTAGGAATTAGGAGATGTCTTTCCAGGCCTTTTCATTAACAACTCCGAGTCCCTGCTTTGTGCCAGAGCCTGGGGTTGAACGAAAGGAGAAGATAAACTCAATATCTTTCATTCTTCCAAGGAAAATAGCTTACATATTGGTATTATTGGACTGTGAGGTCTAGGTAGAAACTTCAGTTTGATCTGAAAATACCATACTCCTCAGAACAGAGAATGTTCTAAGAAGTCTATCAGAAAGTACAACTTAATGTCCCAAGAAGGTCTGAAGGTTAGTTGACCCGCTGGGAAATGCCTATGGCAGAAGGGGAGAAGGGCCCCTGCATGGTCATTCAAATCCCTGTAAAAGTGAATCTTCTGCACCCGCCTTCCTCCCTCAACAACCTTCGCAGCACACTGTCAGTTTTGGGGAGTACAAACCCTGTGGCTCACAGTAACTGTCTCTAGGAGCGATAAAGGGGAGCATCACCCAGACTTGACCCTCCTGGATTAGTCTATTTCTAGCTAAATGGAATTTAAACGGAAACCAAAATCAGATTTGAGATTTAAGATCTTTTCTGCTTTCGCTCATTTCGTGGATTCTAACCATAGTCTCAGCCCAGGAGGAGGAGGATTCCAGAGAGGTGTCTGCTAGGGTAGCGCCAGGGGAACCTCTAGCATCCAGCGTATCTGGCCTGTGAGAGCTGCACCAGGTCGGACAGAAGACCTGCCCGAGGGAGGTGGTGGTGCCCGGGGAGCCTGAACGCTCCTGCCCAGGGAGCTGCTATGCTCCCCCGCCCGTTTCTCCCTTCCACACCGCGGCTGGAAACCCGCCCCTCTCTCGGAAGAGGGTTTCGCGCCTGCACCTCGGCTTTCCCGGCGCAGAGGCCGCCACGCGCCCGCGCCCGCGCTGCTGATCTGGGGAGAAAGCCGCGGCCCTCGAGCTGGGCGCTGCCGAGTGCTCTGCGGCGCCTCAGCACCCGGATCCGCCGCCGAGCGAGCGAGGTTACAGGCATCAGAAACTCCCCCGCGCTCCTGGATCTCAACTTCCAGCGGTGCGGGGAACCTAAGGACCTCCGGACCAGAGCAGCCTGCAGACAGCGTCTCCTACAGGCTCCGCCGGAGCCCCAGTCCACCTCTGAGCACACCCTCCGGCGGACCTCGGCATCCAGTTTCTCCGCTGCCAAGGCAGCAGCGACAAGGGGAGTTTGGATGCTTAACTCCCCCAACTTCGGCTTCTCGAAGGACAGGACGCCCTCCCTCGGCTGGCCTCTGCCTAGTTGAGGAGAGACGCAAAGCCTGCGGCAGGGAGCTCTTCTGGACTTGGAAAGCCGCCTCCTTCTCCAGAGAGCGACCAGATTCTCCTTATCCCAGGACATGTTCTGGAGATTTGGGGTTGGAACCAGCAGGCGAGGAGCGAGCGGACGCGTAGGGGACGGGCTGGGGGATCTAGGCCGCGGACCATCGCCTCGGCGCGCACGCAGACCCACACTCTGGCTCCCTGCGCCCCACCCCGTGAACCCTGCGCTCCAGCCACACTGCGCCCGCTCCAGGGCACAGGCTGCCACACCGCGATGTAAGGAGAGGCTGTTAACTCCCCCCAGTCTCGGAGGTCTCTTGAGATCCTGGGAACCTGACTTCTGGGATCCTACGCCTATGACAGCGAACATAAGGAGACCTGGCGGGACCCAACACCTAGGGGCACGGAAAAAGAGCCCTCGC
The DNA here is from genome assembly GCF_000299155.1 of Elephantulus edwardii. Lineage (NCBI taxonomy): Eukaryota > Metazoa > Chordata > Mammalia > Macroscelidea > Macroscelididae > Elephantulus > Elephantulus edwardii. Next base: position 6,054,805 of record NW_006399847.1, read on the forward strand.
TTCGCTCCACCCTGCCGAGCGTTGGGGCGGGAAGCCAACCTGGAGCTCCCGAGCCTGCAAAGCCCGAGTTGCCTCCCCACGCGGAAACGTGGCGGCAGGACCAAGTAGTAAGGTCCCAGGGGTGCCCCAACTCTGGGCCAGGCGGGGAGGCAGGGAGGACAGCAACCACCGTACGCGTTTGCGAACGCACGGCAGCCGCGAAGGGGCGGAGGCGCGGCCGGGAGGAGGAGCTGTCGGAGCGAGAGGGATGACGTCCTCCGGGTCCCGGGGCTCCAGGAGGATGGCTTCGTGTGCTCCTTTGCCCGAGTACGGGCTGCTCCGGGTCGGCGGAGAGGTGCCCGCGCCCAGACCCCGCTGCAGCTCCCAAATGGCGCACGCCAGACGACCCTGCCCAGTAAAAAGTCCTTGGCCACCTCCAAAGCACCTTTGACCTACCCCTCGCCCGGGGGAGCCTATCCGGGAAATCCTTGCCTATTTTCGGGCATTCCCTTGTAGGACCTGAACAGATCGCCGCCGGCCGGGCCAGCCTCGCCCCTTCGCCACACTTTCCCCCATCGACCTCAAGCCAAGGGCAGACGCTAGCGCTCCGGCCCCTGCCCGCCCTCGCCGGCTGCGAGGAAGGGTAGGGCACTGGAGGGAGAGTCGCTCACCTGAGTCACTGGAGTCTTCCTCTCTGGCACCTCTCGAAACCTGATCCCAGCCCCCAGGCACAGCCTTCTTGGAAGAAAAAAAGTAGCGCTAGGACAGAGCCAGGTAGGGCTGTTCGCAAGCCCCTGGACAGCCACTCTCTCCAGCGGCTTCTCCCGGTGTCCGGCTCAGGTTTATCAATGAGAAGCGGCGCCCTGAGGGTGGAAAGGGCCGCCAGACTCGGGGTTCCTCCCGCAGCGGCGGCGGCGGCACCTCCAAGTTTCACCTGCAGCGCGCGCGGGGCGCAGTGACAGCCCGCGCTCCTTGCCCACGCCGCCCCGCCCCGGCCGCCCTCCTGGCCGCTGATTGGCCGTGGTCTGTACTGGGCGGTCCCGGGTTCTCGCCCCGCCCTGCTCGCGCCCCCTGAGCCGCGCGCTCGGGAAGTGGGGTCTGCGCCAGAGGCTCCCTGGGCTTTATAGCCAGCTGGGTCTGAGAGCGCTGGACCCTGGGCGCGCAGCGAGATCTAGAGCGCGCGTGCACACACACACATACGCGCACACAAAGGTTTGTATAGGTTAGAGAATGAAGGAAGCAGAGCGAGTGTAAGAAATTCCTCTTCCTGGGCCTTTAGGGGGCTTGGAAACTTGGTTTTCTTATGCCAGTGCTAAATTTCTGCCTTCTCTGAAAAGACTGACTAGCCAGCGATGCAAACATGAAAGTGATTTAGGATTGTTTCTGTTTAATGTTTATCGAGAAGCATTATCTGGAGAAGTTAATTTCTCCAATGTCTTGGATTTCTCTTAACAGCTTGAACCACTGCCAGAGCAGCTTTGGGTCCAGCAGCACCTGCGAAGCCACGACCCACGCGGGTCCACGCCACCTGGGGACTGACTGAGCGCTCCACGCCGTCGGTGTGGGAGCCCTGGGTTCTGTGGCCTTGAGGAGCCCTGGCTGTAGAAGTACTTGCTTATGCCTGGAGGAGGGCTAGTGAACATTATATTCTTTTTTTCCTTTCCACCTCTGCCTTCAGAAGTAGGCTAGGGGTTCCTGAACCTATCAGCCAGGCCTTCAGGACACTTTCCCCTCGTTTTCCTTGTAGCAGTTGCTGAGGACACGTTTTTCTGGAAAACAAATTTGATATCACATCCGGTAGAGCAAATACAAGTCAGGAAGACCCTCACTTTAAACTTGCTGGCTTCTGAGCGTGTCTGTCTGAAGGAGTTGGCATTGCCAATTGCCAATCAGTTTAACAGCATTTAAAATTTTCAAATGGCACGTTTTGTAAACATCCGGACAGTACTTCTAAGACTGTGGGTGTTTGTGCACACAAGTTTCCCAGTGCTTTGTAGACTCCACAGAAGGAGGAGGTGCAGAGGGCATCTTCCCCAGGAGGGAAGAAGGCTCTCCACAAGGGCATATTGGAGACAATTGGCCAAGAAAGCACTCTCTGTCATCTGTTGCTGAGTAAGTAGGAATACTACGGCCTAGCACCAACTTCCCGCACTTCAAGCAAAGGTTTTGTTTCCTAAAACTTAAGATGTTTTGGCCACTTTAGGAATGAAAAGCAAAATGTGTGGGCAGGCTTTCTGACATAAGCTCTGAGCAGACCCCCTTCCAGGTTTGTGACCAGTCACTGCCATGGGTCCTCTTTTGGGCTTCTTCCTGTTACAGCGCTTGACCTGTACTGAGCTTTCACTTCCCAAAGAGATTCCTTACCTCCTCACTCTCTTAATTCTTCTCTCCTCTTCTGCTTCTGTTTGCCTCCATCTGAAAAACCTCTGTAAAGTTAACTGCTTTTATACACAATCTTGTCAATTTCAAGGTCTGGTCTTCCCACCAAAGTCGGGAACTGACCAATTCCCTCATGGCAGGTCACAGGTACTTCATTTGCATAGCAAGCTATACTCAAACTTCATTTGCAGAGTCCATAGTTACTTCATTTGAATAATATATTTGCCTGATCTCTGCCCATACCAACTCTTGGGCAGGCTGCAGTACAGGACCCGATAAAAGTACGAAAATAAGTTGTTTACAGTTTACCCATGAAATGGAACAAATCTTTTGGGGTGAAAAAAAACCCCACACTAGGATCAAGATAAATCTTCATGCTAGATGCAAATCAAAACCACAATGAGATACCATCTCACTCCAGTAGTAGTAGCAAAGTTTAACAGGACAGCAAGTAATAAATATTGGAGACAATTTGGTGAGATAGGAATTATTTTACATTGTTGGTAGAATTGTACAATGGTACAACCACTCTGGAAGGCAGTTTGATGCTTTCTCGAAAAGCTGAACATAGAAATTCCATATGACCCAGCTATTCTATTTCTTTGACTATACCCCAAGAAAATGAGAACTGAGCTCAAATGGAAACTTGTACACCAATGTTCATGACAGCATTATTCACCATCACAAGAACATGGAAACAGCCCAGATGTCCAACAACAAATTAATTGATTGAGAAGTTGTGGTACATTCATACAATGGAATACTACACAGCACGAGGTGCAATGATTTTGCAAGTTACTATCTAATTTGGGAAGGACTGGAGAGCATTATGCTGTGTGAACTAACTCAGTCCCCCAAGAACAAATACTGTATAAGACCATTATTGTAGAATGAGTGTGAAGATCCAAGGTGGCATGGGGAAGTGTGGAAATAGAGCCAGTAAAGATGGGTGGGGTGGTAGCATGTTAATCATAGGATTATACAATTCAGTGGGTGGGTGGGGTTAAGGAAATGGGAAGAATATTTTGTGAAAATCAATGTATTCTAACTTGTAAATAAATGAGAATAAAATTTTTTAAAAGATAAATCTTCATGCCTTAAGGAGAAAAATCTCTCAAGCTACTTTTCCAAAGACCCAAGGCGAAAGTATTCAAAAAGAACGTAATTCACCACTCCCTCTCTGAGCACCGTGTCTAAAGTTGCACTTTATTGTTCAAACCCACCTTCTCTCCTTCATCTGTCAAATGGTAATTTGACAGCACAGTCTTGAACAATATATTGTCGTTATTTACTATCTACGTGTCACCACTCATCTGTCATCTTGTCATACTGTGGTGACTTGCTTGGTGCTGTGATGTGGGAAGCTGTGCTCCTGTCAAAGGTTAGCTTTGTCACCCGTGGTGGAAGTTTTCAGTGGTGCTGACCAACACTCTCAAAAAACTTGTTGCTGTCCAGTCAGAACTAACCCATAGCTGACCCTCCAGGGCTTGTGAATCACATGGGGAAGATCGTCCATCTTTCTACTGAGGCGTTGCCTCTGGGTTGCAACTGCCCAAGAGGAGTGACCTTGGGGTTAGCCGCAGAACTCCAGATGGACTAGGTCACCAGCGATCTCCAGACTAAGAAGAATGCAAATCTCATTTAAGTTGGGAAGGCAGGGAAGGTCAGAAAGTTCTCTCAAAGATGAAAAGTCTTACTGTGGACCTTGAGAGTTGAGTAGGTCTTAGCAAGATAAGGAGATTGGAAAGAAGGGCTCAGATGGAAAACACAGCAGATGAAAATGAGACAGTCTGTAGATAGACAAGAATTCACAGAGATCTTGGAACCCCAGTGAGGCTGAGGAGGGGGAAGAAGAGAGGTAAAAGCTGTTGGGTAGGCACGTGGCAACCCCACATGATGCTACATTGGGTATTGGGAATTTTAAAATTTTACCTGATGGGAATGAAAATTCACTGGAAATGTTTTAGCAAAGATTTGATGCTTTAACTGGTTTGTGGGAAAGGCCTAGTGGGCAGGCAACACAAGTGATGAGAAAAGCTGAGAGGGCATTTAGGAGGGCACTGCCAACCCAGCAAAGAAGACAGAGGTTTGGAACTGGGAACAGTTCACAATCTGATCAGAGTCAGTCTGACTAAACTTGACAAGGGCTCAGGTACCTCAGGGCCAACAGGAATCTTCTCTGTGTGTGTCAAAAAGTTGAAGGTTCTTTTCTTACAGATTTTGAATTGTGAATTATCTTTTTAAAATAAACACTTTTTAATTCATCAATGATTTGTGAAAAATAACACTAATTTGCTTAAAATGTGATAACGCAACTGTTCTTTAGAACAAACCATTCCCTTTAATGTGTCACTCTTGCAGTATCTACACAGAAAACTGCTCCTGGAAACACACTTTTCTTAAATATAAAATGAAACTTACTGAAAAGCAAATAGAATTGTCTTTTGTATAAAAGAGTCCCACTCAGAAGGGGAAGATTTCAACGAAATGGGTTGACATTGTGACCACAACAATGGGCTCTGGTGGCTCAGAGATGATGAGGACGACGCAGGAGAGGACAGGTTTCAGGATAGCTATTCATAGGGTCACTATGAATCATACTCAATGGCGCCTAAAACTACAACAAAAATCTAAATTTAGCTTGAAAAAATAAACTACCCAACAATTGGTTTCTTCTGGTTCCATGTTTCAGGTATACTTATGTGCAGACTTCAATCAAATTCCTTCTCATGATATCTCAATTCTCTCAAAAGTTCTCTGAATGACTCCAGCAGCAATAAACAACTGGATCTACCAAAGTAAGAAATGGCCATTGAGCAACAATTAAGTGAGAAACAGAGACTGACAAGATCTAACTAAGAGCCTGTTGGTCAGGTCACGATCATATGGCTCTGTTTGCTGACAAGAGGCACTCAGGGGTTCAGTGAGTTACATGTTGGGCTGCTAGCCCAAAAGGCAATACTTTGAATCTACCAGCTGTTCTGTGGGAAGAAAACAAGTAGTCTCCTGCCATGAAGATGTAGATTTAGAACCTCAGAAACCTAATGAGGGTTTTTTTGGTTGTGTTTTTTTCCAATTTGGTCACTACTGACACTGGCAAATTATTTTGAGCTGAGCTGGTCAAAATACCATAAAACTTATTTCATGTAAGTATTGTAAAGATATATTAGAAAAGTAATAATAGGCCAACTCAGAAACTAACCCTTCTAGAACTTAAAAGTGTCTTTTCAATCAAAGTTTTCAGGCCCAGTTAAAAAGACTCTTCCCTCTTTCCGCTTTCCCTGCCTCTTCCCTAAACATGGCATCAGTTAAAGGGAACTAACCTGGACTTCCACAAATTAAGGACCTACTACCCACAATGGAGTTCAAGTTCATGAAAACAATAATGAAGACTTGACAGTATTTAAATCATCTCCTTTTGTATTTTGGGGGGACCCAAATCTCAAAGCTACCTGCTGAGAGTCCAGTGAGGGGTGGAACCCACCCAGTCATTTACTCTCATGTAAGAGGGTGGGTGACCACAGGATGCTTCACACGGAGGAAGCATTTAGTTTTCAGGAAAGGTATCCTTCTGTATTTCTGGTAGCCCTGCAGTACGATGACTATTACCAAGTACTAACAAAAATGTGACAAACTTAAGCTAATAGAAGACAACTGGAGAAAGTTGTGACCTTTCCATTAGAAACTTGGCTTCTGGTCCTGGTTATCAGTTGATTGAAAGTTATATAGTGATTTCTTATCAAAGAAAAAAAGAAAAGTTAATGAACATATGTCCTGGAAAGGGTGCGGCCAGAGTATTCTTCAGAGGCAAAGCTGACAAAGCTCTCCTTGGAAAGGGACATCATGCCTGGAAAGGTGGTCAGTGAAGGAAAGGAAGACACCCACTGAGATGGATTGACACTGTGACTTCAGCAATGAATTCTAGTGTCTCTCAGATGGTAAGGATGATATACGATAGGGTGGGTTTCAGGACAGCAGTTCAGTAGGGATGCTAATGAGTCATACTCAACTTGATGACACCTCACAACAACAAATAAAAATAAGTTCTCACTAATAAGATGCAGTATACTTTTCTTCATAGTAAAGAGTGTGACTTTTTAAAGAAGAGATGGTAAAAATCAAATTGTCAGTATTCAGTGTAGTTGTCAACATTGGCTTAATATAGATGTCAACAGCTGCTAGCTATAACTCAATCTTACATAGCATTTAAAATACCTCTGCTTTGGTAAATTTGGCAGGAAATTAATTTTTCAGATAATTCAACTTTTTTGCTGAGCTCATATCCTTTGCCCCAGATCAGAAAATAACCAAAATCTAGAGTGCTCTTTTCATAGGCTGCCATGCTTCGAGCAAAGAGGAATGAAGCATCTAGTTCTAAATCTTTACAATGGCTTTATGATAAGCAATTATGTGTAAGGTTTATTGATCTGCCACTGTTGGTTGATATTTTGCTGCAAAGGGCAGAACTTCCTTTGGAACTTTCTGCTATCAGCAACTTGGTTAAAAAAATTATTATAATTTAGAGACTTTTTTCCCTTTTTATAGAAAAATCATTCTGGTATCAGTCTCTGGTCAAACATCACAAGTTCTGAAGTACAACAGAATCACAAAGAATTCAGTTGTTGTTTGTTGTGGTGGTGCTATGTGCCATCATGTCAACTGTCCCTTACAGTGACCCTGTGAATGACTCTGTACCTTGCCCTTGAGCCAACCTCACCATCTTTGACACACCTGACCCCACTGCCACAGTCACTGTATCAATACATCTTGTTGAAGATCTTTCTCTCTTGTATTGGTCTACTACCTTTCCAAGCATGATGTACTGCTCCAAGGACTAGCTGCTCCTGACAACATGTCCTAAGCATGAGAGACAGAGTTTCACCATCCTTGCTTCCTAGGAGCACACTGCTTTCACTTCCTCCAGGATAGATATGTTTGTTCTCTTGGTAGTCTGTGATATGTTCAGTACTCCTTTCCAACATCACAACTCAAAGACATTGATTCTTTCTGTCATCCTTAGTTAAAGCCTTCAAATGCATAGAAAGCAATTCAGAAGACCATGGCTTGAATCAAGCACAACTTAGTCCTTAGACTGACATCATTGCTCTTTAGCACTCTGGAGACATCCCCGATTGCAGATTTTCCTCATTGCAACTTGTCTGTTGATTTTTTGACCACTGGTGCCAAGGGTGCTGATTGAAACTGAGAATTTTGGTTTTTTTGTTTTTTTTTAAACCAAGGTAGCTTCAATTAATGAGGTTATTTTCAGTTTAGTCATGTCAAATATTATCATAGGTACAACAATTAGAAAACTGTCTTAATCACTGTTGTATGCTCAGTATCTTACACAAAGACATTAGAAAGCATCCCAGTAAGTGCTTGCTGAATGAAAACAATGAAATTATTATATAGAAAGAAAGAAAGGCCACAATGCACATAAAACATGATTATAAAGTATAACAAATATCTGTGCTTGTTGTTATATGCCATCGAGTTGCCCATAACTCATAAGAACCCTATGTACCATAGCTCTGAACCACATATCCTATGCTGAGTCTGTCTCACTGGCCCCACACACATACCCCATTGCCCCAGTTACCATGTCAATCTGTCTGATCTGGGTCTTTCTCTCCTGTGCTGTCCCTTCACCCTTCCAACGATGATGTCTTTCTCCAAGGACTGGTCCCTCACATCCTAAATGAATATGAGACAAAGCCTCAAAATCTAAATTTTGTAGTTTTAACTATTAGAACTTCTCGTAGGGATAAAGGATCAGAAGTGGCACAGTTAAATGTTCAGCTACTAATAGAACAACCTAAGGCTCCAATTTTCCCATTGATGTCTTGACCAGCCATTGAAGTTCCTGTGGAGCAGTTCTACTCTGCCCGCATGGGGCCACATGAGGAGGAACCTACATGGACAACTAGGTTGGTTTGGTTTTTCTGTTGGGAGAAAAGGTTGCTAGTAGTATTCTATTGTAAAGAAACAAAGCAAACAAAAACAGCCTAATAAAACGCAAATAGGAACAGTTTTCACAGGAAAGTGGTTTAACACATTTTCTCCAATAGAGGTAGACTGAGGAGGAAATGGGTGATGGGGGTGATAATGGCATGGCATCTTCATTCTTACAGCCCTTTGTAGCTGTATCGCCCTTTCACTCAATCAGTCCTTTGAATCCTATCTTTTCTGTAAGGTATGCAGTGCTATTCTCAATTTATATAAAGAAATTGAGATTCCAAGAGGTTAAGCCTGAGATTACACTGCATCAGAGAAGAATTTGGGAGATATTTCAAGAAGACATAATTTTGACTTTTTGTCTCACATTTTGAAGTTTTCAGTGCAGCATAGCAGTGTCCAGAGGAAAAAGAGCAATGGCAGGTCTCCACATTGTACACCCACAGGCGTGGGAGGTCAGCGATACATTGTGCTGGTCGTTGCGTAAGTAACATGGCTTCTCTGAGAAAACATGCAAAGATCTGTCTTGAAAAGGAGACAGTTGCTTTTACAGAACCCAAAATTTATTTTGAAGGTTACACACTAAAGCAATAAACTTAAGATAAATAATCTTCTTCCCAACCACACCAACATCCCATTAAAGATGTGTTGAAAAACATCAAAAGTTAAAATAGTAACAATTTCTATCAGACTTTTGTACTTGAGTATTTGGATAGAATTTGTAGAAGATAACTCTTTTTTTTTTTTTTGCAATTTTCAATGCAAATCACTGTATCTCATTTCTGGTCTTGAAGCACAATCATTAAATAATTGTAAGGCTGGCCTCACTGAAACTTGCTTTATAAACAGTTCTCAAAGGTGCACCCTGAATCCTCTAAAGTGTGCAGAATAAGAAGCATTAAAATTCTGATGACTAATCAATGCTGAAAATGGATCCTACGTGCATGAGATTCCATTTTATTTTGCATAAATATTTTCTCAGGACTTTGGCTTACAAAGGACCAGGTTTGACACAGATTTTTCTAATACAGGAGAGGACTGTAATTCCCTGGAAGAACTGAGTGGTCACCTTGTTAAACAAAACAAAACAAAAAAAACAAACCAGAAAATAAAGATTCTACATTTAAAATATTGTGAACTCCTTTAATGAGTACTTTCTATTCTAAGAGATGCTTTCTTTCAAAAGAAGAAAATGTGTTTAAAATACTTCTTATAGAATACTTGATTTTAAAGAATAAGTTTAGAACTATTTTTAGAACTTTTCATCTTCATGCCTGGTGATTCATAATTTGATCCAATAAACAGTCAATTGATACATACCAGTGTTATCCTGTATTAATCATGGATAATACACTTACTTGGATCTATAATTAACAGCTTTGGTTCCAGCAATTAGGAAATCAGGGGACCTATTGCACTGGGAAAGTCTGCAGTCAGGGACCTCTCCAAAGTACTATGTAACAATGTCAGTCTGAGAATTAAGGTGCATCAGACTCAGACCATGTTCTTTCCTATCACTTGCTATGCATCTGAGAACTGGACGATGACTAAGGATGACAGAAGAATTTGTACCTTTGAGCTGTGATATTGGAGAAGAGCACAGAACATCCCCTGGATGGCCAAAAGAACAAATAAATATGTCTTGAAAAGGGTGCAGCAGAGTGCTTTTTGGAGGCAAAGAGCCTCCTTGGAGAGAGACATGATGCCTGGAAAAGTAGAGGGTCAGTGAAGGAGAGGAAGACCCTTGACGAGGTGGATTAATACAGTGACTGCCACAATGGGCTCTAATGTGTCATGAAGTATGAGGATGGCACAGAATAGGACAGGGTTCAGATCTGTTGTTCATAGGGTCACTATGGGTGGTACTTCATAGCATCTAACAATAACAACAATAGCAGTATTATGCTTATAAATTATTTTCTTTCATATTCATGAAACAAATAATGTTTTTCTCATTGACATTTTTGATAACTTTAATTTTCTTTCAATATATAGGTCTTGTTTCTATGAAACCATTAAGTCAATACCATTTGGTTTTACTTACTCAAGTTGCAATGGCAACTTCTTACAATGCTAGATAACTACCTATTATTACTATTATCCATTGCAATCGAGTCAATACCAAGTCATAACTGAAACCCTTCCTTAGGTTTCCAAGGTATAGGAGGAAATTGCCAATCTGTGTTCTTGCAGAGTGGCAAGTGCATTCAAACTATCAAAGACTCTACCATACCTACTGAGTGCATTGCATACCAGCCTTGTAAGGATGGAGCAGGATAGGACAAAGAGTAGATCTATTTTTCATAGAGCAACTATAAACTGTAGTTGACTTGATGGCATCTAACAATAACAACAACATGAATGATTGATTCCTGCTTCTGTAAGTTATGATTGCGAATCCAAATAAAATAAAATCATTGGTAGCATGAATGTTTCCTCTGCTTGTTACAGCATTACATATTGATCCAATTGTAAGGTCATTCTGTTTTATGTTGGAATAAGTCTATACTGAAGTATGTAGTCTGATCTTCATCCAAATATTGCTTGAAAGAAGTGATTTCCTGAGATTAAGTTCCTGGAGACAAGGTCTCTAAAATTTGTTCTTCTCCTTATCTACATGTGAAAAACGTAGCACCCAGGGAAAGGTAATTCCTACCGGCTGTGAAGCTACACTTGTATAGAATGAATTCTAGTTCAGCTTTTCTGATCTGGGGTAATTAGTCTAACTTTTCCCTATGACAGTGGCCTTATCAGAAAAAAAAGAGGCCCAAGATATACTTCTTTCATTGAATTCCTTTAGTTATTAAGTGGGAATATGCATAGGTCCCTTCTGCTTTGGGGAATGATGAAGATTAGCTTGTTATTGTGTGCAAAATGCCTAAAAATTTGGGGGACTTGGGAAACAATATGTTGTCATTATTTTAACAGGTAACTCAAAGTTTTAGTTCAAAGAGTGACTTAATTTATACAACTTAAGCTACAGATTTTCTTTTTATTTTGGGTTTTTCTTCCTTGATTTCAACTGTATTATGCAGTCGGGACATCAAGGTCATTTGGCATTGTATACTCTACATATTGCTGTTGTTGTTATGTGCCGTCGAGTCGTTTGCGACTCATAGCGACCCTATGCACAACAGCCCTAAACACTGCTCTATCCTGCGCCAACTGCACTGCCTCTGACACACCCATCCCAATTACCCCAGTCACCGAATCAATCCATCTCATAGAGAGTCTTCCCCTCCTGCACTGTCCCTCCACCCTCCCAAGCATTATGTCCCTCTCCAAGGACCCGTCCCTTCTGGCAACATGTCCAAAGTATGTCAGACGAAGCCCCAGAATCCTTGCCTCCAAGGAGTAGCTTGGTTTAATCCTCTCCAAGATGAATCTGTTTGTTTTCCTGGCAGTCCATGGTACATTCAGTACTCTTCTTCAGCACCACAGCTCAAAAGCAGTACTCTTCTTCAGCACCACAGCTCAAAGGCATCAATCCTTCTGTCCTCCCTAGTCATCGTCCAACTCTCTGATGCATAACAAGCGATTGCAAAGACCATGGCCTGTATCAGGCGCACCTTAGTCTCCAGAGAAACATCGTTGCTCCTGAGTACTTTAGAGAAGTCCCTAACAGCAGACTTTCCCATAGCGAAACACTTTACTCCTCTAAATCTGAACATTCAGATTAAGACAGACTAGGAAGAAGGATTGGCCACCCACTTCTGAAATAACAGGCCTCTGAAAACCCTATGCACCTATGCACATATTGCTAGGAGGCGCTATTCCTTGGAGAGGGACATAATGTTGGGAAGGGTGGAGGGTTGGCGATGGAAAGGAAGACCCTCAACCAGGTGAATTGACAAAGTGACTGCTACAATGGACTGTTGTGTGTCAGGAAGTGCAAGAATGGCACAGGACAGGACGAGATTCAGATCTCTTGTTCATAAGGTCACTATGAGTCGTACTTGACTCACTGGCATCTAACAACAACCACAACAACAATAACAAACTCTACACTCTACTTGGATGAGTAGAAACTAGACCCTTAAAAGTTTATGCAAAACCATTGTGCAACTATTGGTTTATCACTAGGAGCAAAGAAAAGTCAAGAAAATCAGTGATACAAAGAAACAGTTAATAAAAAGGAACCATGGATTTTGCAGATTTGAACTGGTTGATGCTTCTTTAACACTGCTGGACCCTATAAATAATCACAATAGGACATCCTGAATAGACTGAGAGAAAAATATGAAATAAATTCACACTCATTCAAAGATGATTTCATGGTCTTATAGAGATTGGTGAGACAGCCATGACTAAAGCCTTCAGATATTCTTCAAACCTAGAAGTGAACACTTCTTGATGTTTCAACTTTTAGGCACAAAATAGACACCTATGAGAGGAACCCTTATACTGGAATGTATGGACGCCTTTGGTTGATCAGTCAAGTAAGATCAAAGAGAAGCATTTTTCCAAGAATCAAATTCATCATGTGGAAGGGATAGAAAAAAAGGATGAAGAGATGTGGTACACACAGGGAGAAAGTGGAAAATTTGTTCTTAGAAGGTGAGAACTATATCCAATGCCACAAAATATAATGTGTGTGAATTGTTGAATGGAAATAGATTTATTCTGCAAGCTTACCACACAATAGCAAGAAAATAAAATTTTTCTGTTTAAATGATTTCTTAACAATTATAACTTTCCCTCCAAGAGAGCTATCACACCATCAAAAGTTGTTGTTGTTGTTGTTGTTATGTGTCGTTGAGTTGCTTGTGACTCATAGTGACCCTATGTACAACAGCCCTAAGCTCTGCTCTGTCCTGTGCCAATCGCACCATCTCCAATATACCATCCCGATTACCCCAGTCACTGAATCAATCCACCTCATAGAGGGCCTTCCCCTCCTGCGCTGTCCCTCCACACTACAAGCATGATGTCCCTCTCCAAGGACCGGTCCCTCCTTACAACATGTCCAAAATATGTAGGACGGAGCCTCAGACTCCTTGCCTCCAAGGAGCCGCCTGGTTTGACCCTTTTCAGGATGAATCTGTTTGTTTTCCTAGCAGTCCATGGTA
>NW_006399847.1:6069085-6071843 GCF_000299155.1 Elephantulus edwardii
AATATCCCTAGTACCATGACCCCTTCTAAACCCAGCCTGGACTTCTGGCAGTTCTCTGTTGATATGCTGTTCCAGTCGTTTTTGGTTAATCTTCAGTAGAATCTTGCTTGCATGTGAAATTAATGATATTGTTCTATAGTTCCACACTCTGTTTTTCCATCAAAATTACTAGATCTAAAAGCTAGTATTTTGCTGTTGTTATGGACTGTCAAGTTGGTAGCTGATCCTTCAATGGATTTTCAGAGGTAGTATTTGGCATGGGAGGAGATTGCCCATCTTTCTCCTACAGAGCAGCTGGTATTTTAGAAATTCATACCTTTGCAATGGTAGCACAATTCCTTACCACTAATCACCAGAGCTCCATAATAAATTATCTATTAATAAACTTTTAAATATAGTTTTTGACACTTTCATTGTCTTTCCTTCAAAGTACAGTTCCAAAGTAGTGATTCCTTCATGGTCTGATATTTCTTTAAGTGTGAAAGGGAAACAAGAGTCTGGGAAAAATCCCTGCTAATCTCCTTCCTGTGCAATTACTGTCTCTGAAATGTGCTGGAGGATCAGCTATTGGCTGGTTCCGACTCGACAGCACTAAAAGGGGAGAGTGATTTTTGTTTTGTTTTGTTTCTCCAGATAATTTTTTTTACGTAAAAATGTACTTATTAGGAAAATTACTAAAGGGAAACAGAATGGGAAAAGTTGTCAATTGTTTTCTTGATGTCATGAAATTATTGCTAGGTGCCATCAAATCAGCACTAACTCCCAGTGACCTGAAACCAGCCCATTCTGCAGGATTCTCATACTTTCTGCACTGTTTAAACTCACCTACCCTCTCTCCTTACCCTAGTTATTGTGTCAATCCAATTCATCTGGGGTCTTCTTCTCCTGCCCTATCTCTTGACCCTTCTAAACATGATGGCCTTCTCCAAAGACTGGTCTCTCCTGGCTCCATGCCCAAAGTATTGAGTTGGAGTCTCAAAATCTTTGCCTCGAAGGTGCAGTTTGGTTTGATCCTCTGCAGGACAGACTTAAGAATTCTCATAGGATCCCACAGCCAGCTCTTTAACCTGGCTTTCATTGCCATGCCTTCTCGGACCCTTCTAACTCTGTTTTCCATTTCCACTACTGTGAAGGAGTCATGCAATACTCAGAGTCTCTTCTGACATCCATCTTGGTCTTTTCTTTCTCCTCTGTGTTTGTAATGACCCTCTGCATTCTTCCTGGATGGTATTTTTTTTAATATCCTCTCACAACTCATCTGGTCTTCACTCGATAGTGTTCAAGGCCTCAACTCTGTGTCTGAGATGGTTTTGAAATTCAAGTGGGATAGAGTCAAGGTCAAATTTTGGTTCCCATGGTTTTGATTTCATTTTCTTTAGCGTCAGCTTGAACATGCATATGTGTAGTGGTGGTTTTTTCCACAATCAGCACCTGATAATGAGCTTCTCGAGCGATTCTTTCCACAGATGTAATCTATCTGATTGCTATGCATATCATCAGTTGAAATCCATGTACATAGCCTGCTTTTATGTTTCTTATAAAACTTATTTGTTAACAGCTTTAATTTGCTTGGCTCTGCAATAAACACTCTTGGTACCAGCAGCCAGGAAATTAAAATACGAATTGCATTGGGAAAGTCTCCTGTCAGAGTCCTCTCTAAAGTGCTGAAGAGCAACAGTGTCAGTCTGGAGACTAAGGTGCACCTGACCCATGCCATAGTCTTTGTATCAGAGAGCTTGACAATGACTAGGGATGGTAGAAGGAGAAATACTGCCTTTGAGCTATAGTGCTGGAGAAGAGTATTGAATATACCATGGACTTCCAAGAGAACAAACAGGTTTGTCCTAGAGAGGGTGAGACTAGGCTCCTCCTTTGTAGGCAAGGATTTTGAAGCTTCATCTGACATACTTTGGACATGTTGCAAAGAGGGATCAGTCCTTAGAGTGGGATGTCATATTTGGAATGGCAGAGGAACAGTGCAGGAAAAGAAGACCCTGATAAAATAAATTGATTCAGTGATTGGGGTAATGGGGGTAGGTGTGTCAGAGACAATAACATTGGCAACAGTATAGAGCAAGGTTTAGGGCTGTTGTACATACGGTCACTAAAACAACAAGGAACCTTTGTAGTGCAGTGATCAAAAGGTTAGCAGTTTGATCCCATTAGCCATTCCAAGGACCAAGAGATGAAGATGTGAAAGCTAGATTTCATAAATATTAGAAACTCTGTGTATCAGTTTCACTTTGTCCTACAAGGTCAATCAGAATGATGTGATGACAAAATGTAGAGACATTTAAAAAGTATGAAGTTGTCATCTGTAGTGGACTTTCTGAAGACAGGATCCATTCTGTGATGCTTGGAGTTCAAATATCTTAGGTAATCACAAAAGCAAACAGCGTTTTAAAAAGTCAAACAAGTCTTCTATTTGCTTTTCTTGAATGGTATTTCCAGCTACTTTCCTTGGAGGAGCTAATATAGCAGGCAACATTGCTTGGATTAAGTGGCATGGTGTATATTAGGGTCTTTGTACATAGTCAGGTCTCAAACCAGCATCGTGTCCAGAGCCCTCTGCCGGTAAAGGTCCCTTCATCACATATTTAGTGCATAGGAGGTTCACAAATCTTCCAATAGTATGACTCTCCAGCACATGTGTCCATCTGTTTTCTTAGCATGTACATAGGATTGTGGTTTTGCAGGAAAAGGAGGGGACACAAGAGAGAAGAGGTGAACATGGAAACTGTGATGGCATCTATTCTTT
>NW_006399847.1:6074195-6083664 GCF_000299155.1 Elephantulus edwardii
TGACTGGGGTGAGATGATATCTCATAGTTGTTTTAATTTGCATCTCTCTTAGGGCTAGGGATTTTGATCATTTCTTCGTGTGCTTGTTAGCCATCTGGGTGTCGTCTTCAGTGAAGTGCCTGTTCATATCCTGTGCCCATTTTTCTATTAGATTATGTACCTTTATCTTGTTGTGGTGCTCAAGTATGTGATGGCATCCATTCTTTATCAGCCTCTGAGTTTTTCTTTGTAGAGGTTATTATTGTTGTTAGGTGTCATCAAGTTGACTATAATTCATAGCAACACTATGAACCATAGTTCTAAACCTTACACTAACCTGTGCCACTGTCTCAAATATTCCCAAACCCATAGTTGTAATCACTATGTCTAGCCATATCATTGAGGGTCTTCCTCTTTTTCACCGATCCTTTACCTTTTCCAGCTTGAATTCTTTTTACAAGGACTAGCCCCTCCTGACAACCTGACCAAGTATATGAGAGGAAGTTTTACTGTCCTTGCCTCTAGAAGCACCCTGATTGTACCTCCTCTAATACAGACTTGTTTGTTCTTTTGTTGGTCCATGCAGGCCATTGTATTTCCCATCACTTGCTATGCATCTAATAGCTGGACAGTGAATAAGGATAACAGAAGAATTGATGCCTTTGAGCTGTGGTATTGGAGAATAACATCCCATAGACTGCCAAAAGAACAAACAAATATATTTTGGGGGAAATGCAGCCAGAGTACTCCTTGGAGCAAAGATAATAAAACTTCACCACACATATTTTGGCCATGTTGCTAAGAGAGGCTATTCCTTGGGGAGGGGTATCAAGTTTGGAAAGGTAGAGTAGTGGCGAAGGAGAGGAAGACCCTCAACCAGGAGCAGTGACTGCTCCAATGAGCTCTATTGTGTCAGGAAGTGTGAGGATGGCACAGGATAGGATAAGTTTCAGATCTGTTGTTCAAAGCATTGCTATGGGTCATACTCAATGGCAACTAACAAAAACTAATAATATTTAAAGACATCAATTATCTTCACTCTCTTTTAGTCATGATCCGATTCTCAGAGTATAGGAAGCAATAAAAAAATTCCATGACTTGGCTCAGGTGCACTTTATATCAGTCTTTATACTGGTATATTTGTTCTTTTGCACTTTAAAGCAGTTCTTGACAGCAAATTTTCCCAATGTAACTAGAAGTTCAACATCAAGAAAACAAAGATTTTTCACCACTGGGCCAGAAAAACAGCATCATGATGGATGGTGAAGAGTTTGAGATTGTTAATAGCTTTAGTTTGCTTGGTTCCACAATCAACACTCTAGGTACCAGCAGCCAGGAAATCAAAAGATGAATTGCATTGGGAAAGTCTGCTGCCAGTAACATCTCCAGAGTACTGAAGAGCAACGATGTCAGTCTGGAGAATAAGGTGTGCCTGGTCCACACCATGGTCTTGACAATTGCATGTTATGCAGCAGAAAGCTGGACAATGACTAGGGATGATATAAGGAGAATTGAAGCCTTTGAGCTGTGGTGGTGGAAAAGAATATTGAATATATCATGGATTGTTAAGAGAACAAACAGGTTTGTCTTAGAGAGAGTGAACCCAGGCTGCTTCTTGTAGGCAAGGATTCTGAAGCTCCTTCTGACATAGTTTGGACATCTTGCAAGGAGAGACCAATCCTTTGAGAGGGATATTATGCAAGGTACGGCACAAGAGGGGAACACTCAATGAGATGGATTGACTCAGGGACTGGAGTAATGGGAAGACAGTAATGGAGTATGTCAGAGACAGTAAGGTTGGCTCAGGATAAAGTAGGGTTCAGAGCTGTTGTATATAGGGTCACTCTAAGTCTCAAGTGACTTGATGGCACATAACAACTGGTCTTTTGGTTTTTTTCACTGGTGCTACCGTGGGAGTTAATTATGGATCTAAGCAAAATAAAATCCTTGACATCATCAATCTTTTCTCCACCTATCATGAAGTTTTCTATTGGTCCAGTGGTTCAGTGTTGAGGATTTTTGTTTTCTTGATATTGAGATGTAATTTATAATGAAGACTTAGTCTTTTGTTTTCTTCAGTAAGTGCTTCAAATCTCTTCACAGATTACAAGCAAGGTGTTGATGAGTTTTCTCCCAATTCTGATGCCATATTCTTCTCCCATAGCCCAACTTTTCAGATTATTTACTCAGCAAACAGATAGAGTACATTTGGAGAAATGATACAGGACACACCTTTCCTGATTCTAAACTATGACATGTCTACTTGTTCTGTGCTGCTTCTTGGTCTATGGATAGATTCCCCATGACTACAGTTATGTGTTTTAATATTCCCATTCTTCTCAATGTTAATTATAATTTGTTTTGATCCTTTATGTAGTCATAAACCACAAATAAACTTTTTTTTTCTGGTGTTCTATGCTTTCAATCAAGATCCATCTGACATCAACAATAATATTTTCAATATTATGGTATCTTCTGAATTCAGCTAGAATTTCTGGCAGTTCTCAGTCAATGTACTGCTCAATAATTTTAAAATTATCTTCAACAAGATTTTATTTCATGTGATATTAATGATATTGCCAATTACTATACTCTGTTGGGTCATTTTTCAAAAATTGGGAACAAATACAGATTTCTTACAATTGGGTTTTTTTCCCCACTTGGCAATTCATAATCCAGTCATTCAGAATATGTTAATATAGAGTGATAGATGCCCTTGTATGAACTATGAATAGTAGCTGAGAGGACTGAACACACAAGTTGTAAGGTTGTGAGAAACGCTTTTGCAGAGGGGCTGGATTGGTACTCTAAATTTAGCATAGAAGATAATCTCAAAACTGAGTAGCCGAAAGAGCCATGCCTGCTGTCTTCTAGTGACTCACTGCTGATGATTGGGAGTTCGTGTAATATTTTAGATCCCTCACTTCTCAAACATCAGGCCTTCTGGTAATGTTGGGCTGCTGTCACTGTTTGGCTGCATCATGGCGGCTTTGTTCAAATGGCCTTGTGGCATTTATTTTGCTATGTTTCTCACTGTTTTCTGTTGCTTCTCAGATATAAACTGTGATTGGCAATCATTGCTAGAGATAATTGGGCTCATGCTGTTCTTCCCAGCCCTCCTCACTCCTTCAGGTGATCTGCCAGTCACCGCAGGCCTCTGAGCTGGTCTTCAAATTCACCTAACCTCAGAATGGGAGGTTTTTAGTACAGATGTAACTAGAATGTTCTCTGTCTGTCTGCTAAGGCGGAATCATTCTTCAAGGGACTTAGCTGACATGTGCAGGTCACAGGGACTATGTGAATTTGCATGAAGAACCCTTTTGATGACTGACACCTAGCACTCCTCTTGGAACAGACATAACCAGCAAGCTTGGTATGTTGTTTTTCATCTGAGTCTGTGAGGCCCATGAGGAAAAGGCACTAATATCTTATAATGTTCAGGTTTTTCCTGCTCATCTGACTTTTTATTTGGGCACCATGTCACCACCTGTCTCTGCTGAGCTTTCTTTAGAACCATGCCGTCATTGACATTGTGTGTTAACGTGTCTGTGCTAGCTCCACTCTGGATATTCTGCCAGGAGAGACCCTGTGCCTCAGGAGCCACTATTTTTAGACTGGCTAGTGAAGATTACCCAGGTGATGGGCCTTCAGGAGTAGACCATACTTACAGGCACAGTGTCACTGGAGAGCTATGAATAAAAGCACTTAGAGGAGTTGTCATAAAACAAAACCCTGGTGTCAACTCCATGGTGTCAACTCCAATTCGTGGCAACCTGATGTGTCTCATAGTAAGACTCCACAAGACTTTTAATGGTTGGCTTTTCAGAAGCAGGTCCCTGCCGTTAGCACCTCTAGGTGCATTCAAACCTCCAGCCATAGCCATCCAAGTGTGTTATCTAGAAATGGTTTTAAGAGATAAATAAAACCAGAAAGAATTTCCTCATTCCTTTAAACTGCAGACAGCAGCCATGTAATGTTTATTGTTGACTTTGCCTTCCTTTCCCCATGCTGTTGGCTTGTATTGTGAACTGTCTTTTCTTTTCCTTTTTTTTTTTAAAAAAATTTTTGTGTGCGTGTACCTTCAAATCAGATCTGACTGGTACAGGAGGAGATTATCCCTCCTTCCCCGGCAGAGCATCTGGTAGATTCGAACCGTGCGCCTCTGGGATTGTAGTTGCAGCTCCTTGCCACTAGGCCACCAGAGCTCCCCTGTCTTTTATTTTTCTTGTGCTGTGAGTTCATTTCTTCTGATCATAGGGACCAAATAGACCATTTAGCAGCCCTACTGTGTGTCACTTAAGTGCTTGCCTACTAACCAGTAGACTTTGGTAACCCTATAGGACAATTCCACTTTGTCTTACAGGGTAACAATGAATTAGAATCAACTTGATGACAGTAGATTTGAGTTTTGTTTTAAGGTGATTATCAAATATATGTGTATGTATATGTATCTATCTATCTATCCATCCATCCATCCATCCATCTAATCTCACCTCACTGCCTCCAAGTTGGAACCAGTTCATAGTAGACCCTTCAGCAGGTTTTCTGAGGCTGTAAAACACATGGAAAGAGATTGCTCATTTTTCTCTTGAGGAGCAGCTCATGGATTTAAACCACCTGCCTTTGGGTTGGCAGCACAACTCCTTTCTGACTAGTCCACCAGAGGTCCATATATAGCGGGGAAAACTTTATGAGTGATAATGTAGGAGTACATAGCAGTGAGTGTTGTCATGGACTGAGTTGTGTACCCCAAAATACATACAACTTGGCTAGGCCACGATTCCAAGTCAATATAATCATCCTGATTAGCCTTCATGCTGTAAATCATGATTGATGTAGTCATCCCTCATGATGGCATCTGAGATGTAATCAACCAGCTGACTAAAATGAGATCACAGGAGGGGGAACACCTATAATTAGGTCACAGCACTGCTCTGATACAAAGGGTGTGTGGTTTGCATCATCTTTTTTCCCCTGAAAGATAAAAAAGGAGAGAGAATCAAGCAGGGAGGGGTCATTAGGTCTACCGCAAAGAAGACCGGGAGTGGAGTGTCCTTGACAAGGGGCAAGCTAAGACATATGAAGCCTCTAAGGAATGCTGTGTCAAGAGATGCTGAAGGAAACAAGTACCTTCCTTCAAACCAACAGAGACAGACCGTGGTCCCCTTGAGCTGGTCTCTGAATTTGGTTTTCTTGCCTCCTAACTGTGAGAGGAGTGCTGGTGGCCTAATGGTAAGAAGTTGTGCTGTAATCCCAAATTTGGTTCAAATCCACCAACTGCTCAGGGGAAGGAGGGTGGGCAATTTTCTCCCATGTGATTTACTGCTTCTTAACACCTACTGGAGGGTCAACCATGTTTCAGTTCTGACTCCACAGCACACAGCAACAACAAACTTGGAGAGAATGTATTTCTGCTTGTTAAACATTCACATGTGGTATCGACTATTGTGGCTCCAGATAACTAAGACAACAAGGTTCCTTTGCCCTCCACTTGTTCCAGCAGCACCATCTTCAGCCCTTGCACCTCCCATCCTACCTGGTTTCTACTAGTATGTGCCAATTTCTTTACCTCCATGCTGTCTGAGGTCCTTGGCCTGTGGCTGACAAATTCTTGCTAAGGAGGTGGAGAAGAACGGTTGACTTAAATAATTCACGCACACTCCAGCTGCAGTTTCACTTTCCTGGAATTTTGTGACAAGCTGCAAGAAGCGACCACATGGGAGGTGTCATTTATTTTTGAAGGAGGAATCTAAAGACATCTTATATATCTTTCCTTTATTTCAACTGCTGGAAAGTACAAATTAAGTCCTGTTTACTGTTGTTATGTGCTGTCAAGTTGGAACCAATTCAGGACTTATTCCCGAGCAGGTTTTCAGAGTCAGTAAATCACTCAGGAGGATATTGCCCATTTTTCTCCCAAGGAGCAACTGATGGATTTGAACTACCTCCCTTTGTGTTGGCAGTGCAACTCCTTACCCATTTATCCACCAAAGACCCCTGTGTGTTGTAGCCAGACAGAATTCCCTCTTTACTCTGTCTCACTTTCCTTAGTCTTAACTTGCGTGCTTGTGGGAGTGCAGAACAAAGGTCACTTGTTGAGGAGAGTGCATGAACCAGCTCAGGCAGTACACTGGGGACTGCAGCGTCCATGCACATCATTCTTATGGCTTGTAGCCTGCCCAGCCTTAAGTGAAAACTACAGCTTTCCTGACCGTGGTGGACAGCAGCATCTGGCATACTCTCTCTCCCAGGTGGAACACCCCCTCTTTTTGAGCTGAGTTTGTTTCTTTATTTTTTACTTAAGAACTGGAATAATAGTCCACAAGGGTTATACTTTAATGCAAAGGTGATGGCTTTCAAGCAGATCAAATCTACCAGTGACTCCAGGGGAGAAAGCTGAATAGTTTCTTACTGTGTGATTTACAGTCTGTGAAAATCCACTATAGGATTAGCTCTGAGTCAGTTTCTACTAGTTAACAGTGAGTTGTTGTTGTTAAGCCTATCATTTATTACAACATTGTTATCACTTTGTAGTACACAAAGATTTTAAACTCACCCAAAAATGCCTTGGAAGTCAAGGTGATCTTCTTCCAAGAATGTGAAAGCCTGAAATCCCTAGGGAGCAGTTTTATTCTGCACACACATGCTAGAATCGACTTGGTGACAACTAACAACAATATACACACCAGTGGCAGATTTTATTTTTAAATAAATAACAGACATATGTGTATGCGGACTTCACACTGAATAATGAAGAAACCAATTTCTGCTTTATACCCCATAGAGTTCCCAAGTCTTCTCAGAGTGGTACTTAGTTGTCCACCTTACTGAGTTTTAAAAAGGTTTTTTACATAAAGTTACACCTTAACTCAGTGAGTCAAACCTGTACCTATTTTGGGTATAACACTGGAATATTAACTGGAGTCTTGAGCTGTTGGCGGGCTTGCTCTTGAAGAACTAGACTTGAAGAATCATTAAATATTAAAAATAATTTTATTTGCTGTTCTGTAAGCTCCACTTCTTATTTAAAATAAGACAGTATATCTTTCCAGGATTCCTGTCCTCACACTTTATTTGTTCCCTATCACAGTTTCTTTCTTAAATTTCACACATAGGAATTTCACACACAGGTTCTTCACAAGATGGTGTCATTTAGCCATTAGGGTTATTTGAGATTTCATTTTATTATGCAAAGTTAAAAAAAAATGCCTTGATTGTAAGTGACCTCTAGCTTTTCCTACTTGATGAAAAAGTCTGCTTCTTTACATTTCTCTTTGTTTTCAGTAGACCAAGCTTTCTTGTTTGTTGTTATGTGCCATCAAGTCACCTCCGACTCACAGCAACGCTATGTACAGCAGCTCTGAGGCCTGTGGGGTCCTCTAAGAACACCTAAATTCACTGTTATAATAGTAGTGATGAACACATGCTGTCCAAAACCTCAGGTTTCTGAACACAGGTCTCTCCTACAAGAGAAGTAGGGCTACGTGGAGAGAGGCCACAGCAAGGGCTGTCCTGAGCCTGTCTCACTGACTCTGACACACTTACACCCATTACCCAAGTTACTATATCATTCCATCTCATCTGAGGTAGTCTTCTCCTAAGCTTTCTTCGGGGGAAAAGAAAATAATAAAATAAAACCTTTTGCTGCTAACCCAGAAGGTAGCAGCATCTCTTGGACAGTTTGAACAAAGTGGAGGCTCTTAGGAGGAAGATGGATAATCTCCTGAGTGTAAACCCACCGGAGGGTCAGCCACGAGTCCATAACAACTTGAGGGCATTGAAATGAGTTGAGTTGAAAGCAATGTATT
The DNA here is from genome assembly GCF_000299155.1 of Elephantulus edwardii. Lineage (NCBI taxonomy): Eukaryota > Metazoa > Chordata > Mammalia > Macroscelidea > Macroscelididae > Elephantulus > Elephantulus edwardii. Next base: position 6,081,983 of record NW_006399847.1, read on the forward strand.
TTTATTTAAAAAATGCAGAAACTGTAAGAGTTTTACATTTCTCAGGATAACCAGTTTTATCTACTATATTTATACCTTTATTAATCTTAGTTTGTGCTTGTATTTTTTAGAAAAATTAAATCTAACTCTGTATACTGCTTGCTCCCATGATTACTTTTCTTTTAAAAACATTGTAAAAATCTTGCCATTTAACAAGTGAATTGCTCACCGCTTTTTACCATAGCCCTGATGTCTTGGAGTCATACTTCTCAAGCATTGTCAACATTGGGATCCTGACGCTGCAAATTGATACCCAGTTCTGACTGCCAACAATTCAAACCACTTCACAAACCTGTTGTTCTAACCAGAAGTTAATTATCTCATGGAGAGTTTTACAGATAGCTGCCCTGTAAATTAAGGGCAGTCAGGGTGCAGACGTCTGCCATTCATAACTTGATAAATTTTACAAACTTGCAAGATTTCTCATGCAGGGTTTTGCTCTATTGTTTGTAAGGTGGCTGTGAGTTGAGCTGAGTCAACAGCACCTAACAACATACACACAGTGACTGAGATAGCCCTTTGTGTCCAAAGTACAGGTATGTATCCATTTTACTGCTCAAGTACAGATTCCTTCTTGCTGAGCTCAGATCATGTCAAATGTAGTCTGACACATTCTCTCTGCATAACCTGGGCATCTCCAGGCAGTGTCCAGGCAAGGTCAGGGCTGCTTTCCTTTGTTGCAGTATGAGCCGCTTTGAGTTAAAGAGCAAGGTAGACTGGAATAAGGCTTTCTTTTCTTTGGCAACCCTTTCTGTGCTGCAATGATTAATAAAAACACACAGTTAATAATAAATGACTGGCATTTCTGGATAGTTAAAATTTCATTCTATGTTAAATGTTTTCTGATATTGTTGGGAATGACTGTTTCAAATGGAAATGGTTTTTAGTTTTCCAGCAGTTACTTAGAAGAACAGAGCTGTGCAGAAAACTGCTGTATTAAAGTGAGTTGATCAATATTGTTGTAAGCTGCCATCTAGTCAACTACAACTCATAGTGACTCTATAAACAATACCTCTGAGCCCTGCCATATCCTGAACCACCTTCACCATCTCCAACACATTTGATCCCATTGCCATAGTCACTGTGTCAATTCATCTCATTCAGGATCTTCCTTCCTTTTGCTGACCCTTCATTCTTCCAAGTATAATGCCCTCCTTCAAGCATTGGCCCCTCCTGACAATATATCCAAAAGATGTGAGATAGAGTTCCAATATTGATCCCTCCAAGGTGCAATCTTCATAGGATTTTCTAAGGCCTATTTCAGAAGTGGATGGTTAATCCTTTTTCCTAGTCTGTCTTAATCTGAGAGCTCCACTTTAGTACAGTGTCTTACAGTCAAGCACTGTACCCAAAAGACCATCTGATAGACAAGCAAGCATGTGTACAGCTAAGTTATTAAGTGAAGCAACATGCAAAAACACATCTTTGATATAATACAATTACTGATAAATTATACCACTAGGAATAAAATAAAATAGAAGATTTCAAAAGGCAGCACGGGATGACAAAGCAAAATATTACAATGAAATGTGCAAGGAGCTGGAGTTGGAAAATCAAAAGGGCCGAACTCACTCAGCATATCTTAAGCTCAAGGAACTGAAGAACAAATTCAAACCTCGAGTTGCTATAATCAAGGATACTTT
>NW_006399847.1:6085462-6094420 GCF_000299155.1 Elephantulus edwardii
GCGGGTTTTTTTTTTTTGTTTTGTGTGTGTGTGTGTGTGTGTTCACCGTGAGCATTCTCTTCTTAACTGTCCAAAATTTCTGAAGGAATTAGCAGTAGGCTTCATTCCTATTTCTGTATTATAATTTTGAGTGCAAGTGGAATCTGTAGTCTTAGTGCTTTTCTACACGGCATTGCTCAGAAAAACAGACCAAGCTGCTCCTGTAAGACACACAAGGAGCCAAGTGTGAGAGGAAAGTTGCAAGCTTATTCTCAGAGCATCAGGCTCAGCAAGCAAGAACAGGTGTGTTCTCTGGAAAGCTGGCACCCCCTCCACATCTGGTGCATGAACGCAAAAATGAGCCAGTGATGGGTGGGCCTGGTGATTTTTTCTGATTTCTTTTATGTTCTTGTCAAAGAGCACAGACAGACATTGCCTAGATTGCTCTCCAGGTATTTGTGTGTAGACAATGAGTCTGGTTGGAAACCTAGTGTGTGCAGAGACCAGTTTTAATTTGAATCCCTAACTATCCACATCAACTCTTTTCTACTCAGTGTTAACTCTGAATGAATCTTCAGATCTTGAATAAACTATCTTTTTGCTTGCTTGATTTCTTCCCCTCCCCCCCTTGGGTTTTATACTGTCTGTGCAGCCAACTTGTTAGATGTGTGTCCCACTCTGACTTCCTCACAACAATCGGCAGGGAGATTGAAACTCTTCTTCTCTTCCTTTCTGTTTGCCTCACCCCTATTACCACCTGGGAACCTGCTGCCTACTTGTAGAACCTATCATGAGATATTAGGTAGTTCTGGTGGCCTACTAGTAAGGAGATGTGCTGCAATTCCAAGGAAGGCAATTGGAATTGACTAGCTGCTCCATGGCAAAAGAGACACAGTTTCCTCCAAAACAATTTACACTCTCTGAAAACCCACTGGAGGGTCAGCTATAAGTCAGTCTGACTTTAAAGTACACAAAACCAACATGTGATACTAATTCTATATGAAAAAGTACTTCAAATAGCAATAGTCAGATTTTATGGGTTCATAAACATTCCAGAGAGTTTTGTTTATCGTGTGTATTTACCACATACACAGGAAATACATAAGAAAGTAAACTTGTTGGGTTTTTTTAGGTGCCATGCATAAGCAATCCTATGAAGAACAGATCTGAACCCTACCTTGTCCTGTGCCATCTGCACACTTGCTGACACACTAGAGCTCACTGCAGCAGCCACCATGTCAATCCATCTGGTTGAGGGTCTTCCTCTCCTTCTCCAAGGCTTTCCTAGGAACATGCCCTGAAGTATGTGAGGCAAAGCTTTGTCATCTTTGCCTCCAAAAAGCACTCTGGCTGTAGTTTCTCCAAGACAAATATATTTGTTTGTTCTTTTGTCAGTCACTACTATTCTCCAATACCACAGCTCAAAGGTTTCAATTCTATTTCTGTCATTCTTATTCATTGCCCAGCTCTCAGATGCATAGCATGCAATCAGAAAGACTATGACCTGTATCAGATGCTCTCAAACTGAACTCATTGCTCCTCAATAATTTGTAGAGGTCCCTAAATTCAGATTTTTCCAGTGCAGTACATCTCCTGATTTCCTGGCTATTGGCACCAACAGTATTGATTGTGTATCCAAGTAAGATGATACTGTGTCAGTATTTTTTCCATTTATCAAGATGAAGATGTTGCCTATAAGTCCAGTGGTATAAATTTTTGCTTTCTTGACATTGAGATGCAATCCATATTGAAGACTGTATTTTTTCACCTTCTGCAAAAAAAGTGCTTCATGTCCTCCTCACTTTCAGCAAAGTTGTGTCATCTGCATGATAGGTTATTGAGTCTTCCTCTAATCTTGATGCCACGTTCTTCTTCAGAGTTCATCTGCTCAAATAATCTGCTCAGCATGCAGATTGAATATATGTAGAAATGTATACACGTGTAGAGAGAATACAACTCTCACTTACTCCTTCCTTAATTTTAAACCATTGTAGTGTTCCCTTGCTCTCTCCACAAAACAGCCTTTTTGTCTAGGTATAGGTTTCCCATGAGCACAATTAAGTGCTCTGGGATTCCCATGCTTCTCCATATTAGCCATAAATCTTTTTATCCACATAGACAAAATGTCCTTGTATAGTCAATAAAGCATAAATAGAAATTCTTCTGTTATTCTTTACTTTCAGCCAGCATCCATTTGTCATCAGCAGTGATACACCTGAAGTCACAGCTTCTTCTAAATCCTCCATGAACTTCCCATAGTTCCCTATCTATGTTCTGTTTTAGCCATTTCTAATGATCTTTAATAGTATTTCCTTGCATGAGATATTAATTATATTATTTTATATTTTTCACACTCTGTTGAATCACCTTTCTTGGCAATGGGAATGTATATGAACCTCTTGTAATCCATTGGCCAGACAGCTGTCCTCAGAATTTCCTAGCAGAGACTGGTGAGCACATCCAGCACCTGTCAGATGAAAATAAGTCAATTGATAACCCACTGATTTCTGAGGGCCTTAGTTTTTGCCAATTCCTTTAGCACATCTTCACCTTCTTCCTTCATTAACATTGGCTTTTGCTTATAAGGTACTTCCTGAAATTTTTTAGTGTCAGTCAATTCTTTTTGATACAGTGACTCTATGTATTTCTTCCATTTTCTTTTGATGCTTCCTGAATCATTCAACATATTGTCTATAGCATATTTCAATATTGTGACTTGAATTTAAATTTGTTCTTTAGTTCTCTCAGCTTGAGAAATGCAGAACGAGTTCTTCCATTTTTTTATTCTCCAATTCTCTGCACATTTCATTATAATACTTTGTCTTCTCAAGCCACCCTTTGACATCTTTTGTTCAGCTTTTTTACTTCAGCTTGTTTTCCCTTTGCGTGGGCTTCTTGACGCTCTGGTACAATTTTCAGAGTCTCTTCTGACATCAATTTCAGGTTTTTTTTCTCTTTCTCTTCTGTCTTTGTAATGACGTATTGCTCTCTTCATGGATGATATCCTTGATGTCATCCCATAAGTCATCTGGCCTTTGATTGTTGGTGTTCAGTACTTCAAACCTGTTCTTAAGATAGCTTTAAAATTCAAGTAGATTAGATTCAAGATCATATTTTGTTTCTTTTGGGCTTATTGTAATTTTCTTGAGCCTCAATTTTAACTTTTCATATGCGTAATTAATGGTCTAGTCTACCCCTGGCCTAATACTGCTAATATTGAGCTTTCCCAATGATTCCATACACGTATACAGTCAATCTGATTCTTTTGAAGTTCATCAGAAGGGGTCCATGTGTAAAATTACCCTCTGTGTTTTTTAAAAAAGGTGTTTGCAATGAATAAATCCTTGAACATATAAAATTTGATCATTCTATTTCCAACCTCGTTTCTGTAACCAAGTCTATCCTTCCTGACTACCATTCTTTCTTAATTGTTTTCAACTTTTACATTCCAGTGGCTAATTAACATTAGTGCATCTTGACTTAACATTTGATCAATTTCAGACTGTAAGATTTGGTAAAATTTTTCAGTTTCCTTCTCTTTGACTTTAGCTGTTGTTGTTGGTAGGTATCGTTGAGTCAAATATTACTCATAGCAATCCTACAAACAACAGATCAGAACCATGTGCTATCTTGTGCCATCTTCACACTTCCTGACACAGTAGAGGCCATTACAGCAGTCATTGTGTCTATCCACCTAGAAGAGGGTCTTCTTTTCCTTCCCCCACCCTACACCCTTTCAAGCATCATATCACTCTCCAAGGAATAGCCCCTCCTAGAAACATAACTAAAGTATGTGGGGCAAAACATCACCAATCTTGCCTCTAAAAAAACACTTCAGCTGCACCCTCTCCAAGACATATTTGTTTGTTATTTTGGCAGTCCATAGGGTGTTCAGTGCTCTTCTAACTCCACAGATCATTCTTCCTTAAACTGCCTTCCTTACTCCTCAATAATTTGGAAAGGTCCCTAACTGAACACTTTCCCAGTGTAATACATCTCCTGATTTCCTGACTGTTGGTATCAAGAGTGTTAATTGTAGATCCAAGCAATATGAAGTTGTTGACAGTTTCAACATCTTTTCTCCATCCATCATGATGTTGCCAGTGGTATCTTTGTCTTCCTGACACTGAGATGCAATCCATACTAAAGGCTGCATTCTTTGATCTTCTGCAACAAGTGCTTCAAGTCTTTCTCACCTTCAACAAGCCAGGTTGCGTCATCTGCATAACACAGGTTATTAGTGAGTCTCCCTCTAATCTTAATGTCACATTCCTCTTCATAGAGTCCAGCTCCTCAAAGAATTTGCTTAGCAAATTAAATAGGTATATAGAGAGACTGCAAAACTGACACACTCCCTTCTTAATTTTAAACAATGGAATGCTCCCCTGTTCTGTTTGCACAACCTGAAAAAAGCCTCGTATCTTTAGCTGTAGGAGCATATATTTGCATAATAGTAGTATTAACAAGTCTTCCTTGCATGACGGCGTACTTCAAGATAGAACTTGAAATTTATTTTTTTATATAAATGTAGCACCATTCTTTGGGTTTTCATTCCTAGCATAGGAATGTGATTATCTGGTTCTAAGTGGCCAAAATGAGTTCATCTCATTTCACCTCACTAATGCATAGAATGTTTATGGTCATATGTTCCATTTCATTTTCACAACTTCTATTTCTCTAGCATTCATGCTTCATACATCCCATGTTCTAATTATTAAAAGATGTTTACCACTATTTTTCCTTAGTTTGCTTGACTTCCAATCTTGGTTCTACCTCTAATACTATAACTTTCCATGTTTCTCTACAGTTCATAGGGTTTTTCCTCCCCTAAGGCCTTTTATTTAAGTAGATGGCTAATCCTGCTTTCCAGTCTGTCTTATTATATAATCTGTCCACAGTTGGTAACCCTGTGGCATTGGACATACTGGTGGCATAACTTTCAACATTATAACAACCCACAAGTTATTCTAGTACAGCAAGTTAATAGACAAGTGCTGTATCAGATAAAACAATGTGTTCTCAAATACAACAAACTGGCATCTTAGAGAATCAGGCTTCACACAAGGCATGAGGGTCACAGGCCCAATGGCCTAACCTTCTAGGTTAATCATAAAGGTCTACCTTCCAGGTTCGCATTGTTTTAAATAAGAGGCTTCCAATCCCCAAACAATTGTTAATCAAAGAAAAAAGGGCATGCCTTCCTGATCCCAATTGCTTTAAAGAAGAGGATTCCAGCCCCCAACCTACTGCTAATTACAAAGGTCTTAATTGTGTCTTTATTGGTTCAGGTAAGAGGTGCCTAACCCCCAACTGACTATTAAATCAAATAGGCCTACCTTCTAGACGCTAACTACTTTAATTAAGAGGCTCCAGGCCCCCTAATTATTGTAAAACTATAAAATATCAGGGGGGAAAAAACTGGCAGAGCAAGGACATTCATGAAAGTGCATATTCTAGAAAGGATAAGGGGAAAATCCCCAAAATGTCTTAATCTTACTATGGAAATAGTTTAGACCTTGCAAACCCCATGAAAGGATTTAAAATGTCCTCCAGGTGTCTCGGAATTACACTTTGAGAACTACTGTCCTAGGAAAATACTCAAACTTTCCCTTTTTCCATTTTTTGTACTCTTTAAAGCATTACTATATTGTAGACTCCAAAGAGTGTATTTTAGGAAAATATATTTGGTAGCATTCTGCCTGACTTGAAATGTAGGTGGGAAAGGTATTTAGAAAAGGAAGATACTTCTTTCTTTAGATAATTCTCTTACAGTTAGATGTAGCCTATTTTTTCCACCACCTACATATGGCAAAGTTAGTCCACTGTCAAGACTAAATTTTTTTGTTACAGTTGAAGAAATTTGGTCTAGAAATAGGGGATTAAAATGCATAGAAAACTAAACGTGTTTCTACCTCTGCCCTTCAGTCTAACTAGTAGATTTTGTGGTTATATAGTCCTATAATCAGAATAAGGACAAAAACTCACTCCTTTCGACCCTTTTAAAATCTTTACTTCTATATATTAACTATGAATCTTGGAGAGTTGCTTAATCCCTTTGGGCAAATCCATTTGGACAGTAGGTATGTGAGTATATCTTGGAAAGGTGGAGGATCAGCAGAGAGGAAGACCCTCAAACAAATGGATTGACACAGTGACAGCAGCAATGGGCTGAACTGTGTCCGAGTTAATGAGAATGGCATAATATAGGACAGGGTTCAGATATGTTAGTCATAAGGGTCACTATGAGTCATATTTGACTTGACAGGAACTTACAAGAAGAGATGATGATTTCTGCTACCTGGTGGTTGTTTATAAAGTGACAGTAAGGAAAATGGGAAGGAGATAAAAGTTGTTTTGTGACAAGTTATGAGTGTTTTCACACTGCTCTTTTTGCACCCCTAGCCCCTTGGACTCTCAGAAGTCTAAGGGAGACTTCAATGACTTTGTAGCCCATTTAGCCATCAACTTGAGTTTAACTACTGTCTAGAGAGCAAAAAATGTACACAAGGGCACAAGGCCATGAGCATCTTTCTGAAAGAGCTACAGGGAGTGAGAATTGCACAACCCTTTAGTGCTCCAGAGCAGAAATCAGAAAAAGAGCTCATAGCCTAGACCCATGGTGCCTCTAAAGCCTCACTAGTAACAAGAGATTAACTTATTGATTGTTGACTCACAGACACACAGTTGTGGTACTGAGAATGAGGTTTATTAGGGAAGTAATTTGGAAAGTGATGGAGACAAAGTCCAAATTCAGATTTTAGCCCTTCAGTCCCAAGGCACAATTCTTCAATTAGTCCAGGTTCCGGTTTCAGTTCAACTTTTCCTTACATCATCAAAACCAGGAAGAGAACAACTTTCAACAGTGGCCAGCACAAATGCAAGAAGCCTTGTCACGCCTTGCCACAGTTTCAACACAGCAATATCACAGTCTCTCCACCATCACCACCAGGGTCTTGCCCCCAAGTTCTCACACACATGAAGATCTTCCTCCAGCCTCCCTTGTCTTTCCTCTACAAGCTTGGTCACCTCAAGTCTTGCTGCCCAACAGGGGAAGCACCCTTTCTCTTATCCTAGTCCTGCAGCAGTTGATGGTTTTCAAGACCATATGTTTGCAGTTAAGGTAGATGGAGACCAGAGGGAGCTAACTGTAATGGCTAAAAAATGTAAACTTTTAGGCTCACACTACAATTATCAAGAGCACTTAATTATCCTGTAGGCAACTACAAATGCAGCCTGGTTCCAGGTTAGGTTTCCACAACCTTAACATGACATCAGACTGTAAGATAAAGGAGAAAGGGTTCCTACTGAGAGTTCCATTCCCAAGATCAATTCTTTCCAATCAAAGTCAACACGATGACATTGGATTAGCAGAATACAAGACAAGAGGTCAGTAAGAATATTTGTCTCTTATCCTTCACTGTGGAAGGTGATAATCCCTTGGTTTTTTAGCACTAATGAATATAGCAAGTAGGCTTTGCTAGTGCACTCTTCTCTGGCTGTATCATTGTGCATCTAACTTAAGATGATAATGCTTCAGATGAGTCACACATGGCAGTGGCTAGACATTTTCTCATTATTTATTAAGAATGGTGTGACTTTTTCTTTTCGACTCATCTTCCCTCTCTCTCTCTTTGAACCCTTTGTGGCTCTTCAATTTGTCAACACTGGCAAATTTCACTTATATGCTACATTTCCCATTTCCCAGATAATTAACAAAGGTGTAAAACATGAGGGGGAGAACAGAAAGAAATGAAACATGTTTCAGGAGTTTTTAATAACTTAAGACTACTTTTAAAGATGTGAAAATGGCATTTAAAATAAGGAAAAGAAAAGCACACCTTACTAATAAGATACTCCACACATTTTAAACAGGGTTGTTATTCTGAGCAATGATGGACTCAATCTTGTTACTGAAAGAAAAAAATTATTTTAAAATGTTATATTTTTCACTAGATGTTTGCCATATCACATTAATATTTTCTTTTCTTTTGCTACAAGCTTCAGACAAGAACAAATGACTTTCAGGTAAGTCAAGGACATCTATTTATAGAGGGTTCAGAGAGGCAGGGAAGATAGGTAGATGATATGGACTGAAATTTGTCTCCCCTCATATATATGTTTTTTTAAGAAACTGCACTGCAATCCTAAAGGCACACACTTTGAATCCACTTGTTGCTCTGGGGGAGAAGGAAGGACAGATCTTCCTGTTCAATATTGCCTCTGAAAACACATTGGAGGGTCAGCTATGGGGTTTGTTCTGACTTGATAGTACACACACAACAACTACAATAAATAAATTGTGGAACCATAACTCCTATACCCGTGGGTATAATCCTTGTTAAGAATTGTTATTGTTGTTGATTGCCTTCAGGTCAAGCACGACTCATAGCAACCCTATAAACAAAAGGTCTGAAGCCCCTCTGTCAACATTTATCAAAGTTCATAGAGTTTCCAGAGGCATGCTATTTAGGAAGTGGATGCCACTCCTGCTTCTATTAAGAATAAGACTTTATTCTGTTAATGTGGCCATATCACTGTAGGGTATTTATTCAATTTTTGAGTCATGAAAAGAACAGGTTACGCTTAGAAGTAAACAAGCAAGATCAAACAGAAGAAAGATAAATGCCATGTAGAGACCTCTAATGGATTGAAGAACATAGAAGTCACAAAAGGTGAGCCAAAGACCTTCCCCCAGAACTACCAGAAAGGAACTTTCCCTTGAGTAGACATCAGAGTTGTGAGGATGTTACAAGACTTGACCATGTTTTGTTCTATGAGTAAGAAATGACAGGATGTCAACTCACAACAACAACAAGCCTCTTGCTCTGTAAGGAAATAGATTTTTGTTCTTTAAAATTACCCACTTGTCATATTTCTAATTTTGTTTGTTGTTGTTGTTGTTATGTGCCGTCGAGTCTTTTGCCACTCATAGCGACCCTATGTACAACAGCCCTAAACCCTGCTCTATCCTGTATCCTG
>NW_006399847.1:6098295-6099294 GCF_000299155.1 Elephantulus edwardii
ATACCAGAAGAATGTCTATCTGTGTTTCATTGATTATGCAAAGGCATTTGACTGTGTGGATCATAACAAACTGTGACTGACTCTGAGAAGAATGGAAATCCCAGAACATTTAATTGTGCTAATACAAATTTCTAATTTAGCAGCATTACAGAAAACAAGACAGTAGAATTTTCTGTTGTTTTTTTTTTTTTTTAAAAACGCATCATAATCATTGACTTGCCAGGTCTCGGTAAAGCATTTTGTTCTATTTTGGGCTTCAAGCCAGACTTATCTTCTGGAAAGTAGTCAAATACCACTAGGCATATTGGCTTTCCTTTGGAATTGGAAAAACCTGAAACATTTTAATCTTGAAGAACCAAGCTAACAGTAACCTATAACCTTCAAGGACCACAACATCAGCAGAGTGATGTGGATTTCAATGATATTTTATAAAAAAATAAATTGATGGCCTACCACACAATTATCTATTTTAGCCAGTGGGAAGACTCTAAAGAAACAGTAGTCAGAGTTCAAGGCCTTGAGGATGGATGGGTGAAGTAAAATGGTGCATGAGTGTCTGTGAAGATCTGTGTGCAGCAAAGGGAATGTCTGCATTCCAATGGTTCCAAGAACAACAGTTGAGGCAAAGGGAGAATATATAGGATTCAAATACCACTCCTTTATCTTTTTAAATTTTAACCTTGTAGTTGCTTTATAATGCATACTTTGTAAGGCAGTCCACATATTGTCATTGTTATGTGCTGTAGAGTCGCTTGCAACTCATAGCGACCCTATGTACAACAGCCCTAAACTGTGCTCTGTCCTGTGCCAATCACACTGTCTTTGGTACACCCATCCTGATTACCCCAATAGCGGGCCTTCCCCTCCTGTGCTGTCCTTCCACTCTACCAAGCATGATGTCCCTCTCCAAGGACTGGGCCATCCTTACAACATGTCCAAAGTATGTCAGACGAAGCCTCAGGATCCTTGCCTCCATGGAACAGCCTGATTTAACCTTCT
>NW_006399847.1:6100034-6102425 GCF_000299155.1 Elephantulus edwardii
AGAACTTCCTCTGATCCTCCTTGCTTTCAGCTAAGGTCCATCTAACTTTAGCTACAATATCCCGAGTACCATGACCCCTTCTAAACCCAGCTTGGACTTCTGGCAGTTCTACAACAGTTTTCACCAAATGATTTCTTGTTCAATGCGATCTGTTTGGTAAAATATTGAACCAGTGCTAATGACAAAAGCAGAGAGATGGAAGAAATGGACATGCATACTGGCTCCAGCCAAGAAGTGATGAGTGGTTGGAATTCAAGGCCATATACTGCAACCAGAGAGAAAGCATGGGTAAAACGTGCAAATCTGTCATTCTAAGTCAAGGCCTTACGAGTTAAGTAAAAGAATGATCACATTCTTATGTTTGAGAGTTTTTGAACTTGGCTCTGACAGATTGAAAATCACTTTTAAGGAGATCTCACCAAGAGCAGAAAGATTGAAGAGGGCCTGAAGCATTTGTTGCAGAGGGTCAAGGACTCCAGTCTTCAATATGGATTGAAGTTCAACATCAAAAATGAAGATTTTCACCACTTGGCCAATCAATAGTCAACACTCTTGGCACCAGCAGTCAGGAAATCAAGATGAATTGCATTGGAAAAATCTGCTGTCAGAGACATCTCCAGAGTGCTAAAGAGCAATGATACCAGTCTAAGAGACTAAGGTGACCCTGATCTAGGCCATGTCTTTGTACTTACTTGCTGTGCTTCAGAGAGCTGAACAATAACTACAGGTGACAGAATAAGAATTGGTTGCTTTAAGTTTTGGTGCTGGAGAAGACCATTGAACACACTATGGTCTGCCAAGAGAACAAACAGGTCTGTCTTAGAGAGAAGCCAAGTTACTCCTTGGAGGCTTGGATTTTTTGTTTTCAAGTTTTTATTTTATTTTTTTTTTATTTATTCATCATTGCACATATTCTCCCTTCTTTCCCTTTCCCTCCTTGAGCCCACCCCTCAATCCACTTCCTGTCCCAAAGTGTTCTCATACATATAATGCATAGTGATATATTCCTATTAAGTAGTTCATTCCCTCATCACTCTAACACAGTGTTCATTATTAACCACTCTTTCCCTGCTTCCTTTCCAACCACCCCCACGTCTGTACTATTTTATAACAATATTGTTATGAAGTTTTTATCCTTTTGTGGTTGAGATAGTTCACTTAGCATAACAGTGCCCTACACCTTGCTGAGCATGGGGGTGGTCTGGAGGGAAGGATTTTGAAGCTCTGTCTCACATGTTTTGAGCAGGTTACCGGAGAGACCAGTCTTTGGAGAAGGACATCCTGCTTGGAAGAGTGAACAGATAGCACAGGAGAGGGAGACCCTGGATGAGATGGATTGACATAGTAATAGTGTGTTAGAGGCAGTCAGATTGACTCAGGATAACACAAAGTTTAGAGCTATTGTGCATAGGGTTGCTATGAGTTGTAATTGACAGCACATAATAACAATGAGTTTAATCTTTCTTGGATTCACAATCAACCCCCTAGGTACCAGCAGTCAGGAGATCGGGAGATGTATTGCACTGGGCAAGTGTGCTGTCAAGGATCTCTCTAAAATATTGAAGAACAATAACGCCAGTTTGAAGACTAAGGTGTACCTAATTGAGGCCATGATCTTGTCAGTTACTCGCCATGCATCTGAAAACTGACAATGAAAAAGGATCAGAGTAGAAGAATTGATGACTTTGATTTGTGGTATTAGAGGAAGGGATGAATATCCCATAGTCTGCCATAAGAACCAACAGAGATATCTTGGGAAAGGTACAGCCAGAGTGCTCCTTAGAGGCACGGATGGTGTAACTTCATCACTCATACTTTGGACATTGTTGCAGATCGAGGGTAAAGTATTTTTATAATTATTAATAATGAGACAGACTACCAGCAATGAGTTAAAACAGAGTAAAGACACGGAACCAGCAGTTCTCTACTGAAGCACCTCAAGCCATACCTCTCTGTGTATTTATTGATAATCAGGGGAAGTAAATCATAAAAAGAATTCCTTGTAAATGGAGCCAAATTTTTCTCTGTTGTCAACCTAATGCTCTAGCTCAGGAAGTATTTCACATGTCCTAACACTCACTCTGTAGGGGGGCCCTAGCTATCTCTTATCTGCAGCTCTTTTTCTGTGATCAGTCACAAAAGAAATCCTAACTTATTTGTAATTCCTTCAATTCCTGAACAAGGGTTTTCATACAATATTTGGTATAAAATGTGGCTTCCCATAGGACATGTTGCTAGGAAAGGCTATTCCTTGGAGAGGGATATCATACTTGGAAAGGTGGAGGCCAAAGGAAGATATGTTGTTGTTGTTGTTTTGTGCTGTTGAGTCGCCTGTGACTCATAGCGACCCTATGTACAACAGCCCTAAACTCCGCTCTGTCCTGTGCCAAT
>NW_006399847.1:6103745-6122227 GCF_000299155.1 Elephantulus edwardii
TTTTTGGATAATCTTTAGTAAAATCTTGCTTGCATGTGAAATCAGTGAGATTGACCCCCAATTAGATGTATTGGCATAATGACTATAGTGACATGCTCAAGTGTATCAGAAATGCTAAGGGTGGCACAAGATAGGACAGGATTCATGCCTATTGTTAATAGGATCACTATGGACTTGTATTTGACTCGACAGCACCTAGCAACAATTACTATAATGTGTTGTGAATTCAAGTAAGATGAAATTGTTAATAATGTCAAGTTTTCCTTCATCTATTATGAGACTGTTTATGGATCCTGAGGTGTGGAGTTATATATTCTTAATGTTGAGATGCAGTTCCTAATAAAGGATGCAGTAGTCTTTGATTTTCTGCAGCAAGCACTTCTAGTTCTCTTCACTTTAGCAACCAAGGTTGCATCATCTGCTTAATGCAGGTTGTTAGTGAGTCTTCCTCAGATCCTGATGTCACATCCTTCTTCGTAGCGTCCAGCTTCTCAAATCATTTGCTCAGCATACAGATTGAAGAGGTATACAGAAAAAACATAATCCTGTCACACACCTTTCTTGATTTTAAACCATGCAGTGTTCCCTTACTCTGTTCAGACAACAGCTTTTTGGTCTAGGTAAAGATTTTGTATGAACACAATTAAGTGTTCTGGGATTCCCATTCTTCTCAATGTTGGCAATGGTTTGTTATGATCCACAGAGTATAATGCCTTTGCGCAGTCAATAAAGCACAACTAGACATTCTTCTTGTATTCTCTACTTTCAACAAGGATCATCTGACATCCACAATTATATCCCTGGTACCACAGCCTCTTCTAAACTCAGCTTGAATTTCTGGAATTTTTCTGTAAATATATTGTTCTAATCATTTTTCGAAGATCGTCAGCAATATTTTTTGAGGTTTTTTGTGAGTTTTAAAAAAATTTTATACTGATTTACTTACAAAGTTCATTGGTTTTCACACCAAATCTTTCCCATCTCCTTAACCCACCGCTCCCTCCACTCAACAGATTGGGACCCTATGATTATGCCCCTCGCAGGCCATCTTCACTCCTCTCCTCCCCTGCACACTCTTAGATGTTCTTATATGTTTTACTAGTTATCTGTTTCTAAAATAATGATCTTATAACATATTTGTCCTTATGGAACAGAGTTAGTTCACTTAGCATAATGCTTTCCAGTCCCCCCCAAGTTAGGTAGTAATTTTCTAAATCATTGCTTCTGTGTGCTGCATAGCATTCCATAGTGTGAATGTGCCATAATTTTTCAATCCGTTTGATTGTAATTGGACATTTGGGCTGTTTCCATGTTCTTATGATGGTGATTAATGCTGCTATGAACATTGGTGTACAAATCTCCATTTGTGCCTCAGTTCTCATTTTCTTGCTGTATATTCCAAGCAGTGAAACATCTGGGTCATACAGAATTTTTTTGTTCTTCTCTATTGTTTACCTTATGCTGATCTCAGGAGGGAGTGATTTAGTAAATACAAACTAAGAAGGATGTTGACTCTTAAAGAATGGCTTAGTGTCTGTCTCAGGGTGAACTCCAGCTTGTGTTATGCCTCCCTTATATCCTGATATAGCATTTGTTTATTATTAGTATTAAATTTGATATGCAGCTTCCCATAAATTTCTATGTTCAGCTTTTTGAGGAAACATCAAACTGCCTTCCAGAGTGGTTTTGCAATTTTAAAATTTCACCAAAAGTGTATAAGAGTTCCTATCTTGCCACAGCCTCTCCAACATTTATTATTTGTTGTCTTGTTAAAGTTTGCCACTGCTCCTGGAGTGAGATGGTATCTCATTGTGGTTTTTTATTTGCATCTCTCTTATTGCCTGTGATTTTGCACATTTTTTCATGTGTCTGTTGGATATCTAAGTATCTTCTGTGAAAATTCTTTCCATGTCTTTTGCCCATTTTGTAATTGTGTTGTTGCTGTTGTGGAGGTCCTGTAGGATTCTGTAAACTTTTGACATGAGACCCTTGTCTAAGATGGTGTTGCCAAATGTTTTTTTTTTTTTTCCTAATCAGTAGGTTTTACTCTGTTGGAAAAAGTTTTTGATGCACACAGGAATTTAATCTTTAGAAGTCCCATTCATCAATTTTATCCTGTCCAGACTGTGCATTTCTGGTTGTATTTGACTGTCTATTTAAACAATAGACTATATGTTGATAGTTGTGAAGGGGCTTCAGGCCTTTTGTTCATAGAGTCACCTTCAACTGGAAGGCAATCAACAACAACAGCAGGCCTTGTAAGCTTGATTCCATTTTGTCTCTGATGATCTTTATGGTTTTGGGAATTACTTACAGGTCTCTGATCCACCTTGAGTTGATTTTTGTGTACGATGTGAGATGTAGATGCTGTTTCAGCTTTCTGCACATTACAGTCCAGTTTTGCCAGGCTCATTTGTGGAAGAAGTTGTCATTTCCCCATTTGATACATTTTGTTTCCTTGTCAATTATCAGTTGACCATAGACAGACAAGTCCATTTCTGGGTTCTCAATTCTGTTCCATTGGTCTCTGTGCCTGTCATTGTACTAGAACCGTGCTGTTTGGTTACTATCACTGTGTAGGTTTTGAGGTTAGGAAGTAGTTTGCCTCCCATATAATTTTTGTTTTTTGAAAGTACTTTGCTTCTTCAGGGTCTCTTTCCTCTTCAAATAAACTTGACAATTTCTCTTCTGATCTTGAAAAATTAATTTTGTATCAGAATTGAGATTGCATTGAACATGTAGATTCCTTTAGGTAGGATTGCCTTTTTCACAATATTGAGAGTCTTCCTATCCATGAACAGAGCACACTTTTTTTCTATTTATTTATGTTTTTTTTTTTATTGTGTGTCACAAAAATGTCCTGTAGTTTTCTTTGTATAGATCTTTTTCTGTCTCTTGTTAGGTTCACTCCCAAGTATCTCAATTTGTGGTTGGTTATTATAAAAGATATTGCTTTCTTGGTTTCCTTCTTGGGGTTCTCTATGTTACTGTAGAGGAATCCCACTGATACTTGGATATTAATCTTATTATATCCTGCCACTCTAAATTGGTCTACTAGCTCTAAAAGTTTTTGTTGTTATTGAGTCTGGGGTTTTCTGTGTATCCTATTATATCATCTGCATATAGTGATAGTTTAACCATTTCTTTGGCAATCTGTATGCCTTTTATTTCCTTCTCTTGTCATACTGCCCTGGCAAGCACTTTCAATGGACATCCTTCTCTGTTACCTGTTAGTAAGGTCAGTTATTTTACTCTTTCGCCATTAAGAACAATATTGGTTCCTTGAGCAACTAATTCTGACTAAATTAAAATATATTAAAAAAATTTAAAAACAATGATATTGGTTCTTGATTTTGCATATATACTTTTCATGATGTTGAAGAAATTCCCTTCTATTCCAATTTTGCCTTCAGCAATATTTTATTTACATGTGTTCTTAATGATACTCTTAGATAATTTCCACATTGTGTTGGATCACCTTTTTTTGAGAATGGGAACAAATATGTAGAGATACTGTCTTCCAATTTCCTAGCATAGACTGATTAGTCCATCCATGGCTACATCTATTAGTTGAAACATTCTTGGGGGCTTAATATTTTGCCAATTTCTTCAGTGCATCTTGAATTGCTTCATTTATTAACATTGCCCCTTGTTTATATGGTTGTTGTTGTTGTTGTTTGCTGTGGAGTCACTTGTGACTCATAGCGACTCTATTATAATAGCTCTGAACCCTGCTCTATCCTGAGCCAACCTTATTGACATACCTACCCCCATTAACCCAGTCACTGAATCAATCAACCTCACCCTTCCAAGCAAGTACTGATCCCATCTTGCAACATGTCTAAAGTATGTCAGACAAAGCTTCAGAATCCTTGCCTCCAAGGAGCAGGCTGGCTTCACCTTCTCCAGGATGAACCTGTTTGTTTTCCTAGCAGTCAATACTCTTCTCCAGCACCACAGCTCAAAACCATCAATTCTCCTTTTGTCCTCCTTGGTCATTGTCCAACTCTCTGATGCATAACAAGTGATTGCAAAGACCATGGCCTGTATCATGGCCTTACTCTCCAGAGAGACACCGTTGCTCTTCAGTACTTTGGAGAGGTCCCTAACAGCAGACTCCCCCCATCTCAATACGTCTTTTAATTTCCTGGCTGCTTGTGCCAAGAATGTTGACTGTGGAGCCAAGCAAACTAAAGCTGTGAACAATCTCAATCTTTTCACCATCCATCCTGATGCTGCCAGTTGGCCCAGTGGTGAGAATCTTTGTCTTGTTGATACTGAGCCTCAATCCATGTTGAAGGTTGCAGTCCTTGACCTTCCACAGCAAGCTCTTCAGGTCCTTCTCAGTTTCAGTAAGCAGGGTTGTGTCATTTGCATAACACCAATTGTTGATAAATCTTCTGCCAATCCTAATGCCACACTTCTCTTCATACAGTCCAGCCTCCCGGATAATCTGTTCTGCTTATAGGTTGAAAAGGGATGGAGATAGAACAAATCCCTGGCTTATGCCCTTCCCAATTTTGAACCATGCAGTGTTCCCTTGCTCTGTTCTGACGACTGCCTCCTGGTCCAAGTACAGGTTTCGCATTAGCATGATCAAGTGTTCTGGGATTCCCATTCTTCTCAGAGTCAGCCACAGTTTGTTGTAATCCACACAGTCAAATGCCTTTGCATAATCAATGAAGCACAGATTGACATTCCTCTGGTACTCCTTGCTTTCAGCCAAGATCCATCTAACATTAGCTACAATATCCCTCGTACCATGACCCCTTCTAAACCCAGCCTGGACTTCTGGCAATTCTCTGTTGATGTGCCGTACAATATCCAATTATTCGATTTCCATCCCCATTCTTGTCACCAAGTCCCTATTTTGTGACTACTATTCCCTCATTTTTCCCCAACATTTTCATTCCAGTCACCAATAATTATTAATCCATCATAGTGGTATGTTTAATTAATTTTAGGTTGCATATTTGGTAGAAATCCTAAATTTCCACAGCCTAACTTTAGTTGTTGGTGTTTAAACTGAATAGTAGTCTTATTAGTAGTCCTTTCTTGTATGTATATTGATGGTATCCTATCAGTCATATTGTATTTTAAAATATATCTTGAAATTGTCTTTTTAACTATGAATGCAACACCATTCTTCCACAGTTTTTCATTCTTAGTATAATGTTGTTGGTAATGTTAGGTGTTGTTAAGTCGAGTATGAGTCATAGAAATCCTATGAACATATCTGAACCCTGTCCTATCCTGTGTCATTCTCATTACTTCCGACACACTTGAGCCCTTTGCTGCAGTTACTGCAACAATCTATCTATTTGAGGGTATTCCTCTCCTTTGCTTATCCTCTAACTTCCAAGCATGTTGTCCCTTTCTAGGGAATAGCCTCTCCAAACAACATTCTCAAAGTAAGTGATAAAACATTTTTCATCTTTGCCTCCAAGGAATATTCTATTTGCACTTTCCCTAAGACATATCTGTTTATTCTTTTGACAGTCCATGTGATATTCAGTACTCTTCTTTAACGCCAAAACTCAAAGGCATTCATTCTTCTTCTGTCATTCTTACTCATTGTCTAGCTCTCAGATTCATAGCAAGCGATTGAGGAGATGATGACCTGAATTAGACACACCTTAGTCTTCAAATTGACATCATTGCTCGTTAGTAATTTGGAGAGGTCCCTGAATGTAGACTTTCCCAATGCAATCTGTTTCCTGCTCTGCTGAAAGCTGTTACCAAGAGTGTTGATTGTGGATCCAAGTAAGATAAAATAGTTGACAATTTCAATTTCTCCCCGTCTATCATGATGTTACTATCAGTGCAGTGGTGAGAACTTTTGTTTTCTTGAAGTTGAAATGAAATCTGTATTGATGGCTATAGTCTTTGGTGTTCTGTAGCAAGCACTTCAAGTCCTCCTCACTTTCAGCAAGCAAGTTTATGTCATTTGCATAACTGAGGTTTTTTTTTAACTAATCTTCTCTGATTTGTTACTATATTCTTCTTCAGAGTTCTGCTTCTTGAATGATTTTCTCAGCATACAGATCAAATAGATATGGAGAAAGTATATAACCCTGATGAATACCTTTCTTAACTTTTAAACCATGCAATATCCCCTTACTCTGTTTGGAAGAAAGTTCCTCATGACTGGACTAAAAGATGAATCATATGATTGTCTGACTCAAAATGGCCCATGCCAGTCCCTCTCAGTTCAATAATGTCTAGAGTAGCAGTCTTCATGCATTCCATCTCAACATTTTTGGGCAGTAAATGAGTTAATACACAGAAATATCAGTAAAATACATGAATCAGAAAGGCTTAGCTGTCTGAGGAACCAAAAGTTACACATCCCTTAATAACTTCAATGGCGTGATGTTCTTAAGAATGAATTTAATGACAGAGGAAACACTAGGTTGGCTTCATTAAAATCTTAGTTTAAAGGGCAAGATATATTTTTATAAGGTACAAATATTGTATTAGAGCACTATTATAAAAACCTAAAGAATAGTTTACTTTCAGAATAATTAAATATGGCTACCAAGAAGGAGCAAACAGATGTGGAAAATTGTTTCAAGATAATAAATGTTTATTAAAGTCGGTGAAAGGAAAACAAGAGGGAATGAATGGATAATCAGACACTGCGATCATTGTAATTAATACTATGAAATAATTTGTGAATGTGAAAAAAATGCTTCATAAAGTTTCACTCACATCTGAACAAATTGGGTTTTTTATGATTAATTTTACAATTAAGATGGTAAAATTTCAACTGTTGAAAAATTTACTTATGTGAAACAGAACTTTATAGTGAGGTTGTTGTTGTTGTTAAGTACCGTCGAGTCATTTGCGACTCATAGTGACCCTATGTACAATAGCCCTAAACCCTGCTCTATCCTGTGCCAATTGCATTGCCTCTGACACACCCATCCCGATTACCCCAGTCACTGAATCAATCCACCTCATAGAGGGTCTTTCCCTCCTGCACTGTCCCTCTACCCTACCAAGCATGATGTCCCTCTCCAAGGACCTGTCTCTCCTTACAACATGTCCAAAGTATGTCAGACAAAGCCCCAGAATCCTTGCCTCCAAGGAGTAGCCTGGTTTAACCCTCTCCAGGATGGATCTGTTTGTTTTCTTGGCAGTCCATGGAACATTCGGTACTCTTCTCCAGCACCACAGCTCAAAGGTGTCAATTCTCCTCCTATCTTCCCTAGTGATTGTCCAAGTCTCTGATGCATAACAAGTGTATCAGACGGACCTTAGTCTCCAGAGAGACACCGTTGCTCTTGAGTACTTTAGAGAGGTCCCTAACCACAGACTTTCCCATCGCAATATGTTTTTTTATTTCCTGGCTGCTGGTGCCAAGAGTGAACAAGAAATCTCTCCAGTAAGTTCCCAATTCCTTGGGACTACAAGGTTGATTTTTCTTGTCACCAGGAAATTGGCCTAGTCCTTAGGGACTCTGCTGTGCATCTGGGCATTAAAGAAATCACAAATTTCAAAGCACAAAATTCTCAGAGATAAAGCCTGTTGGGCTTCCATTCAATGAGAAGAGCTCTTCCTGGTTAAATCAAGTTGAATGTAAAATGATGCTATGGTTTTTGCTTGAAATATTTGTGTATCTCTTAAGGAAATTAAAAGGAAAAAATAATGTATTTGTGTGCACAAGAAGTCATGGTGCATGATGTGCAAGGCTGCTAACCATAAGGTCTGTGATAGAGATACACATCTAGAAAGACGGAAGTGTTATTAGACCTATAGGTGAGTACAGCATTTTGTCCACTTATCTTGGTATTTGTCATTTCCAGTCATCCTGCTTCCTTCCTTATGTGTGTGTGGGTCACAGCCGTGTCACTTTCCTTTAGCCTGTAGAACTTGTTTTAGTGTGTCCTGTATGCATGCTTACTGATGATAAATTGTTACAATTGTGTTTACTTAGACAATGTCTTTGATTCATGATTATCTTTGATGTTTAGATTTGCAGCATGTAAAACTTCATGTTGATTCTCCCGCCTCCCCCACCCCGCCTTCCTTAAGTACTTCAGAAATACCATTCTACTGTTTTGGTGACCTGATTGTCAGGGAAAAGACCTCTTGTGGCTTAGTAATGAGGACATTGCACTACCAAACCAAAGGCACGTAGTTCAAATCCACTAGGTGTTTCGATGGGAAAAGATGAGCAATTTTTCCTATGTGATTTACTATCAATGAAAACCCACTGAGGGGCCAGCTATGAGTTAGTTTTAACTTCATGGCAATGAGACAGAATTGAGCTGATTACCTCTCATAATAAGTTACCCATCACTCTTAGGTTTCATTATTTTTCTCTGTCTTATTCTAAGATTTTTCTCCTACTTCATGAACTCTAGTAGTTTGCTTGTGATGTTTAAAGTGTAATTTTCTTTGCATATATCCTATTAGAGGTCCTTTGATAAATTCAATCTGTAATTGACTGTCCTTCATAAAATGTGGAAAGTTTTTGGCTATTATTTCTTCAAATTCTCCTCGCACCACATTATTATTCCTGTCTTATTTTGTGACACTGTCTCAGTAATCTCTAGGCTCTGTTCATATTCATTCTTTTTTCCCCTCTGTGATCTTGCATTTAATAGTATCTTCAAGTTTACTAACCCTTTCTTCTATTGTTAAGTTTATACAGTGATATTTTTTCTATAAAATTATTTTTATTTTAGACTTTTATATAATTTAAATTTTTCCACTAAGATTCCAATAGCTATTTTCTTAAAAGAATAGATTTTTGTTTAAGTCTATGACTATATTTTACTAGCTGCTTTAATCATTTTTTTCTATTAATAGCTTCTTCATTCTGTAAAAGTAAATGAAAGTCATAGTCATATAAATACCAACATTATAAAATGCAGGGAAGGGTGATGGAGGAGGAAGTAAAGACTTTTATTGTCCTACTAATATTGTCTTGTCAAAGAAGAGCATAAAGCTTTGCTCCATATTCAACCACTTATATAATAAATCACAAAAACACCTTCCCTGGAAGATGCATTGCTCTTCTTTGAGATGGATAGGCAAGAGGGATTGAAAGTTAGGGTAAGAGGATCTATTATTTTGGCAGATCTTCTCAGTCATTCCAGATATTGTTGCAATCTTAAATATATGCTTCTTTGTAAAGTATGAAAAGAAAAAAAAAATCCCACAGGTGACATAGCTGAAGCCTCAGCTCAAGTATTTCCAAAATGCATCTTTGTCCATTTCCCGACCTTTCCTTATATTAATTTTTGGTTGTTTTCTGGACCAATGCTTGTTTGTGAGCTTCTGTGGTACAAGCTTTTTTGTAGGGTCAGATTTCTTCAGAGCCAGATCCTGGGATCTACATGTTCCACTGGAGCTCTTAATACAATTATACATATTGTACCTCCAGGGTGCTGGATTTGCAATGTCTGGAAAGCTGGTAGGCTACTGTCACCACACTCTTCAATGAAATCATCAGCAGTCTACAGCAGGGATTTCCTCCACATCTTCATCCAATTGTATGTTAGGATCCACTCCTCTTACTTAGTCTTGCAATTTTTTCTTCATCAATAATCCCTGGTTTAAAGGCTGAGTGGATCTCCTGTGCCATAAGTGTTTAGTGCTGTTGCTTATTAGAGCCTTGGGTGCTGGCTGGTTCTAGTTTTAGCGATGAGAAATTGGAGGGGTTGATTAGGGCTGAGAGACAAAACTTGTTCATAGTGTGTAGTGCATTGTACTTCAGCTTGTAGAGCTTATCAAGAGCAGCTTCTATCTGCTCATGACATGTGGACACTGCCTCCAGTAAGCATTGGTATCAGCATGCTCTCTAATTCTTGTCTGTTGCTTGAAATATCTGGTTCACCCAAGGATGTGTTTCTTTTGTCTCCTTTTTAAATTTAAACATGTAACTTTTAAATTTCTCCTCATGTTGGTGATTCTTTCGCTCAATTTTGGACATTATTGATTATATTTTTAAAAGAGTTTAGATTCTGTTATGTTTTCATGAAGAGTGTCTTTTGCTTTAATTTGAAGTAAACTTAATTGAATTCACACTCTATACTCTCTCCACACGGCAGGAAACAGCAAATACTCTTTTCCTAGGTTTTCAGGCTGTAGCTGTTGTAATCCTTCACATGTAACCCAGACTTCCTAACAACCACTTGGCCAACTGACTGGAAGAGATCTATATTTGTTCCCATTCCAAAGAAGGGTGACCCAACAGAGTGTGGAAACTACAGAACAATCTCATTGATTTCACATGTAAGCAAGATTCTACTGAAGATTATCCAAAAATGACTGGAGCAGCACATCAGCAGAGAATTGCCAAAAGTCCAGGCTGGGTTTAGAAGGGGTCCTGTTACTAGGGATATTGTAGCTGATGTTAGATGGATCTTAGCTGAAAGCAGGGAACACCACAAGAATGTCTATATATGTTTCATTGAATATGCAAAGGCATTTGACTGTGTGGATCATAACAAACTGTGGCTGACGCTGAGAAGAATGGGAATCCCAGAACATTTAATCGTGCTAATGCGAAACCTATACTTGGACCAGGAGGCAGTCATCAGAACAGAGCAGGGTAACACTGCATGGTTCAAAATTGGGAAGGGTGTACGCCAGGGATGCATCCTGTCTCCATACCTTTTCAACCTGTATGCAAAGCAGATTATCCAGGAGGCTGGGCTCTATGAGGAGAAGTGTGGCATCAGGATTGGTGGAAGAGCTATTAACAATCTGAGTTATGCAGATGACACAACCCTGCTTGCTGAAACTGAGGAGGACCTCATGCACTTGCTGCGAAGGGTCAAGGACTGCAGCCTTCAGTATGGACTGAGGCTCAATGTCAAGAAGACAAAGATTCTCACCACTGGACCAATTGGCAGCGTCAGGATGGATGACGAAGAGATTGAGATTGTTCACAGCTTCAGTTTGCTCGGCTCCACGGTCAACACTCTTGGCACCAGCAACCAGGAAATCAAAAAATGTATTGCGATGGGAAAGTCTGCTGTTAATGATCTCTCTAAAGTACTCAAGAGCAACGGTGTCTCTCTGGAGACCAAGGTACACCTGATACAGGCCATGGTTTTTGCATCAGAGAGTTGGACAATGACTAGGGAGGATAGGAGGAGAACTGATGCCTTTGAGCTGTGATGCTGGAGAAGAGTATTGAGGGTACCATGGACTGCCAAGAAAACAAACAGATTCATCCTGGAGAGGGTTAAGTCAAGCTATTCCTTGGACGCAAGGATTCTGGGGCTTCGTCTGACATACTTTGGGCATGTTGCAAGGAGGGACAGGTCCTTGGAGAGGAACATCATGCTTGGGTGGGGACAGCGCAAGAGGGGAAGACCCTCTATGAGATGGATTGATTCGGTGACTGGGGTAATCGGGATGGGTGTGTCAGAGGCAGCGTGATTGGCACAGGATAGAGCAGGGTTTAGGGCTGTTGTACATAGGGTCGTTATGAGTCGCAAACGACTCAAGGGCACATAACAACAACAACAACAACACATGCTTAGAAGCAGGAGCTTACCTAAGTGGCTCTTTTGCTTCCAAGATTTTCCTCAGAATCTACTGGCTTCTTTATGAGCCTTGAATTTTTTTTCTCTTTCTTCAAGGCAGCAAGACTTTCAGATTCCTATTACTCATGGAGATTGGGGAGCTAACATAGCAAACATAACCGTCTTCATTAGATCTTTCCAGAGTAGCCTCCTCTCTCAGTCCCTGCCTACTTTTAGTTACTCTAAATGTTTCAGTTTTTTTCTCCTACTTGTAGAGATTTTAGAGTTGGTATCACTGGTAAAATAAGCTCAATCAAGCTAGTTACAGAAACTGGAAACCAGAGTCTATAAAATAATTAGTTTAATAAAAGGGTTTTTTTGATATATGGATTTCAGTTTTAAGTCACCTCAGTGTTGTAAGGAGTAAGAATTCCACTAAAGTCTCAGCTTATATGATCCTTAGGATAGCACAGGTAGATAATATTTACTGTATATTTTGCAGTTATTATATTTACACATTAATCTCATTTTTATAAATATCCTTTTTATGTATACATCTGAGGGAGTAATGAACACGAACACTTTTCTAAAATCAAATAATCTTGTCTTCTTTTCAAGTCTTTAGTCACAGTGTGATAAAAAGTTTAAATATCCTATGATTTCTATCTCCTTAGATCTCTAAGCACCTTAAATAGCTTCTAAACAGTATTTATTTGAGAGAGTAGAAGAAAAATATTTGCCTTTTAAGCATCTGCTTCAGAAAGAAATAATGTAATATGAAATGTCAAATAAAATCTATATTATTTCTCTATATTTAATATGTTTGCTGAACAAATCATTCAAAATGCTAGACTTTATGAAAAAAAGGAGGTATTGGGGTCAGAGGAAGACTTATCAACAACTTGAGTTATGCAGATGACACACATTACTTGCTGAAAGTGAAGGGGACTTGAAACGTTTGCTACAAATGATCAAAGACTACAGCTTTCAATATGGGTTATGTGTCAACATTAAGAAAACAGAAAAGATAAAAATTATTAAAAATTTCACCTTTTTTGAATCCATATCATTGGTACAAGCAGTGCTTAAATGACTGTTAAGGACCTCTCTAAGATGTTAAGGAACAATGATGTCAGTGTAAAGTCTAAGGTGAACCTGATTCAAGCCATGGCCTTTTGAAACAATTGCTATGCATTCGAAAGTTGAGCAGTTACTAAGTCAGACAAGGAGAATTGATGTCTTTGAATTGTGGTGCTGGAGAAGATTACTGAATATCCTATGGGCTGCTAAAAGAATGGATATATCTTAGAGAAAGTGCAACCAGGGGACTCCTTAGAGGAAAGGATGGTGAGGATTTAATTTATTTTGAAGAAGTTGTTAGAGGGAGCCAGTCCTTGGAAAGGGTCATCATGTTTGGAAATCTTGAGGGTCATAAAAATAGAAGAAGTCTCTTAATGAGATTGGTTGACTCAGTGGGCTCAAATATAGCAGAGCTGATTAGAATTCTAGAGGATAGGGCAAGGTTCAGATCCATTGTCCTACGATCACTACAACATTTAGGAATCATCATGCACATTTTTAGTAGTTTTCCAAGGTCCTGTTCAGAGAATCTGGACACAGTTTTTTAAGAGATCTGAAGAATATATTTTTAAGTTCAACCTTCAAGTAAAATTGAAAATGTTACTTGAAATTGGAAAACAGATATTGGAGAGGCAAGTCAATGTAGTACTTTCAACTGATGGACTGAAAAACAATATTGAGATTTTAAGAGTGACATTCACCTCAAGCTAGAATTCTAAGAAAGCAGATAGAGTAATAAAATTCCCATATCATTGCTTATTTTTTATGTCCTCAGAAAAGACATGGTTTATGCAAAAGGGCTAAGGAATAAGCTTATCATTTCTCCATTACATCCCATAATTTAATGTGTACATTAAAAGTTTTTAATGAATATATAATTACGAGTGCAGTATGAATAGTAAACATTTTTTAAAATGCTAGTGTTATCAGCCAAAATGTTAATCAGAATAAAATTAGGATGTTTTTCAAATACACGTGGATATTCTGTGTAACTCTGGTGGAGATTGGGCACCTCTCTGTTTAAAAGGATCTGAAGGGATTTTATAAATTCTCTCTGCAAGCTTGGGAAACATAGAACCAATAAGAAACTATAATTAATATTGTTTTCATAGGTAGGTAAATAATGAAAGGAGGAAACTTTATTGTTTAACAGAAGTCAAACTTGAGGCATTTCAGGATATGAAAGATTCAATAAGGCCAAATACTATCTTTAGTTGAAATTGAGAAAAGTTAGGGACATGGAGTTAGTCTTAATGAGCAAGAAGAAACCTAAGGTTCAGTTACAATACTGAAGAGTTTTATGGGTAAAAATATTGAATGATGCAGGAAGCGTCAGAAGATGGAGCTACCAAAGTAAAACTAATCTGAGTGAAAGAACTCAGCCATCAAAATACAAATATTGCACAAAATCACTACTGTGATAATGGGAGGATAACTGAGGGATGTGATGGGAGATGGAGAGAGCAGAAACAGAAAGTATAATGAGCGTTGTAAAGGACCAGAACAAGGGAGGATCAAGCTGAGAAGAATTAACATTAAGACAATACGGTTTTTGAAATTAGTAATTATGAACAGGATATGTATAAATATTCAAAAGAGAAATTGAAGAAGAGGCTGAAAGGATGGGTAGAGGAGAAATCACCAGGACAGCGGAGATTAGTGGACAGATGAGGAATGAAGAAATAGGCAAGATGTGGTGGAGACTAGATATGATGGGGTGATAAATGACATTGCTCAGTAGTAAGTAATTATATAAAACAAAGTATATGAATGAGTGTATAAAACATAACATATATTCAACCACTCTGGAAGGCAGTTTGGGATTGCCTCAAAAAGTTGAACATAAAAAAATCTCATATGACCCAGCTCTTTCACTGCTAGGAATATACCCCAAGGCAAATAGAACTGAGAAACAAACTGAGATTTGTAAACTTATGTTCACAATAGCATTCCTCCCAAGAAAATGGAAACAACTGCAATGTCCATCAGTAAAGGAAAGGATTGAGAAATTGTGGTACATTCACACAAAGGAATACTATGTCAAATACTATGTAATATGAGAGTCTAGAGATTATGATGTTGAGTAAATTAACTCAGTTACATTAGGATAAATAATGCATAAGATCACTGTTGTGAAAATAGGAGGATGACTGAATGAGATATACATAAATGTTCAAAATAGTAAGGGGAAAAGGGAGAAGGGAGGAGGAAAGAGGGGGAGAGGGAGAAATCATTAGAAAAGCAGAGGTTAGTGAGTAGGGCAAGGTCAAGTTATAAGAAAGATTTAAAAGAAATTGGTGATCATAAGCATAGGTCAATTAGAAATTAATTACATAAAATACAATATATATAAATGATTATATAAAACACAGTATATATATAAAATAAGCAATGTATATGAATGACTGAATGTTGTTGTTGTATATTGTAGAGTAAGAACTGACCCATAGCTAACCCTCCAGTGGGTTTTCAGAGGCAGTTAATCTTGGGGGAGGAGACTGCCCATCCTTCTCAAATAGAACAACTGGTGGATTCCAACTGTGTGCCTTTGGGATTGCAGCACAGTTTCTTACCACTAGGCCACCAGAGTATTCCTGGAATACAAATTAAAAAACAAAATATAAGAGCAAACCAAAACACAATGTCTATGAATAATTGTATGCAAACAAATAAAAAGAAAATGATAGGAATACACATATTTACTATACCAAAAAGAAACTGAACTGGTGGAAAGCACAAAAGATCTAGAATCAATAGTACTGAAGGAATAAATCCAAACTGCACTGAAGACATTGGCAAAAAATAAAGCCCCAGGAATTGATGGAATCCTAGCTGAGGTGTTTCAGGAAGCAGATACAGCGTGGGCTTGTTCACTAATCTATGGCAAAAAATTTAGAAAGCAGCTATATGGCTGACTAAATGGAAGAGATCCATATTTGTTCTTATTTTTTTTTAAATTGGCACAAGAGTGTGGAAATAATAAAACAATACCATTAATGTGTCATATTTATTTGCATGATTACAAGTAAAACCTTGTTGGATATCATTAAAACATCAATGAGGAACTGCGAGAAACTCATGGTGGATTCAGAAGATGTCCTGGAACCAGGGATATCATTGCTGTTATTGAAAGGATCTTGCCTGAAAGCAGACTACCAGAAAGACTTTTACTTGTGTTTACTGTTTATGAAAAGATATTTGAATGTGCAGATCCTAACAAATTATTGACAACACTGGTAAAAATAAAAATCCTAGACACTTAATTGTGCTCAAGGTAAACGTCACTGATAATACATAGACCAAGAAGCAGCTGTCCAAATGGAACAAAGGAACACTGCATAGTTGAAAGTCAGGAAAGGGACGTGTCAGGGTCGTATTTTCCCCCATATCTATTCAATTTGTATACCAAGCAAATAACAGATGTAACCTTAGATGCACTCACCAGTCTATGAAATCTGAAGGACAGCTGTCTTGCCAATGGATTGGGAAGAGGTCCATATTTATCCCCATTCCCAAGAAAGGTTACCCAACTGAATGTAGAAACTATAGAACAATATCATTAATATCATGTACAAGCAAAATACTGCTGAAGATAATTCATAACTGGCTAGAACAGTGCAGAGATAGGGAACTTCCAGAAGTTCAAGCAGGATTTAGAAGAAACTGTGGCACCAGGGACATTATTGTTGATGTCAGATGGATCCTGGCTGAAATTAGAGAATTTCAGAAAAATGTCTATGTTTGCTTTATTGACTATGCAAAGGCATTTGACTATGTCAACCATAACAAGTGTGGCTGACATGGAGAAGAATGGGAGTCCCACAGCACTTAAATGCGCTCATGCAAAGCCTATACCTGGACCCGGAGGCTGTTGTGCGAAAAGATCAGGGGAATACTGCATGGTTTAAAATTAAGAGAGGAATGTGTGAGAGTTGTATTCTTTCCATACCTATTCTGTCTCTATGCTGAGCAAATTATCCAAGAAGCTGGACACTATGAAGAGGAGTGTGGCATAAGGATTGAAGGAAGACTCTTCAATAACCTGTGTTATGCAGGTGACACAACCTTGCTGGCTGGAGGACTTGAGATATTTGTTGAAGTGGATCAAGGAATACCACCTTCAATTTGGATTGCAACTAAATGTCAGGAAACAAAAATTCTTACCACTGGACTGACTGATGGACAACATCATGGTGCATGGGAATAAATGGAAACTTAAAAACTTCATGTTACTTGGAATCACAGTTAACATCCTTGTACCAGCAATCAGGAAATCAGGAAGTGCATTGAATTGAGAAAGTATGCAGTTAGGGACTTCTCCAAATTATTAAGGAGTAATGATGCCCATTTGAGGATTAAGATGTTTTTGATTCAGGCCATGGTCTTACCAATCACTTTGCTATGCATCTGAGAGCTGGACAATGAATAGGGATGACAGAAGAAGAATTGATGCCTTTGTGTTGTGGTGTTAGAGAAGAACACTGAACAACCAAAGGACTACCAAAAGAACAAATAAATATGTTTTGCAGAGGGTGCAGCCAGAACACTCTTTGGAGGAAAGATTGATGAAGTTTTGCCTCACATACTTCAGTCATGCTACTAGAAAGGGCTGTTCGTATGATGCTTGGAAGGATGGAGGGTTGGCAAAGGGGAGGAAGATCCTCAACAAAATGGGTTGACACAGTGACTGCTACAGTGAACTCTAATGTGTGAAGTGTGAGGGAAGTGTGAAGATGACACAGGATAGGACACTGTTCAAATCTGTTGTTTGTAGAGTTGCTATGAGTTGTACTCAACCTGATGACACCTAAAAACAACAGCAACAACATACTTACTCAATCTGTATGCCAAGCAAGTAATTAAAGAAGGTGGATGATATGAAGAAGGATATGAGTTGGAGGAACAACCTGTGTCAAGCAAATGATAAAATCTTGCTTATAGATATTGATCAGAAATTGAAACATTGCAGAAGATCAAAGACTGTAGTCTTTGATATGGGTTGCATCTCAACATCAAGAAAACAAAACTAGACCACTAGACCAATAAGCAACATCTTGACTGATAAAGAAAAGATTGAAGTTGTCTAGGACTTAATTTTTGATCCACAAATCAATATCTGTGGTCACATCAGTCAAGAAATCATAAAACATACTGCCTTGGGCAAATCTACTGTCAAGATATTTCCTTAAGAGGTTAAAGAGTAGGGATCTTAGGTTAAAAACAAAGCAGCACCTCACCCAAAACTAGGTGTTTTCAATAGCTTCCTATGCATCTGAATGTTGGATCACGATTAAAGAAGACTGAAGAAGGTTTGATGCCTTTGAATGTGTTGGTGAAAAGTAATTATACCATATACCTACAAAATAACAAACAAATCTATCTTGGCGGAAGTACAAGCAGGGTGCTCCTTAGAGGCAAGGTTGGTGAAACTTGACCTCATGTATTCTGGGCACATTATCAGGAGGAGCCAGTCTGGAAAAAGATAACATGCTGGGAAAGATGGAGGACCAGTGAAAGAGAGCAAGACCTTTGACATGATAGATTAACCCAGTGGCAGTAAGAATAGGCTCAAACATGTCAGAGATAATGAGGAAGGTACAGGGTCATGAGATTTTTCTGAGTTGTACGCCCCTCTATGGTGTGTAAGAAGAAAAACAAAGTTACTCATACTATTTTTTTTGCACTTTATTTTTTTTTACTTTCTTTTAAAAAAATTTATTATTAATTTCTGCATACAGGTTGAAAAGGAGATAGGACACGTCCCTGGCGTACACCCTTCCCAATTTTGAAGCATGCAGTGTTACCCTGCTCTGTTCTGACGACTGCCTTTTTGTCCAAGTACAGGTTTCACATTAGCACGATTAAATGTTCTGGGATTCCCATTCTTTTCAGAGTCAGCCACACTTTGTTATGATC
>NW_006399847.1:6124091-6148580 GCF_000299155.1 Elephantulus edwardii
TGGTAGGGTTGAGGGACAACAGCGCAAGAGGGGAAGACCCTCTATGAGGTGGATTGATTCAGTGACTGGGGTAATCGGGATGGGTGTGTCAGAGGCAATGTGACTGGCACAGGATAGAGCAGGGTTTGGGGCTATTGTACATAGGTTCGCTACCAGTCACAAATGACTCGACGGGAGATAACAACAACAACAACAATTATTAAGGTCAATAAACATTTACAGAGACTTTGCATTTCCTTTCATTCATTGTTGCACTTTTCTCCCCTCCCAACCTTCCCCTCTAGTACACTATCCTCTTGGAAAAGTAAAAGAAAAATTCTTTCATTTTTTTACAATCCCTCCCCTGAGGTCCACTCCACTATACAACCTTCGCTCTGGACTTCTGTCATGACAAAAATCCCTAATAATTTTCCCTCTTAAACAGTTTTCTCCCTCATATGTTTCAATGCAGTATTTTTTTTAAGAAAGTCTTTGAAATAATTATGTAGGATGCATTACAATCAATAATCCTCTGATGACAGAATAAGGGCTGAGATATCTGAAAATGCATTTTGTTTTTCTCCTTCAGGCTCCATAAATGGATGGGAACACTCAGTGAAGTGCAGGGTATAGTGTGCACAGAGACACTCTCTTCCTCTGGAGGTGCATGTAGTTTCTGGTTGAAGCTCTGTGACCACATCTCTTTACTGAGAAAGCTCTCGCCTTGACTGTGGATGCAAAAATAGATTTGTCAAGAGCTGAATCACAGTCATATGAGAGTAGTATTGCTCAAAAGGACTTCCGTGCATAATGAAGTTGAGCGTCAACTCTTGACATACATACATACATACACACACACACAAAATTGAGTCAGCAGCTCACTAAGTTTAACAGGTTTTGCTTTCTAAGTATAAAAACTAGCTTCATGAGCCAATGCGCATGACTGCTACTTTGTACTACACACACACACACACACACACACACACACACACACCAGGAAAAAGAAGTGAGTGAGAATGACAACCTTCTGCTCAAAGATTTAAATGACTGCTGTAACAAATCAATAATGCAAATGGTCTTGCCTGAAAATGTTCTTTTCCTAAAGAATGGGAAGATTTTTATGTTTACCCAATGTTTGAGAAATTAAAGATCTAAACTTTTAATATTGAGAAGTGGGAAGTTTGCTAAAACTATGACTACTAAAATTATTGGAAATATAGGGAATTCCTAGAAACTTCCTAAATGTGCAATGATGGAGGATTCAAATATTTTATAATATCAGGAAAACATTACATTACTGTTTTTCATAGACTGTGAATTTTCCTCAACTGTTTTATGCTTTTCAGTGTTAATAGGGATCACATTGTGAGCAACTAGTAAATTTCTAATCCGAACATGTAGAGTACTAGTGCTGAGATATCTGCCAAGATACTCTTACCATTTTTTAGAGTTAGAGTAATTTCTTCCAAGTCATGAGTTTCAGTCTTCTTTAAGACAGGGAAATTCCCAGGTGCTAGAAAATGTATAAATACATGTTATTATGATATGTCAAGTGTTCCAGTGAATAATATGAAATCTGTTGATTAGTCAAAGAGAGTTCTTACGGTGGACAGTTATATCTCAAATCATGTAGAGCAAGTGCAGTAAATTTGCTTCTGATCCATTAAGGCTTAATTTTTAAAAGTAGATTGATAGGCTTTTTTGCCTCATCTTTCTTAGTCTTAGTCTACATATTCTCCTGAAATCTCTCCACCATGGGTGACCCTGCTAATATTTGAAGTTACTAGTGGCATCACTTCCAGCATCACAGCTGCAGTATGCCCAACTAACAAATGAGTGGGCTACATATAGGGAAGAAAACAAGGTACTTCTAATTGCTAGAAATGGTTAACGAAAAAAAAAAAAAAAGATATTCCTCCAGAACATTCACATGGTTAAAAATTTTTACACTGAGCTAATTTTGTTTAAATAAAATGTGAAGCACAGCATTAGAGGGCTTAGGTCACACAAGAGTGTGAAATTATAATTCTGAGAGAGATAGATAAGGAAACTGAGGAAGAGTTTGTTATTTTCTCCCACTGACCATACGTTATCTGCTTTTTGTTAACTCTTTTTCTTGCTTTAAAGTTCTGTATCAATGATCTGATGGAATCCTCATCAGATGGAATTGGCCAAAAATATAGATTCAGAAACCTTTTTACGATAGTCTCGAAAGATACACTGTATTGTTAAAAATTATTTCATCACAAGATTTAGCACATTTTATCTTCATTCATATTCTGAAGTAAGCTAGGTGAATATGTTTAAAGTTGGGCAATTTATGAACAGAGTGAAACTGATAATCCTGCCAAGTTCAAGACATCTTCCTTCTGGAATGAGAATGATTTCTAGACCAGGAATAGAATTTTAAATGGAGAATCAAAATAAAGTGAAATTGATGGTTTATGTTGTTGCAAGCATTAGTTAATGGAGCTGCCTACCAAAAAGGTGTGCATTTGTTTCTACGTGTGCTCCTTAGATTCTGAGAAATTCTGTCTTCCCAGCACCTGAAGAACTTTAGCCCCCTAGAACCAGATCCAAGCCATGGTATTTACATTTCCCCTCCTATGCATCTGAAAGTTAAAAATAAGGATGACAGAAAAGTAGGCACTTTTGAATTGTGATATTGGCAAATAGTTATTCCATGGTGCTCCTTAAAGGTAAGGAGTGTGAAACTTGGTCTCACATACTTTGGGCATGTTAGAAGAAACCAGTTGTTGGAAGAAGACATCATGCTGGGAAAGATGGAGGATCAAGGAGGGGGAGAAGACCCTCGAGATGAATTGACACAGTGACTGTAGAAACTGGCTCAAGTATCTCAGAGATAATGAGAATGGTGCAAAATAAAGATCAGCTCATAGAGGTGCTGTTGACTTGATGGTATCTAATAAGAACAGCATCTCCCAAGCAAGCAGTCTGGCTTTCTGTTTAAAGGGCTTGCGTTTGTTCTGGAGCCATAATCTCAATTTTGAATGACTGAGTGTACATTAACCTTTAACCTTTAATCTGTGTGATGCAGATGACACAACCCTGCTTGCTGAAACTGAGGAGGACCTCATGCACTTGCTGTGAAGGGTCAAGGACTGCAGCCTTCAGTATGGAGTGAGGCTCAATGTCAGGAAGACAAAGATTCTCACCACTGGACCAATTGGTAGCATCAGGATGGATGGCGAAGAGATTGAGATTTTTCACAGCTTCAGTTTGCTCGGCTCCACAGTCAACACTCTTGGCACCAGAAGTCAGGAAATAAAAAAACGTATCGCGATGGGAAAGTCTGCTGTTAGGGACCTCTCTAAAGTACTCAAGAGCAACGGTGTCTCTCTGGAGACTAAGGTGTGCCTGTTACAGGTCATGGTCTTTGCAATCACTTGTTACACATCAGAGAGTTGGACAATGACTAGGGAGGACAGAAGGAGAATTGATGCCTTTGACCTGTGGTGCTGGAGAAGAGTATTGAATGTACCTTTATCTTAAGACTTTATGGAGTTTTCTCTGGGGCTAGTACAGTCCAGTAATTCCAGTTCAGTCTCTGGAGTCAGAATTCTCAGCTCCACCAGCTTCTGTGAGACCTGTCCAAGTTACACCACTTCTTCAACGCTCACTTTTTCTCCCATAATGTGGGTAAAATTGCTATCCTCCAACATGGAGGATCAGGTCTTCCATCTGCTTCAGGTACCTTGTTGGTAAAGTAGGGATAATATGAGGATTTCATCCCCAGGCTGTGTGACTATTGAATGAGCTTTCTGTGCAAGGAAACACATTAACTCTGCTGGCATATTCACAGTGCAGCAGAAGAAATAGCTGTCACTAGTGGTGTGAGGATTAAGTAACATAACAAATGTAGATCAGGGGGTAAACACTCAAACTATCAACGGACACAAATTAAGTCAATATTACTGTATTGTACATGAGTGGTTCTGGAGATGATGTGTTTTGCTATGTATGTTGTCCTCCTATTACAATTATATATGTATGTATGACGGCACCTAACAACAACAAATAACAACATTAACTGCCTCTGAAAACTCACTGGAGGGCAGCTAGGGGTCAGTTCCAAATCTACGGTATACAACAACATACATATACCATCTTTCTTCCATGGAGCATCTGGTGGATTCAAACCATAAACCTTAGAGTTGGCAACACAACCTCTTACCACAACACCATCATAGCACACTGACTTCCTAAATATGTCAAAAGAAATGCTAAAATTCTAGATGGAGAAGAGAGACACAAAGAGACACTGGACCATCTGGAAATCATTAGCATTAATCAAGAGACCTTTTTCTTACAAATATTGGAACATGTATTCCTTGTGAGTTATTAAATCTAGAGATACAGCAAGAGGGGGAGAGGAAGGTAATTTTGCTGAGTAAACAGTAGTTTTGTTTAGAGTCCAAAGAGAGCAGATGTTGGCTTTCATTTCATAAATACCAGACAGGAAAATCTTGTATTATGCTCCTAAACTGTGACATCCCAAGGAAAGTATTGCCAACTCCATTTTCAGGCCCATTTCTCAGTAGAAGCTTTGACACTTGTGGTCACATGGCAAAGTACAGTCTGAAAGGAACATTCTGAGGGTTTACAATTACCATGGGTTCAAGATGACCCATTAAAAATTGAGTCAGGACAGAAACAGAAAGGCCCGAGGAAGGAGCTATTTTTTAATTCTTGGAAAAAACACCAAACATTCATCATCAATGAAGCCAAGTGGTAACAAAAATTATACTATTTTATTTCTGTTCAATGAGAATAGTACCAGAAAGTTTAGCATGCTGTTTATGTTATGCATTCCAAAGAAAGAATAAAGACTGGTGGTTTCCAGAAATTAATCTTTATTAGCTTATTCCTATAGCTTTGGTGGCCTGGTGGGTAATGAATTGCACTGACAATTCAAAGGCTGTTTGAATCCATCAGCTGCCATAAGGGAGAAAGATGAGCAATCTATTCTCATGCAATTTACAGCCTCTGAAACCCCTGGGGGGTCAACTATAAATCAATTCTGACTGTATGGTCCTTACCGTCTGCAGTTATTTGATATGCAGAAGAGTATTGAATATACCATGGACTGCTAAGAGAATAAACAGGTTTGTCCTAGATAGTATGAGACCAGGCTGCTCCTTGGAGGCAACGATTCTGAAGTCTGCTACACTTTGGATATGTTGTAAGGAGGGACCAGTCCTTGGAGAGGGACGTCATTCTTGGGAGGGGGGAGGGACAGCGCAGAAGAGGAAGTCCTTCAATGAAATGGACTGATTCAGTGGTTGGGGTAATGGGGTAGGTTTATCAGAGACAAGATTGGCACAGGATAGAGCAAGGTTTAGGACAGTTGTACATAAGGTCACTATGAGTTGCAAGTGACCTGACGGCACATAACAACAGCAGCAACAGTATTGTTAAATTCTTTATTTCTTTCTTAGAAAAGAAGAAAATAGAGAATTAAATATTTTCCAGTTTATTTTGAAATAAAAAGAATTAATTTCTAATTTCCAAAATAAACTCCTGACTTTTTTAGATGGCTTTATAGCCCTTTGACTTTAGACAGAGACCTTTAGAATTTATTTTTTTCATAGGGAAAAAAAATTGACAATAATAAAAAAGTTTTTCTGTTAAAATCACTTATAAAAAGCTATTAGCTTGTTTAGCTTTTCTGTGGAGGAAATAAGCCAGGCACTAAATTGTTTTGCAAATGAGCTTGAGATTTAGGTTTAAATGGCTTACCAGGTCTATAATATCATAATTTGTAATGCTGATACAAGATCTCAAAACTCAACACTAGAACATACAGTCCAATCACCAGACATCTCTCTTGCAGCTTTTCCCCCTTTCCTACAGAGAAACATAATTGGGTGTTAGAGGTTACAGAGGAATTTCACAAAGAATTACTATTGTACATTTTAATTTACATAGACTGTGTTAAATGGGTCAAGTGTTAAGTGTACTGACAAAACCATTATGGAAATGTCACATATATCCACACATTCATTGATCACATTCTCTTAAAATATTAAAAGAAAGATGTGATTGTTTTTGTTTTGTATAATGAACACTACTACTCATTAAGCATCAGCTGGATAATGTTGACAGGTTTTACTTATGCCTGATAGATGGGAGTATAATAAGAAAAATTAAAGGATAAGTCTTGTGTTTCTCTTTCTTTATCTTGACAGTTGGAAATTAAATCTTTAAGTTTATTTTACATCTTAAGAGCTTTGTGTAAGTATGCTTCATGGGATCTTTCCTGGGAGATGGGTCAAGTCTCTCATTGTAACAATAAACGATCAACAGACTTTGTAATGGCCAAGCAGCACATGGAGTGAGTAGGGCTGACTGGATGGTAACTAACAAACAGCAACAACAGCATTGTGGGCATTTTCAAAGAAAACTATCTGCTCTTGATTCATGGTAACCCCATGGTAAGTAAATGTGGCCAGTACCATGGTCATCATCACTGATCTTCGGTCAACTTTTGTGTGTACTGGGTCAATACATCTTACTGGGGGCTTCCTTCATCTTTATTCATCCTCCATATTACCTATATTTTTCTCCAGTGCTCAGCACCTCCTGATGATAGGTCCAACGAAAGCACGTAAAAATCTCAGACAATGTAGATAACAGTTCCAGAACGTTGGATTGTGCTTATGCAAAACTTGGGCTAGGAAGCAGTGGTTAGAACAGAGCAAGGAAATGCCACATAGTTCAAAATTGGTAAGGTTGTACACCAACGGTGTGTTCTATCTCCATATCTTTTCAATCAATATACGGGACAGATTATCCTGGAGGCTGGGCTCTATGAGGAGAAATGTGGCATCAGGATTGGAGGTTGACTCATCAATATACAGAGGACACAACCTTGCTTGCTGAAACTGAGGATGACTTGAAGTGTTTGCTGTAGAAGGTCAAGGACTGCATCGTTCAATATGGATTGAGGTTCAACACCAAGAAAATAAAGATTCTCACCACCGGACTGGTTAGCAGCATCATGATAGATGATGAAGAGATTGTGATTGTTAACAGTTTCAGTTTGCATGGCTCTACAATCAACACTGTTGGTACCAGCAGCCAGGACATTAGAAGATGAATTTTACTGGGAAAGTCTGCTGTCCAAGACCTCTCCAAAGTACTGAAGAGCAACAATGTCAGTCTGGAGACTAAGGTGTGCCTGATACAAACCATGGATTTTGCAATTACTTGCAATGCATCAGAAACCTGTACAAGGATGAGAGATATTAGAAGGAGAATTGATGCCTTTGAGCTTTGGTGCTGGAGAGGAGTATTGAATTACCATAGACTGCTAGGAGAACAAACAAGTTCGTCCTGGTAATGGTGAAGCAAGGCTGCTCCTTGGAGGCAAGGATTCTAAAGCTTTGTCTGGCATACTTTGGACATGTTGCAAGGTGGAATCAGTCCCTGGAGAGGGATGTCATGCTTGGGAGGGTGGAGGGACAGTGCAGGAGAGGAAGACCCTCGATGAGACGGATTGATTCAGTGACTGGGGTAATGGGGTTAAGTGTGTCAGAGACAATAAGATTGGCACAGGATAGAGCAGGGTTTAGGGTTGTTGTATATAGGGTCACTATGAGTCGCAGGCCACTTGATGGCACATAACAACAACAACAATTTTCAGAAGTATACTATTATGCCTTTCTTTCCAGTCTATTTTAGTCTAGAAGCTCCATGACCAGAGGCAACTCTATTGGTGTTTGAAATCCTGGTAGCACAGGTCCAGCCAGTGTCACTAACAGCACATTAGCTACCACAGTATGACTAACGAATAAGTGAGTTGGGAGAAAATTAAATTACTTAACTAAAATGCTTCTCCTGAATGTAATGCAGAGTGTTGTTGGCAATATTGGATTGCACAACCTCCTCAGGACCCTTCCCACAGCTCCCAACACCAGGACACCTGAAAACACTACATTCTTCCTTCTGAAAGCTCAATGATGCTTTCTCCAGAAACAAATTTCTTAACTAGCATTCTCTTCTTCACACAGTGGAGTGTTCTCTGTTTTAAATCTAATTCTTCCCAGCAATGTACATGAAGTACACAGCTGGATCCTCTCAGAAACAAATTTCTTCCTTTTGTCTAATGAAGTCTTTTGTTTTTATCAGTGATACACCTGTGTAGTTGACAAGAAAACAAAAGGACACTTTTTTAAGATTATAAGTTGAAATTAATAGTTTAAAATAAAATTTTAAAAGGAAGACGCTTCCTCTTAATCTAGTATAACAACTAAAAGATAACTTCTTTATCAGGCTGAAGTCTTTTGTCTTTTTAGCCTAGAAGCACAATTTGAGGAATACAACCTTATCAAGCTGAACCCTTTGCAATATATAGCTTAGATTTACTCCCTTTTCAGTAATATAATAGATAAGATCTGACCTTGTATTGGAGATTATTTTTTTTCAGTGACTAGTTTCTAGCAGTGAATAGCAAGGAAGACCATTAACCATACTTCAGTTTGCTCTGATCACAAACTTTTCTAGCTTACTATTTGGTTTTCCTCTTTATCTGATATACTGATGGAAACAACTTTTCTTTTCTAGCAAAATATTTTCCCCCCAAGATAGTTCAGACCAAAAAGGTCAACCACAAGTTATAAAGGCCCAGGAACACACCATACATAAATGAGTAAAAGGTCAACTCAGTGCTGTTGAGTCAGAACTGACTCATAGTTGGCCCTTCACTGGGTTTTCAAGGCTGTAAATTGCTCAGGTGGAGATTGTTCATCATTCTTCACTGGTGGATTTGAACCATTAGAGAGGCATGAGCTACTGGTTAGCAGCTCAGAGCTCCCAATGTTATAAATGGTCTCTGCAGCCTGGAATTCAGCAGACACAGGCAGCCCCAGCTACCACTTCCTAATGACCTATGTTACAAGTTCCAATTCTGAATTGTCTCATAGATGCCATGAGCATGAGGAGTCAAGAAGAGTGACCACTGTGTAACTTTCTATAGCGCAGCCACAAGGGGAAAGTACTCTAGCACATGTCCCATGATAACAAAATGCCTAACCAGGTAGACTCCCTCTTAAAGACCAGCTGCCCATGCTTCATTATTGGAATAGTAGCTCTATTTCTAAGATAGCTCCACCTTTCCCTACTCAAAGTGCCAAATAAACATAAAACGTTCTTCATGAATGGCTTCCCTTCTCTTGAGACAGATTGTGAAGCTCAACCCTCCCTACTCCTGTTGTTGTTGTGAGGGGCAGTCAAGTTGAATATTACTAATAGAGACCGTACGGACCCTGTCTGAACCCAGTCTGAACCCTGTCCTATCCTGTTCCAGCCTCACAATCTCTGACACAATCAAGCCTATTGCCAAAGTCATTGTGTCAATCCACTGATTGATGGTCTTCCTCTGTTTCACTGACCCCTCTTCACTTTCCCAAGCATAATGTTCCTTTCCAAGGAATAACCTGTTCTAACAGCACGCCCAAAGTATGTGAGATAAAGATTTATCATCTTTACCTCCAAAGAACACTCTGTACTGTTGTTGTCGTTGTTACGCTACCCTATGTACAACAGCCCTAAACTCTGTTCTGTCCTGTGCCAATCTCACTGTCTCTGACACTCTCACCCTGATTACCCCAGTCACCAAATCAATCCATCTCCTAGAGGGCCTTCCCTTCCCGTGCCTGCCCTCCACCCTCTCAAGCATGCTGTCCTCCAAGGACCAGTCTCACCTTACAACATGACCAAAGTATGTCAGACGAAGCCTCAGAATCCTTGCCTCCAAGGAGCAACCCAGTTTAACCCCCTCCAGGATGAATCTGTTTGTTTTCTTAGCAGTCCATGGTACCCTCAATACTCTTCTCCAACACCAAAGCTTGTTGTTGTTGTTTGGTGCCGTTGAGTCGTAGACGACTCATAGCGACCCTATGAACAGCCTGAGCACTGTTCATACATAGAGTTTCTGGAGGCAAGCCATTTCAGGAGTGGATGCTGCTCCTGCTTCCAGGCTTGATTTAGTTGGGAAGCTCCAGCCAACACTGTCCACCATGGGTACCCATTATCACGACTGGCACATCACTGTCACAGTCTTCAGCATCACAACAACCACGGGTTACCTCTGTACAGCAACGCACAGACTAGAAGATTACCCCAGTCACCGAATCAATCCGTCTCCTAGAGGGCTTTCCCTTCCTATGCCTGCCCTCCACTCTCCCAAGCATGCTGTCCTTCTCCAAGGACCGGTCTCACCTTACAACATGACCAAAGTATGTCAGACGAAGCCTCACAATCCTTGCCTCCAAGGAGCAGCCCTTCTCCAACACCAAAGCTTAGTAGATCATAAATCTTCTATTTTTTTCCCATTCCAATTCCTGTGTCCATTATCAGCTTTTCCAGTGGCAGCCAGCAGAATTAAGGCCTGTATTACCACTTGGATGGCTTTTCACACATGCATGTAGAGAAAACTGTTGGAAATTGTTATGCCATGGGTTTATTGTTCCAAGTGGATTTTCTAGTCATCATCTTTGACTTACACCACATGACTTGTCAAGAACTTGAAATAAGATGTGTATAAACAAATCATGAGACTGCTCAGTTTTTCCTATACCTTCAAGTTTAAGAAAATTTAGCATCAATCATAGGCATTTCACTACCAATGAGTAAGAAGCAGAGAATGTAATGTGGCTCCTTCAGGGCCAGAGACTCTTGCACCTGTCAGACTGGGACCAACTGGAGGGCAGCATCAGCCTTAGTAGAGAATCTGAAACCAACATGACACAGAATTGACTTGGAAATTATTTCCCATGGAGCAGAGCCAGAGTCCTTGCCCAAACTTACTGGAGAGCTAAGGGAAGATGCCATAATTGGTAACATGAAGAGAATTTTTAAAATTGACCTAAGCTATGAGATTGAAGGTCAAAAGGTCTGAGATCAGGCTTGAGAAGCTGTCTGGAATGAGGAATTGTATCCTGTTGCCAACCTGAATCGCAACCCATTACCTAAACTATATGAGTGCAGTTCTTTGAGACTAATGTGGCCATTGCAATGGAATTCAGACCCAGCAGAATAGTAAAATTGGCGTTGGAATTAGTAGAAGTAGGTGCAAGAGCATGGGAAACCATGTCTGACCTTATGGGAATTTGTTTTGTGTTGTGGATGTTGTTGATGAGGATAGTTCTTACTTGTGTAGTTACTAGAGGTCAGATATGGCCATTCCCATGGCACTCTCACTGTTTCAGAAATAATCTCAGAAAAACATAATAAAATTTACATGGAAGGTGTAACTCTATATTTCATGTTTAATTGTTTAACTTTGGGTAATAATGATTTCCTTCTATTTGCATCAGTATTTTTATTCCTGAAAACAGACAATTCAGCTCCATCTTCTAGGTTCATGCCATTTTCCTAGCCATCATTCAGGAATTTATCACATGATATTGACAAATTAAGGGTTTATTAGTAGGAATGTCATATGAATGTCTTTAGTAAGTATGCTATTCTAGAGATTTATATAAAAAATCTTTATTTTATGTTGTTATTGTTATGTGCCATCAAGTCACCTGCAATTCATAGTGATCCTATATACAACAATAACTCTAAAGCCTTCCCTATCCTGAGACAGTCTTGCTGACTCTGACACACGTAATCCCACTGCCAAATTATCACATCAATCCATCTCATAT
Source organism: Elephantulus edwardii (assembly GCF_000299155.1). Classification (NCBI taxonomy): domain Eukaryota; kingdom Metazoa; phylum Chordata; class Mammalia; order Macroscelidea; family Macroscelididae; genus Elephantulus; species Elephantulus edwardii. Next base: position 6,135,746 of record NW_006399847.1, read on the forward strand.
GAGGCCTTTCTTTCCTGTGCTGTCCCTCCATTCTTCCAAGTACGACGTTCTTTTCTAAGGACTGGTCCTTCTTACCACGTGCCCAAACAATGTGAGGTAGAGCTTCAAAATCATTGCCTCCAAGGAGAAACTTGGCTTCATCCTCTCCAAGACAGACCTATTTGTTCTCTTGATTGTCCATGTTATGTTCAGTACTCTTCTTCAGCTCTACAACTCAAAGACTTTAATTCTTCTTCTGTCATCTTTAGTCATTGTCCAGCTCTCTGATGCACAGCAAGTAATTACAAAGATCATGGCCTGGATCAGGCACTCCTTAGTCTCTAGACCAACATCATTGCTTTTCAGCACTTTGAAAAGGTCCCTGACAGCAGACTTCCCCAGTACAATTCACCTTTTAATTCCCTGACACAAGAATGTTGATCGTGGAATTGAGCAAGCCGAAATTGTTAACAACCTCAATCTTTTCTCCATCCATCATCGTGCTGCCAAGTGCTTCAGCGGTTAGAATCTTTGCCTTCTTGATGTTAAACTTGTAGTACTTAAGACTGTAGTCCTTGACCTGCAGCAAACTCATAAGGTCTTCTTCAGTTTCTGCAAGCAAGATTGTGTCATATGCATAATGCAGGTTGTTGGTGAGTCTTCCTCCAATCCTAATGCCACACTTCTCATCATAAAGAGTTATAATAACTCCTCAATTTTATATTGACTTGCATACAAAATTCTTATACATTGTATTTAATTAAAATACATTTTGTTTCACATATTCCTGCACTCACATTATTTCATGTGATCATTCTCATACATTGTGTCTTAAATATTAATCACCATTGGTCTATGCCCACTATTAGCGCACCCTTTCAGGTCTTCACTGGATCTTTCCTAATTCCTTCCAGAGAAGGAGAAATGAAGGATAACAACTTTCCACAGGATTTCAGAAGTGTAAGAAACCAAACCAAACCAAAAAAACAAAAGCAATCTAGGCACTCTTTTCAATGTGAGAACTTAGGGAATGAATACTAAGGACTCTCTTTAGTTTCCCCTTTTAAAGTGACACATGCTTAAGAGGGCCTATTTAATAGTAAAGCAATTTTCATCGTAATATAAGTGGAATGCTTTTCCTCTCTCAAATGCAGTTTAGAAAAATGGCTTCAGAAAGCCCATAGTTAGAGCATATTTTAGTCATAGCTGCAAATGACAATCTTCATAGCACAAGAATTGTGTTAGATAATGTCCTTAGAATTTGAGTGATTCTGAACACCAAATTCGCAGCACCATGATAGATGGAGAAGCGATTGGAATTGTTAACAATTTCAGCTTGCTCAGTTCCACAATCAACATTCTTGGCAGCAGCAGTCAGGAAATCAGAAGATTATTTGCATTAGGAAAATCTGCCAGGGACTTGTCCAGAGTGCTGAAGAGCAAAGATGTCAGTCCAGAGAGTAAGGTGTGCCTGATCCAGCCCATGACCTTCTCAATTACTTGCTATGCATCAGAGAGATGGACAATGAATATGGAGTACAGAAAAAGGTTTGATGCTTATGAGTTGTGGTGCTTGAGGAAAGTACTGACATCTTATACACTGCCAAGAGAAGAAACAGGTCTGTCCTGGAGAGAGTGAAACCAAGTTGCTCTTTGAAGGCAAAGATTTTGAAGCTCCATCTCACAAACTTTGGGCATGTTGCCAGGAGGGAAGGATATTACACTTGGAAGGATAGAGGGAAAGCACAGGAAAGTAAGATTCTGAAGGGGATGGATTGACACAGTGATTGGGACAATAGGGGCAGGTATTTCAGAGACAGCGAGATTAACTCAGGGTAGGGCAGGGTTTAGAGCTATTGTGCATGGTGTAGCTATGAGTTGCAGACAACTCAATGGCACATAACAGTGACGATAAAAACAACCTCTCTTGTGGTCCAGAATATTGAATGCCATCCTATTTTGCATACAGGGAATGATCTAGTGTGCAAATTAACTCTCCATGTGCCTATGGAGACTTATATTTTTTCCTTTTCTTTGCTGGTTCCTTTAGTGTCTTAGGTGTCTAGTGCTGCTATAACAGAAAAATCCCAAGCAGATGGCTTTAATATAGAGAAATTAGTCTCTTAAAGTTTAGATGCCAGGAGTTTCTCTGCTGGTTCTGGAGGGAAGTCCATGTTTCCTTCTGCATCTGCAGGTCTGACATTCCTTGGAGATGTCACTATGTCTTAGTCTTTCTCTGTGCTGAGGAATTTCCCAGCACAGGAATGTGGTTCTAGAACACATGCTATGATACCAGTTCTTTTGTCTTGGCTGTGCTGAGGTTCCCTTTCTCTGCTTTATTTCCACTATTTTTTTGTCCCATTTGAGACTATTTCCAGGCCACAATCCATGGAATTTCTCCTTACATGGATTAGGCCTGTGAAGGGATTATGGATGCTACATCCCAGCCTTAATCCTTTCCAACTGCTTGCTTTATCAGATCGTACAGAATCATGATAAGTCTTCCAAATTACATTGCTACATGCAAGTATTCAGGGAAGGGGCACAATTCAACCAATGACATTTAGCTTTTATCTTTTAGGGATGATCCATATGCACATTTACTGTGAATTCTCTCTCTTGTCAAAACCGTTTTCAGCTACACATAGAGAAGGATTGTTTTTCAAAATAAAATATTCCTGAGGCTAAAGTATCTTCTAGGAAATAAAAAAAAATGATAGAAAGTAAAGAATTAATAGGTTTGTATGTTCACCTTCAATTTATGGAAACTTTAGATTTGACAGATAATGTAATTTGACTATCAGATAAACAATGTGGACATTGTAAGTCACGTGAAAGTGAGTGCTTGTCTTTCTCCTGTGGAGCTACTGGTGAATTTGAACCACATGCCTTTAGGATGACCGTGCAATTCCTTACCACTAAGTCATCAGAACTCCCTAAAAAAATTTATGGGACATAGTTTTACTAAAAATGTGTATTTGTATTTCTTAGAAATGAAAATTTAATCTGTACCCTATATTTTTACTAGTCAAATCTGGCTATCCTAAGAAAGCTCTATGAAACAATGTGGCAGATTTGCTCAGTTTCCTGAACCTTCTTAAAAGTCCCAAGAGGCAGAGACTCAACATCTAAGACGAGCCCATTAAGTAAGTATATGTTCACTTATATTACGCTTTACTGATAGAAACATGAAACTGCAATAGGTCAAGACTCATGTACAGATTTTGAGAGAAGAATTGTCTCTTTTTTTAATAACCAGTAACCATTTATTTAATAACCAGTAACCATAGGGCAATGTTCATCCACATATATCTCCAGTAAAAAAAATATTCATAGTAAGTGCAAAACAAACAAACAAAAACCAAAAAAAAAAGGAAAAACCAGGTAGCAAACTTCGAAGAATTGTACTATGTTCTTTTCCTTTTCTTTTTTGTGAAACTATGTTTTTGGAGGAATGATAAAAACTATTGCTGAACACAGATGTTTCTGTTATCTGAAACCAGAATTATATAGTGAAGTTGAAAGAATATAGGATGATTTTAAAAGGAAGATGATAGAATTAGTAAGCATTAAAACCTCTGGCAAATCAAAGAACTGAATGACAAAGAATATTTTTGTAAACCAATAATTTAAAGACTTTCCAATTTTTCCTGATCAGCTTCTTCAGGAGTAATAAGCTGTTGCAGAAGTAGCTGAAGGGTTTTTTTTTCCTTTTTTTTTTTCTGTAGTCCAAGTTCCAGTACTCCTCTTTATTTGTTTTCAAGTCAAATTCTTAAAACTTGAAGTCACTCTAGGCCAGCAATGAGCTCTCACCATAGTGCTGTCCATTAGCAGCTGGTGACAAGCCAGGACTGCACCAGACAGTGTGGCATTACTGGAGCCAAAGAATCCAATAAAACCAAAATGGGACGCTATCGACTGCAAAGGGCTGTGTTACGGGGGGAAAGCAGGCTGCTAAGCCCAGAAGGAAGAGCCCTGTTCCGTCTGCACACCAGCTTGACAGAAGCTGCAACGCTGAAGAGAACAAGGTCTTGATTCTTAAATGTTTATTGATCAATTATTTCCAGAGAAAACCCTGCATGTATTTCAGGCAGGAAGGATTCTGGTTTATTTCCCAACACACTCTCATAAATAAAATGACAGATTGAAGAAGACCAAGCCAGATATCTGTGCATTACCGGGCAGCCATTTTCACTTGATAAAACAAAAGTCAATTGACCAGGAAAAATCTTCTTCCTATTTAGAAATCAAATAAAGAATTAATAAGGGCAGTGAATCCCCTTCTCTTTAGAGTTTTGAAAAGGTATTAAGTCTTCTTGTCTGGAAAGGGTGTGGAATGGAAGATGATGTATAATGGTGCTTTTTTTAAGAACTAGGAAGAAGGGAAACTCTCACTAGATTTCATTGTCATGCCTTTAAAGGAAAATACAGCTGACTGATCAATCCAGATATCCTCAACTCCACTCACTCTTAGGCTTCTCATTCACTCTGTGTCTATACTCCCCTTCCCGAGATTCTCCCAGATGAATCCTTCTTCGTCTTAACAAAAGGTCTGTTCATATCTTGCGTGATCTATTTCAATTGCCTCTTCTCTGATGTTCTTTGCACTAAGGTGCTCCTGGCTTTTGTCTACACTGTGGATGTTAGCTGCTATCCATCCAGCCCCTGATTCTGGCACTCCATGTGCAGTGGATAGAAATACTGTCTGATCCTGCACCATTTCCAGGACCCATTGTAGATCTGACTATGGTGAGCCTTCAGATTTGTATTGGATGATTTTTTAAAGTAGATTGCCATGCTTTTCCTCCCTCCCTCATTGCAGTCTAGTGGAGCTCTGTGGCAACTTCATTGTTCTACACAAGCCTCCACCGCTACGTGGGTGATGGCAATTCATAAGGTATGTTATCTGGCAATCAAACATGGGCCCTGATCATAGGTGTCAAGAATTTTATCAATGAACTCAATGCCTCATGTATATTGTATTGTTATTTAAAAAACTATTTTGCAAATGCAAGCTGGGCCATCAGATTGATTTCCCCCTCTCCCCCTGCCTACACTGGGCCCTTTCTTACTTTTGTAAGGGCATTTCCTTCCCTATCTCTGCATCATGAAGACTGTATGATAGAAATTCTAAACATGTTTCCCAAGTGAATAGCGCTCTTTCACCTGCAAACTTCTCCAGGCCCTCTGTCCTCCCGGATGAACCTTCAAATTGCAGGTCAACTAGATGACTCCCTAGTTATCTAGGCAGTTACAACTCTCTTTACTATGATTTCATCTATGTTGTGTGCTTTTAGATTTTAAAAGAATTTGTCTGTCTCTCATATGGCTGTTAGCTTTTAAAAAGCTTTCAAAAATGCTTTCTATAATTAAGGAATAGATTCTGATTATGTCTTACATTTTCTCTCCTAAATGTTGATTGTCAGGGGAAGAAATGCAGAAAGGACAATTTATATACACCTGTGATGGAACTTTCATGCCCACCATGGGGCTGTCAATGTCTCATCTTGCAGTGGTCTCCATGTGGCTGTGATGCTGGCAGCTAGGCCATTGGTACTGCGAACACCAGGTGGGTCATCTGGGGTGGGCAGGTTCAGCAGAGCTTTCTGACTAAGACACACAAGTAGTAAAAGCTAAGAGGCGCGCTTCTGAAAATGAGCCAATGAAAACCGTTTTAGTCAAAACAGAACATTGTTTGCCATGGCATGGGAAAATGAACTCCCTGTAATGGAAGGCACTGGAAAGACACAGTGACTACATCAGACCTGTGCATACATAGATGGTGGAGATGGTGCATAACTGAGCAGCATCTGTTCTAAATGAGCTGTCATGAGTCATAGCTCTAACTGACTGAAAACAAACAGAAAATTTTCATCTGTATTACATTTTCCTGAAGTCCTTCCTTCTCTCAAATCCTTCCCCATCTCCAGAGTAAAAATGTCAGCAGAAATACCCTGCAGATTCTACTAGGAATACATTTACTGTTTCAGTCCCATTGTCCCCCATATACCCATGTTTACCAAGGGGTAGAATCTGGGAACTTGTGTTAAACTAAGCCGGGAGATTCTCTGCCTACAACAAGTACCCTATCACCTGTAAAAGGTAAGTAGAAAGGAAAATCCTAGTAGGAGGAGATGGGAAGGAAATAGGGGAGGAAATACTCTGAAGTTGAGGGTGGGAGGAATACTGGAGACTTCTACTGTTTTTTAGGAGTATAAAGATTTAGGCACTGATAGTGTAGAAATGATTACAGTTGCTAATTTATGCTGGATACCTTTAGGGTAAAGCATCATGTTGCCAGACACCGTTTTCTGCCTCTTCTCAGTCAGTAATAAATTCTATCTGCAGTCAGAGCTCCCTCTAGGGCAGGTCTGGGGCCTACGTATGTTTGGGAAATGAAAACAAGGTCTTAAGTTGCTTTTCTGCAAATTCTGCAAATTGTTTAAAAACACAGCCTAATGAACAAGCCTATGACTAGTCTTTCAGCACCAGGTGGCCTGCTCTCTGGAGTTAAGAACAGGATGTAAAATCTGGCCACTGGAGAGCTGAGCTGTTGAGAAAGGAGAAAGAACATTTTTATGAGCCCAGCTATGCTTAATAGTATGTTTTATGCAGCATTTTTAATGTTGAATTAACTGCCTTGTGGGCTGTAGATGCTGCTTTTAAACACAAACAAGGAGGCCCAGTTCCCGTGTGGTGGTCAGCAGCATACTTCACACTTCAAGCCCTGGGGCAGGGTGAGATTGCCCTCTAACTAATGCTCTGTTCAGCTCTGAGCATCAAAGATTGAGCGTAGGAAGATCATGATTGAGCCAAATGCTACAACAGAACTCACCAGGTACCTCTCACCTCTAATGCTAAGCTGTAAGGTGCCATTGAATCAATAACAACTCATAATGACCCTATGAACAACATATCTGAACCTTGCCGTATCCGGCACCATCCTCACACTCAAGACTGTAGTAATGCCGTCACTGTGTCAATCCATTTCACTGAGTTTCCTTTTGTTCCCCTGAACCTCTAATTTTCCCAGTGTGAAGTCTTTCTCCCAGGACTGACTGGTCCCTCCTGACCACATGCCCCAAGTTATGTGAAAGTAACTGTCACCATTCTCATGTCTAAGAAGAACACTGCTTTCTCTTCCCCCACGACCGATTTATCTGCTTTGGTACTCCACAGCCTATTCCACCTTCTTCACCAACACCACAAATCAAAGGCATCAATACTTCAGTCTTATTCATTGTCTAACTTTTGCATGCATATGAAGCAATAAAAAAATATCATAGTCAAGTGCACCTTGGCTCTTAAACAGATGTTCTTGGTCTTCAGCCATTTGAAGGGATCTTTGACAGCAGGTTTTCCCAACACAATACGTCTTTTGATTTCTTGACTATTGCTACTATGGATGCTGATTGTTGATCTGTTAGCTCTCCCAAGGACACATTTCTCTTTGTGACCACACAACTTTATGCGTATAGCATTGTCTACTTCTGGTAGGATCTAGACAGGGTTGTTTCTATTACTCTATGTGGTTAAGTGTGGATTCTGCCTTCTCAAGTTTAAGAGGAAAGTTTGATTCTGTGAATGAAGGGAAGGCTACCCATATTGAAACGGTTAGTTCAATTTTATCTCCTGTGACAGTTGTTATGTGCAATTGAGTCACTTGTGACTCATAGCAACACCTCTGAAGCCTGCTCTATCTTGAACCAATTTCATAGTCTCCACCATGCTTATCCCCATTACTCTCATCACTGAGTCAATCCATCTCATCCAGGGTCTTGCTCTCTTGCACTGCCCATCCACTTTTTCAAGCACGATGTCTCTCTCCAAGGACTGGCCCCTTCTGTTCACATGCCCAATGTATGTGAGTTAGAGCTTCAAAATCCTTGCCTCCAAGGAGCAACTTGGTTTCACCCTCCAGGTGAACAAACAGGACAGACCTATTTGTTCTCTCAGCAAACCATGATATGTTCAATATTCTTCTCGAGTATCACCAGTCAAAGTCTTCTTTTATTATCCTTAGTCCATCTCTTTCATGCATAGAAAGTAATTGTGGAGACCATGGCTTGGATCAGGTGTACCTTTGTTTCCAGACTGACATCATTGTTCGTCAGTACCCCAGAGAAGTCCCTGACAGCAGATTTTCCCAATGCAATTTGCCTTTTGATTTCCTGGCTGTTGGTACCAAGAGTGTTGACTGTGGAGCCAAGCAAGCTGAAGCTGTTAACAATCTCAATCTTTTCTCTGTTTATCATGATGCTCCCAATTGGTCCAGTGCTGTGGCCCTTCCAAATTATCCTAAAACAGTGGCTTTTAGAGCTTTCTGGGAGTTGTTGGTCCTTTGGAGAACTGACAGGGTCTACTGTACAATGTGTGTGAGCATATGTGAGTGTTGCATTGGGAAAATCTACTGTCAGGGACCACTTCAAAGCAATGGTGTCACTATAAAGACTATATAATGTATGGTATTTTCAATTGCTTCCTGTATACCTGAAACTCAGACAGCGAATAAGGATAACAGAAAAAGAATTGATGACTTTAAGTTGTGGTGTTGAAGAAGAGTACTGATTATCCCGTGATTGCCAAATCGATGAACAAGTCTGTCTTGGAGGAAGTGTGACCAGGGTCCTCCATAGAGACAACGATGGTGGAATTTAGTCTCACATATATTGGACATTTTGTTAGGAGGAGCCAGTTCTTGAAAAATGACATCATACTAGGAAAGGTAGAGGATCAGAGAAAGAGAGGAAGAGTCCCAGCAAAATGGCACAGTGATTGTGCAATGGGCTCAAACATGTCAGAGATAGTGATGATAGCGCAGGACAGGGCAAGTTCTAAGCCTGTTGTTCACACAGTCATAATGAGTTGTAGTGACTTGATTACACGGACCAACAACAGCATGTGTGTGCTGTATATGTATCTCTGTGTGTATAGATCCGACAAGCTCCCTGTGGTGAGTACAGAGAGGAGCATTTACTTGTGTTGTGGTACACATTTCATTGAAAAACACAGCTTTATTTCAATCAAGAATTCTGCTGTTTAAAGCAAGGAATGAATGTTGTAGTTGTTGTGTATCATTGAGTCAGAACTATCCCATAGCTGACCCCCCAGTAAGTTCTCAGATACAGTTTAATTGCATGGAAGGAGATTTCCCATCTTTCTCCCATGGAGCAGCTGGTGAATTTGAACTGTGTACCTTCTTACCACAAGGTCACCAGAGAGAGCACCAAAAAGGAATGAATAGTGGGAAAGGGGTGGGGGAGATAAGGGGGGAAAAGAGGGAATGTAGACAAGAGAAAAGAAATCCATTTTAAAGGCAGAAACATTTTTTATCCCCTTTCTATGTACAAGAAAAATTGATGATACTTTTTTCCCTCTTCAGTTTGCTGCAAGTAATATACCCTCTGTACTGAGAAGGGACGGAAAATTCTCTTCCCAGAATCCCTAGGTTGTATTCATGCCCATACTGTCATCTGTGGCCATCAAGGCCAAGCTGCCAAGTGCACAGAATGTGTCGTAAGTGGTTGGATGAATTTTTTCTCAGCAGAAGTCCTGGGCTTTCTGAGGCATGGCTGTGAGCCATCTCTGCTGTGTGCTGTGGACCCCTCATCTACTCATACACAGGTTGCTGCCTCTGTACAAGAAGCAGAGATACTACAATGACTCCATTACCTGGAGATGACTCCAACAGGAGTCATTGGAGAATCTGAGGACTCAAAACCGTGCTTCATTTGCAAGAAAGCTAATTAAAAGGATATTTGAAAATGACAATTTTGTGAAGATTTAAACATAAAAAATGATAATGTTGAAGATATGAGGGATAAGATTAGAGAGTGACAGTGATTACGTTCATTAAAATTTTTTGCATACATGAAAGTGCTGTGATCAAAAAGGAATGTAGGAGTTTCTGTAAGCCAGCTTGGGGCTGGCTGGTTTTTCTGGAGTCAGCTCAGTTACAAGAAGGACTTAGAATGCAATTAAGGCTACTGAGACAGCTCTGGAACCAGAACTGACCTCAAGCTCATCCTGATCGCCTGTTCTGTAATAGACTTTTATGAACTATTTCCTTAAATGCTATGTTCACAGACTTTAACACAGGCTAGGAAAAGTAGAGGGTCAATGAAAGAAAGCAAAACCTTCAATGAGATAAACTGACACAGTGACTGTAACAATGGCCTTGTGCACAGAGGAGGAGTTGATGAGGAGGGCGCAGGATAGGGCAAGGTGCAGATCTACTGGTCATAGGTTTCTAGGGGCTGTAGCTCCATAATACCTAACAAAAACCACAACATAGACATAGAATAGTGCAAGGAGCAAACTTTAAATTAATCTGAAAGCACTTATTGGTATATGAACTACACAGATAGAAGAAAACTCTCTCAGACAAAATGCTGTAACCTCTACTCTTGAGGAAGGATGTCAACTCGGGGTTGTGTTCAGTGGTGCCAACCAGAAATGCTCTGGAACTTCTGATGAATATGGTATTCTTATCCTTCTAAGTTTACCCATGAAGTAAAATCTTTGAGAAACATTTCCTTTAATATTTCTCTCTCTCTCTCTCTCTCTCTGTGTGTGTGTGTGTGTGTTTTAAAGTGTTGGATATCTCTTCCCTTAGATTCCTTGGTGGTGTAGTGTATAACATAACATGTCAGGCTGCTACTCAAAAGTTCAATGGTTCAAATCCATCAGCCAATGCATAGAAAGAAGTCTCCTCTTATGGAGAAGAACCTTAATGGAGAGTGACTATGAATCAGACTACACTTGATATTAATTATTATTGTGAGGCTATTCCTTCAAACTCTAAAACAGCATCATGAAAAGGCAATAAATATTTCTTAATCTATATTATGTTTCTGATGCTTGGAACCATTACTTGTCTGTCTGATTGCTGTGCCACGGTGTATTGCTTCTGGAAATTATGCCACTGTTCTTTCAAATACCAATAGAATTATCCATGTGGGCAGGTTTCAGTGGAGCTTTAAAATGGAGACAGACTACGAAGAAGGGCCTGACAATTTACTTTTAAAAAATGACCAGTGAAAGCCTCATGAATTTCAGCAGACATTGTTCTATTATAGTGTCAGATGATAGCTCCACAGATTGGAAGGTATTCAAAGTACCACTGGAGAAGAACTACCTCCTCAAAAAAGAATATTTCTAATTGTTATGAAGTTGGAAAAGACTCATAGCTGACCTTCTAGGGACTTTTCAGAGGCTATGGATTACATGAGAGGAGATTGCCCATCTTTCTTCTGCAGAACAGCTGGTAGATTTGAATTCCCCACCTTTGATTTGGCAGCACAACTCTCTATCCACCAGGACACCCTTAGAAGTAGAATAGACCTTAATAATGTACACCATAGGGAGCTCTGGTGGTTTAGTGGTAGGAAGCTGTGCTGCAATCCCAAAGGCACGTGTTTCGAGGTCACCAGACACTCCACGAGAGAAAAATGGACAATCTCTTCCCTTGAAATTAACTCTCTCTTCTGAAAACCTGTTTTAGGGTCAGCTATGGGTTGCTTCCAACTCTTTGGTACACAACAACAACAATGATATACGTTAAATAAAGTTTTTGAGACTTTTATTTGGTGATGCGTCACAATGCAAAATTAAAATAGATAGCTGTAAAAATTCATTAAAATCAAAAGGTAGAATATATCTAGAAATATTGTTGTGTTGTTATTAAGTGCTGTCCAGTCACTTGCAACTCATAGCGACCATAAGTACAATAGTCTTATACCCTGCTAGATCCTGTGCCAATGTTATTGTCTCTGACACCTACCCTCATTTCCCAGTCACTGAATCTATCCATCTCATTGAGGGTCTTTCTCTTTTATGCTGTCCCTCCAGCCTCCCAAGCATGATTCCCTCTCCAAGGACTGGTCCCTCCTTCCAACATGTCCAACGTATGTCAGACAAAGCTTCAGAATCCTTGCCTCCAAGGAGCAGCCTGGTTTCACCCTCTCCAGGATGAACCTCTGTACAACAAATTGACAGACCAGTACTATGGCACTTAGAAGAATGTTTGACGAAAACCAGTTAAAACTAGGCCTGAGGGCCACAGAGTAGAGTTATCCACCTTTGGCTTGATAGCCACTAGGCCAATAGAGCTCTCTCTATGACTTGCAGCAATTTTATGAACAACAAATCTAACCCTTGCCCTATCCTACACCTTCCTCACAATCCGAGACACATTCAAGCCCATTGCTACAGTCACCCTACAATCCATCATGTTGAGGATCTTCTTTTATTCTCTGACCTTCCACTTATCTCAGCATGATGCCATTTCCCAAGGCCTGGTAACTTAAAGTGTTGTTTGTTGTTGTTATGTGCTGTCATTTGATGTTTCAAATGTGATAATGGTTACCCATGGTGGACAGTGTTTGTTGGAGCTACAGATTAAAACAGGCTTGGAAGAAGTAATATTCACTTCTGAAGTAGATTGCCTCCAGAAACTCTATGAACTTAGAGAAATGTTAAAAGTTATACAAATGTTCAGGTTTTTTGTTCATAGGGTCATTATGAGTAGTCTACAATTCAACGGCACTTAACAACAACAACAACATGAATCTGTTTTTTCTCCTAGCCATCCATGGTATATTCAATACTTTTCTCCAGCACCACAGTGTAAAGGCATCAACTCTCCTTCTATTATTCTTGGTCACTAGAAGTTGTAAAAAAACTGGATATTTGAAGGTATAAGGCTCAATATCAAGAAGACAAAGATTCTCGCCACTGGACCAATTGGCAGCATCAGGATGGATGACGAAGAGATTGAGAGTGTTCACAGCCTCAGTTTGCTCGGTTCCACAGTCAACACTCTTGGCACCAGCAGTCAGGAAATCAAAAAGCGTAT
>NW_006399847.1:6149050-6159225 GCF_000299155.1 Elephantulus edwardii
GCTATGAGTCGGAAACGACTCGATGGCACATAACAACAACAACATATGCTAAACATTAGTGAGCCAAAGTAGACTAGTATTGAGCATTTTGAGTCAGACAATCCTATGGTCTACTATGCTGGGAATAACAAATTGAAGAGGAAAGACATAACATTCATTGCCGAAAAGAACATTGAAAGGCCTATCCTGAAGTACAAAGCTGTTAAACAGCTGCACAATACAAAGAAGACCTGTTAATTTGACTATTACTTACATTTACATACAAGCCATAATGCCAAAGATGAAGACATTTAAGATTTTTTTAACAGCTTCAGCAACTTGAAATGTTCCAATGCACAATCAAGATGCAGTGATAATTACTAATGATTGGAATGCAAAAGTTAAAAGCAAAGAAGGACCAGTAACTGGAAAATAAGTCTTTTGTGATGGAAATGGCTATGGAGATAACATGATAGAATTTTTTTCAAGACCAATTCATCGGAAATACCTTTGTTTATAACATAAATCATCACAAATTGCATTGGGAAAATCTACTGTCATGGACCTCTTGAGAGTGCTGAAAAGTGAAGGTGTCAGTTTAGTTACAAAGGTGCACCACCAATCTAGGCCATGGTCTTCTCAATTACTTGCTATGCTTCAGAAAGTTAGACAATGACTAAGGATGACAGAAGAAGAATAGATGCCTTCGAGTTGTGGTGCTGGAGAAGAGTCTTGAACATACCATGGACAGTCAAGAAAACAAATAGGTCTATCTTGGAGAGGGTGAAACCAAGTCACTCCTGGGAGGGTAGGATTTTGAAGCTATGCTTCACGTACTTTGGACATGTGGCCAGGAGAGATCTGTACTTGGAGAAGGACATCATGCTTGGAAGTGTGGACAGCACAGAAGAAGGAAACCTCAGATGAAATTAATTGATACAGTAACTGGGACGATGGGAGTTGGTGTGTCAGAATTAGTGGGACTGGCTCAGGACAGGGAAGGGTTCAGAGCTGCTGTACATACAGTCACTATGCATCGCAGGCAACTCAACCAATAAAATTCTATGACAGGTTTGGAATCAGGAGTGGCATTCACTTCCTAAACAACTTGTCTCTGGAAAGGAAATTCTATGAACTTTGATAAATGTGGATAGTTGTAGAGGGGCTTCAGGCCTTTTGTTCATAGGGTCACTATGAGTCATGCTCAACTTGAAGGTAAACAACAACAACAACAACAACTCTATATGTATATATACTCCTCACTGATGGAATAGACAGAAATCATACTAACTACCCCAGTAGAAGAAATGATGAAGAAGCTCAATGTAATTAGTCAGAAGGCAGCATCAATAAAAACATCAATGAAACATCAATAGCTTATGTGAAAGTTCAAATAGAAGCTGAAAAAAAATGTAAAAGTCAATGAGATCCATAGTACAATCTTAACTATATCCTGTCTAACCTTAGAGATAATCTTAAGAATGTTGTTGTTGTTGTTAAGTTGAGCATGATTCATAACAACCCTATGAACAAAAGACCTGAACCTGTTCCATAACTATTGTTGTTTCTCTAAATTCATAGAGATTACAGAGACACGTTATTTAGGAAGTGGATGTCACTCCTGCTTTCAATCCTGTCAGTCTGGGAGTTCCTCAAACACTGCCCACCATGGGTAACCATTATGGCATTTGACATACAAACGACACAGCATTCAGTATCACAGCAACCACGAGTTACCTCAGATAGCGAATTGACTGATTAGTGGTACCACTTAGAAGAATGTTCTACCAAACACAATTAACACCAGGCTCTCAGGCCTGTGACCCTTGGGCCCACTGACTTTTAAATACCCAGGCCTAAGCACCGGGCCCTGATTGGCTCTAAACAAGAGGCTTCCAGTCCACAGCTCATTGTTAGCGCCAAATCCAGCAAAATCCAATCAACTCACACATGATTGTGGGTGGGTTCTCCTTGTTTTGGTTTGGATCTTAATAATAGACCTAATTATTTGAACAGTAATAAATGAAGTTCTCCTTGCCAGAAGGAAGGAGCATGGTGGTGGGAGTGCAGGAATCATGGCAAACTTTTGGAGTCGACTGCTTTTTCCAGAATGTGTCTGACGTACAGGTTTGCTCTGTCCCCGGGAGTGAGGCTAGCCAGCCTGGGCCTAGGGTTTGAACCAGGAGGCGGCCTTAAGCCCCAAGGCAGCTGGGAAAGACGTGGCCATGTTGTTCCTGGTTTGGCTGGCTTCTCCTAGGCTCTTGGGAAGTTCTCCTTGCCAGAAAGAAGGAGCATGGTGGAGGGAGCGCAGGAATCGTGGCAAGCTTTTGGAGTCGACTGCTTTTCTGGCAATGTGTCTGACGTGCAGGTTTCCTCTGTCCCTGGAGTGAGGCTAGCCAGCCGGAGCCTAGGGTTTGAACTAGGAGGCCTATGGCCCTCGGGCCAGGTTCAAATTGTCTTCCTGTCAAACATTCTTCTAGGTGGTATAGCACTGGTCTGTGTGTTGCTGTACAGAAGTAACTCGTGGTTGCTGTGATGATGAAGACTGTGACAGTGATGTGCCAATCGTGGTAATGGGTACCCATGGTGGGCAGTGTTGGCTGGAGCTTCCCGACTAAATCAAGCCTGGAAGCAGGAGCAGCATCCACTTCCGAAATGGCTTGCCTCCGGAAACTCTATGTACGAACAGTGCTCAGGCTGTTTGTTCATAGGGTTGCTATGAGTCATCTACCACTCGACGGCATCAAGCAACAACAACAACAACAACAATAATAAATGAAGACCAGATGAGCTGTGAAATAATAGACATCAAAGACTTCATACATGAAGAAAGCACAAGGTCATTAAAAAGACAGGGGGAAAATAAAAGTTCAAACCAGATAACAGATAAGACTCAGAAAATCTCTGTTGAGTATAAAGTACCTACAGAGAAGAAAAAAAAAATTAAGAAAGCTGAACAGAAGGTTTAAAAGAACAACTTCAGAAGATTCAATGAATTTTTATAGGGAATATGCAAAATCTTTTTTTTTTTGAATATGCAAAATCTTGGATTCAGAAAATAAATAAAAGGTGAAAAAGATGCTTAAAATGTCACAAAATTAGAGAATTAAACAAACAAGATTTGAGTTGCAGTATTTAAGGATTCTAAGGACAAACTGTTGAATAATGCAGAAAGAATCAAAGAAAGATGAAAGAGATGCAGAGTAGTTGTACCAAAAAGAACTGATCAACATTCCATTTCAGGTAAAAGAAAAAAAAATTGATCGTATTGAGGAAGTTCAAGCTGCAATGAAGGAATTCTTGAAAAACAAGACTTGGGGAATTACAAAACACCAATTGAGATGAAAGAAATATTGGAAGTATCCATCCATCCATGCCAAGACATAGGTATACCATACAGAGGCATCATGGCCCCTACGTGACCAAGTGCTTGCAAGAAATTAGTATTTCCAGAGAAAGATGTCCATTTCAAAGAAAGATGTTCCAACAAAATATATACACTTGAACAATATAATTAATATCACATGTAAGTAAAATTGTACTGAATATAATTGAAAAATGTTTGCAACTTGCATTGACATAGAATTGTCAGAAGTTCAAGCTGGATTCAGAAGAGAACTTAGAATAAGAAATATTCTTGCTGATGTTAAATGGATTCAGGCCTAAAGGAAAGAATAGTAGAAATACACTTACCTGTGTTTTATTGAAAGATATTTAACTATGTGGATCTTAACAAATTATAGACAACCTTGTGAAGAGTGGTAACTCTTTGCTTCTCCCTAGCTGCTTTCAGAATTCTTTCCTTATCTTTGGTTCAGGCAAATTTTACTATGATATGACTTGGTGTTTTTCTTTTGGGGTCTATTATATATGGTTTTTTGCTCAACAACTTGAATATATATATTCTCTGATTCTTCATTATGACTGGGAAGTTTTCTCCTAGTAATTCTTCTGCAACTTTTTCAGTGTCTTTACTTCCTTCTTTCTGTTCTGGAATTTTGATTATGTGCATGTTATTTCTCTTGATGGTGTCCCACATTATCTTAGGTTTTATCTCCCCCCCCTTCTTTTTGATTCTTCTTTTTGTTTTATTAGATCAGTTGTGACAATTCTATCTTTTATTTCATTGGTTCTCTGTTCCATCTCTTCAAGTCTGCTCATGTATCCCTTCATCATGTTGACGGTATCTGAAACATTGGACCTCATATTTTGGATTGTGCCTTCTTGTTTTTACAGGGCCTCTAAAGCCTCATTTGTTTTATTTACGTTGTTTTGGATTTTTTTTAAGCTCTTCCTGGTATTTGCTTTCAGTGCCCTGTAATTCTTCAAGTTTTTCTTTCACCCATTGAAAATATTGAATCATTTAAATTCTGTGTCAGAAAGTTACATCAGACTTTCTGGCTTTGAGAAATCTATTGATCCTGTGTCACTTTTGGGGTGACATCTTGCTTTGGGCTTGTGTAGGGTGTAACGTAGCCTGCTTCTTACATGACATTGCTGTGGTACAGTTTTTCAGGTCCGAGGAGATAACAGGTTCTTGGTCTGAAATCACTGCTCTAATAGAGGGTGGGACAGCTACACTGCCTGTGTTTCTCTCTGAAATTCTGAAAGATTTTCTTCAGTTTAGGTGAGAAATGGCCTGTGAAAACAGCCTCTTCTGTAATATAACCGTTATAGCTAGGTCAGTACAAGGTTCTCTGTCCTAAAAGCAGTTAATTGAGTGGACATGAGGAGATGCAAGGCAGAGAATGGAGACACATGCAGGGTAGGCACATAGAAAGATGTGTGCAGGGTGGGCGTGTGCACAGATGCACATGGTGTGTATGTGTGTTTGTGCAGAGACCTGGATGGAAAACTAGGAAGCCTTGGTTTTCCTCTCAAGAACTGGGTACGCCACCTCACTCAAGTTCCAGCTGTCTCACTCCCTCCTACTTGAGCTTAAGGAGTCCCATGTGGTAAAAAAAACCAAAAAAAACAAACAGTGATCCCGCTAAGTACCTCACAAATTCCAGCTGTCTTGCTCACTTCTGGTGGCTGGGTCCAAGCGGGTTGGTGGTCCTGCCCGCTTGGTGGGTGCTTCTGGTGCACTGGTGGTTGTTTCCAATGGGTCACTCTCTGCTTTCTGATCCGTGTTGATCGCTGATCCCGGTGTGTTACTACTCACTGCTCCTGGCAGGTTGCTAACTCAAATTCTAGCTGTCATGCATGCTGCCGGTGGCTCATTCTCTGAGGCTTCCTCCTGGTCCAGCTCTGCTCCTGCCCTGACAATTTCCTTTATTTTAGAGGTTGTAAGATTAAATTGTTATTCTTTTTCCATGTGATGAATGTGTTGAGTTAGATCATTGATTTTTCTTTGTTTCTTTTTAATTTGTGTACTTATTGCGATGAACTGTCCCCTGAAGACTGCCTTAACTTCATCAGAGGTTTTGGTATGATATATTTTCATTTTCATTTGTTTTAAGGAACTTTTTTGTTTCATTTTTTTCTTTTATAACTTCATTTCATTTCTTTTTTCTTTAATTTCTCTCCTCTTTTAATCATAGTCTAGCATAGAGTTATTTAGTTTTCACATGGGTGGTTTTGTAAACTTTACTCTCTCATGGCTAATTTCTAATTTTTCTGTTATGGGAAGATACTTTGTATTATTTCAATGTTTTTGAATGTGTTGAAGACTGCTTTATGTCCTAATATGTGATCTATTCTGGAAAATACACCATGTACACTTGAAAAAAAGTGAATTGAGTTTTAGTTGGGTGCAGTATCCTGAATACATCCACAAGATCGAGATGGCTATATAGTATAGATCTTCTGCATCTTTGTTGAGTTTCTTTTAGGTTGACCTATCCTTTGGTGATAGTGGTGTGTTGAAGTCTCCTAGCATTATTGTGTACTGTCTATTTCTTTCTTCAATTCAGTTAACTGTTGTTTTATGTATTTTGCAGGTCTATCATTTACTGTATAAAAGTTGACCAAGATTATGCTTAATTTTTTGTGTTTTTACTCCACATGCAATGCTCTTCCTTATTTTTTTATAGTAATTTTCATTGTGAAGTCTATTTTATCAAAGGTAAGCATTGTACTGCTACTTATTTTATGGTTGCCATTTGCTTGGTACATTTTTTCTAACCTTTGATTTTGGGTCTGTCTTTCCATTTTTTAGATGTGTCTCTTGTAGACAATCTATTGATGGACTTAAAAAAATTCATTCTGCTGCTCTTTTTATCTTAATTGGCACATTTAATCTATTCACATTAAGTGTGATTATTGTCAGGCCAGGTTTTAGTGTTGTCTTTTTGCTTTGTTTCTTTTTCTGTTGTTTCAGATTACTAATTTCCATCTACTTTGTTTTGGCTTTTCTGTGTGAAGGACTTTACCTTCACTAAAATTTCTGATAGTTTTGGTCTTGTTTTCACAAATTTCTTAAGTTCCTTCATTTTTGAAAAATATCTAATTTTTCCTTCATATTTGATGGAGAGATTTGTTGGGTGTACTATCTATGGCTGGTAATTATTTTCTTTAACTTTCTGTGTATGCCTCTCCTTTATTTTCTAGCTTACATGGTTTCTGCTGAGAAATCAGAACTTAATCTAATTGTTTTCCATCTGTAGCTGATTCTTTGTTTTTCTCATGCTCCTTTCAGTATTTTGTCCTTATCTTTTCATTTGGAGAAATTGACTAGGATATATGTTGATATTTTTCTCTTTGGGTCTAGTCTATTTGATGTTCACTGTGTTTCTTGAATGTGGATTTCCCCATTCTTCAAAGTACCTGGGAAGTGTTCTTCTAGTACTTCTTCCACAATTTTCTCAATAACTTCTTGTCAGTCCCGTGTTCTAGAATTCCAATCATATACATGTTGTTTCTTTTGATGTCATCCCATGTTTTTCTAACGCTTTCTTAATTTTCTTTATGTCTCCTGTCTGATTTATCTTTTCTTTTCTTAAGTTTTTTTAAATTTTTTTATTTTATTATCTTTTGTGTGTGAACTGTCAAATCAGATCTGATTGGTACAGGAGGATATTGCCCTTCCTTCTGCTGCCCTCCAGAAACTGTGGCTGTAAGATGATGCTCTTGTTTTGGTTGAGTATCTGTGTGGATTATTTAGTTGTTTTTATTTAAGCTTGTTTAGCATCAACTAGACCTCATGGGGGGCCCTTATGTTTAAAAGTTGGGCCTGAGGGATTATATTTTAATCCCTTGTTACTATATTTTGGAAGAACATTCTTCTAAGTCATACAAGCACTCTGGCCAATTTGGTGGGATGAAGTAATCTGGGTGTGCTGTGACGCTGAATCTTGTGCAATTTGGGTTTCAAATGCCGTAATAGAATAACTGTACCGTAGGTGTGCCAAACACAATAGTGGCTATCCATCGTGGGCAGTGTTTGGTAAAGCTCCCAGACTGAGTCAAGATTGATTCAAGTTTGGAAGCAGGAGTGACATCCACTTCGTAAAGGACATGCCTCAGGAAACTATTAACTTGGAGAAATGAAGATAGTTATCCCTGTATTTAAAAGTCAGTTGAGCCCAAAGGTCTAGTGTTATTTTATTTTGGAGGAACATTTTTCTAAGTTGTACAGCACTCCTCTACCAATTTGCTGCACTGAGGTAATCTGGGTTTGCTCTGATGTTGAACCTTGTGCCATTGGGGATCAAATGCCATAATGGCTGCCCGTGGTGGAAAGTGTTTGATGGAGCTCCCAGTTTAAGCCAGATTTGAAAGCAGGAGTGGCATCCACTTCCTAAACCACAAGCCTCTGAAAGCTCTATGAAATTGGAGAAATGATGATAATTATAGAAAGGCTTCAGGACTTTTGTTCACAGGGTTGCTATGAGTTGTGCTCAACTCTAAGGCAATGAACAACAACAACAACAAACAACAACAATTGTCACAAAAGCATGAGGCGTAACTTCATTTCTTTTTGGTCATTACTACATTATGTAATGTATTATGCCATCAGGGTTACTTAAGAGCTTTACTTTGGTTGAAATATACAATGTTACTCCCATTTTAGTACCTTCTCAAATGAGGGAAGGAGAAGTATTTTTCAATTCTGTGGATCAGAATTTAAATTATTACTGTGATTGTATAAAAATCATAGACAACTAAAGATTTTCACAAGCTTTCCTTTTAACAAGAGGATAATTTCTTGTTGCAGACAATAATAATAATTGATTCTTATGGCCCACCAAATTGGTCTCTTGTTTTGTATTTGAAGAAGTTGGCCTAAATCTTTAATATAATGGAAGTAAAGAAATTGTAGTGAGAAAAAACCCTAAATTACTTCACACACTCTATGGGCTTGTGTATTTCTGTTCCTTTCGCAAGCAGTGTTTCTAGCATTACATCTGAAGCTTTCTCTTACATTTAGAAAGAATTTTCTAGATTCACCAGACAGTTAGAAAATGAGGACTCTGCAATGCCATATTGATCTTTTCTACTCAGATATGTAATTAGCTGTTAACATTTCATACTAATAATACTTTTCCTGAATTCTCTATGACTCTTGACTCATGAAGTTCCAAGACCTGTGACTTTTTGAGTTAATTAATTTTACCTTCTGCAATGTACATATAAAACATAGAACCTGCTGTCTTGATAGAAAGACAGTATTTAAAAATATTTTATATTACCTCAGTTTTACCACGAATATCCACTGAGAAGCAATTTAATGACAATTTTTTTTAATCTCAGCCGAGAGACTATAAACTTATAAGATAATGCCAAAGGAATGCTATATTTACTCATATAAAAAAATAAACCATTGTGTGATATCCTTTTGTTGACTTTTTAAGTGTAATTTTGGGAGAAAGTTTTCAAGGAATATTTGTTCCTAATTCAATAATTTATACACATTGCTCTGTGTATCTTTAGCCACTAACTTTTGTCTTCAAGGTTCTGGTTTTTATTTTTTTCCACTTGCTTTGAAGTGTACCATTGCCCCTGGGACATTTTGGAATTGTCTTTATTTTGTTATGTGTTGGCTCGTTTTACGCTAAGTTTTACTTTGATTAATGTGAGGGGAGCTCTGATGGCATGGTCTGTAGTGTGTTATGCTGCTAACCAAAAAGCTACACACCTCTGACAATTCAAATCACTATTAGAAGTGACCTGAGGACAATGAGTAAGAATGGATAATGGATGTTCTTAGGGAGGTGTGGTGATTTCGTGGTAAGGAATTGTGCTGCCTGCTCAAAGGCAGGCAACTTGAATCCACTTTGTGGGAAAGAGGTGGAAAATCTTTTTCGACGTAATGTACAGCCTCTTTGAAAATCCATTGGACGTTCAGCTATGAATCAGTTCCTACTCGACAACACATAACAATAAGAATGGAAGTTTCTGGTGCTGCCAATTAAAAGTTGGCAGTTCAAATCCAAGAGACACTCTTCATGTGAAAGGTAAACAGTCTATTCTCATAGAGTTACAGTCTCAGAAACCATGTGGAGGTTTACTGAAAGTTGGAATCATCTCCGTATCTTACATAGTGGGCAATGGTTAGAAATCACAAGCATTCCTTCATATGTTTGTTAGCTACTTGAATGCTTTCCTTGGTAAGATGTCTGTTCATGTCTTCGGTGACTTCATCTTCTTCTCTTTTAAAAGTTAAATTGATTCTTGATGTTTTTGTTAATGTGTTTATATTTCCTAAAAATTTTAAAGATTAATCTCTTGCCATACTTACTGTTGTCAATTTCCCCCCCAGTCTGCAAGTTTTCTTTTTACTCTTCTGGAGAAGTTTCTTGTGTAAAAGTCTTTAATTTTTAGGAGGAGTCACATGTTTTATCTCCTTTTCTTTATGTACTTTTTAGTTATGTTGGATAGTGTACTTGTTCCATATACCAATGTCTCTAAGTCTGCCTCTATTTTTACTTTCACAATTGCTATAGTTTTAGGTTTTACTTTTAGATCTTGGGTCAATTATGAGTTAATTTTTCTATAAGGTATGAGGTTTAGGTTCTGTTTAACTTTTATACAAATGTTGTTGTTGCCGTTGTTAGGTGCTGTCGAGTCATAGACGACTCATAGTGACCTTATGAACGAAAGGCCTGAGCACTGTTCGTACATAGAATTTCCAGAGGCAAGCCACTTCGGCAGTGGGTGCCACTCCTGCTTCCAGGCTTATTTTAGTTGGGAAGCTCCAGCTAACTCTGTCCACCCTGGGTAACCATTACCACGTTTGGCATGTCAGTGTCCCC
>NW_006399847.1:6162055-6168022 GCF_000299155.1 Elephantulus edwardii
AGCTCAAAGGCATCAATTCTCTTTCTGTCATCCCTAGTCACTGTCCAACTCTGTGATGCATAGTACACAATTGCGAAGAATATAGCGTGAAAGATTGTGTCTGAAATATTATGTTGTTGTTCGTTACTTCCTCATAAATTCCAACTCATGGTACCCAGAACAAAATATTTAGTCCAGTGTCATCTTCACAATTGTTGACGTGTTAGAGCTCATTCTTGTGACTAGTTGGCCAATTAGTCTCACTGAGAGTTTATCTCACAATTGGTCACTGTAAATATTGTCCTTTTCTGATGATTGGTCTTTCCTAATAACTTGTCCAGAAAGTGAGTCAATGTGTCTCCATCATTACCTTTAAGAAGCATTTGGTTGTATTTCTGTGAAGGCGAATTTGTTCTATGTTGTTGCATTTCATAATATATTCAGTGTTTTTCAGCAATGTCATTATTTAAATACACCAGTTCTTTCTCTGTCTTCCTTTTCTGTTGTTCAGCTTTTACTTGTAAAAGGTGATCAAAATGTCCATGGCTTGAGTCAGACACACTTTAGTTATTAAAATGGCATCTTTGCTTTTTTTAAAGTTTAAAACAGTCTTTTGCAACTTAAGCTTGCTTTATTAGTAAATTGGTACAAGTTTATAAGGCATGAGAAGGTTGTTTAAGAAAAGAAACAGTTTGATGCTTACAAAGCTATATCATTGAACTAGGAACTTACAGGTTAAATAAGCCTCTTATACCTCACTCATGTCATGGATTCCATTTACATCAGCCAATGCATTGTGTGAGGAACAGGCTTAGGCAATGGTTTTATTTTAATTTCAGTTCTACTGCCCTTCCTTCTTATCTCTTCTTCATTTCTTAAATGGCTTTGATAGAAACTTTCCTGACTTTAGATGTCCCAATTTGTGCATCTATTTCATGTGCCCATCACTCTGTAAACTTGCTATGGGATTTCCGTTGCTATGGAAGACTTACAGTACTTGGAACTCTGTTTGGAATCCTAGATATTTATTTTGAACTCCCTTTCAACACTGTAATATGTTCTTGGACAAGTTACTTAACTTCTCTAAGTTGTTCTCTCATATATAGAATGTGGCTAATAATAGCATCTTCTTTACAGGCTTTGTGTGTGAATTAAAAGAAAAATGCATGCAAAATGCTTAGCAACAGGCCTTTCACTCACACTTTAAACAATAATCATCTGTACATTCTGATGACTTTATTGTTGTTGTTAATTGCTGTCAAGCCGAGGTTGACTCATAGCAACCCTATGAACAAAAGACCTAAAGCCTTTCCGTAGCTCTTGTTGTTTCTCCAAGTTCATAGAGTTTCCAGAGGCATGTGGTTTAGGAAATGGATGCCACTCCTGATTCCAAACCTTTTTTACAACTGGGAGCTTCAACATACACTGTTCACAATGGGAACCCATTATGGAATGTGATATCCCCATATCACAAGGTTCAGCATCACAGCAAACCCAGATGACTTCATACAGCAATGATGTGCAAAGTGGAAGAATGTTCTTCCAGATATAACAGCATTCGTCTCATTTAGCAGAGGTTAAGTGTTGTTGAGTTGAATATGACTCAGGGAAAGCTTTATACAAAAGACTTGAACTCTGTTCTATAATTAACATAATTTTTATACATTATAAGAGAGTTTGTAGCGTTTCCAGAGGCATCTAGTTTAGGGAGTGGATGCCACTCCTGCTTCCCAACATGAATCAACCTGGAAGCTCATCCAAATATTTTACATAATGGGTAACAATTATGGTATTTGATATGGGTATAGAACAGTGTTCAGAATCACAGCAACCCCAAGTTGTTCAGTACAGCAAACAGACAAATGATTGCTGTGTCTTTTAAACAATATTTATTCTAAAATTAACAAATTTTACAGGATTTTAAAGACACACCCTCAAGCAGGCCCCCACCCTTAGTCTAAGACTCAAGGGCCACCCACTTTTGAGGGAGAGAAAAGGTAACACACAGCAAACCTGACTCCAGAAACTTCCCTTATGTGATTGCCATCCAGAGACTGCCATCAAGATGCTAACTAGCTAGCCAACTCCTAGAGTGGAGAGACACTTCAATTTCCAGGTCCCAGGCAAGCCCACAGACCCAACCCCTCATTATCAGTTTTAAAGCCACATCCTCAAGCAGGCCTCCACCCTTAGTCTAAAGCTCCAGGGCCACTCACTTTTGGGGAGGGAGGGGAGAACAGTAACACGCAACAAACCTGACCCCAGAAACTTCCCTTATACAACTGCCATCCAGAGACTGCTGTTGAGATGCTAACTAGCCAGCCTACCTTATTCTTGTAATTATTACTATGTTTGTCATGAGGTTGATTAATTCTGTCTTCAAACTAAGTGTTGAATTCAACCATCTTACCTTACCTCTTCACCACCATCTTAGTGCAAGTCATGATCTTCTCGCATCAGGATAACTCAAAGTCCTTCCAAGTAGCCTTGTGCTGACTTTTCTTTCTTATCTCGTCTCCATATAGCAACTAGAGCAATCATCTAAAATTTGCTACTAATGGATTAAAGGCTCCCCTGCTTTATTATCTTTTTACAATTAGAAAAATCCAAACTCCTTGACTAAAACTATGAAGGACTTAGCCTTGATCTTTCTCATAATCCGCAACTCCTATTGGTCTCCCATGTGTGCTCTGTGATTTGGTCATATTGGGCTCTTTCCTGCCCCTTAGCCTTTTATAATCCTGCCTCAGGAACTGAAATTTGCTCTTTTTTGGAAAGTTCTTACTCAGGGTCTTTGCATCGTTGAGTCTTCTTGTTGAGTACTAAGTTCCAGTGCCATACCACAGAGGAATGACCTGGCTACCTTTTTCCACAATAGGTTGTGCTGTATGAAATCTCTGATATTTGACCAAAGTGGACTATGAAAATGGTAATTTTATATTCTTTAACTTGATAATATTATTTCACTTGTGCTTACATGTTTATGTGAAGAGTAACAATGTTTAAGTTAGAATGTAAGTTTTGAGATATCAGCTTTCAGCACACAGTAGGTCCTCTGCTGATATTTGTCAGAAATGATTCAAAAAATGAAATTAAAATACTAGACTCTGAGTGTCACCTTCCAAAGGGCTGTTTTTGCTAATCCACCTCCTAAAGAACATGCCTCTGGAAACCCTATGAACTTTGATAAATGACGATAGTTATAGAAAGGCTTCAGGCCTTTTGTTCATAACAAAAAAATTAAAAAGTCGTGCTTGATTCGACAGCAGTCAACAACAAAAACACTCTATGTTTTTACTCTATCAATGTACTTAATATGTAGTTTTGGTCCTGTGTTAAGAATAACAAATACATTCCATATCACATAATACTGTTTATAAATACCTGTTACAGAGCTGTGTGAAAGCCTCCCAGGCTGCAGTGAGACTCAGCAGAGTTTGCTAGCAGCAGCTAGAACCAGTAACTTGCATCAAAGGTAAAGCAGGAAAGAGTAACTGCATTGGCATTCCTACTTTGAGGAATTTGATTGTATTGTAGGAATTTTTTCAATGCAGGTTGCACAGGATATCAGCTCTGTTTATCTGACTGCAACATACAGTGCTGTCTAGTTACTGTAAAGCAGCCACTTCTAACACATGCTTTGAAGGCTTCTAACTAGTATTCACTGCCTTCTGTGCAACTTACTTGGAAAACTTCTGACAGTATGTTTGAATTAGATTTTTCAGTTAACTTAAACACTATAAAATATTCTAAGTAAGACTTTAGATAATTTTGGTTTGGTTGCCTAAAATTCATTAAAACATTTAGGCATTTATTTCTCTAAGCCTGGGTACTGGAAGGATTTTTAAAATTAATATATGTCTTTCAAAAAATGAAACTCAAGCTCACTGTCATATGGTCAAAATTAACTTAAACCTGACCTTTCAGTGGGTTTTTGAGAAGCTATAAATCACATGGGAGGAGATTGCCTCTATTTACCAAAGGAGATGCTCCCAGCAGGGAGGCCTCACCTTTGGCTTAGTAACAACAGCTCTCTAGAGACTACATCACTAGAGTTACCTTTTCAGACATCAATATTATTTAGTAACTTTTGGAAATTTCCTTTGTTATTTCTAGATTAGAAAGCTTGGGGGGGGTATCTACTGTCAATGCTTTCTGTTAGCTAATTGTTCTGTTCAATTTGCACCAACTATGGCAAAAAATATGGAAATCTTGTGGCAGTTTAAGAAATTGCATTGCTAATCCAAAGGCATGAGGTTCAAATTCACCATTTGCCCTGAGGGAAAAGACAAGCAGTATCCTCTACAATTTAAAGCCTCTGTAAAAAACTAGAAGGTCAATGAGAAGTTGATTGTGACACTCCACAGCAACGAAGACCAATGTGAACAAAAGAAAAATAATGTAGAGTATGGGTTCAGATTTAAGTATGGATTTCATCATTGTTCTGTTTGAACCTCAAGCCTGAGATTCACTCAATAAAGTATATTTGTTTCAAAGATGCTCCCTTTAGGGTCTATTTTCTCCTTCATTCTGACTGCCAAGTAAATTGAGTCCAGAGAAGATACCTGTGACCAACGCCCTGAAAGCACTGCTTGTCAGGTATGCATTGGTGCTATATTGCATGCTCCTCTGGGTTCAGGCTCAGGCTCAGACACTCTTTGAACACATACTCTCTATAACAAAGGAGGTTGTCAGAAAATCTGCATTTCTGTATTTGTTTATAGGGACCAACATAGTACCACATTCCTTTCACCCATCAAATAGCTCCCATTCAGCATCTGAGCCTCTCCTGCTTGTCTCCTCCTGGGCAAACTAGAACCTCCTACTCTCTCTACAATCTGCCTAACTTCACCTAAAACACACATGTGACCCACTGTATATTTCTCCCTTTCACCAGATGCTTGGCCCAGTGCAGCTGCTCCTTCAACTGCTTAAAAGACAATGAAGTGCTAAAACTTCTGCAAACCATGATATCTCTGGACTCTGGGGTATCTATGGCCATGCTCATTTCTACCTGTTTGATCCTGCTACCTGGTGATGCCTCTTCTATTTATTCTGTAGGAAATTTCGCTGCCAATCCAAAGGCAGGAGGTTCACATCCACCAGTTGTTCTGAGGGAGAAAGATGGACAATCTCCTCCCATGCAATTTTAAGTCTGAAAAGCCAGTAGCAGTCAACCAGTAACTGCTATCAAGTTTCTATGCTGTGTTTACATGTGTGTGCATGTATGCACATAATGTATGCACACTTCAGTTAAATCCCATGCTTCTAGAAATAAAAGGAAAATTCTTTATATCTCCAAATAGGTACTCCATAGAGAAATATCATGGTTCATTATTTGCTGAAGGATAAAGAGATCAAAATAAAGGACATTTTTTTCTTTAAATAAACCCAACATCCTTTATACTCATTTGCTTACATAGTATACATTGTGTTTCTTACTATTCTTTATTCACATTGTGTTTCATGCCATCATTTCCATTCATTATGTTTTATAAAATTAATCACTGTGCCCACCATTACCCTGTCTTTTCAGGTTCCAGCTGAATCTTTCCTGTTTCCTTTACCCCCTCTCTCCACCCACAAAATTGTGCAACCTTGTGATTTTGCCCCTACTCATCCTCACCCCTCTGCTCCCACCACTTCGCCTCTTAGGTCCCAAAACAAGTTTTACTAGATAACCTTCTATTAAAAGAAAAAACTTTTATACACATCATACTACTTATTATTCTAATTCTACAATGGTGACCTTAAGCAGTATTTCTCCTTACAAGACTAAGTTCACTCAGCATAATGATCTCAAGCCTCTATCATATTATATTGTATTTTTTTAAAAGCACTCTTGCTGGGTGCTCTTCATAGTATTCCATTGTAGAAATATATCACAATTTTCCCACCTATTTGTTTGTTGACAGGTATTTGGATTTTCCTGTTTTCTTGCTTTTGTAAATAAGGCTGTTATGAACATCAGTGTACAAATCTCTGTTT
>NW_006399847.1:6168122-6169635 GCF_000299155.1 Elephantulus edwardii
CTGTTATAGTTGTTAGGTCCCGTCGAGTCATGGGCGACTCATAGCTACCCTATGACTATTTATACAAATAGTCATCCATTTTCTCCACCACCATTTGTTAAAAAGATTTTCCTATTTGATAGGTTTCAACAATTTGTTGAAAATTTGCTTTTCATAGGTTCCATTGGTGTGTCTGTCTGCTGAACCAATACTATGCTGATTTGACTACTAGTTTAGCATATTTTGAGATCAGCAAGTGTGAGACATCTTCTCCTTCTTCACTAAATTATTTTTTATTTTAGGGTCTCTTTCTTTCTATATAAAATTGATTTTTTCCATCTCTCTAAGAAAGTCTTATGGGGATTTGGATTGCACTGTAGCTTTACCCTACTTTAGTGGTATCCACATTTTCATAAGTCTTCTTATCTATGACATTATAAATTTTTCCACTGATGTGAGTTTATTGCAGCAGTGTTTTGTATAAGTAGTATTATAGAGTAGTGTGGTGTGTGTGTGTGTGTGTGTGTGTGTGTGTGTGTGTATATTTTATCATGAGGTTGGTAGATATTTCACCTTTTGGGTTGTTGTTGTTGTTGTTATTATGTGTCATCAAGTCCCTTGCGACTCATAGTGACCCTATGTATGAGAGCCCTAAATGCCACTCTATTCTATGCCAACCTCGCTGTCTCCAACACGTTCATTCCCACCACTCAAATCACAGAATCAATCCATCTCATCGAAGGTCTTCTCCTCTCCTGCACCATCCCTCCACTCTTCCAAACATGATGTCCTTCTCCAAGGACCAGTCCCTCCTTGCAACATGCCCAAAGTCTGTCAGACGAAGCTTCAGAATCCTTGACTCCAAGGAGCGTTCCTGCTTCACCCTCTCTAGGACAAACCTGTTTGTTCTCCTAGCATTCCATGGTATATTCAACACTCTTCTTCAGCACCACAGCTCAAAGGCATCAATTGTCTTTCTAGCATCCCTAGTCACTGCCCAACTCTCCAATGCATAGCACGTAATTGCGAAGACTATAGCCTGGATCAGTCACACCTTAGTCTTTAGCCTGATGTCATTGCTCTTCAGTACTCTTGAGAAGTCCCTCACAGCTGACTTTCCCAATGCTATTCATCTCTTTCTTTCCTGGTTACTGTTATCAAGAGTCTTGACTGTGGAGCCAAGTAAACTAAAACTGTTAACTATCTCAATCTCTTCACCATCCATACTGATGCTGCCAGTTGGCCCAGTGGTGAGAATCTTTTTCTTGATGTTGAGCTTCAATCTGTATTGAAGGCTGCAGTCCATGACCTTCTGCAGGAAGTGCTTCAGGTCCTCCTCAGTTTCAGCAAGTAGGTTTGTGTCATCTGCATAACTCAGGTTGTTGATGACTCTTCCACCAATCCTGATGCCACATTCCTCCTCATATAGCCCACAATCTCAGATGATCTGTTCTGCATACAGATTGAAAAGGTATGGAGACAAAATACATCCCTGACAGACCCCCTTCTTGATTTTGAACCATGTAGTGTCTCC
>NW_006399847.1:6177680-6183837 GCF_000299155.1 Elephantulus edwardii
CTTGCTTTTGTAAATAAGGCTGTTATGAACATCAGTGTACAAATCTCTGTTTATTTCCACAGGGGAAAGGGAGGGGATAGCATGGCTGGGGGGGGAGAGAATGAGAAATGACAGTGTCACAGACTTTGGTGGACTGATGTAGGGGGTGATGGAATTAGGAAAGATCCAGTGGGGAACAGAAAAGGTGGGGTAATAGTGGGCCTAGATCAATGGCAATTGATTTTCCAAAACACAATGTATGTGAATGATCTTATGACACACAGTATGAATGAAGGAATGTGTGAAACACAGTTTATATAAATGAAACACATTGTATAAGGATTTTGTATGCAAACCAGTATAAAAGAACAATTCCAAAAAAGAAGAGACAGAGAAAGGATGGAGGGAAAGATAAAAATTAGGAGAACTTCCTTAAACCCATTATCAGGTACAGTTTTTTTTTATGAAAATATTTTTCATAAGCCTTTGCCATAATGTCTCTATTAAAGGTGAAAATTAAGTTCTATTTCTTCTAGTACTCTCCACTTTGCCACATATATGAAACATCTATCCAGGTCCCTTTTCTAAGATAAAAATTCCCAAGGAAACTGTTTACACTAAAGCAAAAAGTCATTAGATTAAAAAAAAATCCCATGTGCATATAAACTTAATCTTTCCTCCCTCAACCTCCCTGGAGCTAATAAACCTTTGCCTGTCAGTGTTACTGTTAGATGTTAGTGAGTTGGCTCCCATTCATAATGACACTATATATACTTCTTCCAAGACAGATTTGTTTGTTCTTTTGGCAGTCCATGGTATATTCAATACTCTTTGCCAACCACCACAACTCAAAAATTGGTGCATATGTTGTAACTATGTTAGCAAGATACGTTAGTTGCTGTCAGTTAGATTTCCAATCTGAGAACAAGAACCATAGAAAACATGAGATCTTATTTTCACCAAAAAGAAACAAGCCACAAGATCTTGGAGGTGAAAATCTTGATATTTTCAAGATTACTAAGTTGAAGAAAGGTCTCAGTTCAGTGAATCAAGTTCCCAGTCGTGACCAATCTGGTGGAATGAGATGCCTGTGAAAACTGAAGCCAAAGTGGCCCACTCATCAGTGATGGGTCACAGTGATAAGGCCACATGCTGACCACAGGCTGTCTAGAGTCTAGGAGGCTATGTGTGTGAGAGAGTGGTTTATCTGTATGTGTATTTGCTGCGCTTTAGAAATGAAGGCATCCTTTCAGGCAGACTCAATCTTCTGCAGGCCTAGTAGATGTGATTTCAGGGTCAACAGGTCAAGTCAATTCAACATTTATTGAGTGTTCAGCCCGGTGTTCAAGAGTGTAGAGCATACAAAAGAGTTTCATTTTGTATGGAACTGCCTCCAGGCACTTTCTCTTTTTCTCAAGGGTGATGCTGTCACATAACCACTCAAAAAGATGTTTGTTTCCTTAGAGTTCTGACTAGAGATGCACTATTTACTCACTGTTAAAATTTTGTCAAATTTGTAGTACCAGGCAGGCAAAAAGAAACAAATAGCACATAATCTTACCACCAAGAAGGACCTGTTCACATTCTGGTGTTTATTCTTCTTGTTGTTTGATGTTTGCTTGTTTAAAGGCAAAATGTAATATAATGTTCACATGTTGTGTACATTCTGGTTTTAAATGATATTTATATCAACATAGGATGTGATGGGACACAAGATTCTGTCTGGTTATTGAAATGACTGATTATAAATAAAACACACCAATTATCTTTTCATGAACTGATGCTATGGGGGAGTTTCGGTTGCAGGAAACTGGGGCCAAAGAAGGAAAGCAGGGGCTTGGGGAATCCTATATGTATGTATTTGAAGCTTTCCATCTTTTGTAAGATGCCCTTTTCTGTCACAAAGATAGTCCATTGATTTTTTTATAACTTTACAGTTTTGTCTTGTTGGCTTTTTGTTGTTGTTTTTCTTTTTTAAGCTATCTGGTACTTATTTTATGATTTCTATCAGGAAGGGATTCAGTTTTATATTTACCCATGTAGTGAATCACTATCCCAAACTCCATCCTTTAACCATTTATCTTTCCCAAATTATAAAGTCACATTTATTGTATATGATAATACATTGTCATGCCTGATTTTTAAAAAATTTTATTTTATTATTTTTTGTATGTATATTGTAAAATCAGATCTGACTGGTACAGGAGGAAATTGCCCCTCCTTCTCCAGCAAAGCATCTGGTGAATTCGAACCACATACCTCTGGGATTGCAGTGCAGATTTGGTTTTTTTAAAATAAAATTTTATTTTATATTAGTTTGCTTATAAAGTTCATATACATGTGTTTCACTCTATTCTTCATTGACATTGTGTTTCATACAGCCATTCCCTTTTATAAAATTAATCAACATTGAATTATGTCCACCATTGCTGTCTTTCCAGAACCCCACTAAATCTTACCCATTTTCTTTACCCCCTCACTCCACCTATCAAACTGTGTGCTATGATTCCCCCTACCCATCCTCACCGCTATGCTCCTACTCCCTTGGTCCTACTCCCTTGGCCTGCCCCATCCTAATGCACATTTTACTAGTTGTATATTTCTATATTCCATAAGCCAGTTTGTCTACGTTTATACCAATCTTTTATAGTATTATTACTGACACTTTAGAATGTCTCAAAAGATCTAATAAACCAGTGCTTGAACTTCACTTTTCTACAAAGTCGAATTACTTATCCTTGAACATATAGTCTTCCATATAAAATTTAAAGGTTTATTGAGCTAAAAATAGTATTTTTTTAAAAAATTACATGTAATTTGTAGAATAATGTGGGTAGATTTTATATCTCTTACATCTGTAATATTATATATTATAATAACATATATATACGATAGCAACTATAGCATAGAGAGAGCTATGTTGGCCTAGTTGACAGAAAGCAAGCCCAAGGCAGGTGATTTTAATCTATGGCTCTCAGGCCTGGTTTAAATTGTTTTTTTGTCAAACATTCTTCTACGTGGTGTAGCACTGGTCTGTGCATTGCTGTACAGAGGTAACTCGTGGTTGCTGTGATGCTGAAAACTGTGACACTGATGTGCCAAATGCGATAATGGTTACCCATTATGGACAGTGTTTGGTGGAGCTTCCTGATTAAACCAAACTTGGAAGCAGTAGTGGCATCCACTTCTGAAATGGCTTGCCTCTGGAAATTCTATGTACAGTGCTCAGGTCTTTCGTTCATAGGGTCGCCATGAGTCATCTACGATTTGATGGCACTTAAAAACAACAATATTATATATCATCAAACAAAAATAAGGAATATATCCTAATTAAAATTTTCCATGACTGTTAATAAAACTTAGACATTTTCTCTATATGAAACTTCAAATGAGTAAAAGTTATTCATGATGGAAGATAATAATAGAATTGGAACTGTACAGTTAAGTATTCTGATGAAAAACTTACAAATAGCACATGTGTTTTTTAGATTAATTTATGGTGTTGTAAGTAGTAAGAAAAATTACTTTTTAGTATTGAGTAATATTCTATTGTTTGAATCCATTTGTATCAGTTTGATTTTCCAATTTATTACTGATAGATTGATATTGTTAAATACTGTTGAGTCAATTCTGACTTATGACAACCATATGTACAACATTAAAACCTTGTGCAATCTAGAACTGTCTTCACAATTTCAGCTGTGTTCAGACTCACTGCTGTAGTCATTCTATCAATTCATCTTGTGGTAGGTGTTGCTCTGTCTTGCTGTCTTCCTACTTTTTTAAACATAATGTCTTTTTTTCAGGGACCAGCACCTACAGATAACGGTACCTCATGATAACAAATACGGGAGATGAAGCCCTATCTTCTTTGCTTCAGAAGATCACTGTAATTGGCCTTTCTACAAGAGAGGTTTACTCCTTCTTTTGGTAACCTGTGGTGCATTAAATAATCTCATATTACAATTCAAAGGCATCAATTTTTTCTATGGTCTTCCATATCCATTGTTCAAATTTAACATACATAGAAACAATTGAAAATTCATGGCTTGGGTCTTCAAAATGACATCTGTTCTCTTGATAACTTTAAAGAGGTTATTAATAGCAGATTTTCTCAATTCAACATAGCTTTTGATTTCTCAACTTTTGCTTCTATAGGGTATTGATTATAGATCCAAGTAAAATGAAATAATTGGCGACTTCAGTCTTTTCTCCATCTATCATGATGTTACCTATTGATGCAGTTTTGAGTATTTGTGTTGAGATGTAATTCATACTGAAAAGTATAATCTTTATCCTTCACTTCAGGAAGCAAGATTGATTCATCTATTTAATATCGGTTATTGATGAATCTTCCTCTAATCTTGATGCCACATTCACATTGTCCAACTTCTTGAATTACTTGCTTAGCAGACAGATTGAAGAGGCAAAGCAAAAAGCTACAAACCTGACACACATATCTCCTGATCTTAAACTATTCAGTATCCCCTTGTTCTGTCTAAACAATGGCCTTTTAGTCACTGTACAGGTTTCACATAAGCAAAATTAAGTGTTACAGAATTCTTATTCCTCTCAATGATACCCATAATTTACTATGATCTACTTAATTGAATGTTTTTGTGTAGTCAATAAAACACAAATAAATATCTTTCTAATTCTATCTTCTTTCAGCCAAACTTCATCTTACATCAGCAACTACATCACTCATTCTATAGCCTCTTCCAAGTCATTTTTGGATTTCTGGCAGTTCCCTGTGAGCTGATCCAGACACTTGGTTAAAAAAAATATTAACATTTTGATTTGAGATAAAGTTTAAAATTCAGCTTGGTTCCCCTCACCAACCTCTTATTCATGTACTCTCTGTTTCACATACCAATTACAATCCACACAGTCTCTGATTGCCTGTTCATTACACATTGTCCTTCCCTTCACCCATCCCAGTAAATCTTCACTGTTTATTACTTTTCTACTCCTCTTCTTCTCTTTCCTCATAACAAAACTAGGTTAATTTGATTCTCTGTACACAAACCTTTCTCTACCTTATATAACAATGCTCTTATACAGTATTAGTTCTTTTGTGACTGACTTATTTCAGTTAGTATAATGTCCTGTAGAATCACCATACTGTCTAGAATTTTACATATTCTTCAATGTTTTTCAATCTTGCACTCTACTCCATTATGTGAATATATCATAGTTTCTCTATCCATTTGTTCACTGATGAGCACTTCGGTTATTTCCATCTCTTTGTTATTGTGAATAATGCTGAAGTAAACATGGGAGTGCAAATATCTGTGTCACAGTTCCTTTTATGGTAGGAGATATTCCTAGTAGTAGAATAGTTTGATCAAATTATACTTCTATTTGTAACTTTTAAAGGAAATTCCAGACTATTTTACATAGTATTTGCATTATTTTACATCTCCATCATTAGCATATGAGAATTCCAATCTCATTGCATCCATGCCTACATTTGTTGTTTACTCTCTTGTTGAATGTTGATACTGTTGTTTGGTTGAGATTCAAATCTACCATTTGCTCCATAGAAGAAAGAGGGACAATCTTCTCCTGGGTAATTTACTGCCTCCATAAAATTTCTGGAGGATCAATTATGAGTAGTTTCCATCTTGATGGCAATGCATTTGTTTGTTTATTTGATTTTTAAAAAGTCATTTATTTAATAGCTATTGTTGTTGAACATCTCGTCAAATATTTGTCAGACATTATATGATTAAAGGGTAAATATAACAAGAGAACATTACTATAATGTATATCCATTGAATGATAGATCTGCAAAATACACAAACTTAAATAGATTTGAAAAAAGAAACAGACTACACAACCACAATAGTAAGAAACTACAATGTATCACTCTTGATGAATGAATGAATGGAAAGAAAGTCAACAAAGATGCAGAAGAACTAACCTATACAATTAATCAAATTGACCTCAGAGACTTACATGGAACACTCCACCCAAAATAACTCAATACATATTCTTCTTCAGGGCACATGGAGCAATCTCCAGAAAAGACCACATGTGAAGTCACAAAGGTAGCCTGTTGTTGTTCTTGTTATGTGCCGTTGAGTCGCTTGCACCTCATAGCAACCATATGTACAACAGCCCTAAACTGTGCTCTGTCCTGTGCCAATCACACTGTCTCTGACACTTCCATCCC
>NW_006399847.1:6186653-6194155 GCF_000299155.1 Elephantulus edwardii
GTACAAGGTATATCCCTTATTGTGGAGTTAACCATTAGTGTCAGTGTTGTCCCTGCATTTGGCACACGTGTCTTTACCCACTTATTTCCCTGCTCCACCATCCACCAGGATACCCATCCACTTCTACCCCCTCCCTTCACATCTATCTCCCATTGACCAACCCTTTATCTAATAGCTTATATATGAAGCTTCCTTGGCTTCTGTGATTCCAAACTCATCAGCTGCTGGTAGTTCCTTTTGTTGGGACCAATGTCTCTGAAGTTTAGTGGTAATGTTTCCCAAGTGAAGGCGATGTGTCCTGTAGTACTGTTGTGTAGATAGGTTTTTCTTGGCTCAAGGGCCTCGAGCCCGAACGAATGCCACGCGGTTTTGGTGTCTTCAGTGTTACCTGAGAAAATGGGTGGGGAGTTTTATGAATCCTTTGGCTGCCCAGCTTCTCTGCCAGTCAGGCTCCTTTATGCCCCCTCTACGTGGCCTAGATAAACTAAAAAAAACAAAGAACCAAAAACACAACACCACCCAAAACATAAGAACAAACAAAAAACCACAAACAACTTAAACAACAACAGAAAACATTAAAATACTACAAGATATCTTCTCAGACCACAATGCAATAAAGTTAGAAACCAACAGCAGGAAGATCAAGGGAGAAAAACCATGTACTTGGAATTAAATAATGCTCTGCTTCAACACCACTAGGTATTGTTGTTGATTGCTGTGAGTTGAGCACAACTCATAAAGACCCTATGAACAAAAGGCCTGAAGCCTTTCTATATCTAATATCATTTATCAAAGCTCATGGAGTTTTCAGAGGCATATTGTTTAGTAAGTGGATGCCACTCATGCTTCCAAACCAGAGAAGTTCTGATGGCCTAGTGTCAAGAAGCTGTGCTATAATACCAAAGGCATATAGTTTGAGGCTATCCACTACTCCATGGGGAAAATGGTAAATCTCTTCCCTTGTGATTGACTTCCTCTGGAAACTATGTTATAGGTCAATTCTGAATCAATGGTAAACAACAATATCTAGCTAATAGAAGAAATGAAAAATGAAATACAAATTTTTCATAACGAATGAGAATGAAAATATACCAAAACCTTTGGGACACAACAAATGTAGCACTCCAGTCATTTAAAAATAATCTTTAGGAATATTTATCATATAAATTAATGGTAACGTTTAGCTATTTCTGCATTTTGTTGGATTACCTTTTTCTTAATGGACACACAAATAGACCTCTTCCAATCAGCCGTATAGCTGTCTTCTAAATTTTTTGGCATTGATTAGTAAGTATTTTCAGGGTTGCATTTGTTTGCTGAAACATTTCAATTGATACTATGTCAGTTCCTGGAGCAATAATTTTTGCCAATAACTTCACTGCAGCTTACGTTTCTTCTTTCAGTACCACTGGTTCTTCATCACATACTCCTTCCTGAATTGGTTCATTGTTGAACATCTCTTTTTGGTCAGTATTGCTATGAATTCCATTAATCTTCTTTTGATACTTCCTGTATCTGTCTGCTTTTCAACATTTTGTCCATCAGTATGGAAATTTGATGCTTGAATTAGTTCATCAGTTCTTTCAACTTCAGAAATATTGGGAAAGTTCCTATCCCTCCACCCCTTTTGTTAAACTCCAGACTCTTGTACATTTTTTTTTTTAAATTAGTACTTTACTTTGACATCTGGAGTTGCCTTGTTTAATCTTCTGTTCAGTTCTCACACTTAATTTCTTCTCATCACTTTTGCTTCTAGAGCAAATTTCAATGTCTCCGCTGGTAGATATCCATTTTGATGTTTTCTTTCTTCCCTGCCTTTTTAGGGATCTTTTGATTCCTTCATGTATGATATCCTTGATGCCATCCTACATTTGATGTAATCTTTGGTCATTTGGTTCAAGGGATAAAATCTATTCTTGAGATAATTTTTAGATGGTTTGAATATTTTGCTTTGGTTTTGTTTTACAGCCCTTTACAATATATCTTTGTATTTATTTTCTGATTTCTTGAATCTGATCTTGCTGTTATTTTTATGTTCCATCAAGTTGCCTGCAACTCGTAACAACTCTAAGTATAATATCTCTGAACTCTGCCCTGTCCTAAACCAGTCTCACTGACTCTAACACACCAGCCTTCATTACCCAGTGACTACGTCAATCCATTTCATCCAGGGTCTTCCTCTCCTGTACTGTCCCTCCACTCTTCCAAGCATGATGTCCTTCTCCATGGACTAGCCCCTTCTGGCCACATGCCCAAAATATGTGAGATGGAGCTTCAAAATCCTTGCCTCCAATAAGCAGCTTGGTTTCACACTCTCCAAGGTAGGCATGTTTGTTCTCTTGGAGGCCCATGCAATGGTCAATACTCTTCTCCAGCACCACAATTCAAAGGCATCTAATCTTCTCTGTCATTCTTAGTCATTATCCAGCTCTCTGATGCATAGCAAGTAATTGTGAAGAACTGGATGAGGTGCACCTTGGTCTCTAGACTAATATGTTAATCTCTTTAGCACTTTGGAGAGGTCCCCAACAGTAGACTTCCCCAATGCAATTTGTCTTTTGATTTCCAGACTGTTGGTCCCAAGAGTGTTGATTGTGGAGCCAAGCAAGCTGAAATTGTTAACAATCTCAATCTCTTCTCCATATGTTGTGATGCTTTAAATTTTTGAACATTTGGGGCCAGTATAGGTTTAATTATTCTTCTTCATTGAAAATGAAAATTGTTGCTTTATCTGTCTCATCCTGATATTCTGTCAATTTTTGCTTGATGTAGCACAAGGTGATATTTAGATATATAAGTGTATGTATATTTTTGTGTTCTAATGTGTGGGTTTTTTTTAAATTGGGTACACCTTTGTTGTTTTTTACTTACCTTTCCTATTGTTAAATATTAATATTTATTTTACTTTAAAATGTCTTGTTTTAACTTTTATCACTGGTTTTGTGTCTTTTTAAA
The DNA here is from genome assembly GCF_000299155.1 of Elephantulus edwardii. NCBI lineage: Eukaryota > Metazoa > Chordata > Mammalia > Macroscelidea > Macroscelididae > Elephantulus > Elephantulus edwardii. The sequence goes on from NW_006399847.1 coordinate 6,189,609, forward strand.
ATATTCTCTTCAGACAACATGTTGCTAACTATTTTTTGATAATGTGAAAATTTCTGTCTTGTAATACACACAGTTAAGGGAGCTCTCGTGACCTTGTGGTAAGAAGTGGTTTTGTCAAAAAGCACATGGTTTAAATCCACCAGCTGTTTCACAGGAGAAGGATGGGCAACCTCTTCCTGTGCCATTTACTGCCTCTGAAAATTCACTGGAGGGTTAGCTATGAATTGTTTCTGAGTTGACACCTGTAGAAAGGACTGACACAACATGGGGGGTGGCCAAATCTGACTGTGTCTAGCTTCATAAAGGAGAACTGATCCCATCAATAATATCTATAGTACTAAAAAAAGTAGCTACATGGTCAGTCACGCAACCCTCCTTGCTCCTGCACCTATTTTATGAATCATTGTGTCTAATGTACATTGCAACTTGACTCACAGACTTTACTCACAGTTGTGCGGTATATTAACGAAATAGATTGGGGAGTGGAGGAAGCAAAATATATGAGTGGAGGAAGCAAAATATATCACACAATTCAAGGTCAGGTATAATCCAGCAGTTCAAAGCCAGATTAACAAAACACTATTCCTCAATTAGTGAAAGTCCAGGTTCAGTTCTGCAGTGCAAATGCACATCTCATTTCCTCTGTCATCCAGCAAACTTTATCTCAGAGCATTTACAAGTCAGTTTTTTCTTTTAATCATCCAGCAAGAAAAACCTTTAACATCTCCATCTCCAGGGTTCTTCTGGTTACCTTGTCATAAGCTCTTCACAGTCTCTTCACAGCAGTGCCACAATCTCTTTACCCTCTCTCTACCATTGCATCACAGAGAGGTCGTCATATATGAGATTAATCTTATATTGATCCCACAACTGTTGATGATTTGCATGACCACGTGTCCACATTTAAGGTATCTGGAGACCATGCCTTAAACAAGGGCTAATACAATGGATAGATAAGTCAATTTTCAAGGTTTTTGATACCACAACAGCACACTGCAGCAACAATAACACTATACAAGTTTAGTTCACTTACATTTATTTAATTACTATTACATTAAACAGGCCTGAGGACCCTCAGGACTGCCTTTAATTGTTTTTGGTGAAACATTCTTCTAGGTCATGTAACCCTGGTTGCTGTGAAGCCGAACACTGTGACACTGATGAGTCAAATGTGAGAATGGTTACCCATGGTGGACAGTGTTTGATGGAGCTCTCCAATTAAAACAAGCTTGAAAGCAGGAGTGGCATCTACTTCCGTAACAGCTTGCCTCTGGAAAGCCTATGAACCTGGAGAAAGGATGAAAGTTACACAGGTGTCCAGGACTTTTGTTCATAGGGTTGCTATAAGTCATCTACGATTCGACGGCACTTAACAGCAACATTACATTAAGAGTTATTTCTGTGATCTAATTCATGTACTCCATTTACATTTATTCATTATTTGCCACTCCCTCTTTTCCTATGGATAGATTTTTCTTCTACTATCTTTAAAGCTTTATATTCCATTTTTTTGGTAATGTGATTGCTCTTATCCTAAAATTACATTCATGATTGTTTATCCCTAATTATTTTATAAAAATGCAACAACATCTTTAATGTCTCTCTAACTAATCAAATATTTGAGCAAGCAAATATTATCTTTGTCTTCTTCACTCTTCCACCTCTCCACCATCAAGTTCCTATCATCTAGAATTTTACTTAGCTTAGTTAGTTAAAATGAATTTCCCCTCTCTAACTTTTGTAATTTCTCTAGTGTTGATCCAGGGAAGAAAACTAACATCTGATTCTTTATGATTATAGAAATCTTATGGTCTTTTTTTCTTCATGCAACAGGACCCTACTCTTTTGAGATTACTGGTCTGAACAAGGTAGATTTCTACTTGATATTATTTTATACCATTGAGGGGATCAAAAAGGATGCCAAAAACGGTGAAGAATTATCATAATGGCCATTTCAGTAATAACAATGATTAAGTATTTGATCATTAGTTTGGGGAAGGGGAGAGTAACTAATATGGTGAATAAATATAAGAATAGGAGATTCTAGAAATTTTTTTTCTGAATTTGTAATAAATTTCTTGACAATTACTCTCCAAAAAAATCAGGAGAAATCTAAGGAGAGTGGTTATGAGTGGTTGTTCTCTCTGAGGTTGTGCAGCTACTCTTGGAAACTTAAAATATTAATGTCAAATCATTGATACTAATGCATACTGAGTGTATTGAAATTACTTCATACTTTATCTTCAACCTTTCCCTCATGGAAAAAAGCTTTCAAGAAATGAGGCATCTCTGATAATAGTGATGGTTATTGTATCTGCAAGTATGACACAGTGATTGGCATATCACAATATGCTCTCAATAAATATTTAAATGCTAAAATAGAATTTTTTTGTTTACTCTTTTTGGTTTTTGTATTTACACAAATTATATTTTTTTAATTTTTTCTCTTTTATCATTAATTTCTTATTCATGTCTTTTGCCAATTTTCTGTGGAATATTCATTGTTTTCTTAGTTATTTTGAGTGTTATGAATATATGAATAGTAATTAATAGTTATATTGAAAGAGTTTTCTCCTCATAATTTGCCTTTAAATATCATTTATTGGTAAATTTAATGTTTCTTTTGTTGTTACATTACAAATATTTTTTTCTTGAATCATCTAGCACTTATTCTTTTATCTTGCTTCTACTTTTAAGACTCAAGATTTCATCCCAATAGTTCACCCCTTGTTCTGGCATCATTCTCCTTTTGCATAATTTCTCCCTGCCAACTTGGAATTCTAATTCTATTATAAATACAGTAGATTTGAATTTATAATTTTTAGTGCAGAACCTGAAGAAAAGTATCTTGTTCTAAGTAATGGGGGTAAGAATTGAATTTGGACACACTTATGTCATAACCTTCACTCTTGCCTAAAATGAAAGACTATCACTGCAATGAACTAATTACTGTTTGTCTCAAAAAATTTCTTGGACGAGAATAGATGAGCTAATTCAATGATGAAACAGGATGTAACACTCTGCTCCATAAGTTAAAACCTTCTGCCTGGCCTGTCTTCTAAGATAGAAATGATGGCATGCTCTGCTACTATGAGTACGCCTGCTGTCATGGCCACAGAAGTGGTGTGTTAAATATTTTCTAGATCTTTTCTCCTAAGACACATCTTAACTACAGACATTGGACTAGGCAAAGCACATGAGCAAAATACTTCAAATCTTAGAGCATTTTCAAAGGAAAACCAACAAGAGTTGATTACATGTAATGAGTCAAAGGCTATTATAAAAAATAAAAATGTTGCATTCAAAAGCATAGTTCTGGATCTGCTCTGAGGGATAAAAGTATCATTACTTGTGTGACAAGCTACTTTTGGCTCTTCAAAGCAGGTGTTAATGAAATGAACACAGAACAGTCCTGGAATCCTAAGATGGCCACAGCTGCTTTCCCCTGAAGGTAACAGTTTAAAATGTCATTCTGTGCTCTCAACCCTCAAGAAATGCAAGGAGGAACCTGCAGAGGTGACTTCTCAAGGTTTGTGTGCCTTCTCACATCCTAATAAAAACAGAATGCTCCCATTTACACCTGGAGTTTGAATTGTCCACCTGAACTATATCAAAACACCATTTCCTACACACACACACACACACACACACACACACACACACACACCTTTACCGAGGCAGAGTATGTGGTCACCTGTCTTGTGTTTTGTTTTTCTATATAATGTGTCTTGTGGAACTTATTTGAGATTTCCCCCTCCATTATTATGATTGATGAATTCAGTATCCAACAAATGTGGCATCCTGTTGTCAGAAGATCAGAGGCAAAAAAAAAAAAGATCAGAGGCAAAGCACTCTTTCCCATTAACCCATTAACCTGGGGTCAGGATTTGCTATCACGAGAATCAATTGATCTTTTGGTGCTGGACGGAGTGCTGCTCAAGTGAGTGGCAGACTGTGTCATTAACAGGCTATGATGACTACAGGACACCTGAGACCAAGGATAGGAGCTGTTCTGGTGTGAGGGCACTTCGAGGTTGGTCCAAGGCCAGTGGAGAGCTGGCAGTCGAGAAACAAGACAGAAAGGGTTGGTGAACTGCAGGTAGGGCTGCCCAGAGCTGTCCTGTGCAGACAAGTCTGTGCCAGCTACCTTACAGAAAAAGGTTCTGTGGCAGAGAGCTATTGCACATAGGGGATTGTAGATTTAAAAGAGTTGTGAGAAATGCTGTCAACAGTCTGAGGGCTAGAGGGAAAAGGGACCTGGCAAAGCCACACATGTGGAGGTGAAGCCTTTATGTGTGTGCTCAGACCAGCTCCTTCCTTGTAGGTCATGAGTGCAATTGTCCTGGGATGCAGATGAGAGCCTCTTCCCACTGGGCCCTTGGATTCTCCTGTAGAGAAGGACCCTATAGGAGCACTTCATCCCAGGGGTGACAGAAAGGAACACCTAATCTGACTTGATGGCTTTGCTCTCTCCTAACCCTCTGAGACTCACCTTGATCCTCCCCTCTCAGTCACCTTCTGTTTAAGGATTCTTTTTATTTTTTTTT
>NW_006399847.1:6195480-6197561 GCF_000299155.1 Elephantulus edwardii
ACCCCCAGGAGCTGACTGGTATACTCCCCCTCCAATTGCCCCTACCCTAGTCTGGTCCCCTCCCCTGACTGAGGACTCTGTGGTCAGGGATAGTGTTTCCAATTCCAGCACTGCCACTTTTACCCCCCACCCCAATAAGTGGTCATGCTATATTTTGAAGTAGGTGTCACTGTCCTCCACCTTTATATATGATAAAGGGAACCCGAGAATTGTGAATAGACTCCCCTCAGGTCTAACCATCTTTTGGCAGAAGCATTCAACAGAACAAAATATGTGGTGTGTTTAGGATGTAGGCCCTCTTGTGCATGCTGCCACTGTTAAGGCCATCAGACTCACAGTGACTTTCAGCAATCCATTGCATAGGTAATCGTCCTCTTTGGCCTGTCCAATGCATAGGTAATTGTCATCTTTGGCCTTTCTAATGCATAGGTAATCGTCTTCTTTGGTCCATTTCTCCTTGGGAATCCTTGAATTCCTGTTGTTGAGCCTCGATCTTCACTGAGGTCCAATCATTAACTGTTTAAGTGTTCAATTGTCAATAAGCCGAAGTCTGTAGAAGGCCATAATGGCCCTGCTTTAAGTGGTTCGCTGCTCCCGCAGCTCACCACGCTGTCTCTGCCTCTGCCACCATCTTGGATCTCCCTGTTTAAGGATTCTTCAGGGCTGCCCATCCTCTCTGGATTCTTATCATAGTTATCCATTTCAATTCTTTTCCTGGTGTGTTGGAAAGGGATGAGGCAGAGGTGGATAGAAGGGACACAGGTTTTGGATTCTGTACAGCCCTCAGCGTTCACTCCTGCCATGTCTGACTGACAAATTCATTTCTGTGGTCACTTATATTACACAGCTACAAGCCATAACAGCTGGTTGACAGAGTCAACTTTTTCTAAAACAGAAGGATGATTTTTGGTACCTAGAAAAGTAAAATTACAAATTCTGTAAAGAAATACAGAAAGCAGTCTTTGAAGGTCAGATACTGAGCCCTAAGTCAAGACTAAAACCTATAAATGGTATATAGTAAGACAGCTCCTGGGTTACAAATGAGATCTGTTCCTTGTCTTTAAGAATTTCTGGGTCATTCAGAACAGGTGCATGTGCTTCTTGTTTAGTCTTCCACCAAAGCAGGAAAAGGCTCCAAACCCTTTTAATGATTTGAAAGCTGCATGTGCAGTTAAGTGAAAGTGATTGTGATGAAGAACTTGTTTCAAGCTTGAGTCGGTTCAATTTCTACAACATTAAAGGGTAAGTAGGCATTGTAGGTTCATGACCTGAAGATTACCTGTATCTGGAGAGCCTGCTCTGGTGATAAGTAGCTGCACTGTAATCCCAAAAGCACATGGTTCAAATCCACCAGCTGCTCTGTGAGAGAAAGATGAGTAATCTTCTCCCTTATGATTCATAGCCCCAGAAAACCTTCTGGAGGGTCAGCACTGGGTCATTTCTGGATCAGTAGTACATAACAATCTCTACTACTTGCTCACAGCCAGTTACCATCAAGTCAATGCTGCATACTGGTGACCGTATGGGTCAGAGAGCACTGTATTCCACAGGAGATGCAAGGCTGAGAAGTTGAAAGGAAATCACCAGGCCTACCTTGGGAGGTGCCGCTGTGTGGACTCCAAGCTCTGGCCTTTCCATTGGCAGCTCACGCATTCACCATTCACACCATCAGTCATCAGGGAAACCCCTAACCCATGGGGAAGAATCCCTCTTTCTCTTCCACAGCCTGAATGGCCCTTCAAATTCTCTTGATAAGATCTGAGGTGAGCAAGGCTTACTCTGCTCAGTGACTGAAGAAAGACCATTTCGTTTCTCTTTCTTTTTTTTTCCTTCCTCTACTTATGAAATAAATGTTTGCTTTGTGACTAAGGGGCCAAAGAGGCACAGACGTTTCTTAATTCCTGTTACCTTCAACATTGGCTATTCAACTCCTTGCAGCAATGCCCAGAATAAAAGCTGGACATCATAGTATTATAAAGATTGTGGACAAGAAAACCCTATGGGCAGTTCTGCTGTGTAACACCTGGGTCACATCAGTCAGAAGTGTGTGTGTGTGTGTGTGTGTGTGTGTGTGTGTGTGT
>NW_006399847.1:6199036-6207393 GCF_000299155.1 Elephantulus edwardii
GTCTTCGGTGAAGTGCCTGTTCATATCCTGTGCCCATTTTTATCTTGTTGTGGTGCTAGTGGTTCCAAACTTTAGCACACCTCAGAATCACCCAGAGGACTTGGTAAAGGCAAGCTGCTGTGTCGCTGGGCCCTTCTTCAGAGTTTTTGACTCAGTAGGGCTCAGATTTGTCTTAATAATCTGCATTCCAACACATTTCAAGATACGCTTAGGCTCCTGGCCTGTTTGGGAATTACAGTTTGAGAGCTGGTGTTGTAGGACCTTGGGACCCGTGAGGGTTAGAATTGTGTGCCAACTTGGCTGCAACTATGTTCTCTAATTTGGTGTTTATAATATAATCCTTTCTTTGACAAGATACGTGTAATGTAATCATTCCCTTGAGGAGACTTAGCATAATGTAATCACCTCCATGATGAGAGTTGCTATGAACAGCCAATCAGTTTGAGAGGGACTTTCTTCCGGGTGTTCCCTGACTAAACATATGTGGACATCTGGAAAAATTATCTTGCTATTGCTCCACCTGGATCCTGTATCTTGGCTTGAACCAGTTGGCCTTGGATTTGTCAGGCTCTCAAATCACTAGTCTGCTGCTTTCTCTGCCTTCTGCTTCATTGTTTTGCTTGAGGTTTTTTTTTTTTTTAATTTTTACCCAGCCTAAAATAGTCATCAATATTTGAAAGCATGTTCCCTTACTTTTCAGAAGCTAAAAATTAAGAATTCCAGTATAAGAATTTTATTTTGGAGTTGATCCAAGGAAGCCTAGAATAGAGGAGTGGAGATATCAGAGAGTAAAGGACAGGAAGTAAATGAAGATTTCATCATCAGCCAGAACCACTGTAGCTATATTTGAGGGGCGTTCTGGGAAGTATAGAACATCTCTCCAGCCAACTGAAGACCTGATATTGCTGCAGTCAGCATGTACTGAGGACTGCTTTCTGGGCACCACTGGCTGCACCAGCAGCTTGGTCCTCACATAAACTTACCAGGTGCCATGGTTGGAGAAAGGCTTTCAGTGATGGCTCCCAGAGCTGAAGGGTGAGGTCAGGACCCCTGGAACAGGGAGTGCAGACGTGGGGTGGGGGTACTCAAAGGGATCAATACAAAGACTTCCAGTAACTAGACAGCAAATAATGAAACTTCAGAATAAATTGTCATGTTCAAAATTTCCTGGCTAATTTGGAACTGAGACTGGCTTTTGTGTTCGAAGTTTTTCCTTCTCTGGGAAAGAAGTCACTTTATTTTGGCTTCAAGCACTTCTATTAGAGACTCAAAGCCAAACTCATTGCCAAGAAGTTGGTTTCAATTTGTACCAACACTCCCTCAGCTTTCCCAGGTTGTACAACTTAATGGGTTTGAAATTGTCCATTTTCCTCCTGTGAAGCTGCTGGTGGATTTGAACCTGTGGAGACTCGGTCTTTTGGTTCACAGCACAACACTCTCTGGATCACACCAACAGAGATCCTTCCATTAGAGATGGGCAAATTAGTTACATCAACCCCATCTCATAGTGCAACAGAGGGAAAGCTTGCCTGATCCTGCACCACCCTCAGAATCTGTCATGTTTAAACCTATTGTTTTTTTCACTGTGTCAGTCCACCCCTTTGAGGGCCTTCCTTTCCTTCACTTACCCTCTACTTTGCCAGTCATAGTGTCTTTGTCTTAGGACTTCTCACTCCCGATAACATGCCCACAGTATGTGAAACGGCTCTTTCTTGCCTTTCAGGAGCACCCTGGCTGTTCTTCTTCCAAGACAGATTTGTTCATTCTTTTGGTAGTCCATGGGGTATTCAGAACACTTCACCAACGTTAGAATGAAAACAGAATACCCATTTCCAAAATTGGAACAGAAACTGTGGAAACCTCCCAACCACCCCCATCACGACATCTACCACAGAATTCACATATATGCATCCATCAGCCAGACACAAGTGTGCTTACTTACATGTGAACTCTCAACCACTGAACATCTTTCCTCTTCGCTTGTTGGTGCCTGAGCATCCTCTAGTCCTTATTTTCCTGGCCATGTGCACAGCCAGCTCGCTCCACTGCCCGCTGCCCCTTGCTGATGGAAGTGTGAATGATTAAAAAGAGTTGGAAAGTGCTAAATTTGGTGCTCAGTGAACTCTATTATGGAACTGTAGCTTTGCAGCTGTTGGACCTCAAGACAACCTTTGTGACCTTTCAGACCTCAAATTTCTCATTAGCAAAGTAGGGAGAGTAATTGTGTCTTTTGAGTGGCATTCTTGCAATGGAGGTATTAAATTTTAAGTATTAGCTTTGGACTTCATACAGGCTTACTTAATATTAGCTCCTAAAACAATTCCCCAATGGTACAGAGATGTCTTGCAGCACTATTGTATAGATTAAGATAATCTTTATAAAGTGACTGAAAGAATCCCCAGGTCTCAGTAGGCTCCTCCATAAATTTCAGCTGCTTTAATTACCATTGCCCCACAAGAGCAACTGGGGGAAAAATATTTGTCAGTAGATTGTGCTAAATTCAATGCTGGAAGAATCTGGCCCTGAAAGGTCTCAACCTTGTGGACTTGTACATTTCCTCTAAGCCAGCTCAGCTCCAGACAGCTTTAGGTGGATTCATTATCCCTGGGCAGGAAGGCAGTGGGGATTCAGGGGACAGACTGTACTGGCTGGCACTGTCAGAGAGTAACACCAAAATGACTTTCTAGAAATGTTTTGAGCAGTGTTTCAACAGACAAGAATTATTTTTTAGAAAAATATAGTCAGTAATAACAATGAAAACATTTTCCACAAGCCCAGCTTATAGGTATTATATACCCACAAGGCAAAAACTCTGTTCTAATTTAGTTTTTGAAATTAAAATCCAGAGAGATGATTATTACATGATTACAGTGACACTTAAAATCATGCGGTTTCATCTGTTCATACTGAAGCTGACAGGATTGGGGTTTTGGGTTTTCTGTTTTTGGTTTGTTTTTTTTTATGATGTATGTGTATGTGGTAGTTTAGCTGTGGTGCTGGAGGAGAGTGTTGAATATACCGTGGATTCCTAGAAGAACAAACAGGTTCGTCCTTGGAGAAGGTTACACTGGGCTGCCCCTTTGAGGCAAGGATTGCGAAACTTCGTCTGACATACTTAGGGTATGTTGCAAGGAGAGACCGGTCTTTGGAGAAGGACATCATGTTTGGGAGAGTGGAGGGACAGCACAAGAGAGGAAGTCACTCAAAGAGATGGATCAGTTCAGTGATTGGGATAATGGGAGTAGGTGAGTCGGAGACTATAAGGTTGGCACAGGATAGAGCAGGGTTTACGGCTCTTGTACATATGGTCACTATGAGTAGCAAGCAACTTGACGGCATATAACAACAACAACAATAAACTAGTGTTTTTACAGTACCTGAGTTTGTAAAATTTTTGGTCATTTAGCTACAATGTTGTTGTTGTTATGTGCCATCGAATAGCTCTAAACCTGCCCTGTCTTGAGCCAATCTCACTGTCATGAATACACCTACCATCATTATCCCCATTACTGTGTCATTCTATCTCATCTAACGTCTTCCCCTCCTGTTCTGTCCCTTCACCCTTCCAAGCAAGATGTCGTTCTCCAAGGACTGGTCTCTCCTGGCCACTCATATGCCCAAAATATGTGAGATGGAGCTTCAAAATCCTTGCCTTCAAGGAGTAGTTTGATTTCACACTTTCTAAGACAGACCTGTTTGTTCTCTTGACAGTCCATGAAATGTTCAACACTCTTGTCCAACACTACAACTCAAAGTCCTTGATTCTTCTTCTGTCATCCTTAGTCATTGTTGAGCTGTATGATGCATATATAGCAAGCAGTCGCAAAGACTGTGGCCCGAATCAGGTGCACTTCTAGTACTCTGAGAGATCCTTAGCTACAATAGTGTGATAATAATATTGTGAACCTGCATTAGTCACTTTTTTGACAATGAAGTAATAATTAAATGAAAATGAGAAAAATAAAGACTTCAGCTCAAAAACTTATTCATAATCTGGACTAAGGAAGCTGTGGATGCTGTGTCTGTCTAGTATAGAGTGGGCTGCACTGCTAACCTCAAGGTGGTGCCTTTCTGACAGCTCAAATCCACCAGTGGCACCAAGAGAGAAAGATGGACAACCTCCTCCCATGTTATAACAGCTTTTGAGCCTACTAGAGGCTCAGCCATGAATCAATCCTCACTCAATGGCACAGAGCCACTGAATTGAATAATGTTGTAATTCAATGTAGAAAGATTTTACAAAACAATATTGTTCCTGTTGTTTTTGTTATGTGCTGTCAAGTCACTTGTGATTCTTAGCAACCCTATGTTTTATATTCCTGAGACCTGCTCTATGTGCCAACTTTACTGTCTCTGACACACCTATCCTCATTACCCCAGTCATTGCCTCAATCCATCTCATTGATAGTCTCCCTCTCTTTCTCCATCTCTCCACCATTTCCAAGCATGATGTTCCTCTCCAAGGACAGCTCCCGCCTTGCAATGTGCCCAAAGTATGTGAGATGAAGCCTCAGAACCCTTGCCTGCAAGGAACAGCCTGCTCTCACCCTCTCTAGGATGAATTTGTTTGTTCTCCTAGTAGTCCATGGTATATTCAACACTATACTCCAGCACCACAGCTCAAAGGCATAAATTCTTTTTCTATCATCCCTAGTCATTGTCCAGCTCTCTGATGCATCTCAAGCAATTGTAAAGACTATGGCATGAATCATGTGCACCTTAGTCTCCAGACTTACATCATTGCTCTTACTCTACCAAATACCAATTTTAAGGAATTTTTATTCATTACATATTTATATTTAATTTATAATTGATAAATTTATGTTTGTTACACATTATTATCTAATTAAAATTGAAAATAAACATCACTAAGAATTTGGAATAGTCTGATTTGGAAGAGTCCTGGGGAGTGGAAACCAGAGGAGTGAGGTACCGCTGGGAAGCTGGCATCCCCTTCACTGCCACCATTGCTGCCCAACAGAGTAATTTCTTGTTCATAATAAATATGTGTTTGCTTTATGAACACACATTATAGCAACCCTGCTGAATTAAATAAACATTTCACTGTCTTTGCAGACCATGAAATTACTCAAATTTTAATCTACTTGTTCTATTAGGAGAAGAGGCTTCTAATTTAATAGGTTCCACAAAAGTAAGTAATTCATAAACGTATTTTCAAACTCTTTGAAGCCAGATGAAAGAGGGAAATAGAATGTTGGAAACCACCTCCCCCTGTCATAGTCTGGGGCTTTGAGAGTGCTGGGGAGCAGACAAGAGGGCTCCGGGAGCACCCCAGAATCCCTCTTGCGCCCACAGTCCTAACAGAGGTTAAGGCGTGAGAACGAGCCAATCTCAAGTCTGAGCACAGAGCGGGTTGACCCCCTTGCTCTCCATAGTCACACTCTATAAAATGAGCCTGGTGTTAAAGCATCCTGTTTCAAACACACTCAAGAAAGGGGCCGCCATTCACACTGCCTATTTCTTTTTAACTTGTGCCAGTACAAATTTCAGTTTACAGCATTGCACTGAAATTGCTTTTGCTGCTATGAGCCATTTTTTTTTCAAAGTGAGATGAGTTTTGTGTAGAAATACATTGAAAATGCACCTTCTTGCAGCAGCGGTCTTATAAGGTGTTTCACAATACGAGAGTGGAAAGCCATGGACACGTGCTTTGGGAAGAGTTCTAATCTTCCTGCTCAGGTCAGTAAGTGTAGAGGGAGCACTAAACGAGTCTGCAGTAGGTATCATTCGAACACATAAAAATGCCTCATTTCTAGGGCATGTACAAAGATTTTATTTTATTTTTTTTTGGGAAATAAAGTGCTCCATACTATCTGTGTTTAAGTTAACGGGGTCTAACTTTCCTTCATAAACCACTAGGAGTTATTTTCTCATTTAATCTCTGACCTGGTAGCCTAGTGGTAAGAAGTTGTACTGTAATCCCAAAGGCAAACAGTTTGAATCACCAGATGCATTGTGGAAGAAGGATGGTCAACCTCCTCCCATCAGTTTTTGCTACCTGTGAAAATCCATTGGAGGGTCAGCTATAGCTTGGTACCAACTCAATGGCACAATAACAGCTGGCCCAGTAAAAACCCCAAACTCACCATTGAGGAGCCAATTCTGACTTAGAGCAACCTTTTTTTTTCACATCTCTAAGGCTATAAATTTTAGACTTCTGCATCTCTGTCCTGCAGAGAGATGAATGGACGTGAACCACTGACTATATTGGCTAGTGTCATAGCATGTAGCTCACTCCACCATGGGGCTCCTTCTGGTCCCATTTGCTGTTAAATACCATCAGGTTTTGCCAGCAGCATTTTTTGAAGAGGTTGCAATTTCCGCATTTGATAGATTTTATGTCCTTGTCGTGTTATCAGTTAACCATAGATAGCTGGATCTGTCTCTTGGTTCTTGAATCTATTCCTTTAGTTTATGTGCCTATCATTGTACCAGTACCATGCTGTTTTGGTTACTACAGCTGTGTAGTAGTTTTTGAGGTCAGGGAGTGCTTTGTTTCCCCTTCATTTTTGTTCTACAGAAGTGCTTTGCTTAATCGAGATGTCATGCTTCTCCAAATAAACTTAACAATTTCCCTTTCAATCTCCTTGAAAAATGAATATGGTATCTGGATTGGGATTGTATTGAACATGTAGATTTCTTTTGGTAGCATTGCCATTTTTGCAATATTGAGTCTTCCTATCCATGAATAGGGCACATTTTTCCATTTCTTTAGGTCTTTTATTGTGTTTTGCAGAAATGTTCAGTACTTTTCTTTGTATAGGTCTTTTGTATCTCTTGCATCTTTTGGGTTCACTCCCAAGTATGTCAATTTGTGGTTGGCTAAAATGATACTGCTTTCTTGGTTTCTTTCTCTGAGTTCTATTTGTTACTGTAGAAGATTCCCACTGATTTTTTAAAAAATATAGATATAGACAGATATATAGATATTATATCCTGCCACTCTACAAAATTGGACGACTAGCTCTAACAGGGTTTGTTGTTGTTGTTGTTTTGAGTCTTAGGGGTTTTCTGTATACACTATAATATAATCTGCATATAGTGATAGTTTAACCATCTCGTTGGTGATCTGGATGCCTTTTGTTTCATTCTCTTGTCATTTTGCCACTTCCAATACAATATTGAATAGAGGTAGTAGTGATAGTGGGCATCCTTGTCTGGTCCCTTCAGAAAGCTGAAACATGATCCACATTTTATACCATACACAAGAATCAACTCAAGGTGGATCAGAGACCTGGAAATAAAGTCCAAAACCATAAAGTTCTAAAGAGACAAACTGGGATCAAGCTTACTACAACATAAAGAGTGTGAAATACAGCCAGAAATGCACAATATGAAGAGGATGAACTTGACAAATTTCTAAAGATTAAAGCCCTGTGTGAATAAAAAATAAATTTGAACAGGGTGAAAACAAAAACTACCAACTGGGAAAATTTGACAATACTATCTCAGAAAAGAGTCTCATAACAAAAGTTTGTAGAATATTCCTTGGCCTTCACAAGATAAAGACTGATAACCCAATTACAAAATGGGCAAAAGATATAGAAAGAATTTTCAGAGAAAGATATTCAAATGGCCAACAGACACATGAAGAAATGCTCCAAATCACTGGCAATAAGAGAGATGCAAATCAAAACTATCTCACTCCAAGAGCAGTAGCAAAGTTTAACAGGTCAACAAGTAATAAATGCTGGAGAGGATGTGGCAAGATAGGAACTCTTATACACTGTTGGTGAGTTTGTAGATTGGTACAAACACTCTGGAAGGCAATGTGGTGCTTCTTCAAAAAGCTGAACACAGAAATTCCATATAACCCAACAATTCTACTGCCAGGAATATACCCTGAGAAAATGAGAACTGAGGCTCAAACGGAGACTTGTCCACCAATGTTCATAGCAGTGCTATTAACCATCTCAAGAACATGGAAAGAGCCCAGATTTGCAACCACAAACAAATAGATTGAGACATTGTGGTACATTTGTACAATGGAATAGCACACAGGAGCAATGGTTTTGTAAATTACTACCTAACTTGGGAGGGACTGGAGAGCATTATGCTGAGTTAACTAACTCAAGTCCACAAAGACAAATACTGTATAAAACCAATATTGTAGAATGAGTATGACAATCCAAGACGGTGATGGGGGGGGCACTGAGGGGTGAGGAGGGTGGGGGTGGGATGAGGTGTTAATCATAAGGTTACACGTCTTGTTTGAAAGACAATGTATTTGAATTTTGTAAATACATCTGTATAAACAAAATAAAACCAAATCAAACCACTGGGTTGGAACTGACTCATAGCTGACCCTCCAGCAGGCTTTCAGTGGCTGTAAATCT
>NW_006399847.1:6212233-6213519 GCF_000299155.1 Elephantulus edwardii
TTTTTTTTTTTTACTTTCTAGGTAAATGAACATTTGGGCAGTTATTTTATTCAGCTGCAATCCCAAAGACACACTGTTTGAGGCCAAGATTTACTGTCTCTGAAAAGCCACCAGAGGGTCAGCTATGGGTCTGTTCTGACTGTACAGTACACAACAAAAACAACTTTGACTGTATATACAATCTGAATCTCTTCAGAACAATATCCAACTAAAGAAGATCATGAGTCTATGGAAGCAAAACCTGAAAAATTGTCAATGAGAACCTGAAGAACTGCCAAAGTGACAGTAAATGCATAGGGATGATAAAAGAAAAGAGGAGTTCTGGTGGATTAGTGACAGGGAGCTGCACTGTCTACCCAAAGTTAAGTAGTTCCAATCCACCAGCAGCTCTGAAAGGAGAATGATGAGCAATCTCCTCCCAGGTGAATTATAGCCTCTGAAAAGTCACTGGAGAGTCAGCTAAGAGTGGGTTCCAGTTTGACAGCATACAACAACAACATAAATTACATCTAACTTTTCTTGGATCTAATTTGTCAAGACCTTCAGTTAACCGAGAACCTTTTTATAATCTCAATAACAATAAAGAGAAAAAGAAACAGAGTCTAGTTTTAAATCTCAGCTTCTCCAGTGCATTGGGGTATTATCTACATACATCATCATTGCTTCAGTCATGTGGGTGAAGAACCTTACAATTAACATTCACAAATATTGACAGAAAATTACTGCTGAGTTTCTAGTTATCAGAAAGGGATCCCACTGTGTTTACTCTCCAGTCTTACTAGGACAGGAGAATGGAGTTTTGGAAATATTTTTTGTCACCAGCATTGAAATAAAAAGATTTCTTTTAACTCTGAGTTTACAACATGAAATTAACCAAAAGACTGTGTTGGTCAAATATTTCTTCTGTCGAGTTTCTGCTGCATGCCCAGATTTGTGGTGCTACTGTTTTTCAATGAACTGAGCCACTCTGGTGACACCTTCAGATATGGAGGAGAAGGTTGTGGGACTGTTGGTGAACAAAGTAATCAGGCACATCAACAAACAACTCTGCAGCTAGAGTCAATGGGAGACCTGGAGGAAGCTGACAGAGGCACCAATTTCTCTCCCAGGATTCTCTGCTTGGCATTTGCATTAATAATTTTTAAGCTGAAAAAATACTCATCTTCAAGGTAATAAAGGAGGTCAGACTTGCTTCCACTGTAGAAAGCTGGGCCATTTCAATAGACAGTGTCACAGACGAGAGAGAGCCACAGATAGGCAAGGGAGTAGAGAGGAAGCTCCCACTC
>NW_006399847.1:6214509-6222611 GCF_000299155.1 Elephantulus edwardii
TATAAATGTTCACTAAAACTAATAAAATTTAATAATAATTTAAAAAATATTCATCTTCATATTCAACAGTGATGCTTCCCCATGTCCCTGAGGGGACAGGCCTGGGGGGTCCTTGCTCCCATCAGTGAAGAAGCAAGCCTGACAAGGTCCCTTGCTCCCACTAGTGAGGGGACAGACCTGGGGGGCTCTTCCTCCCATCAGTGAGGAGATAGGCCAGGGGTGTCCTTCCTCTCATCAGTGAGGGGACAGGCCTGGGGGGTGGGGTCCTTCCTCCCATCAGTGAAGGGACAGGCCTGGGGGACCTAATTGTTCTCCTGGAGGGTCATGGTATGCTCAAGATTCTTCTCTAGCACCACAACTCAAAGGCTTTAATTCTTGTGTCATCCTTATTCTTTGTCCAGCTCTCTGATGCATACCAAGTAATTGTGAAGATCATGGCCTGGATCAGGAGCACTTAGTCTCTAGATGAGATCATTGCTTTGTAGCAGTTTGGAGAGGTCCCTGACAGCTGACTTCCCCAATGCAATTTATCTTTTGATTTCCTGACTGTTGGTGCGAAGAGTGTTGATTATGGAGCCAAGCAAGCCAAATTGTTAACCACCTCGGTATCTTCTTCATCCATCATGGTGCTACCAACTGGCCCAGTAGTGAGAATCTTTGTCTTCTTTTTTTTTTTTAATTTTTATCTTTGTCTTCTTGATGTTATGTTTTAGTCTTTATTGAAGACTGCAGTCCTTGACCTTCTGCAGCAAACGTTTTAGGTCCTCCTCTGTTTCTGCTAGCTACATTGCATCATCTACTTAATGCAGTTTTGTTGATGAGTCTTCCTCCAATCCCGATGCCACATGACTCCTCATAAAGCCTAGCCTCCTGGATGATCCATTCTTCATATAGATTGAAAAGGTAAGGGGGCAGTACTTATCCCTGATACACTCCTCTTCTAATTTTGAACCATGCGGTGTTTCCTTGCTCTGTTCTGAAAAAAGCCTCCTGGTTCAAGCATAGATTTTGTATGAGCATTATCAAATATTCTGGGATTCCCATTCTTCTTAAGGTTAGCCATAATTTTTTGTGATCTACACAGTCAAATGCCTTTGCATGGTCAATGAATGAAGCACAGATAGACATTCTTCTGGTCTAGAAATATTTAGTGGAATTGAGTGTACCTTGACTTGTGATTGAGTTATTTCATGCTTAAGTACATATTTCAAAGTGTTTATTATTAGATGGCATTAAGGTGTTGCTTTCAGGAAGAGTGGGTAGGAAGAAATCCAGTCATTCACATTGTGGCATTGGATAAGTGGCAGGTGGTGGGGACACACCATGGAATACTACAGAGCCATAAGGAGCAACAAACATCTTGTTCCTATAGCAACAGAGAGAGTTAAAAAAAAACAAAACAAAACCAAAACCCAAACAACCAAACAACTTAAGAAACATAACAAGAATTACAGCATAGTATGTATTTTGCAAATTAAAAGCATACACTAAAAAAAATTTATAGGACTGTGGATTGAGATTGTTAACAGTTACAGCTTGCTCATCTCCACAGTCAACACTCTTGGCACTAGCAATCAGGAAATAAAAAGACAAATGTATTAGGTAAATCTTCTGTCAAGGACCTTTTCAGAAAACTGAGAAGCAATGATGTCAGTCTAGAGACTAAGGTGTGTCTGATCCAGGCCATGGTCTTCACAATTACTTGCTATTCATCAGAGAGCTGGAAAATGACTAAAGATGACGATAAAAGAATAGATGCCTTTGAATTATGGTGCTGGAGAAGAGTCTTGAACCTATTATGGACAGCTAAGAAAACAAATAGATCTGTGCTGGAGAGGGTGAAACCAAGTTTTTCCTTGGAGGCTAGAATTTTGAAGCTCCATCTCACATACTTTGGGCATGTGGCCAGGAGGGGACTGATCCTTGGAGAAGAGTATCGTGCTTAGAAGGGTAAAGGGACAGCACAGGAGAGGAAGACCCTGGATGAGATGGATTAATGCAGTAACTAGGGCAATTGAGGTAGGTGTGTTGGAATCAATAAGACTGGCCCAGAACAAGGCAAGCTTCAAAGCTGTTGTACAGAGGGTGGCAACTTGACGGCACATAACAACAACAACAACAATGGAATATATGTATTTTTAAGGACTTATATATTTCAGCATCAGAATAACAAAGCACAAATCAAAGAAAACACTTGACTAGGCAAATACTCATAATTTGTTGTTCCAAATTGCACACCTTCCCAAAACAGAAAATATAGATGTTATTCTATATGAAAATAGATTTTTTATGTTAATTACCTCATGATCGAGTAGGTAGTTTTGAAATCTAATCACCACTGTGTCATAGAAATAGTAGAATAAACAGAGAGACACACACTAAGGGAAGACAAATATCATGTGAGGACTGCCAAGGAGCCAAGGGTCCCCTACATCCATACGAGGGAGAGATGAACATGGGTGAGGCTCTAGTTTGGATCTTCAACCTCCAGAACTGTGAGAAAATAAATTTTTATTCAGCAAAGTCATCCATTTACATATTTGTTACAGCATCTCCAAGGAAATAAGACATATGCTTTCAGCAGGGGAATGCCCGGAATGCATATTCAAGTCCAAAAATAGAAGGAAAATGATGGAAGGAAGCAGAAAAAAGTCATGGCCAGATCTTTACCATGAATCAATCAGGTGCAATTCTCCACTTGATCACAGGCATCCTGTTCTCTCTCAGGGACAACTATTGCAACTTCAGGGAGATACATTCTGCCACGTTGTTATGTGCTGTTGAGTCACCTGTGACTCATACTGACTCTTAAGTGACTCTTAAGTACAACAGCCCTAAACCTTGCTCTATCCTGTGCCAATCTCATTCTTTCCGACACATCTATTCCGATTACTCCAGTTACTGAATCAATCCATCATTATAAAACAACAGATGAACAAACATTGATATCTCTTCAGCTTCAAGGAGCCTATACTGTATGTCCTTCACATAGGCTCTGTTTGTCATAGGCTCTGCATAGCAAAGAAAAATTTCCATGACCCAGGATAGCCACCCTGAGTGTTTTTCATCCCTATTACAGAAGGATGAAACCTCTTAAAGCTTCTATCCAGAAGCAACACTTGGCACTTCCACTTCCATCTCTCATTGGCTACAGGAAGACCAGTGGGAGTGCACTGTGAATACAGTAGCCAGGTCTATCTGGTAAAAGGCTCTACCAAAGACAGGGCTGCTTCTGTAGATCATGCTTTTCTCAGCTACTCCTTGGTGCTGTGTGACCCAAAGCAAATTCTTTAACCTCTTCATGTTTCAAATTCCTTTCACGGAAGTCAGGGCTTTGCCATCTATCTCATGAGCAAAAACAAATGAGACGATCTAGTGAAAGTATCTTACTTGGGCCTGGCACACTGCATTCACACAGTAAGCTGTGCCTGCCATTGTTGCTTTATTATCATTGTTATTCCCTGCACTCCCTCTCATTCTTCCTTCTTACCCTCTAATCTCTCTAAACCAACCCATTGCCATCGAGTTGATTTCAATTCATGGCAACACTCCATCAGATTGCCCAGGTTGTATGTCTTCATGACAGCAGTCTGTCCATTCTACTTCTGAGGAGCAGTTAGCAGTCCAACACAGCACCATCTTCCTTAAGCCTGGTTCTGCTCATGTCATTCCTGAGGTGAAAGCATGCATTGGATCTCTTGTGTTAAATTCTTTGCTGTAAATCCAGCCTGTCTGTGGCAACTAGAGTGTCAGAGGCACCTCCATCTGCCAACTTTCTCAGGAGTTTATTGACCTACATCTAGAGAAACACAGAAACTGGGTCTCAATATGATTTTCAGCCACAATCCCCATGACTTTTTTCATTCATATTACTCTACATGCGGTATGAATTCTAGTATTCTAGTTCATTTTTTTATTTCCCTCATTTTATTCATTAATTTATTTAATGAGATTTTACTGCCAACATTTTTCTACTTTGTAAAGACAGTAACAAAAAAGTCAGGCAATGTTCAATTGTCACAGGCTTACAGGAAATGAGCAATAAAATCACCAAGTTTCCTTTAACTTTGCTATAAAGAACATTTAAGTGGCAATAAGAAAGACAGTGACTAATCAGGGCTAGTGTAATTGGCAGGGGAGGTTTAATGGGGGGACCCAGATGAAGAGAGACAGCTAGCAGAAGAACAAATGGAAAGCAAATGGAGCCAAAAGGAATCCCCTGATGTTGCTAACAGTTAATGCTTCCAGCTGGTAACTGAAAGGTTTGAAGTTCAAATCTACCCACAGTTTCCTGAGAAAGAAGCCTGGAAATGACCTTCTGAGAAGCTAACTATTCTTCTCTGACACACATGGATTCTCCCTGAGTTGGAAGTGGCCTGATGACAACTAGAAATGAGAACAGTAATTGCAATTTAGCTCTCAACTTGCTCTGTGAAGTAGGAACTGGCTCATAGCTGACCCTCTAATGAGTTTCTGAAGCTGTAAAAAACCACAGAGGAGATTGCCTATCTTCCCTCCTTGGAGTTGCTGGTGGGTTGGATTCAAATTGCCAGAGAGGCAAAGGCTTTGTATTTGCAGTGTGACCGTCTGTGATTGTACCACCAGGCTCTGCCACTGAGAATCCTGTAACCTTACTCTAAGGTCTGAATAGCTTCAGAAAACAAGGGGGGAAAAAGTATTTCTAGAAAATGGAACAATCCACTCTATGCCTTTGGTACAAAGAGCTGGACCAATAAAACAATTAGGTTTGGATAATTCCTTAAAAAATATCAATGCATGGCTGGAAATCCTAAGTCTCTCTAAACTTTCATTAAAATTAATTAAAAAAGACAGAAAAATATCTTAGCTGGACTCTTTGTCAGATTCTCCACAACCATTATCCTTTTGTACAGTTATTGAGAATTCACCAGACTAATAAAGCTTAGCTTGGGAAATAACAGATGTATACTTTCCTGCTTGTTTCTAATGACATTTCTTTATGGCTTTGTGAGTTAGGGTTCCATCCCTAAACACAAAGTAAAAAACAAAACACCAAAACTCAAAGATAGTCCAGTAAAATTAAATCATCTTGAGCATTTGTAAGCCTGAGTATAAAATATTTTCATATTTCCAGCTAGCTTTCAAATTTTAATTTGTTTTTCATTTCTTTTGGTTTTTTTAATTTAAAATGAAATTTTTATTTTATACTGGTTTACTTACAAGAGTTGTTTACATTGCTTTTCACACTGGATCTTTTCCCTTCCCCACCCCTCCTCCCACCCTATGATTCACATCCATCCCCAATCTTCACCCCTCTGAAAGTCCCCCCTTGTATGCTTGCACACTTTCTACAACAATGGTTTTATACAGTATTTGTCCTTGTGGTACTGAGTTAGTTCACCTAGAATAATGCTCTCCAGTCCCTTCCATGTTAAGCAGTAGTTTACAAAATCATTGCTTCTGTGTGGTGTGTAGTATTTCATTGTGTAAATGTACCACAATTTCTTAATCCTTTCACTTGTGTCTGAACATCTGGGCTGTTTCTATGTTCTTGCAATGGTGAATAACAAACACTGCTATGAACATTGGTGTACAAGTCTCCATTTGTGCCTCAGTTCTCATTTTCTTGGGGTATATTCCAAGGAGTGGAATAGTAGGATCATATGGAATTTCTATGTTCAGCTTTATGAAGAAACTCCAAACTATCTTCCAAAGTGATCTTATAATTTTAAAATCATGCCAACAATGTTTAAGAGCTCCTATTTTGCCATATCCTCTCCAGCAATTATTACTTGCTGCCCTGTAAAACTTTGCCACTGCTACTGGGGTAAGATGGTATCTCATTATGGTTTTGATTTGCATCTCTCTTATTGCCAATGATTTTGAACATTTTTTCATGTGTCTTTTGGCCATCTGAATATCTTTCCCTTACCTCAAAACATATTACATAACAGCAGTAACCAAAACTGCATGATACTAGTACAAAGACAGGGACATAGACCAGTGAGATAGAATTGAGAACCTAGAAACAGTCCCATCTATCTGTTGTTAACTGATATTTGACAAGGAAATAAAACTTATTAAATGGGGAAATGACAATCTCGTCAACAAATGGTGCTGGCAAAACTGGACTGCTATCTGCAGAAAGCTGAAACAAGATTCAGATCTCACACCATACACAAAAGTCAACTCAAGGTGCATCAGAGACCTGGGAGTAAAGCCCAAAGCCATAAAGTTCATAAAAGACAAACTGGGATTAAGCTTAGAAGTGCTAGTCTATGGTATAAAGAGACTATCAAATACAGCCAGAAATGCACAGTCTGAAGTGGATAAAATTGATGAATGGGACCGTTTAAAGATTAAATCCATGTGTGCATCAAAAAATTTTCTCAATGGGGTGAAAAGAAAACGTACTGAGTGAGAACAAATATTTGGCAATCTCATCTCAGAAAAGGGTCTCAACACAAAAGTTTACAGAATAATCCTGGGCCTCCACAGGTAGAAGACTGATAACACAATTACAAAATGACCAAAAGACAATAAAATTTTAATTAATGACTGAAGAAGGCTTCAAATTTGTCTTTTAGTTTTTCTAGGGTTTTGTGTGGGTTTGTTTGCTTTGGTTTTTTTTTTTTTGTTTTGGGTGTGTGTGTGTGTGTGTGTGTGTGCGTGCGCATGCCCTCGAAGCTCAATTTCCTTACTGAAGCTCATGGTTATTACTACTTATTAGTACTCAACAAACATCCACAATACACATAGGTGCCACTGGGAAGCCAGAAGTAGCTGTGATCACCCTCAGGTGCATCAAAATAAAAGGAAGAGCCAGAGACATTATGGCAGGGGCTTCTGATGGCTCCCATGCTTATAGGATCTTTTAGGATTTCTAGATAAGTGGTTGAGTTTTACTTCATCTTAAAGGAAAGAGAGAAATTGTGAGCTCACTGGGAGGCTTCCTGTGAGCTACTGAGAAACATTTTCTCAGCTCTCTGAAGGAATGTTTTGTTCCATGAGTGGTGGGGCTTCAAACGAATTAGTGACTGAAAAGATACATAAAGGGATGTGGACTTATTCTGATAGCTCACAGAACGAAGAAAGAAATGTTCAATATAAAAGTTAAAGCTTCAAGAACTTTTAGATAACAGTAAATGATCTGGGAATAGAAAGTTTTACTTTTAAAATATTGTTTTTATTGAGTTAGTTTTGTAAAGTGTGATTTGCAGTTCAATGTCCACAACTTATTATTAATAGAAATAATGAAATAATTTACACCTGATTGCCAATTAAAGAAAAAGGACCAAACAGCTTATACCTGATTATTAATTAAGTAAAAACCAACCTACCTTCCAGAATCCAACTGCTTCAAACAAGAGGCTTTCAGACAAGCCTCAATCAACTTTTAATCACAAAAGCCTGCCCATCAGGCCCTAACTAGTTTAAGCAAGAGGCTTCCAGCCTACAACTGATGGTTAATGAAATAAAAAAGATCAAGCAACTTATATTTGATTGTTAATGAAAATGACCACAACTGATTGCTAATTAAATAAAAATAAACAAACAATTTGCACCTGATTGTTAGTTGAATTGAATCCAAATTCTATCCTGAAATACAATGAGTTATGAGTGATAGAATAGTATCCATATGCATACAAGGAAGGCCCATTAATATGACTATTATTCAAATATATGCTCCTCGGTCAAAAGCCAAAGAGGAAGAAACTGAAAATTTTTACCAAATCTTATAGTCCAGAATTGACTGAACATTCAATCAAGATTCATTAATGATAACTGGTAACTAGAATACAAACCCTGGAAACAGTGAAGAAAGAAGTGTTGTTGTTAAGTGGCGTTGAGTCATAGATGACTCATAGTGACCCTATGAACAAAAGACCTGAACACTTGTATAACTTTCATCGTTTCTCCATGTTTATAGAGTTTCTGGAGGCAAGCCATTTCAGAAGGGGATGTCACTCCTACTTCCAACCTTGTTTTAATTGGGAACCTCCACCAAACACTGTCCACAATGGGTAACCATTCTTACATTTGACAAACCAGTGTCACAGTGTTTAGCATCACAACAACCACAAATTACCTCTGTACCACAAATGGACAGACCAACTGGAAAA
>NW_006399847.1:6231806-6244559 GCF_000299155.1 Elephantulus edwardii
AAACAAACAAAAATGAAACGGATGTCAGAACAGACTCTAAAAATTACATTAGAACTTTGAGAAGCCAATGCAAAGGGAACACATGCCAAAGTAAAAGAGTTAAACAGAAAATTTGAAAGGGAAGCTTGAGAAGACAAAGTAAAGTATTATAATGGAATATGCAGAGAACTGGAATTGGAGACTATAAAGGAAGAACTCGTTCTGCATTTCTCAAGCTGAGAGAACTAAAAAACAAATTTAAGCTTTGAGTTATAATATTAAAATGTGTTATGGGCAATATTTTAAATGACTCAGAAAGCACCAAAATAAGATGGAGGGAATATACAGAATCACTGTACAAAAAAGTATTTACAGGGAAAAATTTTGAGAAGTACCATATTTGTAGGAGTCAATGATAATGAAGGAGGAAGTGAAAGCTGCATTCAAGGTCTTGGCACAAAATACGGCCCCAGGAATTGATGAGCTACCAATTGACTTGTTTCAATTAACAGATGCAGCCCTGGATGCACTCACTGGTTCATGCCAGGAAATTTGCAGGGCAGCTATCTGGATAATGGATTTCAAGAGGTCTATATATCTTCCTATTTCCAGGAAAGATGATCCAACTTAATGTGGAAACTACCAAACAATACCATTAATATCACATGCAAGCAAAATCCTGCTGAAGATCATTAAAAAATAGAACAGTACATAGATAGTGCAGAGATAAGGAACTGTCAGAAGTTCAAGCGGGAGAGAAAGGCCATATCACCAGCAATATCATTGCTAATGTCAAATGGATCCTGGGTGAAAGTAAAGAATGCCAGAAGAATGTCTACTTATGCTTTATTGACTATGCAAAGTTGACCATGTGGATCAGAACAAGTTATGGCTATCATTGAGAACAATGAAAATCCCAGAGCACTTAATTGTGCTCATGCAAAACCTACACCTAGACCAGGAGGCTGTTGTGTGAACAGAGCAAGGGAACAATATATGGTTTAAATTAGAAAGGGAGTGTGTCAAAGTTGTATTCTCTCTCCAAACCTATTCAATCTGTATGCTGAGCAAATTATTGGAGAAGCTAAATTCTTCATAAAGAGAAATGTGGCATCAAGATTAAAGGAAGACTCATCAATAACCTGTGTTATGCAGATGACACAGCCTTGCTTGTTGAAAGTGAGCAGGACTTGAAGTATTTGTTGTATAGGATAAAAAAAATACAGCCTTCAATATGGATTGCATCTCCATGTCAAGGATACAAAGATTCTTATCACTATACTGATGGGCAACATCATGATAGATAGAAAAAGAAACGGTCAATAACTTCATCTTGCTTGGATCCACAATTAACACCCTTGGTACCAGCAGTCAAGAAATAAGGAGACGTATTGCACTAGAAAAATCTGAAGTTAGGGACCTCTCCAAATTATTGAGGAGTAATGATACTAGTTTGAGAACTAAGGTTCATTTGATTGATGCCATGGTCTTTTCAATCTTGCTATGCATCTGAGAGCTGCACAATAAATAAGAATGACAGAAGAAGAATTGATACCTTTCAGCTGTGGTATTGGAAGAGAGTACCACTATCCCATGGACTGCCAAAGAATAAATATGTCTTGGAGAGGATGCAGCCAGAGTGCTCTTTAGAAGCAAGAATGATGAGGTTTTGCCTCATGTATGTCTGGCATATTGCTAGGATGGGTTATTCATTGGAGAAGGACATGATACCTGGAAGGGTGGAGGGTCTACAAAGGCTAGAAAGACCCTTGACCAGGTGGATTGACATGGCAACTGCTGCAATGGGCTCTAGTTTGTCAGGAGGTGTGAGAATGGCACAAGATAGGAGGAGGATCAGATCTAATGTTCATAGGATCTCTATGGGTCATACTTGACTCAATGGCACTTAACAACAATAAGTTTCAATGAGTGACAAATGCAAAAATTTGTTTAATTCCTATTTCTACCAAGAGATAGATTATTTCCATTACTCCATAGAGTTCCCTTTTATTCTTAATTTGTCATTCCGTGTATTACTACTTCAGAGGACAGCCATGTTCTCCATTTTATCATCAGAACTTAGTTTTCTGTTCTTGAATGTCATGTAAATAGAATCATAAGGGACATGCTCTTTGGTGAATGTTTTCTTTTACTTCATGTGTTTATAAGTTGAATAACGTTTTTAGATATACTGACACTTTTTAATTTCCTACTAGAAGCACTTCCTAAACAGCATGCCTCCAGAAAGTCTATGAACTTTGATAAATGTCCTTAGTTTTAGAAAGGCATCAGGCCTTTTTTTCATAGGGTTGTTATGAGTCATGCTTGACTCAAAGACAACAACAGTAGTTGTTGTGTAACTAGAATTATCACTTAATGGTTGTTTAGTTGTCTGTCCTACTGCTCCCAGTTTTAAGGTTTCCTTAGAGAAGTGGTCTAGCAGGTAAAGAGCTCTGCTCCCAGTCCAAAGACAGGGAGTTTGAATCTACCAGCTGCCCCATGGGAGAAAGAAGTCTCCTCCTGCGTGCTCTGCAGTCTCTGGAAACTTTCTGGGGGTGAGTTATACCTTGATGACACATAACAAACAATGACATTTACTGAAGCAGCCACCAGAGGTCTTTTGGGATCTATAGTCTCTCTCTCTCTCTCTCTCTCTCTCTCATATTACTATTTGACATTAGAAAAGTAATCAAGAGGAATGGAAAAAAGAAAACTCCCAACTAAGCAATCTAGTCAATGGAAGAAAAAAGTTGTTGTTGTTGTTGTTAGGCACCATCAAGTCAAGCAGTACTAATGGTGACTCTATGAACAACAGATCTGAGTATTGTCCTATCTTGTGCCTTTCTCATCATCTCCGGTAACTTGAGCTCCCCCCCCCCCAAATATACCAAGCAAATGGCAACCAGGAAAAAGAGAATAGCATTATTAATCTCTGATAAAATAGATTTCAAGGCAAAAACCCTCACACAGGACAAGGAAGGTCACTACATTATGCTTAAAGGGTCAATAGAACAAGAGGATGTAACAATAATAAATATCTATGCACCAACACTATAGTAGCTGGAGACTTCAGTACAAGACTCTCAAGAAAAGATAGAACTACTAGAAAGAAACTCAACAAAGATGCTGACGAATGAAACCACACAATAAACCAACTCGATCATATATATATATACATATATGCTAATGCATGCCCAAAATGCACAATATACCTTCTTTTCTAATGTTCATGGAACATTCTTCAGAATAGAACACATTTTAGGTCACAAGGCAAGCACTAATAAATTAAAAAACATAGAGATAATGCAAAGCATCTTCTCAGATTAAAATGGTACAAAATTAGAAATTAATAACAAGAGGAGTAAGGAGAATAAAAAAAACATACATTTGGAAGCTGAACAACATCTTGCTTGAACATGAGTGGGTACTCGAAGAAATAAAAAAAATAAATTAAAAAGTTTCTTGAAACAAATGACAATGAAAACACAACTTACCAAAACCTCTGGGAAACAGCCAGATATGAGAGGTAAATTTATAGCAATAAGAAAACACAAGAAAAGTCAAGAAAAATAATAATTGACTCTCTAACTTAACATCACAAACTGAAAAACTCTCCCTTTCTCTTGAGGGAGCTCTGATGGCATAGTGGCAAGAAGCTGCACTTCAATTCCAAAGGCACATGATTTGAATCCACCAGTTGCTCCATGGGAGAAGGATTGACCATCTCTTGCCATGCAATTAATTGCTTCTATAAACCTGTTGGAGGCTCCACTATGGATAAGTTCTGACTTGACAGTACACAATTTTCTCTTGAGTAATACTGTTGAATATGAGAGAATCATGTGTTTAGGGTTATAATAAAAATATTAGAGTTTTTCAAAGTGATTTTACCTTTAGAATCCATTGACAATGGCTTATTCTGGAAGACCTGGGCTTCAGTGGAGCTTCCACACTAAGTTAAAGTACAAAGCAGGACTGATGAACCAATTCTGCAGTAATTTGTCAGGGAAAATCTGTGAATAACAGCAGAATAATGTCTGATGTGGTACCAGAAGATGAACTTCTCTGGTTGGAAGGCACTTAACATATGGCTGGGAGGGGATGGCTTCCTTGCCTGCCCTTAAAGATGTGGATGGAGTAGCCCCAAGGACCTTTATTTCTTGATGTTATTAATGTATGTTTACAGCTCATTTTTTAAAAAAAAAGCAGTAAACATAATTAATAATTGGAAAATGAAGTGTGCACAATAGTAATCTAAGAAAATTGAAAGTTGTCAAAAAGGAAATGAAATGCATACAAAGAAATATTCTAGGCCCTAGCAAGCTGAAATGGACTGGTATTGAACATTTTGAATTGGATAATTATATGGTTTTCTATGTCAGGAATGACAAATTGAATAGGAATGGCATTGAATTCTTTGTCAAAAAGAACATTTCAATATATATCCTGCAGCACATTGCTGTCAGTGATAGGATAATATCAATACACACACAGGAAGTTCTGTAATATGACTACTATTTGAATTTATGCACCAACAGATCCAAAGATGAAAAAAATGAAGATTTCGACCAAATAACACCTTCTGATGTTTCATTCATGAAGAAAGCCAAAGGGCAACTCAAAGACAGGGAAGAAGAACAAGACCAAAATGGATGTCTGAAAGGATTCTGAAACATGTTCAAGAGCTTAGGAAAGCCAAAACAAAGGGAAGAAATGCTCACATAAGAGAGATGTGCAGAAGACGTCAAGGCAGCTTGAGAATACAAAGCAAAGTCTTAAAGTGAGATGTCTAACAAGCTGGAACTAAAAAATGAATAGGGAGGAACAAGAGTAAATTTTTAATATGAAAGAATTGAAAAATAAATTTAAGACTTGAGTTATGCAGATGACAACACTGCTGGCAGAGATGGATGTTATTAGGTGCTATTGACTTATACCAATGCTATGTTCTGCAGATGAAAATCTACATAATCGCTGCTATGCTTAAGCTTGCTGTTGGAGCCGCTGTGCCAACCCATCCCAATGAAGGTCTTCTCCTTTACCGACCTACTTCCAATCATTATGCTCTTTTCCAAGAGCTGGCTCAGGACTGGGAAGAGTTTCATTTTGTTTTACACAGAATCACTATGAGTCAGAGCTGACTTGATGGTTGTTGTTGTTAGATGCCATGGAGTCCATTGTGACTCATAGCGGCCCTATGAACAACAAATATGAACCCTGTCCTATTCTGTGCCATTGTCCCACTTCTTGACACACTAAAGTCCTTTGCCATTGTGCCAATCCACTTAGTTGAGGGTCTCCTCTCCTTTGCCAACCCTCCACTTTTCCAAGCATGGTGTTACTCTCCAAAGAATAGCTTCTCCTAGCAACATGCCCAAAATATGTGAGAAGTTTTATGATCTTTGCCTCCAAAGAGCACTCTGGCTGCACTTTCTTCAAGACATATCTGTTTGTTCTTTTGGCAATCAATGGCATCTTCAGTACTTTTCCTCAACACCACAGCTCAAAGGCATCTTCTTCTGTCATCGTTAGCCATTGTCCAGCTCTCAGATGCATAGCAAGTAATTGAAAAGACCATGGCCACAATC
Source organism: Elephantulus edwardii (assembly GCF_000299155.1). Lineage (NCBI taxonomy): Eukaryota > Metazoa > Chordata > Mammalia > Macroscelidea > Macroscelididae > Elephantulus > Elephantulus edwardii. The sequence goes on from NW_006399847.1 coordinate 6,237,374, forward strand.
AAACATACCTTAGTGTCTTGTGTTACTTGATGATACACAATAACAACAACAATGAATTCAAGAATACCAACTGAGATGTTTCAAAAAATATATGCAGTACTTGAGATGTTTGATAGTCTCTGCTCTGAAATTTGGAAGACACTAAGGCCAACTGACTGAAATAAATCCTTGTTTGTACGTAATTTAAAAAAAAGAGTGAACAACAGAATGCAGAAATTATTAAACAGTAACATTGTTTTCATATGCAAGAAAAGTCTTGCTGAAGATAACAAAAACATGGAACATACATATCAATCGAAAATTGCCAGAAATTAAAGATGGATTCAGAAGAGGACATGAAATGAACCACATCATTGCTGATGTCAGATGGATCTTGCCTAAAAACAGAGAACATCCTCAAAGATGTTTGCTTGTGTTTTCTTGACTTTACAGAGATGGAAACCTAGTAGCAAGCCAGTTGTGTAATCTCAATTCTGAGCGGAGATGTTTCGGATTTGAGCTCCTGAAAGGAAGGAGTTGGGACTTAACTCAATGCTGCATCTTTAGAACCTGAAACATAGAATACCTCACTGGCTGGATGTACAAGTTAAGGCACCACCAATTCTCAGCCTCTTTGTACCTGGGTCTGCTGTCAGTGAACATGGATGAAAGGCATTGCTGGCCATAGAGGTTCTTGTGTGATTGGACCTGGATTTCACTATTAACTTTAGAATCAGGCTCCTGTTGCAAGCCGTCCCTAGTGGGTGTTCTCTACATGCCTCAAAACCAGAAGATGATATAAAGATATCTAGCTCTGTAACATGCCCTTTCACAAACAGTGGCCATGCCCAGATGGTGTCTGGGACATCCTTTTCTGTTGTATAGGAACTATTCTGCCAGGTACAAAAATCACTTTCCCCAAAACGTAAAAGTCCAGAGCTTCCGGTAAGTGCTGGAAAAGCAAAACAAACAGTGGCTGCACTGTGGAAAATCAGCTCCATCATCTCCCCTCATAAAATAAAATTAATTTGCCTCTGCTATTCAATCTGAATTAGTCACTGGTCAGTGCCAAGGTGTCTAGTTAAACACTTGAGGAAATAGGTCATAGCCACAAGGTTAAACAGTAAAACCTAGGGGATATTGTCCAGTCAGAAATGTGCCGGGAAATCAAGAATGCTTTTAAATTTCCTGTAAATATTATTCTAAAATATTCAGCCATGTGGATGTTGTTACCGTATCAATCCAATTAACCTTGCTTCATGCTATCAGCTGGATACAGTGGTACTGATATGTTACAAAGCAATATGAAATATCCTACCTATGATGACTGCTTCTGGATAAGAAAACACAACTCCTGTTTTCAGAGTTTTGAAAAGAAGGGAAATTCAACTCTCAAGTTACCAAGGCAGTGAAAACCTCATTATGCGGTTGTGAACAAAGGGGATTTTCATTTTATCAGCAACACAAATTTGTCAAAATCATCAGTATGTGTGACTGTATTCTGATTAACAGTGATAATGGGAAATGAGTTTTAATATTTCTCGGTTGGAATCACCCCATTAGCAGTGAAGTTTGATACACTTGAAATGTTTTCTTGAAGAAAAGTTATTTTTGAATACCACCCACAGGATTTTATTATGTTCCTCTCATTGGTTTAAAAATAGAGGAACAGATGTTTTTGTACTGGAGCAACTCGTTCTTAAAATATTGGCTTAAAATTTTCTGCTAAAGGTAAGAAGTGTGAAATACAAGTTGAAGTTATCATTAGTCCTACCTTTCCTGTGTTTTAATACTTCTGGAAGTTGACTTGTAAATATTTAAAACAAATAAACAAAAATTATGCAAAAATTGCCAAAAGTGCCTCATAACTACTAGACCTTTAATTGTATGCTAACTTGATTTGTCTGTCTGTTCATCCATCTCTCTGTCTCTCTCTCTGTAGCAGAAACATTTCTCGTGGCCCACTCCAGCAGTTACTCAAATGTGACTGTGTTTTAAATTGTTATTAATATATCCAGTCTCCAGGTTTTACATTTAAGGCTTATTAAAATTTTTGCAAGATAGAGCCGATTCCAAAGATATTTAACTTGATATTTGTCACAATTAGTTGTACTGTAAACGTCAGCTCATTAACAATTCAATGCAAAACAATGCAGAAACTTTCAAATCTATTTCCTGAAATCTAATTTCTGCTCTGAAAGAAAAAGGAAACTGTTATAAATATTTCCCAAAGTTTTTGAAAAAAATTATAAAAACCTATTATATTTGTGCTATTTATTTCAGGATTAGGGGGAAAAAAAGACAGAGCTCAGTCTTTATAAAATATTTTCCCATAACTTCTATATTGACTACTCTACCTATGGAAAATGAAATTATTCTGACATGGTTTATAATTGAAGTATATGTGCACACCAAAATGATTTGGGATATTGAGATAAATCATTGCTGCTCTGGCTTGGTAATAAAAGGAATTTATTGAATTAAGTAGTAGCTTGTGCCATTGAGGCCAGGTCTGAGTAAGAAAAATGCTAGTGTGCATTTATGGGAGAAGGTTCCAGAAAAAGCCATGGCCAGTGATGATGCTCCAGGGGACTGGTGGGCAACAGTCAGGCAGGCCAGCCTGAGGTTGTGAACATTGTGGTGATGCTCCTCCCTTGTGCCCTCCTAACAGCCAAAGCTGTGGCACCAGCACAGAGCTGTAGTTCTGACCTGTCTTCTCTTAGCTCAGTTCCTGGATGGTAACTACATCCAGGCTCTCAGTACCCTCTCCATATATGTGCAGTGTCCTCATTATGTTGAGATTTTAGAGGGTGGAATTCTTAACTGTGCATGTCCAGTACACTGCAAGTGTTTCCAAATTTTCCAGAATAAGTATGCAATAAGCACTTTGCTAGACTTTATGGTATATGCAATAACGGAAGAGGTTCCTGGCCAATAGGAACTGATAGTAAAATTAGAGAAGTAAATGAAAATAAGATAAATCAATACTAAAAATTTGTGTTGTTAGATGCTGTCAAATAAACACCAACTCACAGTGACCCTGTATGAAAGAGAATGACCCTGTGTCATTCCCCAATCTCTGCTGCGCTCCAGCCCCTAGCTGCAGGCCCTGTGTCATTCATTTGAGGATCTTCCTCTCCTTTACTGAACATCATTTCAAGCATGGAGTCCTTCTCTAGGTTCTGGCCCCTCCAGATGGCATGCTCAGAGTGTATAAGGCTTTCAAGCAACACTCTAGCTGTACTTCTTCAAGACAGATCTGCTAAGTCTTTCGGAAGTCCATGGTATATTCTTTAGCAACTTCACAATTCAAAGCTTTTCCTCTTTTATGTACCAATAAAATATTTATTTTTTGTACCAGGAAATATTAGTTCCTGTCTTGCTTTTCCTACTCTTTAGTCAAAGTATAAGCATCTTGTACATAGAGATTGGTGTGTTTGGTGTATCTATTTATGTTCAAAGTCTTTGTCATTAACACCAACAAGCATTTATTGAACAAACTGACAGAAAATGGTTTGGGGCTACCACCAGAATCTTAAAACCTGGAAAGGCTTTTTGCATGAGTCATGGATGTTGTCCTGGTATAAGAGGAGCTGGAAGAATTTGTATCAGGAAATAAGGCTATGGTGATATGAGCTCAGGCTCAAGAAGGGAGAGTAGGAGTGATTGTTTTATAATTATACAATATTAGATGTAATTCTAGGTTCTTTGGATTGCAGGACACAATGCAAAGACACTTAGATAGACAAAATGTAGTCTTGTTATTACTGAAAGTTTCAGATGACAGAAGGTTGTCAAGGTGATCATGTTGAAGCTGCACCTGGGAACAGAGAGAAAGGAGTTGGAGTTTTCTTCTATGTGGAAGTGATGTGGGGGCTAGCCACTGGTTGTAAGCTTCCTAAGGGATGGGTATTTTTAATAATTCCACTGATCTAAAGAAAAAGAGGCTGGTCAGCAGCTTTGGGGTTTCAGAAGTATTAGAGCATATAAGAAAGAGTGTGGTCTGAACAAAGAGCCCACACAAAAGAATTGAGAGTTTCTTAGCCATGATGTCAAAACCAAGTCAAGATGATGCTTGTGAAATAATTCATTGCAATAATGTATTTAGAACTGGGTTATTGGCAGAAAGTAAAATTAGTCAAGTGTGCAAGACTCAGGTAATTGTTGTTAGATGCTGTTGAGTCAAACATGACTTTATGACTACTCTATGAACAGCAAAGATGAACGCTGTCCTATCCTGTGCAATCCTCATTGTCTCTGACACATTTGAGCCCATTACTGCAGTCACCGTGTCAATCCATCTTGTTGGGGTCCTCCTCTCTTTTGCTGACCCTCCACCTCAAGTTGACATGCTTAACTAACAGGCAGCTCTACATGCAGGTAGAGCACAGACAACAATGCTCTAAGTTCAAACCTGAGAGTCTTTGAGGAGGTGTTAAGGGGAGAACTGAATGATAGAACTGAGTAGGCCTGAGGTTTCCTAGCCCTGGAGCAGAGAGAGTTAGGAGGAGAGAGGTGATCCACAGAGGCACCAGGAGAAGTAGAGAAGAGAGCTTCAAAGCTAGAGAGAAGTGGCCACGTGAACCGAGCCTCATGTAGTAAGTCATGTATTTCCTAAAGGGAAAGGAAGACTGGGCATTCCAAGCATAGAGGAGAATGGACAGGGTCACAGTCTGCAGTGACCAGTGGCACCTGATCCTGGAGTGTGTGTGAGGAGGGGCTCTCCAGCTTCCTCCTGTGGAAACAGTCTCAAATGTCCCCAGAGTCGGCCTTCAACTCACTTCAATAACAAAGCTGGCTTCCCAGTCGATAGAGAATGAAATGCTTAGACTGGCCTTTGCACATAAACAGGGCATGATTAATAACCACGATTTCCCAGGCTTCTTCCCAAATATGTCGTTGGGTGGCTTTGAGTTTATACTGCAAAATGGAGCTGTGAAAGCCTAGTGGGTTTATTTGTAGTTCTTGTAGGAATGAATAACCATCCCCTGTGGTTTAACGATTATTTGTGTATCCTTTCTGACAGCAACCGGCAAAATCAATCTATGGTTAGCACAGTTTAGCCTGTTCAAACAAAATCATCTTAACTTGTATTTCAAGTAGGAGGAGGCAATGGGCTAGGACTAGGTAAGAAGAATTTGTCTCTAAGGGCAAGGCAGGAAGGTTTCAGCTGCTGCTAGTCAATGGTTCATCTGGTGGTGGGTACTGGGAGGGAAGGATAGATGTCCTCTCAGTATCCAAATTTCATTCTGTGAAATAATGGGGCATTGCATCATATTACCTGGAAAAGACATGACAGTAATGAATATATCTGAAAGTAGGGTTGCTTCAGTTTAGTCCTTAAAAAGGTGGGGAGGAGCATCATATTAATGTTGTTAGGTGACATAGAGTCAACTACTCATAGTGAACTTGCAAACCGTGCTCTATCCTGTACCACCTTCACCATCTCGGAAATGCTTCAGACACTTATTGAAGTCATTGTGCCAATCTGCCATGCTGTGAGGTCTTCTTCACTTTGACTGTTCCAGCGTGATGTATTTTTTCAAGCACTGACTCTCCGAGCAACATACTTAAAATATGTGAGACAAAGTTTCACCATCTTGCTTCTGAGGAACACTTTGTCCAATTATTCCATCAATGGAGTAGTCAGCCCTGTTATCCATCACCAAAATTCCAAAGCATCAATTCTTCTGTCATCTCTCTTCATCCAATTTTCAAATACTTAGGAAATAACTGAAAACATCACAGCTTGGCTAAGGTGTACCTTATTGTTAAAAATTATAATCTTGTTCATAAGCCTTTAGAGGAGTCCTTGACAGCAGCTTTTTCACAGTGCGACATTTATTTTGATTTTTTGACTGCTGTTAGAATGCAGCATCACAAACCAACATAAAAAGATGTTCAGGACAAGAGGATTGTAAATGATGGTAGATAGTTACTATGTCTTCCTTACTGCTGCCCAAACAAAGAATGGCCAAGTGGGTGGCTGAGACTCTTGGGAGGGGTCCTTTGTTTCAGCTTCTAGTAGTCAAGGATCTGTGGTGTTGCTTGGCTTGCCCACTCTTCTCCCATGTTAAGCTGTCTTTTGGTGGTTTTTTGCACCTTTGTGTGTCTCTGTCTATAGAGTGCTCCTTTTATAATTCAGAAGAAATGGGGCTTAGAAAGCACTCTACACTATTAATTTAAACGAAAACATACTTTTTCCAAATATAGTCATATTTATGACACCATGTCAAACCAAACACATGGCTTTGCATTGGTTTTGTCTCATGCTAACCACGTGTGTTACAGAAAAGAACTGTTGCACTGGCTTTTCCTGGCTGTGAGCTTTACAGATACAGACCACTAGGCTTTTCTTCCACAGCACATCCGAGTGGGTTCAACATCTAACCTTACCCTTAGCAGCCAAGAATGAACCACTTGTACCAAACAGGAACCTTTTACAAGAATTAAGAGGATTCCAACATAGATTTTTAGGGACATAATTAAATTCATTTTGTAAAATTATTTTTTTTTATGTTATGTGTCAGTTTAGATTTTTTTACTCCAGCCCTCTGCACATTTCATTATAGTATCTTCCTTTGCCGTTCTGAGCTTCCTTTTGAAGTTTTCTGTTCAGCTCTTTGATTTCTTGATTTGGTTTTTTTTCCTTCCTTTAGCTTTGGCTTCTCGGTGCTCTAATGCAGTATTGAGAGTCTCATCCGACATCCATCTTGGTCTTTTCTTCTTCTTCAGCCTTTGTAATGATCTTTTGCATTCTTCAGGGATGATTTTCTTGATATCCTCCCAGAGCTCATTTGGTCTATGCTCATTAGTGCTCAAGGTTTCAAATCTGCTACTGAGATGTTTTGAAATTCAAGTGGGACAGACTTAAGGGCAAATTTTGGTTCCCATGGATTTGATTTAATTTTCCTCAACTTCATAACTTCCTCTTGAACTTACATATGAGTAGTTGGTGGTCTGTCCCACAATCAGCAGCTGATATTGAGCTTCTCCAGGGAGTCTTTCCACAAATGTAATCAATTTGATTACTATGCATACCATGAGGTGAAATCCATGTGTATAGCCTGCATTTATGTTTCTTATAAAAGGCATTTATAATGAATAAATCATTGAATGTGCAGAATTCTATCATTCATCAACAAAGCAAGATACTATAATGAAATGTGCAGAGAACTGTAGTCAGAAAATCAAAAGGGCCAAACTC
>NW_006399847.1:6246859-6252672 GCF_000299155.1 Elephantulus edwardii
GTCCATGGTACCCTCAATACTCTTCTCCAGCACCACAGTTTAAAGGCACCAATTCTCCTTCTATCCTCCTTAGTCATTGTCCAACTCTATGATGCATAACAAGTGATAGCAAAGACCATGGTCTGTATCAGATGCACCTTAGTCTCTAGAGAGACACCATTGCTCTTTAGTACTTTGGAGAGGTCCCTAACAACAGACTTTCCCATGGCAATACGTCTTTTAATTTCCTGGCTACTGGTGCCAAGAGTGCTGACTATGGATCCAAGCAAACTAAAACTGTGAAAAATCTCAATCTCTTTTCCATCCATCCTGATGCTGCCAATTGGTCCAGTAGAAAGGGTAAATGTTTTTTTTTAAAAAAAAACCCTACTTTATCTTGGTTTGAATACAAAATTTGTATACATTTTTGTTTCATACTTTTATTCACTCACAATCTGTTTCATACAATCATTCTCATGCACTGTCTTTTATAAAATTAATCACCATTGAACTATGCACATCAGTACTGATAATTTCTGTAAATAAAATATGTGCATAAATACGCAGATAACTGTGATATGCAGATGACACAACCTTGCTGCTTGAAACTGAGGAGGACCTGAAGCATTTGCTGCAGGTCAAGTACTGTCATCTTCAGTATGGTTTGAAATTTAACCTCAAGAAGCCAAAGATTCCACTATTGGGCCAATTGACAATACGATGATAGATGGAGAAGAAATTAAGATTATTAATAATTTCATCTTGTGTGGGTCCACAATCAACACTCTTGGCATCAGTAGTCAGGAAATAATACCATGAATTGCATTAGGAGAATCTGACAGAGAAGAGCAATGATATCAGTTTAGAGACTAAGGTGCACTTGATCCAGGCCATGGTCTTTGCAGTTACTTGCTATACATCAGAGAACTAAACAATAACAAAGGATAACAGAAGATGAATTAATGTCTTTAAGTTAGGGTGATGGAGAAGAGAATTGAATATATATATATATATCTCATAGACTTCCAGGAGAACAAACAGGTCTGTCTTGGAGAGTTGGAGAGGGTGAAGCCAAGTTTCTCCATGGAGGCAAAGATTCTGAAGCTCTGTCTCACATACTTTAGGAATGTTGCAAGGAGGGACCAGTCCTTGAAGAAGCATACAATACTTAGAAAGGTGTAGAGGGACAGCACGTAAGAGGAAGATCCTGGACGGTATGATTGACACAGTACTGGGGTAATGGAGGTAGATGTGTCAGAGTCAGTGAGACTGGATCAGGACAGGGCAGAGTTCAGAGATATTGTGCATAGGGTCACTCTGAGTTGCAGATAACTCAATGGCACCTAAAAACCACAACAAGATGTGTGGCTATAAGAAATATTTATGTATTTTTACAATTTTTATTTATGTGAGGTCATGTTATTGTTTTATTTTTCTTGTGATGATAAAAAAAAGATAATTTCTGTGTAAATTGCTGCATGAAGAAGACTCTTTCCCATGGAAGCTCATGTTAACTCCATCAATCAATAAATCCTCTCATGCTTATGTTCCACTGTCTCCACAAAAGAACTCTGTCACAGCGAGTTGGCAGCCACAGGCCTTTATCCTCTTATCTATTCCTGGGCTCACACGCCACCTGGCCATAAGCACTGTCTTGATGCCAGCTTGCTTCAAGCGGCCTCAGACAATTTCAATTGCTAAGATTTTAAAATGAACTAATAATTCCTCTGACAGCAAAAAAAAAAGAAAAAAAAAAGACAAACAACCCCATCCCATCACTAGAACTAGGAAAGTATTTAGAAAATTTTTTTCCCCTTTAAAGGGCCTTGAAAGGAAATTGTAAGATTTTGATGTTGTTGCTGAATTCAAAAAGACTTAAAAATGTTGTTAGCTGCCATGAAGTTTGAGACCTCTCTATTCTTTTGACTGTTGGTGAGATATTCAGCACTTTTCTCCAATACCGTAATTCAAAGGCAACAATTTTAAAATTGAGATGTGGCAAAATCCGAGTTCTTCTGAATAGGAGTAAGGAATGAGGGCAGTGGAATGCATACCATAAAGGACCTCTGGGACTCAAGTTGGGAAAAGCACTTAGGGCTCAAAAAAAGCCTGCTTGGACTTCAGTTTAGACATTATCTGGGTCTATTACGAGTTGGGGGACAATTATGATGAGCAGTATGCTTGCCAGTTACTGCTGACCAAATGAATTCTTGTCTATTATAAGTAGGCTATAACTTTTAAGATCTTTTAGAGGATGATAAAAAAAAATGCATAGTCATATAGACAGTGGTTCTGCAGAGTGCACCCAGGAGTGGCGTCAAATCCTGTCAAATCCAGGCCCCTTCTATTATGCGGAGATATTTTAATCTAATGATTAACTTTTACGCATGTTACTGACTTCTGGGAATTTATCTTACAAATAAAAGAAAACTGCTTCTACACAATTTCATGCTGCCTTTCTGAGACTTCAGGGTGGATATATGTCTTCATGGAGTCCTGTAGAAATCTCAAGAACATTGACAAAAGATTCGTAAGAGCTGATGACCTTCACAACACCCTTGAGAGAACATTTCATTTAATACTAGGATTTTTGTAAATTCTTTACTGAAAGTCCCATTTTCAAAAGGTAAATAAGCATTCAACTCAGCCACCAAGTAGTCTGGTCCCCATGTGCAGGAGGACAAAGTAAAACTGCTCAAGGGTCAGCCCTTCTGCTGTAGAGCAGCTAACTTTTTCGATGTCTTAGTCCATGCAGGGAAGTGTCGGTACTGAGGGCTTGTCAGATGTGACAAAATGAAGACATCTGATCCAAGAGCAAAGGAAAGCCCAGCCACAGGCCAGCCTGAGTTATTGCAATTCTCTTGGTTAGCTCTTTCCACTATGATGAGTTGGTTTACCAGGTGCTGTCTTTGTAGTGTTTGTAGGTGCTGTCTGGGGACACTGACATTGTTAACTGTCCTATCTGAGACATAATGGGAGAGCCTGATAGAATTCTTCAAAAGCTAGGAATTTCAGAAATGGCACAGGGGGGTATTTTAGAGCCATGAGACCTTTTGACAGATTCACAGAACTATCACTTGAGTGATGGATTTTATGATTCTTTTTGTTTCTTGCTTTTCAGCTTCTTATTAAGAATTCATTAAGACACTATGCATGTGGGTTTTCAAAGTCTTAGAATATACTCTCAATATTGTTGGATCAATATATAAGAAGATCCATTGCTATTAATGTCTGTATCATGTTTCAACGATCAATTTTTCCATTACCAAGAACGTTCAGTCAAAACAGATGTATGTTGAGACAACTGGTACCTTCCAGTTCACAGACTGTGTATTTCATCTTAACTCCCTTTCACTGACTTCACACTGAGATCTTAAAATTGGCCATAGTATGAATATTTATACCACTATCCTTGTCAGGTGCTGTCAAGGGGACTAAAATCTTTGGACAACAGATTGAAACCTTGCTCTAACCTGCAACAGTCTGACAAACTCTTCCATCCTCAAGTCCATTGCAGTCACTGTCAATTCATCTCATCTCGTTAACGGTGTTCCTCTCTTTCACTGACTTTTCCAGGAATTATATCTTTCTAAGAATTCACATCTCATGACAATATGCCCAAATATATAAGGAGAAGTTTCACCATCCTTGCCTCTAAGGGCATTCTGGTTGTACTTCCTCCCAGACATATTTATTTGCTCTTTTGGCAGTCTGTGGCATTTCAATACTCTTCACCAATAGCACATTTCAACATATCAATTATTCATCGTCAGTTACTCATTGTCCATCTTTCTCATGGATATGATGCAGCAGAAAGTATCGTGGCTTGGACAAAGTACACCTTGGTCTTTAAATGGACTGTCTTGCTCTTTTGCTCTTTAGAGGTAATACAACATGCCTTTAGATTTCTTGATTGATGCTATCACGAATGCTAATTGTGGATTCAACTAAAATGAAATCCTTGACAATGTCAATATTTTCTCCATCTATCATAATATACTTCTTAAAACAGATGGATACTAACAGGAAGGATTCCCTCTCTCCACTACCCATCCTCCTTAGAGAAGAGCCTCTTTTAAAACTACTGATTCCGATCCCGGATGTGTATTTTTCTACTACAGGAAGGAAATATATTAATTTAGAAAACTATTACTAACTAAAGCTTGGTAGATGGTACTTATAAAGAAAAGCATGACTGAATGAATAAATGAATGAATGAATGACTGTGTCTCTCCCAGAGATAGATAGTGCTTCATGTTAATTTTCTATATTAACCTGGGCATTGAAAATATGCTGATTCTGGATTTCCCCTGTTATTTTAGTTTTACTTTGTCTTCATATCGATCTGTCAAGTAGCAATTCAGAGTAGAGGAGCTTTACTGAAGATTTCTTTTTGTGACCTTTTTATCCTTTTGGCAAGAAGATAAACTGGTCATTCCTTCTATCAAAATGAGGAAGTATGATTAAATTGCCATGAAATGTAATTTTAGTTTTTGTTGTACAGTATAGAGAAAAACACATATTATAGCTTACTTTATTTTTGAGAAACAGAAGCAAATCTCAAATACATAGCTAAACCATCTGGCATTAATATTCTGCCTCTTAGATTACTAACTGCAGAAATGATAAAGAGTTGCTTTTAAACTTAATGTTCAAATTCAATATGATTGTGCGTCACATCTTCTTCCAGTAAAGTCTCTTGGTTTGCTTGTTGGGAGCCAAGAAAAGCAGCAATTTTTGCTTTGGAAAAATCTTGTGAATATTTATGTAGTGGCTCTAAGCTACAGGGAATTTAAGAAGCTTAGAAAATTCTGCAAAGTTTTTAAAGCAGGGAGTCACTGTAATAGGAAGGATAAGAATACATCCACGTCAAACTTGAAATTGTGTGAGTTCTTGCTATTATTCAATTGAACTTGGATCCAGACAGCCTTTCGAATGTTCTGAAGTAATTTGCCATGACAGTTTCTACTTAAAATATTCTGTACAAGATTATCTGCACCATTTTGGTATGTTCTAACTATATGCTAATAAAGAGTCAGAATTCTGGTCTTTTATTTTCATAGACACATGTCAAAACCTAGCTGACCCTCCAGTGAGTGTTTCAGAAGGCTGTACTAGAGGAGATTGCTTATCTTTCTTCTGTGGCACTTGTTGGTGGATTTGACCTGCCCCAGAGCTCTCTCCTTTGAGTCAGCAAAGTGATTTCCTATGCACTTTGTCATCCGAGTTCCCTCTTAGACATATATTATTTACCTGGTCACCTAATCTGTAGGGAGTTGCACTGCAAATGTAGAGGCCACATTTGTCTAGCAGTTCAATCCCCCAGCAACTCCTCAGGAGAAAAATGACAGTCTCCTCCCATGTAATTCACAGCCTCCTGAAAATCCTCTGGAAATCCAGCTGTGAGTTGATTCACACTCATGCCAATTAAAAAAAAAATAAAGAAAAGGAAATCTATCTATGGAGCTCTGGTGGTGTGAAGCTGTGTTGAAATCCAAAAGGCATGTGGTTCGAATCCACCAACTGCTCTGTAGGAGAAGTATAAATCATCTCTTCCCAAGTTATTAACTGCATCCGAAAATTTGGTGGAGAGAGTCAGCCTATGAGTTGGGTAGTCTCTGGAGAAAGGCGACTTTGCCTCCAGGAGCCAGGAAAGCCACGCTTGGCCTTAGGTTGAAGGCAGCAGTGGCTTCACCGCCAGCCGGGGTTCCACCGGGAGAGGGGCCTGGAAGAGACCCGGGAAGAACAACAGCCAGCCACCTACCGTGGAACTCCAGAGGAGTGAAGACTGTGAGACCCCAGAGGAACGAAGACTACCTGACACTGTGTGACCC
>NW_006399847.1:6259402-6261631 GCF_000299155.1 Elephantulus edwardii
ATTAAGAAAATTAAGCCTTTCTTGGTAGAAACTTACAAAGAGAATATTGAATAAAGGAAGCTAGAAATAAAAATATACATATTCTCTTATTCCATCTGTATAGAGGTCAAAGGCAGACAAAATGAACAGATGGTGTGAGAAGTCGGCAGAGAGACTGGGTGGAAGCGGGGTTGGGAGGGGATAGTGACTAGAAATGACAGGGAAACTTTCTGAGGGTCTGGAGGATCTGCCTGTTAATTGCTGTTCTAGTTTTTAACTTTGCAAACATTCATACAACATTGCACATATATTGGGAGATATTTTTATATGTAACTTATAATTAAATACAGTGTTACTTAAAAAATAAAGGAAGAGGCTGCTCTCTGATTCACTTCAAAATTTTAAAGTGTTTCATAGAGTATTGAGATTCTAAAGTACTTCAAAGCTTAGTGTAAGCAGCCAAAAGTAGCTTTTAAGAAGATGCTGCTGCAAAGAAGTCAATGACTCAAAAGGAAATGAGATCCCTACCTAGAAAAGGCTTGGTCTCCACGGCTTGATGCCACGACTCGGCTCTGAGAAAGAAAGCACTTTCATTTCTTGTGGGTCAGCAATTTGTCACAAGGGAGGCCTTCAGTTCTCTGAAGAGGATGGCTGTGAGTAAAAACACTACTAACCTTATCACTTGAGAACATGATTGAAAAAAAATTACTCTTCCAGTACAGACAGATTGGAGATTCAGAGATGGGGTCTGCTCACGCCATTCTCAAACATGCTCAGAAAAGCTTGGCTAATTAGAAGTATTTGGCTAGCATTTCATCAATAAATAGCTTGGCTCAGCAGTCAGTTAATGCAATGACAGATCAATAAGAACTCTGAAATTATTTCTTCATTTCCTTGTATGGTAAGGAAGTTGCCCGTGAAGGACGGAATGTCAGCTTTCAATCAGAAAGGCACAGCACTCATGGAGCTTTTCATTATTCTGAGAAGCCTCGATGTTGAGGGGGCAAATGTAAACAATTTCAAGCTGCTTATTGATGTGATACCGGATTTTGATTTTGAAATGGTATAGCCCCTATAAAGCCTTTGCAAGAAAGGCTCAGTCTTCTTATTACTCTGTTAGACAGGAGAGCTTCATTAGGAATGGCCACCACAGCTTGCCTACTCTGCCTTGTGGAAATACCAACTTTTAGGAGTTAGAGTAGTTACCCCTCAGAATCTTATAAAATCAAGGAAAATTTAGAAGATTTTAATATAAGAGGAAAAATTTCAGAGGAAAGAAATGAGAATCTGTCTTTTATGACCTTCTAATTATTCACATGGAATGCTATTTGATGTCCAATTTTATGGCCATATTAGAGTGAAGATGAATCTCTTTTCCAGAACTGAGTAACCTAAATAAAACCTTAAAGCTTCAATCTTCACAGTGACCTCTTTGAAAGATTGTGGCTTTTTGCCTCGAGAAAGCAAAGACATAGATACTAAATGGGAGATAATATACTTCTGAAAATGAATAAGCCCCTCTAGGTAGTTAACAAGTCCAGAAGGAACTAAGATGAAGGCATAATTTCCTAGAGAAAAGATAAACTTATGGAGAACCAAAATTCTTTCATTTCTGTGATTAACTTCAAACTGAAATGTACTTTTATTGACATACATTTTGAGGACTCCTTTTCTGAATCTAAATGTGGAAAGACATGTCTACCTCAGGAACATTTCTGCTCTACTTATTCCCTTGGAACCTCTTACCTTCTGGCCACTCAGTAACATTTCCCCAGGGCTAAGCAATCTGGAACCAGAGCACGGTGAATTTTTTTAAAAAAAGAAAAATAAAATTACTACAGAACTCCTTATCTAGAAAAAAAATGAAATTCAGTTGCAATGTCACCAATTCAGGAAAAGTTAAAGGACAGGTCTATTATTTAATCTGAAATTTTCATGTACAGTTTGTCTTTACTCCTTTTAATTTTCTGTCCTCTGATTTTTGGTGTATTGTCTTTATGCAATATTGACCCACTCAGAACTAAACCTTAATACGTTTAATTTGTTTCTTTTTCCCAGATTACTAGAGTTAAGGAGTGGATTGATGATGTAAACAGGTGATTTAACCATTGTCACAAAATCCAAGAGCACCATAGCAAAGTCACTAGTGTGAGGACAAGCATTTCAAAGTGAGCTTAATTTTCATGCACGATGTTTAAGATTGTCTATCAACTTGATCTTTTTAATGTGAAACCTATATTTGGACCAGGA
>NW_006399847.1:6262360-6268350 GCF_000299155.1 Elephantulus edwardii
GTGGATTGATTCAGTGATTGGGGTTATTGGGATGGGTGTTTTGGAGATGGTGCAATTGGCACTGGACAGAGCAGAGTTTAGGGCTGTTGGGCCGTGCAGAGCTCAGCAGGCTGGACGCAGAATAAGGTCACTATGAGTCGCAAGCGACTCGACGGCACATAACAACAGCAACAACATCAACTTGACAGTCCATTGTTCTATGACGTGTTAGTTCTGATGTAGTTATTTTCTTGCTGTTGTTGCTGTTATGTGCTGTCAAGTAGAAACCAACTCAGTTAATTCTTCAGTAGGTTTTCAGAGTCTATAAATCACACAATAAGAGATTGCCAATTTGTTCCATGGAGCAACCAGTAGTCTTGACCTGTGTACCTTCGTCTTGGTAGGGCAAAGCTTTACCTCTAAGATACCAGAGTTCCCTGAATCTCATCTCTTGATGAACTCTGATTTAATATAATTGTCTTCCATGTAACATCTGTTTTGCAGTAATTTGAACAGAAGAGGTCCAAAATAGGTTTTATAATGGTTTTTAAACCAGATCAATGGTTTAAAATCAATAAAGCTGTGCAAAAGAATTGTATCCTTTCTCTATATGTGCTTACTATGTATTTTGAGCAAATTATTCAAGATGCATATATATATATCTGATTCAGGTCATATTTCTCAGGAAACTCCCTTGTAGTTGTTAGGCTGCTCATAGAAATCAAAACATGTGTTGTGTGGGTCAGAGCTGCTGTCAAGGACCTATTTAAATTCTAAAGAGCTAGGACACCACTTTAAAGACTAAGGTGCATCTTGCTCAAGCTATGACATTTTCAATTACATTGTATGGATATGAACGTTGAACAATGAATAAGGAAGGGGGGGAAAGTAATTGATCTCTTTGAATTGTGGTGTTGATGAAGAGTTGATTATCTCTTAAACTACCAAAATAATGATGAGTACTTGTCTTGGAGGAAGTACAAACAAGGATTCCTTAGAGGTAAGGATATTGCAAGTTTGTCTCATATAGAGCAAGTCTTAGGTGTGCTGTTAAGGAGGAGCAGGTCTTTGAAAAAAAAAAAGACACTATTCTTGGAAAAGTTGAGGGGTAGTGAATGAGAGGAACAATGAGCTTAAGTATGGAAGAGATTGTGAAGATGGTGAAGAACAGGGCTAAAATTTGTTCTGTTGTTTATAGGGTTGCTAAGAGGCTCTGGTGGCCTAGTGGCAAGAAGTTGCACTGCAATCCTAAAGACACACAGTTCGAATCCACCAGCTGCTCTGGGAGGAAGATGGGCAATCTCCTTCTGTGCAATTAACTGCCTCTGTAAACACTGTTGGAGGGTCAGCTCTGGGTCAATTTTGACTTAATGGTACATAATAACAAGATGTTGTTAGGTGCTGCCGAGTAAAGTATGATTCATAGTGACCCTATGAAAAACACTGTCCTATCCAGTGCCTTTCTCACAGTATTGGACATACATGAGCCCATTGCTGCAGTCATTGTCTTAATCCATCTGGGTGAGGGTCTTCCTTTCTTTTGATAACACTCCATGATTTCCCTCTCCAAGGAACAACTTTTCCTAGCAACATGACCAAAGTATCTGAGACAAAGTTGATTTTTGCCTCCCAGGAATACTCTGGCTGTAACTTCTGTTTGTTTGTTCTTTTGATAGTCCATAGCGTATTCAGTACTCTTCTCAATCACTATGAGTCATAGACAATTTTACAGCATCTAACAAAAATTGGTAGAATATTATGTAGACACAGAATGGGCAAAAGTCTAAGTTGGATTTAGAAGAGGTCATGGCATCAGGGATATCATTGCTATTGTAAGATGGATCCTGACTGAAAGCAAAGAATTCCAGAAGAATTTCTATTTGTGCTTTATTGACTATGCAAAAAGATTTGACTGTGTGGATCATAACAAATTATGGCTAACATTGAGAAGAATGGGAATCCCAGAACACTTAACTGTGCTCATGTGAAGCCCATACCTAGACCAAGAGGCTGTTGTGCAAACAGAGCAAGGGAACACTGTGTTGTTGTTGTTGTTAGGTGCCATCGAGTAGAGTACGACCCATAGCAACTACATAAACAACAAATCTGAACCCTGTCCTATCTTGTACCAACCTCACAATATATGACATACTTGAGCTCCTTCAGCCAAAGTCTTTTCAATCCCTTTATGCATTTGAGAGCTGGGCAGTAAATAAGGTTAACAAATGAGGAATTGATGCCTTTGAGTTGTTCTGTTGGAGGAGAGTACTACACATCTCATGGACTGCCAAAAGAATGGACAGATATACCTTGAAGAAAGTGAAGCCAGAGTGCTTCTTGGAGACAAAGATGATAAAGTTTTATCTCACATACTTCAGAAATGTTGCTAAGAGAGTCTATTTCTTGGAGGGAGACATTATGCTTAGAAAAATGGACAGACAGTGAGAAGAGAAAGACCCTTTACCAGGGGGATTGACACAGAGACTAAATGGAATAATACATGGTGTAAAATTAGGAAAGACATGGCTGAGGGTTATATCTTCTCTTCATACCTATTTTATCTATATGCTGAGCAAATCATTCAAGAAGTTGGACTCTATGAGGATGAATATGGTATCAAGATTGGAGGAAGATTCATCAATAACTTATGTGATCCAGGTGACACAACCTTACTTTCTGAAAGTGAGGACATGAAACGCTTGCTACAGATCAAAAATATTCAATATGTACTGCATCTCAACATGAAGACAACATAAATTCTTACCACTCATACAATAAGCAACATCATGATCTATGGAGAAAAGGTTTAAACTGTCAATAACTTCACCTTATTTGCATTCACATTCAATATACTTGGTACCAGCAGTCAGTGTGCCATTAAGGAGTAGTGTTGTCAGTTTAAGGACTAAGGTGTGTCTAACTCAGGCTATAATCTTTTCAGTCACTTGCTATGCATCTGAAAACTGAACAGTAATAAAGGATGACAGAAGAAGAATTGGTGCCTTTAAACTATGGTTAGAGAAGGAAGGTATTGTCAGAATGCTCCTTGGAAGCAAAAATGATGAAACTGTTTTACATGTTCTGGGCATGTGCTGTTGTTGTTGTTATGTACCATTGGGTCATCTGTGACTATTAGCAACCCTATGTACAATAGCTCTGAATCCTGTCCTATCTTAAGCAGTCTGTCTGTTGGACTCCTGACTCTTTTACCCCAGTCACTGTGTCAGTTCATCTCATCAAAGGTCATCCTTTCCTGCATTGTCCCTCCACAACTTCCAGCATGATGTCCTTCTCTAAGGACTGGTCCCTCCTTGTAGCATGCCCAAAATATATGATATGGAGCTTTAAAATCCTTGCCTCCAAGTATCAACTTGGTTTCACCTTCTCCAGGACAGATTTGTTTGTTCACTTGGTTGTCCATAGTATGTTCAACACTCTTCTCCAGCACACTACAACTAAAAAGCATCAATTCTTTTTTTTTTTGGTCATCCTTATTCATTGTCCAGCTCTCTGATGCATAACAAATAATTATTAAGACCAATGGCCTATAACAAGTGCACCATAGTTTCTAAACTTAATCTCTAGATCTTTGCACTTCAGCACTCTGGAGAGATCCCTCACAGCTGACTTTTCTAATCCAATTTGGGATTCTAATCCAATTTGTTTTGTTTTGGTTTTTTTATTTTCTGGCTGGTCCTTCTGAGCAAGCTGAAATTCTTAATAATCTCTCAATTTATTTCCCATCTATCATGGGCATGTGCTAAGAGAAGTTATTCCTTGGAGAAGGACATCATGCCTGGAAAGATGGAGGGTTGGTAAAAGAGAGGAAGATCCTCAATTAGGTGGATTGACACAGTGATTGCAAGAATGGTATTGAGTGTGTCAGAAATTATGAGGACAGCACAGGATAAACAGGATTCAGATTTATTATTGATAGGGTCACTATGAGTCATACGCAACTGAATAGCACCTAACAACAACAACAATATAAACACATACACACACACGCACATTCGACTAGATTTTCATTTTATTATTTCCAATTTTATTTTTTAATAAATAATTTTTTATTTTATACTTGCTTATTTACAAAGTTTGTATATATTGGTTTTCCCCCCACCCAGGTTCCTTTACACACCCTTCACTCCACTTATCAAATAGTGTGACCCTATGATTAATCCCCAACCCATGCCCATTCTCATCCTTCTGCTCTCAACTGTGGATCCACGTACATATTCTACAATAATGGTCTTACACAGTATTTGTCCTGATGAGACTGAGTTAATTCACTGAGAATAATGCTCTCCAGTTCTTTCCCAGTTAGATAGTAATTTTCAAAATCATTGCATCTGCATGCTGTGTAGTATTCTATCATGTGAATGTACTACTAATTTCTCAACCCATTTAATTGTTATTGGACATTGGCCCATTTTTGTATTCTTGCGATGACAAATAATGTTATGAAGTTTGGTGTAAAAGTCTACGTTGGTGCCTCAGTTGTCATTTTCTTGGAGTAAGTCCCAAGCAGTGGGATAGCTGGATGATATGGAATTTCTGTGTTTAGCTTTCTGAAGAAATGTCAAACTGGCTTCCAGAGAGGTTGTACCATTTTACAATCCCACCAATAGTGTATTGAATGCCTATCTCTCCAAATCTGCTCCAACATTTACTACTTGCTTTCCTGTTAAACTTTGCCACTGCTAGTGGGATGAGATGGTATCTCATTGTAGTTTTGATTTGCATCTCTCTTATTGCCAATGATTTTGAGCAAATTCTTCATGTGTCTGCTGGTCGTCTGAATATCTTCTTCTTTGAAAATTCTTCCATGGTTTTGCCCATTTTGTAATTGTGTTCTCAGTCTTTTATTTGTGGAGGACCTGTAGGCATAGCACACCCTGACTTCAAAATCTACTACACAGTGGTAGTAAACAAACCAGTATGGTACTGGTACAATAACAGGCACATAGACCAATGAAAC
This sequence comes from Elephantulus edwardii, assembly GCF_000299155.1. Classification (NCBI taxonomy): domain Eukaryota; kingdom Metazoa; phylum Chordata; class Mammalia; order Macroscelidea; family Macroscelididae; genus Elephantulus; species Elephantulus edwardii. The sequence continues at coordinate 6,267,318 of NW_006399847.1, forward strand.
AATCAAGAACCCAGAAATGGACCACTTTTTTAAAAATAATTTTTTTAATTTTAAATGTAATTTTAACAGAAGTTTACAGAAAAGTTAGATTTTCATTCATTCATTATTGCACATTTTATCCCCTTCCCCTCCCTTCCTCCTCTCCAAGTTGGCTTTTTTTCCATTAGTTTATTTACAAAATTCTAATACAAATTTGAATAAATTATTTTCATTTCCCTCAACCCTCCCACCCATCAAATTGCACAACCCAATGATTAATCTCCTCCTCCCCCTACATATCCACATTCCTTTGCTTCTAGCCTCTCCCACCCTTCCTGGATCCTTATGCTCATTCTACAATAATGGTTTTATAAAATATTTATCCTTGTGGGACTGAGTTAGTTCACTCAGCACAGTACTCTCCAGTCCCTACCAAGTTAGGTAATGATTTACAAAGTTATTAATCCTGCGTGCTGCATAGTATTCCACTGGGTGAATGTACCGTCATTTCTCAATCCATTCATTTGTGGTTGGACATTTGGGCTGTTTCCATGTTCTTATGATGGTGAATAAAGCTGCTATGAACACTGGTGTACAAATCTCAGTTTGTGCCTCAGTTCTCATATTCTCAGGGTATATTCTAAGTAGTGGAATAGCTGGGTCATATGGAATTTCTATGCTCAGCTCGTTGAGGAAGCACCAAACTACCTTCCAGAATGTTTGCACCATTTTACAACCCCACCAACAATGTATAAAGTTCTTGTCTCATCCTATCCATCATATATTACTTGCTGCCCTGTTAAACTTTGCCACTCTTACTGGAGTGAGATGGTACCTCATTGTGGTTTTGATTTTCGTCTTTCTTATTGCCAGTGATTTGGAGCATTTCTTCATGTGTCTGTTTGCTATTTTAATATCTTCCTCTGTGAAAATTCTTTGCATGTGTTTTGCCCATTCTGTAATTGGGTTATAGGTCTTTTACTTGTGGAGTCCCAGGAGTATTCTGTAAACTTTTGTTATAAGACTATTGTCTGAGATGTTTTTGTTGTTAAGT
>NW_006399847.1:6269305-6325624 GCF_000299155.1 Elephantulus edwardii
CACCATGTTGTGCAACCACCACCACTGTTCATTTTGAAATTATTTTATCACTTCACAGAGAATATCCTTCAGTTTTCCTTTAGAGTGCTAAGTATTTTACATTGCTTTTTATTTAATCTAGCTTGCAGGAAGCTCTGGTGGCCTAGTGGTAAGAAGCTGCTCTGCATTCCCAAAGGCATGTGTTTTGAATCCACAAGATGCTCGGAAGGAGAAAGATAGGCATTTTCCTCCTGTGCAATTTGTTGTTGCTGTTCTTGATTGTCATCTAGTCAAGCACAACTCATAGCAACTCTTTGAACAAAAGACTGGAAGCCTTTCTATAACTACTGTTTGTTTCTCAAAGTTCCTGGAGTTTCCAGAGGCACGTTGTTTAGGAAGTAGATGCCACTCAAGCTTCCAGCTTACTCACTTAAAATCCACAGGAGGGGCAGCTATGTGTTAGTTTTAACTCGATGCCGCACAACACCAACATCAACAACCTTTCTCCAGCTAGAAGATCGTTAACACCTGCTGTTTCCCCAGGGCCTAGCATGGTGTCTGTTGTGTAGTGGGCATGTGGAGAGCTTTGCAAAACCTCTTCCTCTACCTTTACACACCTTCCGATTGCTATGCCTGAAGTTGTAAGAAAGGCAACTGTTATTTTGCAGTCTTAGTTACTCTTTGAAAAATAAATATACAGGGGTAAATTCAACCTTAACAATTTTTATAGGTGACTGGATATAAACCTAAACCCAAGGAGCCCAAACCAAAACTGTTATGAACACTCTGTTGCAGATTAGAATTGGGTTTAAATTTAAGAAGTATTGACTTCTGATAGGTATAATACAATGGACAGATTTATATAACAATGTCTCCCCCCCCTTAACAGGCCCCTAGCCTTTTAATGCCCTATTTGTAACATATCTCCCCGGTTGGTGGGTCTCCTTCCACCAGGACTCCCCTTTCCACCAGCCTTAAGTGTTTTTAATATTCCTCTTCCCTTGTATAAAATCAGCTCTTGAATCCTTTATTCAGTCCAAGGAATATATTGTATTGAAATGTAATTACCCCTGCTAGGGATGCTGCAATGGTGGAATTGAGGTGACCTCCTCATGTTTTTTCCTGATTGACATTTGCAGTACACAAATATTATGATATCATTACCTTATATAACACTTCCCCTTTCTGGACCCTCCATCTGGTACAGCAGACACTTGGGACCTAGTGCCTGCTGCTGGTCTACCTTCCTGAACCTCTCACCATTTGTTGTTAGACCAAGATCACATACATAGGAGCTCCTGTCTTCTGCCATGTCCAGATCAGCTCTCCTGCTTCCCCTGCCTCACTCACTCTCATTTTAAAGGTCCATGGTCTTACCTCTTTCTCCACCTGGATAATGAACTTCTTATGTACAGATTCTCACCTTACCCACATAAATAAGTGAAGAGCCTGCCACAGTGTAAGTTCTAAACACAAACTATAAACAATGTAGTTCTTTCTGAGCATGGAATTCAAGTGTTTAGGCAGAAGAAAAGCGTGATTATTTAGGGGTTCAATTTTGCCTCCAAAATATCACCTGCTCCTCTGTCTGTGCTTTTGACATATCCACCATTGCTGAACAGTTGTATTTTTTCCTAATAAATGTCACACACATTTTCAGAACCTTTCTGAGAGTTAATCCATTAACCAATCAATAACCACATTTTAAAATTATTATTCCTAGCCCTGCACTCCTAAGTATGTTAAGCTTGGATGGCCCGTCCTTGCCCCCTGTGCCTTCCCACCTTCCAGACTGACCTTAAACATCACCTTGACCATGTCCTACATCAACAGATGAAACAAACAGCCTTAAAAGTGTACTATCTAAAAGCCTGTGAGCAAAACTGGTAACTGCATCATCTGCTGTACTAAAAGGCTTGTCCTTGCTCAATTCTTGGATGTTCACACACCTTTCTGTGAATTTGATGAAGCAAATAGTTGGACTAAAATAATAAGGGAAGGATGTGTATATAAAGTTATTATTCTCATAGTGCAAAGCCTAGCATCATGGTGTTTCAGGAAGACTTGAGATTGAGAAACAGTTTCAGCTTTTGGCACGACATTCAATCTCTTTGTGATTTAGGATATGGGCTTGACCAAATCACAGGCTTTTTTTTTTAACAAAAGAGGCACTGCAGTATTGAGAATAGGCCTAATTCATATTACTTGCCAGCTCATTATTTATTTTTCTTCCCAGGAAGACACCTGGGCATCAGAAGCTGTGCTGATTTTGTGCACTGGGTACACATTTCCAAATGCTAGAAAACATTCAGTGCTCAACTACTCATTTTCTCTAACGTCTGTCTCTTTTTAAACACTAAAATATCAATAACCTTATATTGCTTAAGTACTCTAGTTGTGGAATTCTGCACAGCTCCTGGGGGATCTGTACTGCTACTACCTCACTTCCCTGCTAAGCATTTACTGTGCACCATCCTGGAAGTTGACACCATCCTGTTCTGACCATGTGTCAGGTCTCCATACTCTCTCCTTGGGGGAGAGCTTCCATGTTTTGTGCCCTTATTGCTGTTGTTTATCTGGGCTTTATCTATTTTATAAAGAAACTTAGATGTTTTATTAATATCAAGCAATAACTTTGCCCAGGTTATCAACCAATAGATCTCTAATAGTGTTTGCATCCTTTAAAATACTCCACTCTGCTTCTCACAGTAGCTTTGGCTCACTTGAGAAGAGTACTTGTCTTTGTAAAAATAAAAACAACCCATTGCCACTGAGTTCACACTCCTTCACAGAGATCCTATAGGAAGGACGTAGTAGATCTGTTCCGCAAGACTTCCCAAGTAAATTCTGTGGGGGGAGAAATACTTAAAATACTGAGTGAACTAACTCAGCTTCATAAGGACAAATACTGTGTAAGACCATTACTGTAAAAATAGAAGAATAACTGATAAAACGTGTGTGAGAGTTCAAGGGAGGAAGGCATGGGAGCAGAGGGGTGAGGATGGGCAGGGGGAAATCACAGGGTCACACAATATGATGGGTGGGGGAGAGGAGGTAGGTAAAGGAAATGGAAAAGACGGGTTAATGGTGGGCATAGTTCAATGGTGATTAGTTTTATAAAACACAATGTATGGGAATGATTGTATGACACATAATATGAATGAAGGAAAGAGTGAAACACACTGTACATGAATTTTTGTATGCAAACCACTATAAAATAAAAATTTCAAAAAGAAGGAAAAAGTGTGCATGTTCATGTGTGTGATTCTGTGTGTGAGTGTGTGTGTGAGCATCTGAGAGTGAGTATGCGTATGGTAAATGAGAAGGTGTATATATGAATGGGTGAAGTGAGTGTGTAAACGTGTATGTGTGAGCAAGTGTGTGTGTATGTGCACATGCATAATCCTTAACGAGAGCTCTGATGGCCTAGTGGCAAGAAGCTGCACTGCAATCCCAAAGGCATGTAGTTTGAATCCACCAACTGCTCTGCAGGAGAAGAATGGGCAATCTCCTGCCATGCGATCAACTGCCAAAAACCCAGTGGAGGGTTAGCTATGGGTTGGTTCTGACTCTAAGATACATGGTGTCCCACTGAGAAGAAGCTGCACTGCAATCCCAAGAGGTATGCAGTTCAAATCTGCCAGTTATTTCGTGGGAAAAGGACGGACAATCTCCTCTCATACTATTTACTACCTCTGAAAACCTGCTGGAGGGTCAGCTGTGGGTCAATTCTAATGCAACAGTATTCAACAGCAATAATCCTTAACAATCTATGAGTTCATATTTATAGTTGTATAAAAATTCATATTTATAGTAATAAAAAACAATAAATTTAGATAATAAATTTGTATTTGTTGTTGTTGTTGTTAGGTGCTGTTGAGTTGTAGATGACTCATACCGACCCTATGAACGAAAGGCCTGAGCACTATTCATTCATAGAGTTTCTGGAGGCAAGCCATTTCAGAAGTGGATGCCGCTTCTGCTTCCAGGCTTGTTTTAGTCGGGAAGCTCCAGCAAACGCTGTCCACCATGGGTAACTATTACCACGTTTGGCACATCAGTGTCACCATGTTCAGCCTCACAGCAACCACTAATTACCTCTATACAACAATGCACAGACCAGTGCTATACCAACTAGAAGAATGTTTGACAGGAAAAAAAAATTATATTTATTGTTGTAAAAAATAATTCTGTCTCCTTCGGCTTCTTTAGAACAAGTCACTTGATTTTTTGCAATCTGTTTTGAATCTAGGCTCCAGTCCATACAGCTCACTTGTGTCAGTTCCCTCCTGATCCATGAACTCCAGCAATCCTCAGGGAAAGAGGAAATATTATAAACTCAAGTTTGTAACAACTGTATATTATTATATTGTATATTATATATAGTGATAATAATAACACATAAATAAATATTTATATGCTACAATGTGGTTAATGCCTCACCTCCAACTTTGGGACTTGGTATTTCTGGGAAATCTCAGTATACCCAAATCCACTGCTGTGGAGTCCTTGCAGTTCCTGGTGATCCTGCATTTGGTTTCCAAGTCTGCAGAAACTACTCTCTCTCAGAGCAGCTGAACTACTGATTTTTGGTTAGCAGTGCAAAACCTATAACACTATATTACCAGACCTCTTCACTTTTGGGGAAAAGTACTGTCATTTTGCCCCTTTAGTGAGAGAACAAGTAAGACTCAGGGGGTCAAATAATTGACCCAGGTTTATAGAACAAGATAGAAGTGTACCAGAATTCAGACATGCTAGGCGGCCAGAGCCATCTACTCAGTGTCCCATGGATGTTCAATATTATGGATAGAGCAAGAAAGCTAGGTCGTGCCTCCCACTGAAAGAAATAGCTATCATCTTGTCCAATCACCATCCTTCACTGATAATGAAGGAGAAGCTCACATTTGAGGGCAGAGCTAGGATGGTAATGCGAGGGCACCTGTTCTGTTCTCTCTCTCTCTGTCCCTCTCTATCTCTCTGTCTTTCTTTCTCTCTCCCCCTTCTTCCTTTTCCCCCTCCCTCCCTTCCCCATATCCCCCCTCCCTTGTCCCTGTGGTGTGTGTGCACACCTGTGTATTTATTGTGATTTTTGTCAAGAGCTTACCACCCTCAAAATTCCTTGTTTAACTTCTGAATAAGCAGGCTATAGATATAGATGTGCTTTAGTTTTCTGTGCTGGTCATCGTCATAGTCTGACTCCAGAGTTAACCCCTCTCTCTATCAGTAAAGAATAGAACTCAGAGTAAAAAGAAACATGCGAATTGAAATGCCTTGCTTTAGAGTTACAAACCTGAGCAGAAAGCCCCACCCCAGGTTGTAAGTTCCATTTTATGTAGCATTTGTTGTCTTGTACTCATTTTCTTTCTAAAAGTATCTTTGGGTTTGTATGTGCTTTGTAGGTGTCTAAAACAGGTCAAACTTGTGAAAAAATAATAATGAGAATGAGAATATTAGGATTACTGATTTTTTAACTGATGAAGGATGGAGGATGACAGGAAGGATCATAATATCTCACTAGCAAATCAGAGAACAGTCACATGGTGGAGACAACTATGCATCTCCCTGTGTATTATTACACTCCAAGCTCTTGTATCTTCAGGACAGATACATACAAGAGCGCACAGATAATTGAGGTGTCTTCCACTGTATTGGTTTCCAGTGGACTCTACTTGACTACTATAACAATGACTCACAAGACTGAATGAAGAACACAAGACTCCAAAAGAATCCTCTCTTTCCTGCCCAGTGCCTCCTTCTTTTACAGCAAGAAAACTCACCGTGCAGCAGAAAGAAAACAGATTCTTTATAGCATATATGTGTGTATTTAAGGTTTATATGTAAACCTATGTCTAGCTAGATAGTCATACTTTAAAAACCAGATATGGGCTGTATAAATGATGGTGCTTCTTTTCCCTACTGATGTCTGCCTGTCTTCTTTTCCAGACTTTCCAAATGCTTATGCTTCTAGAGGAGAAAGTATACAGTAGAAAAGAGTCAACTCAAGAAATAGATAAACTCCCTAGGATTAAGGGTTATGGATCAAAATTGGGGTTACCTGAATAACAAAATATTAGTAGTAACTATAAACATAAAGAAAACAAAAATTTTTCACTACTGGGCCAATTGATGGCATCACGATGGATGGAAAAGAACTTGAGATTGTTAACAATTTTGGCTTGCTTGGTTCTATAATTAACATTCTTAACACTCGCAGTCAGAAAGCCAAATGACAAATTGCACTAGGCAATTTTACTGTACTATGGAGAGAGTATGCAATGGAAATTTAAAAAATATTAAATTTTTTAAATTAATTAATTGTTGTGCATTTTATTTCCTTCCCCTTGCTCCCTCCTCCCCCAGTCTACTGCACTGGAAATTTGACATTTATTTTAATAATACACATGTTGTTGTTATGTGTCATTGAGTAGCTTACTTTACAACTCATAGCAACCCTATATACAACAGCTTTATACCCTGCTCTATCCTAATTGTCTCTGATCACACCTACCCCGATTACCCCAGTCACTTCATCAATTCATCTCATCAAGGGTCTTCCCCTCTTGCGCGGTCCCTCCACACTTCCAATCATGATGTCCCTCTGTAAGGATTGGTGCCTTCTTGCAACATGCCCAGTATATATCAGACAAAGCCTCAGAATCCGTGCCTCCAAAGAAGCCTGGTTTCACCCTCTACAGGATGAACCTGTTTGTTCTCCTGGCAGTACATGGTATATTCAATACTCTTCTCCAGCACCACAGCTCAAAGGCATCAATTCTCTTTCTATCATCCCTAGTTATTGCCCAGCTTTCTGACATAAGCAAGTAATTGCAAAGACTATGGCCTGATTTAGGCACACCTTAGTCTCCAGATTGACATCGTTGCCCTTCAGTACTCTGGAGAGGTCTCTGACAGCATACTTTCCCAATGCTATTCATCATTTGATTTCCTGGCTGCTCATGCCAAGATTGTTAATTTTGGAGCCAAGCAAACTAAAGCTGTTAACAATATCAATCTCTTCACCATCTATCATAATGCCCCAATTAGCCCAGAGATGAGAATCTTTTTTTTCTTTTTTTTTTAGAGGTCATGAAACTTGATGGAAGTTCAATCTTTAATCTTAACTTTTATGTGTCTCCACAAGCTTTTATTTAAGATATCTAAGTAAGACCTTGAATTTTATTCTTATATATTTCACTTAGGATTGGCAAATTTTGTCAGATCCCATTGTAACTTGATTCCAAATATCTTTATTTATTGGAGGGGTTTTTTTGGGGGGAGGGTTCATTCCTTCATTGCTGTACCATTCTCTCTATCCTCTTCCCCAGTTTGTTCTTCTTCCCCCGCCCTCCGAATGTCTGTTTTAATTGTCCAATTGCCACAGTGCTTGTCAAAGCCAGTTCTGATTAATCTCCTTTGTCAGTGTGTCCTTTGCCATTCCCTATCACTCCTCCCTGAGAGAGACTTCACCCTGATTCATAAGGGAAAGGGGATGGCGTATTCTTTAGCTACTTCCTGCTGAAAAGGGACGCTGTGGGTTTCAGGGTGAAGATCTTCTCTCACTACTCTAAAGGGCCCCTTCAGCAGTAGGAAACACATAGACTATTATGGAGATTGATTTTGGAATTTAGATGCACTGTTATGAATTGTGCTTAGCCGTACATGTTCATATCCTTGAAGATGTATCATGGGGGTGTTGCAGCCTAGAAGACACAAATTTAACTAACAAGTTATAAGTACATGAGTCAAAAATTATGGAAAAGTAAAAGAAAAGATTCTTTCATTGTTTTACAAACCCTCCCCTAGATCCCCTCCACCATGTAGCCATCACTCCAGACTCCTGTGATGACAGAAATACCTAGTCACATATCTCTTTTAAACAGTTTTCTCCCTCCTCTGTTTCAGTGCAGTATACATAATTGAACCCATCTTACTCAGTCTCTCCCCAACCCCGAGGTTAGTCCCATTCTACAACAGTGGCATCATGCAATATTTGTCCTTTTGTGACTGGGATATTTCACTCAGCATAATGTTCTCCAGAGTCAACCATTTTTAACAATATTGCATGAGTTCCTTGATTTTCAATGCAGCATAGTATTCCATTGTGCGAATATACCACAGCTTCTCTAGCCATTCATTTGTTGATGGAATGTTTGTTTTCTTGATGTTGAGCTTCAATCCATATTGAAGGCTGCAGTCGTATTAAATATAAGTCTATATGAGTCTATATGAGTCTATATTATTATGTACTATTAAGTCAGAACTGATTCATCGTTGACCCTCCACAGGGTTTTCAGAGGCAATAAATCATTCAAGGACAGATTGCACCATCTTTCTTTTTATTAATTTTTTTTTGCACCATCTTTCTTGTGTGGAGCATATGATGAATTTGAACCACATACTTTTGGTTTGACAGCACAAGTCTTTACTCACAAGACCACCAGAACTCTGAAGTTTAATATGACATTAAGTAAGCTTGCTTGTTTATCATTTACTCTTCTCAGTATAACATTTGTCTATCAGTCTGTTGTAATGGACTAACTTGCCTTGTAAGTAACTCTAGGAAGCAGGCCTGATGATTTAATTCTGAAATAACCAGCCTTTGAAAACCCAATCAACAACAGAGGAACAGTGTTAGATGTAATACTGGAGGTAGAGGCCATATTGGAAGTCATTAAAAAATGAATAGTAACAGATGCAAACGTCCATTAATAAATAGAGCATAGACTAGATGAAGGAAACTGTAAAAATATGAAATGGAATGCATAAACCTCAACATTCCCAGCACTAGTGAGCTAATGTAGACTGGTATTAGCCACTTTTAATCAGTCAATTATTATGCCAGGCATTAAAAATTGAGAAAGAATGCATTCATAGTAAAACAAACAAACAAAAAACCAAACCCACATCAAAACAACAAAGAATAAACAGACAAAAAAACCCGACTAAAACCCCGAATCTATTTCAAAGTCTATCTTGAAGAGCAATTCTGTGAATAATAGGATATTCTCCACTTGCATACAAAGAAAACCTTGTATGGTGTTGATACAACTATTATTCAAATATCATCCTACCAACATTAACAGTCTGAAATTAACTGAACAAACTATCAAAATGCATTAATAACAATTGGTGAGTAGAATGCAAAAGTTGGAATAAAGGACTGCAGTTAGAAATGAAGACTTGATGACAGAAATGAAGCAGGAGGTAGATTAAATTTTGTATAATTAATGACTTATTCTTACAAATAGGGTTTTTTTAAAAGAACATGAATGAAAACTGTACACATGGACCTCATCTGATGGCTACACAGGGATCAATCAGATAGACTTCACCTGAGGTAAAAACATTGTTAAAAAAGCTATAGACGGTCAACAATGATAATCTTCAATATGGATTGAAGCTCAATATCAAAAAACCAAAGATTCTCACCACTTGGCCAATTAGGAGCACTTTTGAGAGACATAATATGCTCCTATTTGATTTGATGGTGAATAGCATGGTCCATGTATTTTCCAGGCACCATGGTTGATGGAGAAGAGATTGTGGTTGTTAACAATTACAGCTTTCTTGGCTTCATAATCAATATTCTTGGGACCAGCAATCAAGAACTTAAAAGATGAATTATACTGGGAAAATCTGCTGTCAAGGACCTCTCCAGAGTACTGAGAAGCAACAATGTCAGTCGAGAGACTAAGATACAACATATACAGGCCATGTCTTTGTAATTACTTGCTATGCATCAGAGAGCAGGACGATGACTAAGGATGGCAGAAGAAGAATTGATACCATTGAGTTGTGGTGCTGGAGAAGTCTTGAACATACTATGGACTGCCAAGAAAACAAATAAGTCTGTCTTGGAGTGGGTGAAACCAAGTCTCTCCTTAGAGACTAGGAATTTGAAGCTCTCTCTCACATACTTTGGGCATGTGGCCAAAGGGACCAGTCCTTGGAAAAGGACACCATACTCAGAAGAGTGGAGAGTTAGCACAGGAGAGAACCCTAGATTAGATGGGTTGATACATTAACTGGGGCAATCAGGGTAGGTGTGTCAGAGTCAGTGAGACTGGCTCAGGATAGGGCAGGCTTCAGAGCTGTTGTATAGAGGTCACTATAAGTCACAGGTGACTTGAAAGTTCATGACATCAACAGCAAATGCCTAGGGAGCTCTGGTAGCCTAGTGATAAGAAGCTGAACTGCAATTCCAAAGGCACATGGTTTGAATACATCAGCTGCTCCATGGGAGAAGGATGACAATCTCCTTCACTGCTATTTATTGTCTCAGAAAAGCCACTGGAGGGCCAGCTACGGATCAGTTCTGACAGAATGGCAGACAACCACCAACCTTATGCTTATTAACTATGTAACTATTATTTATATTATAGCTATTCTGACTCAACAAAACACAGTAGCATGTCTATTATCATTCCATCTTTCTAAGTCCCATTGGACATTTCCCATTTCTTCTCCCCTCCTCTACCCACCAACTCTGCTATCTTAGTGATTTTCCCACCTTTCTCTTTTTCTGTCCCTCCTTCTCCCCTTTCTCTTCTCCTTTAATACATTTATACTATCTTACTTCATTGTCCTTCTATTTTAAACATAGAGGCCTTGTATAATATTTTTCATTGTGTGACTGAAATAATTCACTCAGCATAAGATTCTCTAGTCTTTCTCAAGTTATATAGTATTTTATGAAATTGTTGTTCCTTGGTGTTGCATAGTATCTCATTTACAGATCACTACTTGACCTCCACAAGAAAAAGACTGATAACCCAATAACAAAATGGGAAAAAGACATGAAAATATTCTTCACAAGGAAGGACATTTAGATGAACAAGAAACACGTGAGGAAATGTTCAAAATCACTAGCAATCAAAGAGATGCAAATTGAAACAGTCATCTCACTCTAGTAGCAGTAGCAAAATTTAACAACATAACGATCATTAATGCTGGGGAGGATGTGGAGAGATTAGAATGCTAGTGGAGTTATAAAATGGTACAACTACTACGGAAGGCAGTTTGGCATTTCCTCATAATATTGAACATAGAAACTCCATATGACCCAGCTATTTCACTGCTGGGAATATATCTCATGGAAATAATAACTGAGACACTAATGTACACCTATGTTCATAGCTTTATTATTCACAATAGCAAGAAAATAGAAACATCCCAAATGCCCATCAACAAACAAATAGATTGAGAAACTGTATGATCAAACATTAGGTGTATATGTGGTACATTTGCATCTAATGTTTGATAGTCAATTCATTCTACATTTTACCATCCATGTAGCATAGGCTGAGATATTTTTAAATAAATATTCTTTTCCTGAGGGGAAGTCAGGATTTGAACTCAGAGTTTTCTAATTACAAAACTTATGCTTTCCCACTGAGCTCCTCTAACTATGGCAGAGACATTCTCATTTTCTTTCACTTCTCCTTCCTTCCCTACAAATGCTGGATCCCTGCTGACAGCCTCTTCTTGTCACTGGGACAACTAGTGATTAAACCTAAGGACATAGACACATCTCTTTTTTCAAAACCAAGCAAATGCCTTTTCGTGGGGAAAAAAATTTCACCATCACAGCACAGATTTAAACATCAAAATACACTTTTTGTTATGAATATGTACTGTGTTATGAATGAAGAATTGGGATTCCATCTGTTCAGCAAGGTTTTCATTTTAATATAACCTTTTGAATCCACATCAGCAAATCATTGTGACCATTGGCTCTGTATGGAAATATCTTACATAAACAGAGCTCTGTGTTGAAATGGTATTTGTTATGAAGCTTTGGCTTGTCCACCCAGAGCAGCAGAAGGTGGCAAAGATAAGCCAGGTGGGTCCTGACTCATTCACAATCAATCCAAAGATGGCTTTCCCTGGGAGTTAATGGAAGCTGGATATTTAGGTAAAACAGTAGAGAAATTAAGAGTTGGTAGTAAGACACTGCCTCCTACCTGTTTTTCTTTGGCAAAGTCTCCCCCCCACCCCAATTTGTTAGTTGCTAGCAGAACGGTGGAAGAATAAATCTAAGGTCTGAGAGACATATAATACAAAAAACTCATTGTCATCCAGTTGGAACCAATTCATAGCTGACCCTGCAGTGGTTTTTCAGAGGCTGTTAATCTCATGGGAGGGTATTACCCATCTCTCTCCTGCAGAGAAACTGGTGAATTTGAACTACGTGTCTTGGGGCTGGCAGTGCAACTCCTTACTACTAAGCCAGCAGAGCCCCCTGGAGCTCTTTATGTGCTGGTCATACATTTGGAGGCTGTGACCTTGAGCAAGCTGGACAGCACCTCAATCCTAAATTTCTGTGTCCTTGTCTGTAAGATAAGGCTCTATAACTTGTTTATAAATTTGTTGCACTGTGGTGGCTTGTATGTTGCTACAGTGCTGGAATCTATTTCAGCATCTGAGTCAGCCATGGTGAATAGGTTTCAATGACGCTTCTACACCATGTAAAAAGTATGAAGAAATGCCTGGCAACCCATTTTTGAAAGTAAGCTATTGAAAACTCTGTGGGTCACAAAAGAGTATTGTTGCCTATAGTGCTAGAATATGAGCTCCTAAGCTGGAAAAACCTGCCATGGAAGTTTTGAGCCTATAAATCTGTATAGGAGGAAACTGTCCGTTTTTCTCCCTTAGAGTGTTTGGTTGATTCAAACCAGTGATCTTTTGGTTAGCAGCTCGATATATAATGCACTATAACACCAGGGCTCCTTCCTAGATAGGAAGGCTCTCAAAACACTCAAGAGAAGCAACAATGGATGAAGATCATCGTCAGTCCATGATGATGGAGCAGGGCCAGGGAATGCTTTGTTCTGCTGTACCTGGGGTCTCCAAGATCAAAACTGACTTAAAGGAAAATAACAAGAGCAAAAATAAGGAGAGCAGAGCCTCGAGATGACACAATGAGAGAATGCATGTCAAATTCTAGAACTGCTCAGAGAAACAGTGGTTGGTCAATGATAGAGGTCACAGAGAGGTTGTCAGGAAGCACCCCAGTTACCCTGATTTAGTATGACATCTGGGTCCCTGTACACCATAAAAGTGTTCCAGGGAAATCTAAGTGGAGCACCACTTTCTCAGATGAGCTTTGAAAATAGTTTTCTTAGTCAAGACAAATGCTTTTGGTTCTCAATCTAGAATTGAAATGGAGTATCAAGTTCAGGATTCAGCAGGCAATACCATGCTCTATTTAGAAATCATTTCACAATTATTGTTTATTATTTCTTTATCCTTGAAGACGAGTGGGTTTTATGAGCCAGGCATTCTCCTTGAGGACACAAAGATAAAAAGATTAGCCCAGAAAGTCAATGGCAGAAACAGGACTTGAATACAGAACATCCATCATCCACAATAGCTGAACACCATGGCTGCCACTCAAGCAGAGCGCCTACTAACAATCTGAATAATGGACTGCACTAAAAACTTGGTCAAATCAGAAGCATAAATTATCTGTTAATGTAATAAATTGAGGATGCCAAAAAAGCAAATATCAATCTTGTGATTTGTATTTAAGAATAAGCTAAAGGTTTCATTTCAACCGTTTATTGAAATTATTAAAGACCGGCTCTCCGACATAGATATTTAGTGGGAACACAGCCAAGCTTGGAGTCATTACACTGAAAGGAAGTTGTTTGTATCAATCATGGTCTTCTAGGTAAAAGGTGAGACTATACTAACAAGAGGACTTGGGAAATTTCAGAATTCTTTAATGAGAAAGATTTATTCCAGCAGCTGTCAAAGAATAGTCCTTACTCAAGATGTTCATTTTATGCAGAACTCAATGAAAGTTTAATATTTCATATTTTGTTTTTACAATTGTTTTCTCGTAAAAACACTGAAATTACAAAAACAACAATGAGCCGCTCATCTAGAAACTGTTATCTGTTGGAGCCTTTTGTTTAAAAGTAATTTTCTCTCTATTCTTCTGTCAAGTAAATGAAAAGCATACAGACAATGTACAACATTGTATGAAAATCATTTTCTTAAAGTTATAAAGAGGCTAAGAGAATGCAAACAGGAAAGCTCCTCTTTATAATGTTGTTTTGTACATTTTCTCAGTTCCCCACAAAGTGATAAAGAATGCAGCCTTTGCCACTTGAGGTGCGCCTGTTGTAATTTTTTGCAGTGAAATATCATGGACTGTGTCATAATATAGAAGCATTTAATTAGAGCCATTTAACACATTGTAACTTACCAATGATTTTTGCATTCAACATGTTTCAAACAGCTGAGCTTTAAAAATGTGGGGATTTGTTAACCATTAAATATCAATAGGCCTTT
The DNA here is from genome assembly GCF_000299155.1 of Elephantulus edwardii. NCBI lineage: Eukaryota > Metazoa > Chordata > Mammalia > Macroscelidea > Macroscelididae > Elephantulus > Elephantulus edwardii. Next base: position 6,283,586 of record NW_006399847.1, read on the forward strand.
GCAGCTGTGCAGCTCATAGATCTGGCTTGCATTTGTAGTTTAATGATTCTTGAGGAGCAAGACAGAACCAATGAAATACCTGTTGTTTTGTTATTGTTGTTGTTATATGCCATCGAGTCACTTGCGACTCATAGCAACCCTATGTACAAGAGCCTTAATCCCTGCTCTATCCTGTGCCAATCTTACTGTCTCAGACATACCTACCCCTAAAACCCCCATTACTGAATCAATCCATCTCATTGAGGGTCTTCCTGTCTTGCTCTATCCCTCCACCCTCCCAAACATGATGTCTCTCTCTCCAAGAATTGAGATCTCCTTGCAATATGTCCAAAGTATGTCAGAGGAAGCTTCAAAATCTTTGCCTACAAGGAGCAGCCTGGTTTCACTCTCTCTAGAACAAACCTGTTTGTTCTTTTAACAGTCCATGGCATTTTCAACACTCTTCTCCAGCATCACAGCTCAAAGGTATCAATTATTTATCATTCCTAGTCATTGTCCAGCTCTCTAACACAAAACAAGCAATTGAGAAGACTATGGCTTGGATCAGGTGCACCTTAGTCTCCAGAATGATATTGTTGTTCTTCAGTACTCTGGAGAGGTCTCTGACAGCTGACTTACCCAGTGCAATTTATCTCTTGATTACTTGGCGGCTGGTTGTTGTTGATTGTGGTGCCAAGCAAACTAAAACTGTTAACAATCTTAATCTCTTCACCATCCATAATGATGCTGCCAATTGGCCCAGTGGTGAGAATTTTTGTTTTCTTGATTCTAAGCTTCAATTCATATTGAAGGCTGCAGTCCTTGACCTTCTGCAGCAATCACTCCAGGTCCTTCTCAGTTTCAGCAAGCAGGATTGTGTCATCTGCATAACACAGGTTGTTGATGACTCTTCCACAAAACCTGTTACCACATTCCTCCTCATGCAGCCCAATGTCCCAGAAGATCTGTTCTGCATACAGATTGAAAAGGTATGGAGACAGAATACAGTCCTGGTGGACACCTTTCCCGATTTTGAACCATGTAGTGTCTCCTTCCTCTGTTCTGAAGACTGCTTCTTGGTTCAAGTGTAGGTTTCCCATAAGCACAATCAAGTGTTCCGGGATTCCCATTCTTTTCGGAGCCAGCCACAGTTTGTTGTGATCCACACAGTCAAAAGCCTTTGCATAGTCAATGAAGCACAGATAGACATTCCTCTGGTACTCTCTGCTTTCAGCCAAGATCCATCTAAAATTAGATATAATATCCCTAGCTGAAGAAGGAACTATTCTACTAGGACAGTAGTTCTGTATGTAAGGCTCTCAGTACCAGTAGAAGGAAATGAGGCCAGGAACAAGCCAAATCTGGCCTCTTACCCCTTTTTGCTTGAATACCAGAAGAGTCTACATAAATGGAGGAGTCCCTGGGTCCATAGTTTAAATGGATGTTTACCTGTTGACTGAAAGATTGAAAATTCAAGTCCACCAGAGATACCTCAGAAGAGAGGCTCTGATGATCTACTTCTGAAATATCAGTTTCTAAAAAGCTTAGGAAGCGTAGCTCTGCTCTGCTACACTGGTCACTAGGCATAGAAGTGGATTCATTAGCAACTTGACCAGTACCAATCATAGGTAGGCATACAATAGGGAAGCCACAAAAGTATCCAGTTTCCTGTTCTTGTTCTTACTCATCTGCTTCCATGGAAACCTCCTCACCTCCTATCTGACCTGAAATTCCCACCATCAAGACTGCTCCTCTAGTATCATCACAGAACAGAACAGGGAAGGCTTTGTAGAAAAGGAGACAAGGTGGGATGAAAATTTACCCTCTGTTTCTGGTGATTTTCTCTCTTTTTATTTTGTTGTCATTGTTTTGTTTTGTTTTACCACAAACAAACCAAATCATCTCAAGAATCCAGAAACACAAAAACAAATAGAAGATATATATTGTTATGTGCTGCTGAGTCGCTTGCAGCTCATGATATGGTCAATACCCTATGTATAGCAGCTCTGAAACCTGCTCTATCTTGAGCCAATTTCATTGTTTCTAGCACTCCTCCCCCCATTACCCCAGTCACTGAGTCAATACATTTCATCCAAGGTCTTCCTCTTTTGCTCTGTTCCTCCACTCTTCCCAGCATGATGTCTTTCTCCAAGGGCTGATCCTTCCTGTCAACAATCCTTGCTTCCAAGGAGCAGCCTGGTTTCACCGTCTCCATGACAGACTTGTTTGTTCTTCTAGCAGTCCATGGTATGTTCAATACTTTTCTTCAGCACTATAACTCAATTCTTCTTCTATTATCTTTTATCCTTAGTCATTATCTAGCTCTCTGATGCATAGCATATAATTGAAAAGACCATGGCCTGGATCAGATACATTTTAGTCCCTAGAATGTTTTTCAGTACTCTGGAGAGGTCCCTGACAGCAGTTTTTTGTCGTCCGCCCCCCTCCCAATGCAATTAATCTTTTGATTTCCTGGTTGCTGGTACCTAGAGTGTTGATTGTGGAGGCAAGTAAGCTGTAGCTGTTAACAAACTAAATTTCTTCTCCATCTATCATGGTATTGTCAATTAGCCCAGTGGTTAGAATTTGTGTTTTCTTGATGTTGGATATTGGATATTGATGTTTCATATTAAAGATTGAAGTCCTTGACCATCTGCAGCAAATGGCTCAGATAATCCTTAGTTTCAGCAAGAAAAGTTGTGTCATTTGCATATATATAGATATACCATGTTAAATTCACAAACCAAACAAGAGTACTGTCAGCACTCTGAAGCATGCCATTCAGTCTTTATTTCATGTGACAACTTCCACTTCATTATTTCCTTAGGATACACCATGACAGAGGATTGAGCTGCCTTCAATGTTGTACATGTTTTGATCTATTTTGGTAAATATTTCAAAATTATCTAGTTACTTTATATTTGCATCAAAATAATCCAAGAATGGCCATTTCCTAACACATTTGCTTACAGGGAATATACTATATTTAATGTGTTGGTTTGAAAGGGGATGCCTTTTGAAAGTTGTTTAAATTCCCATTACTTGTGCATTCCCTTTGGATTTTCACCTCCTCCAGGAGATCCTCAGAGGCTAGTCTTTGGAGGAGGAGACTTGGTGAGCAGCATCCTTTCTCTTTCTCTCTGTCCCCTTGCCTTACTTCCTGTCAGCCCCAGGGCAGGCTGACATACTTTCAAAGGGAGTGTGTTATTGCACAATGTAGTGAGCACAAGTAGAAATAATTTTAGAAAATTTAAAATAGCATAGAAATACTCATGTGTCTGAAGACTAAATGGAAAAGATTAGAAATACTTAGTATCAGGTAAGAACTTTTCAGATATTTGCATTTCTTCTTGTCTAGGATCCTTTCTTCTCAATTGCTAGGTTCACCTAGCTTTCCATTCTATGGTAAATGATGCCTGTTTAAAGCAAATCATGTCACTGATCCACGTTTCCCAAACTCCTACAAGACTCTCAATTATGGTGTCTCTCAATTTCTTGGGTCAAAATAAAACATCTGTTGTTAATAAGGATTTTAAAATGCGAGTCTCTGTAATTATATGTGAAAGTTAAATTATAAAATGACACTTAGTTGAACAATAAAAAATTATGTCTGAATACTTTTACAGGCAATTTTAAAGACATTCCAGGCACATATGTTGAAGAAGGTCCCAGAAATTCCAAGATTTATGTCTTAAATGATATACTTGGAAGACTTTCTCCCTGGACAAAGGAAACCATTATTTTTAGGAAGAGTGGAGTCCAAGGATTCTAGTATAATAATGGGAGTGTTTAGGGATCAGTTGACCTCGGTGTGGGAACAGATCACTGAAGTGAGATGTTTGCTGATTGGGTGTTAGATCATGTGAGAATAGGCTGCCTTGCACAAGTACATTTAACTGAAACAACTTGCTATTCATCTATTGGAATAGGCTTGAAACTGTGTCTTGTGAGTTCTTGCTCATGGTTTGGAACCACAGTCAAAGAGCTCTCACCTTTTCCTTTCTTGAATTTGAAGGACAGACACATTTTATTTTTACTTCATTGTCTTTTTTGGTGAGACATACCTTTTCCACCAATGACATACCTTTCAATAAAAAATCACCAGTGTTAAAACTCAAATGAATGATTATAATATTTGAGCCCTGGTACTTGAGTCCAAATACTATGGGCTTATTTTGTGATAACTTTCAGATTAATTGCCTAGAATGGCAGTAGAGAATAATACAACTAAGCTGATCCATCATTCTTCATTTTCTTATGAAACTGAAGTTCAGAGAGATGCTACTCAGTTCTAAGAGATTTCTGTCTCTCACTTTTCCTTCCTCTTTATAACCTCTATTGGTTAGACACCAAGCTTTCCTTGTATAATTAAATAGGAACCTGAGTAATTAGTAGGAGAAAAAAAATCCAGTAATTTATTTATCCAGAGTACATGTACATTTAGCAAAACATGTACTGCATTATACAGAAATGCGCTATTAGTGCAATATACTTCTCCCTTAATTCTTTACGTACGAAGTATTGATTATGTTTGTCCTTATTCTCTAAAAAAGAGTAAAGTAGAGAAGAAAGACAGAGAAGGGTTAAGAAGTATTTTGATGAAGGAGATAGAAGACAGGGCCGAGGAAAAGGGAAATGAAGTGAGAGAAAAGCAGATCAAAGAAAAAGAAAACGTTTTCCGTTGACACTGTATCTGCTCTTAGTACATACAACATTTTCAAAGTCACACACCAGATCTTTCTTCTGAGTATGTCTGAATCTGGAAGGTCCACTGAAACTTGTTAACATGCATGGAGCATCCTGGCTTCAGTCTCCTTTGCCAAGACAAAGAATTGAGCAGCATGGGTGACCACTGGGAGGTTGGTGGTTCCATGGATGCACCAGGAAGTGTACAACACTGTCAGTGTCTCTTAAGAGGGCTATTGTTCAGTGTTATAGCCTCAGAGACTTAAAGGGCTAATAAGCTCAGGGATGGCGAAAATAACAAATTAATATGACTTGGAGAGGATGCAGTTAGAGGGCTCTTTGGATGCAAAGATGATGAGCTTTGCCTCAATACTTTGGACATGTTGCTAGGAGGGGTTATTCCTTGGAGGGGGACAGGATGCTTGGAAGGGTAGAGGGTCAGCGAAGGAGGGAAGACCTTTGACCAGGTGGATTGATATGGTGACTGTTACAATGGGCTCTAGTGTGTCAAGAAGTATGAGAATGGCACAGGACAGAAGAGGTTTTAGATTAGTTGTTCATAGGGTCACTATGAGTTGTACTTGATTTGACGGCACCTTAACAACAAAAATAAGCTTAGTGACATCTGACTTGACTAGAAATAAGGTGAGGAGACAAGAATGGAAGTGAAAGTGGAAGTAATCTATTAGAGAAAGTGAAATTATGTTACAAAGGAATAAAACAGTCTCTGTTTGAAAGGAACTAAATGGACTAGAAAGAACATTGGTGTACTGAGGTCTTGCAAAACAAGGGGGTGGTATTTGGACCAATGGAACGATGTTGCTGGAAGTTCCCACTCCAATCAGATGTTCACGATGTCATGGAGTAGCATGTGCCTAAAATACTAATTAAGTTGACTAGATTTTGCCCTCTTGTTAATTTTTTGTCTAATGAGGGCTCAGGCTGTGCCCATCTGATAGTTCGACAAAATTCAGATGAAATAGGAAGGTACTTTATGATTTCAATTTTACCTTCATCGTTCCTGTGCTTTTGCACCAATGCTTTTAGCTAGTATCTAACATCTAAAGAAGCTTTCTGAACATGAGTAGGCCTGATCAAATTTAAAATACTGGTAACTTAATTTCCAGCTCTAAAGTCAATGCTCATCAGCAGAGAAGCCCCTCAAAGTACATATGTGAGGATAAACCTGAAAAACGGACCACATGCAGAAGTCACAGATGTGTTGTTAGTTGTTAGGTAACCTAGAGCTTACCAACTCCAACGACACCTATGAACAACAGATCTGAACCCTGTCCTACCCTGTGCCATCCTCATCATCTCCGACACACTTGAGCCCAACACTACAGTCACAGTATAAGTCATCTCATTGAGAGTCTTCTTCCCTTTCACTGACCCTTCATCTTTCCAAACATGATGTCCTTTTCCAAGCACTGGCCCCTCCTAACAACATGCCAAAAATAAGTGAGACAAAATTCCACCATTTTTGCCTCCAAGAAGCATGCTGGTTGCATTTTCTCCAACGTGTCTGTTTGTTCTCTCAGCACTCATGGAATATTCAATACTCTTCTCCAACACCACAATTTAAAGGCATCAATTCTTCTGTAATCCTTGCTCATTGTCCAACTTTCAGATTAATAACAAATAGTTTTTAAAAGACCTTAGCTTAAATTAGATGCTCCTTAGTCTTTAAATGGATATCATTGTTCCTTAACACCTTAGTGATGTCCTTGACAACAGATATATTGAATGCAATACATCTTTTGATTTCTTGACTTCTGGTGCCAAGGATGTCGATTCTTGATCCAAGCAAAACAAAATCATTAACAACTTCAATCATGATGTTATCTATTGTCCCAGTGATGAGGAATTTTGTCTTTCTAATATTGAGAGTAGTCTTTGATCATTTCCAGCAAGTGTTTCAAGCCTCCTAGCAGTCAACAAGGAAGGCTGCATCATCCACATGGTTCAGATTGTTAATGAGTTTCCCTCCAATACTGATGCTGAATTCCTCTTCACAAAGTCTAGCTTCTTAAATGATTTTGCTCAATGAACATATCAAAAAGGTATGAAGAAAGGATATAAGCCTAGAATTTTGTCAAGTTTATCCTAAACCAGCTGGAGCAGTACATCAACAGAAAACTGCCCGAAATTCAAGCTAGATTTAGAAGAGGCAGTGGCACCAGGAATATCATTGCTGATGTCAGAAGGCAGAAAACAGAGGACACTAGGATTTTATTAGTGTTTTATTTACTATGTAAAGTTATTTGTCTGAGTGGATCACAACAAACTGTGGCTTACAGAAAAGAATGGGAATTCAAGAACACTTAATCATTCTCATACGAAACCTAAACTTAGACCAAGAAGCTGTTACCTGAACAGAGCAAGGGACTATTGCATGGTTTAAAGCCAATAGAAGTGTATGTTAGGATTGCATCCTTTCTCCATATGTATTCAATCTGTACTTTGAGTGTGGTTGGATACTCAGTCTGTTAGCAAGGAGAAAGACCAGTGGACTGGGAAGGTGCTGCAGCAAGGCCTGGGGGACAAACTGCAGAACTGGCTCTTGTTCTGTAAGGAATTAATGGAGAGTACTATCAGGGGTTGTGTGGGTAGCTGAATGTATTTAAACTTAGTATGTGCATCAGCTGGTGGTTCAGTGGTAGGGAGTTGTGCTGCCAACCCAAAGGTTTGCAGTTCAAATCTACCAGCTGCTTCGCAAGAGAAAAATGGGCTGTCTTCTTCCATGCAATCTCCTGCCCTGTAATTTACACTGAAGGGTGAGCCACTAGTCTGTTCCAACCTAATAACAATGAGCTCTATGAGTCACAGGTCTTTAATATTCTGTTTTCCAGAAGAAGTGTTCTACTATGTGAGTTAGTCATCTCCCTGATTCCTGCCTTTACACTCCATAGAGAATAATAAATTATTAAACTGAGGCCTCCTTGCTCTGAAGTAAAATTGGAGAAATACTGGAGAATTAAGGAGGTGATGACATAACAGGCAATAATTAACAGCTACTTTACCAAAAGTTGTATCCATAGTTTTTATGCATTGTCTAAGACTTTGTTGAAAATGTGATAATATTTAGTAAATGCAGTTGTGTTGTGAGGAATGGGATGAAGGGTGCTTGAAACACTTTTGGGGTCTGTGGCAAGCAAAAGCACTTGAAAGTGCCCATGGGCAGCAAATGTGCAAAATAAGATATTTTATTCTGTAACCTGACGCTCTGATCCTTTGGCCTTCATATATATTTAATGGATCTTGACTTCTATTGACTCCAAGTCCCTTCGACTCCATTTAACTTAACTCCATTGTGCCAAAACCACCATCAAACTTAAAACCAGGAGAATGCAAATGATATAAAATAGGCTGAAGGGGCAGGGACTCTGTAACAGTGAGCAAGCAGAGAAGCACCAAGGGAAGTCTGGGGCAGTGGAATGCTCATCCATCTTTTGGACATGCCTGTGAGATGCTGGGTGCTGTTTATGAAACCTTGAGAAACTTTGAAATTCCTTCTGGTACTCTAGAAAAAGATGGTTAAATATAGTGTAAACAAACAACCCAACACACAAACAACAACAAAAACAAACCCCCAACCCCATGATATTTTAAGTGCAAGCTTATAGTCCAGTTGATTTTCTATTCATTCACTCATGCAGATTTTGTTCTATGTTGTTAATTACAACTCTTCATTATAATAGCACCCTTCTCTTCTCATCCTTCCAATTCTTGCTTCCCTTCCTCTTTCTATGCTATCCCTTACTGCCTTCTGAGTTTTTTCCTTGGACAAATATTACCACAGTAGGTAATATTATAGGTAAGGGAGGCCTGGTGGTCTAGCAGTAAGGAGTTGTACTATCAACCCAAAGACATTTGAATCCACCAGCTGCTCAGTAGGAGAAAGATGGGCTATCTCCTCCTAAATAATCTACTGACTCTGAAAACCTGCTGGAAGGTCATCTGTGCGTCGATTCTGATGTGATGGTACACACTACAATTTAGTCTTGTGTGTCAGATTTGATGGCACACAACAATAGTCTTGAAAGCTTAATTGTTATAAGGAGTGGGTACATCCCTGGTATTATTCACTTTGTAAGGATAGTTATTGTTTGGTTGAAAGTTGAGCCGAAACCGTTGAGGTTAGTTTCAAGTATAATGAATTTCTAAAGGACATAGTCTCAGAGATTCTGTGTTTCTGTTAGACAAGGGAGCACTAGTGACCTAGTGGCAAGAAGCTGTACTACAATTCTGGTGGCTTGTGGTTTGAATGCACCAGCTGCTCTGCTGAAGAAAGATGGGCAGTCTCCTCCTGTGCAATTAACTGCCTCTGAAAATCCACAGGAGAATCAGTTGTGAGTGGGTTTTGACTCAATGGTACACAACAACAGCAACAACAATTGCTAGACGAGCAAGTCCTAAGGGGTTTTTTTGTGATTTTGAGTTTTGTTCCACATTTTTCTTCCACTCTGTTCAAGACTCTCTTCTGTGATCCCTTTCCAAACAGTCGTTGTTGTGTCCCATACTTACAGCTGACCCTTCAATAGGTTTCTGGGGGTAGTAAATTGAATGAAAGAGATTGCTTATATCCATCCTGCAGAACAGCTGGTGGCCTCAAACTGTGTGCTTTTGGGTCAACAGCACAATTCCATACCATTAGACCACCATAGCTCCCTTATGGTAGTTGTTGTTATTGTTAGGTGTTTTTGGATTCGGTATGACTCTTAGTGATCCTATGAACAGATATGACCTCTGTCCTATATTGTGCCATCCTCATCTTCTCTGACACTCTTGAGTCCATTGCTGCAGTCACTATGTCAGTTCATGTCATTGAGGGTCTTCCTTTCCTTCACCATGCCTCCACCTTTCCAAGGATGACATCCCTTTCCTAGTGACATGCCCAAAATATAGGAGATGAGGCTTTGCCGTCCTTGCCTCCAAGGAACATCCTGGCTGCACTTTTCCCAAGACATATTTGTTAATTGTTTTGGCACTTCATGGGACTCTTCTTGAACACCACAACTCAAAAGCATCAATTCTGCTTTCATCATTCATCAGCTCCCAGATGGATATCATAGCAAATGATTGAAAAGGAGTAGTAGTACCATCCCGTTCTTCTGGTTTGAAGGTGGTGGAGGCTGAAGTTCATGTGGTCCATGGGCCCTTTGGATTCTTTCTATATGACTTTGATTTTTCTCTGTTCTTTTTTCTGTGCAGAGAGAGACCAAGTGTTGCACCTTGGATGGGCTGATCCCAAACTTTTTAAGACACCAGTTAATACTCACTGAAATAAGATTCAAAACACTGTTTCTGTGGCTTATGTCCAGCATCTTTTTATTTTATTAAATTTTCTGTTTTTAGCTTTACTTTCACGCGATGTCTCCCAGGCAGCTGGTTTGAGATTTTGAGACTGGAGCAGCCAGCCCTGAGTCGGATGTTACAGAAGGACAACTCTTAAACCACGCAGGCACAAATCAATGTAATTAAAAAGAAACAGTTTATGAGGTGGGAAAAAAGACAGGTAAACCTGGTGTAAATTCATTGATAGTCTGGTATCAATGAATGCACTAATTGCAAGGTGTTACTGGTGTTGTAGAAGGACTAGTGGCTACATGCACTAAGCTACTAACTAAAAAGTTGGCAATTTGCATCTTTCAGCTGATCTACAGGGAAAAGGTGTGGCAGTCTACTTGTGTTCAAATTTACAGCTTTCGAAACTTTGCAGAGACATTTTACTCTGTCCTATAGGATCCTTGTGAATTGGGTTGACTTGACAATAATGAGTTTTGTTGTGGCATTGTTTTTTATTTTAAGCACGTTTAATCTTTGAGAATAAGACTAATTTATTTCTATACCCAATGATTCCCTGACAAAACTTCATGCAAAATAGAAGACAATATATATGTTTTTGGAGTTACGTCCATGAGGGCGGTGGGGGGAGGGGGATGAATGAAGGAAGCAGGAGACCAGAGAAAACAGTCCCCTCATTTTGAATATCTTAAACAAAAGTATTCCGTGGCTGAATCCCTTGGTGTGTATTAGTTAAGTGATGAAATAAATAGGAAAACTCTGTTTAGGAGCAAGAGTTAATGAACCTGAACAAGGCAGGAACAGTGAGATGCCATGATTACTAATGTGCTAGGGCTTAATCTACACTGTGCTTATTTAACTCCAATACCCTTGTAGGGTTTTTGGAACTCAGAATGAAGTGTTATACTTGAAAATCAATGTGTCATTTTATGCTTCATATGATTCTTCCCTGCCACCTGCATGATTTGGAACCCACTTTACATGTTGCTCTTGTCAGATGAGGTCAAGTGAGCTCCAAGTCAGCCACTCTGTATACAAACGAAGCTCTGCCCGAATCTGCATGGTCACGACACCTAGCAGTGTTACACAGAAGAGTTGAATTTTAGAGGAGAAACGGACTCCTTAAAGTCAAGGTGTGAATTATGTTTTGTTCCTTTATTTGTCTGATCACAGTAACATTGTATTAATTGTGGCAATTACTGTGGGATATAAATGTTTATCTTAGCTGCTCTTTTTATATGAAAATGCTGAAGGTAACTATCTTAAGTATTTACCTATGCTGTTCCTGCTTACACTGCCTAAAAAAAGAAGTATGTGTTTTCTCTCTCTCTCTCTCTCTCTCTCTCTCTCTCTCTCTCTCTCTCTCTCTCTCTCCCCCTCCCTCTCTTTCCCCCTCTTTCTTGCTGTCACCACGACTAATTCCAAGGAATACCCAGTGACATGACTCTGGCTTTTTTTGTACCCCTATGTATTTCATATTCCAACTTTTATTGTGGAAGTCTGAGTAAATGTCTTTTCTCTCCAAAGAGACATTATGCTGTAGTGGTTTATAACAGAGGTTGGAAAACATTTTCTATAAAGGAAAGATAATAAATAATTTAGGCTTTGTTGGCCATATGGGTAACATCTCTACTCTACCATTATAATAAAAAATAACCATAGACTATGCATTCAAATGGACATGCTTGTGTTTCAAAGAAAGATTATTTATACAAACAGATGTCTGGCCAGATTTGGCCTATGGTTTGTAGATTTGTCAGCTCCTGGTGTCTCGCATAGACTTAGGGGTCATAGTTCCTCACTTATTGGCTATGTGATTTAGGGCAAGCCACTAATCTCTCTGTGCCTTAGTTTTCTCAACTTCATGGAACAATAACAATACCTGAATAGGGTTATATTGAATATTAAGTTAGTTGATACATCCAAATTGTTCATTGTATACTTTGAATAGAATGAAATAATAAAATATCTATTTTTATTGTTATAATAAACTTGAGGAAGAAAAAGCTTGAGTATCACTATTTTTGCTCTCTTTGAACCCTCACCTTCATTCTCTATAGCATGTAGCAGAGTACTAGTTATATAGATATTTGAAAAATGTATGGAATGGAATTCTTCTTCATTTTGCAATTATTTCTTTTCATATACATTGTGTTTCATAAAAGCATTCATATAAATTGTATTTAATTCATATAGATTGTGTTCCATATAATCACAAGGTATTTAATCTTATGGTAGACTATTGAAAATGATGCTACTATTTTGTTACTTTTTTTGTGATTTTTCTGTTGTTGTAGAGAAATCCAACTCAGTTTTGTATATGTATCCTGCCACTCTGCCAAATGGTCTACTAGATATCATTACTTCTTTACTAAGAAAAAAAAATCATTTCTCTTCTTACTACTTCTGCTATTAATAGATCATGTATATTTATTTACTACTTTCTTACTCCAGCAGGAGACAAATTTTTTTTGAGCTACTGCAACCAACATATCTTTTTAATTTAAAAATTCTGTTTCTTTTGTTTAAACCTCAACTCTGAAAGGAGAAGTGCCAAATAAAATACTTATTGTTTTTAAAAATACTTTTATAATACTTATTCTTTCTCTACTGGTGGTCACAAGGCTGTGCTTTTGGATGTTGTTGTTATATGCCATTGACTTGCCTGTGACTTGTAGTGACTCTGCATAATTGCTCAAGCCTTAGCCAGACTCACACTCTCTGACACACCTACCCCTAAATCCCCAGTTTCTCTGTCCATTTGTCTCATTGGTGGTCTTTCTCTCTAGTGCTGTCTCTCCACCCTTCAAAGCATGATGTCCATCTCCAAGGACTGGTCCCTCCTGGGCAAGTGCCCAAAGTGTGTGAGACGGAACTTCAAAATCCTAGCTTCCAAGGGGAAAATTGGTTTTACCCTCTCCAAGACAGACCTGTTTGTTTTCTTGACAGTCCATGATGCGTTTAAGACTCTTCTCCAGCACCACAACTAAGAGGCATCAGTTCTTCTTCTTGTCATCCTTAATCACTTTCCAACTCTCTGATGCATAGCAAATAATTGCGAAGACCATGACCTAGATTTGGTGCCCCATAGTGTGTAGACTGACAATGTTGCTTTTCAGTATTCTGGAGAGGTCCCTGACAACAGATTTTTTTTTTCCCAGTGCAATCTATCTTCTAATTTCCTGATAGCTGGTGCCAAGAGTGTTGATTGTGGAACCAAGCAAACTGTAATTGTTAACAAACTAAATCTCTTCTCCATCTATCATGGTGCTGCCAATTGGCCCAATGGTTAGAATCTTTGTTTTCTTGATGTTGAACTTCAACATCAATCTTCCATATTGAAGATTGCAGTCCTTGATCTTCTGCAGCAAGCACTTCAGGTCCTCCTCGTTTTCAGCAAGCAAGGTTATGTCATCTCCATAATGTGGGTTAATGTGTGTTGTTGATGAGTCTTCCTAAAATGCTCACGTCACATTCCTCCTCATAAAGCCCATCTTCCAGAACTATCTGTTTCTGCATATAGATTGAAAAGATCCAGTATGAAAGACAATGTATACAAATTTTATGAACTTTGTATGTAAAACAGAATAAAATTTTTAAAAACTAAGAAAGGAAAAGGCATGGAGACAGGATGAAGCCCTGAAGTACATCTTTCCCGATTTTTAACCATGCAGTGTTTCCTTGCTGTGTTCTAAGGACTGCTTCCTGATCTGAGTGTAAGTTTCACATGAACACAATCAAGCATTCTGGGATTCAATTTTCTTCAAGATTACCCACAATTTGTTGTGATTCACATAGTCAAATGCTTTTGCATGGCTAATAAAACATAGATAGGCTTTCTTCCTGTACTCTCTGCTTTCTGCCAAGATATATCTGACATTGGCAATAATGTCTCTAGTGCCATGACCTTTTATTAAATCCAGCTTGTGTTTCAGGTAGTTCTCTGTCAATGTACTATTCCAGTCATTTCCTGGATAATCTTCAGCAGGATTTGACTAGCATGTGATATTAGTGATATTGTTTGATAATGTCCACACTCTGTCAGGTCACCTTTTTTTTAATAAGAATAAATATGAATCTCTTCTAGTAAGTTGGCCAGGTAGTTATCCTCTAATTTTCTTGGCACAACCTGGTGAGCACATCTGGAGCTGCATCTTTGTTGAAATATGTCAATTGGCATTCCATCAATTCCTGGGGTTTTATTTTTTGCCAAGTCCTTCAAAGCAGCCTCAACTTTCTCCTTTATCACTATTGCCTCTTGGTTATATGTTATTTCTTGAAATTCTTATGTGTCAGCCAATTCTTTTTGGTTCAGTGACTCTGTATACTCCTTCCCTCTTCTTTTAATGATTCCTGAATAATTCAATATTCTTCCTATAGCTTCCTTAAGCATTGCAACTCATGGCTTAAATTTGTTCTTTCATTCTTTCAGCTTAAGAAATGCTTTTGATTTTCTGACTCCAGCTCTTTGCACATTTCATTATAATACTTTGTCTTGTTTTCTCAAGTTGCCCTTTGACATCTTCAATTCAGTTCTTTAATCTCTTGATTTCTTCTCTTTCTTTTAGCTTCTCATAGGAAATTTAATCTGCCATAAAGTGAAATTCCAGTTCTTACTGGCGTTTTAGTTACAGCCTCATAAAAGACTCTGATTTCTGTCTATATTTCTAACCCACAGGAACTGTAAGATCATAAATGTGATAATGTTATATTCAGAAATAATAAATCCTGTATTAAGTTATTTGTTCATAACAAAGCTGTTGGTTCATGAACAGACTTAACATGTTTGTTTTTTTAATTAAATTGCTGGTTTGGTTAGTCAGTCATCAAAATTATTTAAGAATTACTTTTTAAGGACATTATGCTTGTTAACTTAGTTCACTGACAACCATATGGTAATTAACAATCTGCAATGAAACTTGCATAATCTAGCCTTCTGGGAAATTCAGTTCTCAGGAAGAGTTCTAAATCTAGAAAGCAGGGTCAGAGAGTAAACAAACTCAAGATTTTGTGGCATAGAATAACACAATTTAAAACAACTAAAGGTTAAAAATATATAAATTTTCTATGTTTCACTAGCTTATCACACTGAGATTTCACCACCGTTTCTGTATCTCATTTAAACATGGCATTGTACATAATTTTGGTCAGTGTTTGGGGACTCTTTACCCAGCACTAATCCTCTGAATTAGTGTTTTGTAACCTAACAGATTTAATCTATGTCAATTTACTAAGCACCTACATTTTCATTGTGTATTGCTTTTAAAGCACTGTATGAAAGATAACTATGTAACTATGGTGTAAACAGCACACTAGACTGTTAACTTAAAGGTTATTGTTGTTGATAGGCGCTGTTGAGTAGAATACAAATCACAGCAGCCCTAAGAACAGCAGATCTGAACCCTGTTCTATCCTGTACTATCTTCACAATCTCTGACACATCCGACTCCATTGCTACAGTCACTGTGTCAATCCATCGTGTTGAGGGTCTTCTTCACCTTCACTGTCACTTCACCTTCTCAAGCATCATGCTCCTCTCCAAAGGATAATCTTTCCTAGCAACATGCCCAAGGTGTGCAAGACAAAGTTTTTCATCTTTTCAGAGTCCAAGAAGGACTCTGGCTGTACCTTCTCCAAGATGTATCTACTTGTCCTTTTAACAGTCCATGGGATAGGCAGTCCAATCCCATTCAGAAGTGTCTCAGAAGAAAATTCTGAGGCTATACTTTCATAAAACCTGCCATTGAACATACACGGGGTCACCATGAGTCAAAACAGTTTTGACAGCAACTGCGTTAGAGATTTGGAGGCAAAATGTGCATGTCTGCTAGCTGAAAATTTGGAGCCCACATTTTCCCAGAGGAGCCTTTAAGATAGCTCTTGCTCTCTTCTTTCAAATGATCCCAACCATTGCAAACCCTGTGGAGACAGCTCTACTCTGAAGCCCAAGGGGCTCACCATGAGTGGAATCGCCTTTGTGTCATTTAGCCTCTTCCCCATAAATGTAAATAGTTTTGACTGCATCGCTATGCTAGAGTGATATAACCAAGCCCAATCAATACAAATGTTGTGTACTGTTGTGTTGGAACTGACCCATAGCTAACTCTCCAGCAGGTTTTCAGAGACAAGTTAATTGCCTGGGAGAAGATTGTCCGTCCTTCTCCTGTGGATTTGAACTGCATTCCTTTGTGTTGGCAGTGTAGCTCCTTAGTGCTGAGCCATCAGAGCTTCCGATCCCATTCAGATAGATCTATCAAAATTACCTGAGTCTAGATGTCCCATAATTGCCCCTAGTTTTCTTTGCTTTCATATCTCAAGGCATATAGGGAACAGATTTAAATCAAATAAGAAAAATAACATCTGTGTATATCTGAAACCTGGGAATAGATCATGAAAGGAGCTGTTAATATAGTATGACTATTTGCTGATGAATCTCTGACTGCATGAAGATGGCATATGCTTGAAAGCTTAGGTTCATCATACATCAAAGGAGTATAAAGTAACTCAGCCATCTTTCAGATAACCAGTGAATTTCATGAGGCATGCTTGGCACTTCAAGTCAACGAATAATAAATTTCTACTTTATATAGTAATCCAATGGGGGTGGAATTGATATTTGCTCTTCTACTAAAGTAGGGTCTAGGTGGACAGACTGGTAAGTGTCTCTTCCATAAAAAAGGTTGAAAGAAGCTATGATCAAAGAGTAACTATGAAATAAAGCACTATTTTGTAGAGTATTTGATATAGAAACATCCCCTGCTGATAATCAGAGGCATGGAACTGAGCATATAACTAAGGGAGTGACTGCACTTACAGTCAAAGGCAGTGAATGATGTTTTCAGGCAAGCTTCTGACAGAGTTCAGAAGAACTCACTAAATAAGAGCTTAACCAAATAAAACGTCAAATATCCACACTGATTTGTCTATCTCTGAATAAAATATCTAATTGTTTCAGACCCTTATCAACCTGGTCGCATTGCAATTGCAATGACACATGGTTCAAATGCACTAGCTGCTCCATGGGAGATGTAAATCTCATCTCATGCTATTTACTGCCTCTGAAAACCTGCTGCAGGGTCAGCTCTGAGTTGGTTCCAACTTGATAGCACACAACAACAAAAACATACCTAACGAGCTCTGGTGGTTTAGTGGTAAGGAATTGTGTTGCATACCAAAGACCAGTGGTTCAAATCCACCAGCTACTCTGAAGGAGAAAGATTATTTATTTCCCTCTGTGCAATTTACTACCTCTGAATACCCATTAAAGGATCAGCTATGGGTCAGTTCCACTTTGAAGATAACACATGTCTAGGTGGAAGATTTTTCTTATGTTCCCACATGAATAATTTTGCAGTATTAAACCATTAGTTCATCAAACATATCTAGACTTAAAATTTACTGACTTCATGAAAATTGTCATTGGTTGGCACTGCTCTGATGTTGGCCATTTTAAATGTGACAGTCATATGGTACACTCTGCTGGAAATGACAAGATGAAGAGGAAATGTGTTACATTCACTATCAAAAAGACTTTCAAGATCAATACTGAAACAAAACTCTGCAGGAATAGGATAATATCGAAATGTCTACAAGGAAGATCAGTTAATATGACTATTATTCAAATTTATGCATCTACCACTAATGGCAAAGATGAAGAAATTAAACATTGTTACCAACTTCTGTAGTCTGAACTTGATAAAATATGCAATCAAGGTGTATTAATAATTAGGTGTGACTAGAATATGAAAGTTGGAAACAAAAGTTTGATGTCAGAGAATTACAGAGTTTTGCAAAACCAATGACCCATCTATTGCAAATACCTCTTTGTAATAACATAAACTATGATAATGCAAGTGGATCTTACCAAGAAAAATACTTATGTATCAAATAACTAGCTTTGTAGAAAGAGCCTACCATCAGGCTGAATGAAGTCAGAGGCTGACTGCTGAATTAATTGCTCTACTATAAATTCAAGTTAAAGCTAAATAAAATGAAAACAAGTTCATGAGGGCAAAGTATGACCTTGAGTATCTGCCATCTGAATTCACAGGTAATCTCCAGGATAGATCTGATGCATTGAACACTAGTGTACAAGACTAGACATGTTGTGGGATGACACGAAGGACATCATGCTTGAAGAAAGCAAAAACTCATTTAAAAGTCAGGAGGGGGGAAAACAGACCAAAAGGGATATCAAAAGAGGCTCTGAAACTTGAGTGATAAGTACCTAAAACAATAGGAAAAAACTGATGACCTAAGAATTGAACACAGTATTTCAAAAGTTGACCCAGAACACAAAGTAAAAAGTTTTAATGAAAAATACAAAGACCCATAGTTAGAAAAGTACAAAGGAAGAACAAGTTCAGCATCTTCCAAGAAGAAAGAGTGAGGAGGAAAAAAAGAAATTAGGATTTAAGCTTTAATATTAAGAAATTCTAAGGGCAAAATCTTGACTGACACAGGAAGCATCAACAGAAGGTAGGAAGAATACAAATAGCCATTGTACTAAAACAAATTAGTCAGCAACAAAAGGTGTTTCAACAAAAGGCTGCCTTTCGGGATGTTCTCACTTCTCTGTGCTAGGAAATGAATATTGACAGCAGCTTGTTAGCCAACTGACTACTAGAGATCCATATTTTTTTCTCATCCCAAAGAAAGATGATCCAACAAGTCATATAAATTTTCAAGTAATATAATTAATACTTTACACAAGTAAAATACTGCTAAAGATTATTTTTAAAATATCTTCACTAGCACATCAACAGGTAAGTAACTGCTGGATGTTCAAGCTGGGTTCAGAAGAGGATATGGAATGAGAGGTGTCCTTGCTGATGTCAGATGGATCTTGACTGAAAGTATAAGCTATTAAAAAGCTGTTAACCTAAACTTTATTGATCATGTTAAGGCATTTGATAATGTGGATCACAACAGATTATGGACAACATTTCAATGAATGAGAATTCTAGAACACAATACTCATGCAGAACTTGCACCAAAAGCAATCTTTTGAACAGAATAAAGAGATACTCTCTGGTTTAAAAATCAGGAAATGTATGCATCAAAGTTATGACCTTTCACCATACTTAAGGGAGCATCCGGATAAGAGGAAGACTCCCACTAGGCCACCAGAGCTCCTCATTAACAATCTATGCTATATACATGAAATCATCTTTTTTCCCGGTGTGGATCTTAAAACGAAGAAAACAAAAATCCTCAAAACTGAACCAATAGACAATATTATGAAGCAGAGGACAACAAAATTGTCAATGATTTAATTTCCCTTGGATCCATAATCAGTGAGAATAGCAGTCAAGAAATCAAAATTGGGGTTGAGTGAGGGAAGACAGGGAAGGGGAGGAATGATGTATACTGCACTGCAACAGATGAGGGAGAGAGCCATTTAAAAGGGATTTATGATTAGGTATTATTGTCATGACAGGAGTCCAGAGTGATGGTTGCAGTGGACTTGGGGGGAGGGATTGCACAGCAATGAAAGTTTTTCTTTTACTTATCAAGGAGAAAAGTGAATTGGGGGGGGGGGAGGTAGGTAGGAAGAAAACTGAAACAATGAATGACTGGAAATCCCAAGTCTCTGTAAACTTACATTAAAATTAATAATAATAATAAAAGCTTGATTTATATGAAAAAAAAGAAATCAAACAGCATCATACACAGGAAAAATATGCTGCAAAAGACCATCAACAAGGCTTATAACCTTTGAAGACCAAGATGTACTTCTCCTAAGTCATGATATTTTCAATCACACCATATGCTTTTGAAAGCTAGACAGTGAATAAGAGCAAAGAAGAATTATTGTTTTTGAATTATTTTGCTAGCAAAAAATATTGAATTTTGCCCAGAAAAACATGTCTTGGAACAAGTACAGCTAGGATGCTCCTTTGATGCCAGGATGACGATATGTTCTCTTGTATTCTGGAAATGTTACCAGGAGGAACTTGTCCTTGGAGAAGGACATCATTTTGGTGAAGTAGAGGGTGAGGGGAAAGAAGGAAGGCCCTCAATGAGACGTGTTGGCACAGAAGCAGCAGCAATGCATCAAATATAGCAAGGATTGCCAGGCGGGCGTAGAACCAGCATTTCCATTCTGTCATATGCAGGGTTGTTATGAGTCAGAACTGATTCAATGGCACCAAACGACAACCTTCGACAGCATGAAAATGATAGTTGATTAATACGGTGTTGTCTTTCTGAATAAACCTTTAAGCTTGTTCTGATTAATTGAATTGCTTGCTTGCTACATTGGTTTCCTGGTTAATTCCAGATTCAGCAGAGAGTTCCAAGGCTGTAATGCAGGGCTCATGCTGAACGGAGCCCAGGGCTGCTGGAACTGTCATACTGTTTGGCTGTCTCTTTGTGAACTAGACTGGAAAGGTACACTCCTCTGAGCACTCTGGGTACCCAAGAGCCCCACTACCAAATCCAGCTGTGCTTTCACAACTCTCGTTGCAAAAAGAACAGCACAACTGACCATTTTGTGCCAAGTTTCTCTGCTGATAGAAATCTAATTATTTTCTGAGCAGCTGTCTCAGTGAAAATGAGATGTGCTCTGTGTAGTGCTGAGCCTGGCTGGATAGACTTCAGATTACTGAAGGTGAAAGTGTATGGAATTTATGGCAGACAGTTAATGTGGAACTTTGATTGTGTGTGGATATATGTGAACACACATTGTAAATTCTGATCTTTCTTGCCTGTGATTGGCTGTAACTCTTTTTACAGTCTAGTTATGGTAAACTGGCTCCTGGAACCATTGGACTATGAAGTTATTTCATCTAGCATATCTGCTTTATTGCTGTCATTATCAATCCAAACTCAGAGTTTGTGTTTTATTTTCACTGAGCTTCTTTCCCTTAGGCTCAATGCAGCCACTTCTAAGACCCTCCAAAGGGAAATGTCTTCAAACTCTAAGAAAAAAATTTCAATGCCTAAGAACCCTTGAAGGAGTCTTTGAGTGGTGCAAATAACTAATACATTTGCTGCTCACTGAAAGGGTGGTAGTTTGAATCCATCCAAGGTATCTTAGAAGAATTGTGTGCAGATATGCTTCAAAAAACTTATGCACAATAAAGGAGTTGTTCTTTTGCTTTTCAAGGAGAAGAGCGAACTAGGGTGGGGGGAGTGCAACAATGAATGAATGGAAATACAAAATTTTTGTAAATGTTCATTGAAATTAATTTTAAAAAGGAGGGGGAAACCCCAAAACTCATGCACAACAAAATCTGCAGAATACAATTCTATAGAACACAATTCTACTGTGACACGCATAGATCATCATGAATCCAAATCACTCACCTTTCTCATGTCCCTAAGCATTCTGCTATGTGGAAAACTATCTGCAGGCTGCTTCTTTCTGTATCCTGTATCCTCCTGTCTGTCCAGTGCCTGCTCCCTTCCCTCATACCTCTCCTGGAAACCTGGGTTAAAGGATCTTTACTCTCTGATGAGAAATTTAAATGTGTGCACTTAAAATGAGACCATCTAATTGGATTGCACACCAGTTCACAGCATTCATGAGAAAAGATGAGCCAAACATGTGAATAGTTTAGGAAAGTTGATCTCAAACATGTTAGGCAGCTCAATAACATGTGTCTCATGTTTGCCAGAGATTCCAAAAAGCTGATCCTACAAAAATGCCAGGAGTTATGCTATAATGCTTGACTTAGGAAAGTAAATTAAGAGATTGAAATTTGCCTTGACCTCCCTCTCTCCCAATTGTTCAAACAGAGCACATCCCTCCCTCCATTTCAGTATAATTAATTTAGGTGGTGATTTGGTTCTGGCTCATAGCAACCCTGTACGACATAACAAAACACTGCCCCTTTCTGAGCTGTCTTACAGTCCTTGGCACATTGTGCAGTCACCTTGCCAATCCATCTCACCAAGGCTCTTCCTCTTTATCTCTGATCCCCTGATTTACTAAGAATGATGTTCTTTTCCAGAGCCAAATTGCCTCTGATCACATGCTTAGCATATATAAAACAAGGTGTTCTTTTACTGGTATTCTGTGTCAAGATTCATTTGACATGAACAAAGATCTCCCTCCTCCATGTCAACACTTACCCCTTTATCTCTTTCCTTTCTGAGATCTGAGGTCAAAGGAAGTTAAATCATGCTGTCCTGGATGCTAACACATTTCCCCCTGCTGGCCTTTGCCTGCTGTTTTCACATTGATTGACCCAGTGTCCCAAGACTTGAATTTCACTCTCAGATTACAAGTGATCACTCCTAATGTTCTCATGATCAATATTTGATGTAATATGGACCATTCCCCAGGCATGCCCTCATTATCACAGTAGGGGGCAAATCACAACTGTCAGATAAAAAAAAGAAAAGCTTGTTTTCACAAATCTCTTTCCTAACAATATAGGCCTCTATCACTGTTTCCTATCTGTGGCATAACAGTTTAAAAGGTATAGTTAAAAGATCTCTTCCATTAAAAAATACAGGTAAAGATTCAGTTCAGGCTTTTCTCCTGCAGGTCAGGCAGGTTACCTTCTATTTTCCTTATGGCCATAACAACTTTTTATTTCCAGAGTGCTCCTTAGAAGCAAGGATGGTGAAACTTTATCTTACTTCCCTTGGACATATTCTCAGGAGGAACCAGTCCTTGGAGGAAGACATCATGCTGGGAAATTTCAGTGAAAGAGAGAAAGACCTTTCGTAAAATGGATTAGCATAGTGACTACCACAGTTGGCTTGGGGAAGACAGAGACTGTGAGGATAGTACAAGATAGGACAAAGTTCAGCTCTGTTCTTCATTAGGACATTGAGTATTGATTTTATGGCACCTAAAAGCAACAATGAAGGCCTTATTGTGTCACAGTGCTCTGCTTCTAGCCCTGTGACTTCCAATTGGCATAATCTCCTGGAAGCAAGGATTGTTGATGCCCTAGCTAGTTGCCATGGAGTTGATGCTGATTCATAGTACCTAACATAAAACAAAATCAAATGTTGTCCCAGTCTTCTGTCGTCTTCATGATTGTTCATGTATTTGAATCCATGAACAACCCTGACTTAGAATTTTTATTTTCTATGTCTTGCATTAGGGATCTTGGCACCCAATGGATGATCAACACAAAATTTTTAATGAATTAGGAAAATAATTTTTTCTTTCCCTTTTTTTTCCGAAATTATTTTTTTTATTTAAATGAAAGTTTACAGAGACTTTGGATTTTCATTCGGTCATTGTCGCACACTTTCTTCCTTGCCCAACCTTCCCACCCTTAGTTAGCTTTCCTCTTTAAAAGTAAAAAAGAAAAAAAATATTTTATTGTTATCCAATTCCCCTCATCCTCCAGTCCATTCCACTATGCAGCTTTCATTCTGGAAATTTGTCATGACAATAGTACCTATTCGTATATTCCTCCTAAACAGTTCTCTCCCTCATCTGTTTAAATGCAGTATACATAATTTATCCCTTCTTAGTTTCTCCTCAACTCCAATGTCAGTCTCATTTTACAAAAGTGGCTCTATGCAGTATTTGTCCTTTGTGACTAAGATATTTCCCTCAGGATAATGTCTGCCAGGGTCACCCATTTTGAATAATATTGCATGAGTTCCTTGTTTTTCAATGCAGCATAGTATTCCATTGTGTTAATATACCACAGCTTCTCTATCCATTTGTTTGTTGACAGGCACTTCAGCTGTTTCCAACTCCTTGCTATTGTGAATAAAGCCACAATGAACGTGGGTGTGCATATATCTGCTTGGATGTTGATTATGGTCTCTTTAGGGTATATTCCCAGTAGTGGAATTGCTGGGTCAAACGGTATCTCTTTTTGTAACTTTTTGAGAAAGCGCCACACCCCTTTCCACAGTGGTTGCACCATTTTACACTTCCACCAACTGAATAAGTGTTCCAGTTTCTCTACAACCTCGCCAGCATTTGTTGCTTGGTGTTCTGTTAAATTTTGCTAGTCTTACTGGAGTAAGATGATATCTCATAGTTGTTTGGTAATGACATGTCAGATAAGAGACTTATGTCTAGAATTTATAAAATATTTGAGAACCACAACAAGATAAAAGTAAATAATCCAATCAAAAAATGGACACAGGATATGAATAGACACTTCACCAAGGAAGACATTCAGATGGCCAACAAGCACATGAAGAAATGTTCAAAATCCCTAGCTCTTAAGAGAGTTGGGTTTTGTGTATGGAGTGAGGTGTGGATCTTGCTTGAGTTTGCTTTGCTTTTCATTTTGTTTGAGTTTCCTACAGATATTTTTCTAATTTTGCAAACATCATTTCTTTAAAAGGCTGTCTTTTCCTCACTTAACTGATTTCATCCCCTTGTCAAAAATCTGTTGACCATAGGTAGATGGACTGATTTCTGGTTTCTCAAATCTATTCTATTAATCTACATGTCTGTCATTGTAACAATACCATGTTGTCTTGACCACCACAGCAATGTAATAGGATTTGGAATCAGGAAGTGAGATGTCTCTTACCTTGTTACTCTTTTTAAGGGGTGCTTTGCTTATTTGGAGCCTATTTCCATTCCAAATGAAATTGGAGATTGCCTTTTCGATAGCATTGAAGAATGGAATTGGTATTTGTATTGAGATTACATTGAACGTGTAAATTGTTTTTGGTTGTATTGTCATTTTCACAATATTGAGTCTTTCCATGGGCAAGGTATATTCTTCCATTTATCTAGGTCTCTTTTTGTTTATTATAGTAATGTTTGTAATTTTCTTTGAATAAATTCTTGGTGCTTCTGGTTAGATTTACTCCCAAGTATTTAATCTTGTGATTAGCTATTGTGAAGGGTATTCCTTTTCTTAGTTCCAGCATTGTATTCTCTTTGTCACAGTAGAAAAATCCAATTGATTTTTGTGTGTTAATCTTAGATCCTGCCACTTTACTGAACTGGTCAACTGTGTTTACTAGTTTTCTTGCTGAGTCTTTAAGATTTTCTAAGTATACTCTCATATAATCTGCATATAATTTTACCTCCTCTTTGCTAATTTGTATATATCTTATTTCCTTCTCTTGTCTTATTTCTATCATGGGTACTAGAAGAAATAAAAAGTGAAATTATAAAATTTCTTGAAACAAATGACAATAAAAACACTTACCAAAACCTCTGGGAAACAGTCAAAGGAGTATTCAGAGGTCAATGAATAGCAATAAGCAAATACATCAAAAGGCAGGAAAAAGAATCACCATTGACTCTCTAACCCAACATCTCCAACAAATTGAAAAAAGAACAGCAAGAACGCCCAACACTCTCTAAAAAACCTGAAACTTAAAAATTAGAGCAGAAATACATGAAATAGAAAATTGAAAAACAATTGAAACCATCAACAAAAGTAGGAGTTGGTTCTTAGAAAAGGTCAATAAAATTGACAAACTACTAGCATAACTAACAAAGGAAAAGACAAATAATCCAAATAAGAGATGAAACGGGCAACATCACAACAGAACCAAGGATAATAAAAAGGCTAATATTATGGAAAAAATGTACTCAAACAAATATGAAAACCTAGAAGAAATGGACAAATACCTAAAAATTCACAACCTACCTAAACTAACACAAACCTGACACCTAAACAAACCCATTACAAAAGAAGAAATTGAAAAGCTAGCAAAACAACTTTCAGCCAAAAAAAAAGGGGGGGGGAGCCTTGAACCAGATGGTTTTACAAGTGAATTTTATCAAACATTCAGAGAAGAATTGTCACCAATTCTACGTGAATTATTTCAGAAAATAGAAAAAGAATTCTCCCAAGACACCAACAAAATAGAAAACTATAGGCCAATATTTCTCCTGAATAAAATCCTGGTCATTAGAATCCCCCAATACATTAAAAAAAAAAAAGACAGAGTATTTCACCATGACAAAATGGGATTCACAACAGGTATGCAAGGATGGTTCCACATAAGAAAAACAATCACTATAATTAATCACATTAACAAACAAAGAACAAGAATCACATGATTCTATCAAATGATGCAGAAAAGGCCTTTGACACGCTTTCCTAATTAAACACGCAACAAAATGGGATTAGAGAGGAATTTCTTCAACATAGTAAAAAGTATATATGCAAACCTGATAGCCAGTGAAGAATTTTTTAAAGAAAAATATTCTTCCAATGAATGTAAATTTTACGGAATAAAATTGCTTCTTTGAATTGTCCATAATGTGAACAAACCCTGGAGCTCCAGGTTTCCTCAGAAATGAAGCAGAATCAATCCATTGTAGTTTGCTTTGTAATCAAGCCTGAGCCTCCCTGCATCCAGTGTGGTCTTGGTAGAGATGTGGACAACCCAAGAAAACAACTCCTAAGAAGAATGCACTTCTTGTCTGCCTGACTGGGGTTTTCTGTTTGGAAATGGGTATTCTCTTTTGTTATGTTAATATGATCATTCCAGAGTAGGACCAGTTCTAAACCTAATGCTCTAAGCAGTGTGTTACGAAAATGGAAACAGACGTACAGAGAGACACACACACAGCAGGGAGAGATTCTGGGAGGAACTCTTTACAAGCCAAAGAAACCAAGAAGCATCTAGGTCTACCTACCAATAAGAGAAATCTGTGTCCAGAGTCATGGACACGATTTAAGCTTCTAGCATACAGAACTTTAAAATCACCTACCTGAATATTTGTGTTGTAACTACACTATGACACTATCGTTCTATGTTCATAAGGAGTTTGAATCCTTCCCAACAGCTCTAAATTTTTATTTGTTGTCAAGTTACACATATACTATTTCAAGAATTAAATCACTTTTATTATATAATTAGAAAGTGATATATATTTATAATAAAATATTTATTATAAAATATAGCACCCACCTCCTTCAACCCATACAGATATATTATTCTCTCCGTTTTTAAAAATGTAACTTATTTAGATCTTCATGAAATTTTCAGTTTACATTATTATGATTTTATTAAGTTATTTACAGTGCTACATATTTATCCTATGCTATGATTATCACTCATTTCTTTTACAATTAACCTTATCAGCAGTGAATAACTGCCATATTTATTTATTTGCATATACATTATATATATATATATATTTCTATTGCCAAAACTTTTAAAAGAATTATATATATCTACCTTTTTAATATATTTAGACATATTATAAACAGTATTCATTTGTCTTTTTCTTTTTTTTTGGAAACATACTTTCTACAGTATTTTTTTCTCTAGTCTCTTGAACTAGTTATTCTCTAGTTGACCATTCTCATCACTTTCTGGGATGTTAATTCTCTCTCATTTTTTTTTTACTTGGATTCCCTTTTTTCTGTATTTCATGATTCCTGTTTCCCTATATGGGTATTTTAAGGATATTAGTAGTGAAGCTGCTAAGCACTCAGATTGCTTGTACTCATAAAAATTTGTGGAGATACTATGTTATTTACGGCCTCTGCAAACCCACTGGAGTGTCAACTATGAGTTGATTACAAGTTGATGGCACCTAACAACATGATACTTTTAAATTAATCTTGCTCTTCTTACATTGCTTGCCAGTTAAGGAACACTTTTCAAATAAATCTCAAACTGATCGTTAATAAGCATTATAATTAAGCAATATCTTGTTAATTATTGTCCTTTTTTAGTTTAACAGTTTACCTATTCAAATCCTAGTCTAGTATATTCTCGAAAATCTTTTCCACATAATGATAAAAAAAAATCCTTTTTCTAAAAGAAAAAAATTATGGAGATAATAATAAATTCACTAAGCACTAGTTTCAGTGATCAATCCAGTATGTCATTTATATATCTTTCACTTACCAAAATATACTAGGTCTCCAATATCAATTATGCAAATTGTTAAACACTGAGAAGACAAAATAACTAAATTCATAATAATTATATGCCAACCATTGTACTTAGAGCTATCTGTGATGATCTCTTCACGTACTAATAGCCCAGGGTCAGGGAGGGGAGGAAGACATAGAGATTTAAATCAGCTAAGTAACTCATTCAAATCATACAGAGGATAGACAGGTCTGATTATACAACAAGAAGGCAGAGCTACCACCCTCTTCTCACTGCTCCAGGGCAGAGATACTGTCTTCGCTCTTCCACCTTCTCCCTCAGTTCCTTCAGAGTCACAGTCAATTCTTGTGCTAGCTTTCTCTAGGAGGATAGATTGGGGAGAGAGAAAGATTCTCAGACCAGAAAATGAAAGACAAAAACTTGAGAGAAGTGTATCCATTAAAGTGTAGAGTTTCACAGTAGTCAAATAGCTATACTCTTAAGATTGCTTAGACTCTTGCTGAATTTCAGTCTCCTCTTTTCTGAGATTTCACCAAAGCATGTTGGGTGTGCTGTGCTGTCTGACCTCAGGTTGCATGTGAAAAATAGTCTTTGTGCCCTAGTGGGTTATTAAACATGGCTTTTCTGTTCATTGACCTTGACTTTGACCACATGGCTGGGTTGTTATTGTTGTGTACCCTTGAGTTGGAACTGACTCATAGCTGACCCTCTGGTGAGTTTTTTGCACAGCGAAGATTGTTTATTTTCTCCTGGGGAGCAGCTGGTGGATCTAAACCATGTATCTTTGCACTGACAACATGATTCCTTACTACTAAACTACCAGAGCCCTGCACATAGCTGGATTGTTGTGTCTGTGTACTGTTGAATCAACACCAACTCATAGCTGTCTCTTCAGTGGGTTTTCAAAGATAATAAATCGCATGGGAGAAGATTGTCCATTCTCCCACAGAGTAGCTGGTGGATTTGAATGGCATGCCTTTGGGGTTGTAGCATAGTTTCTTACTATTAAGACACCACACCTCTGTACATGGCTGGGCAAAACTATACAAATACCAGTTTAGATTGTGTCCCACCAAAAGAATTGGAATTTTTGGTGTAACCACTGTGGGAAGCCAAGTAGTGCTTTCTCAAAAAGTTGCAAATAGAGATACCATTTGACCCAGCAATTCCACTACTGGAAATATAACCAGAAGAGACCATAACTGCCACCCAAGCAGACATATGCACACCCATGTTTATTGCGTCTTTTTTCACAATATCAAGGAGTTGGAAACAACCTAAGTGTCCATCAAGAAACAAATGGATAGAGAACCTGTGGTATATTCACACAATGAAAAACAAGGAACTCATGCAATATTATTCAAAATGGGTGACCCTGGAAGATATTATGCTGAATGAAATATCTCAGTCACAAAGGGACAAATACTGCATAGTGCCACTGTTGTAAAACAGGACTGACATCAGGGTTAGGGGGAGACCGAGAAAGATGGAATAAATAGTGTATACTGCATTGAAACAGACAAGGGAGAAAACTGTTGAAAGGAATATGTGATTAGGTATTATTGTCATGACAGGAGTCCAGAATGAAGGCTGCATAGTGGAGTGGACCTGGGGGGAAGGGATTGTAAAAGAATGGGGGAACTTTTACTTTTCAAAAAGAAGAGTGTAGAGGGGCAGGAAAGGGATGGAAGGGCAGGGCAACAATAAATGAATGGAAATCCAAAGTCTCTGTAAATTTTCATTAAAATTAATTGGGAAAAAACCTCACAAACCGAAAAAAAAAGAATTGAGATTTTTCTAATAATGTAAATAAAACCAATAGCACCTTTTGGATGGGAACATGCAAGTATGTATATAGATTGCCGCTGAGGAGATTGGTCTGTATTGCTGCTCCATGAGTCTCACATTGACAAGGCTTAAAAGTAGAATAAGGAAATTCAATGCTACTAAGAAAAAAAAAAAAGCAAACAGTGCAGCATATCCTTTAGACCAGAAATTTCAGTGATAGAGCAAGATCTCTTGACCACAGCAGATGTGGCAGAGAACCAGAGACCAGTGGGAGGTAGAGCTGAACTGGATCTGCTGCTCCACAGAGCTGAGTTGAGAGCCTCGGTCTACCTGTACTGGTGGAGTGGTGGTAAGGTGTGGGGCATAGTTGGTAGGCCAAAAGAACTTTGCAATAATGACTCAGAGTTTGCAGGCAGGCCCCAGAACTAAAAGGCTGAAAGTCAATAGAAGTCCTGCTTACCTGAGAAGAAGCTGTCGTAATGGGAAGAATTATGTCCTGAATGCTTCTCACTTGGGTTATAACCTGTTACTTCTCTAATAAGTTGAGTTGGAAATGACCGGCAACTGACTCTCCAGTGGGTTTCAGAGTCAGTTAATCACACACACTGCTCATCCTTCTCCCCCCAAAACTCCATAATGATGCATACTGTCTGAGTTCCATGTGATAATGAACTAATGAGCCTGGTAGTAGAGTAGTGAAAGGATTGTTATTGTTGTTGTTATTGTTATGTGCTCTTAAGTTGCTTACAACACTGTGAATAAGAGCCCTGAAACCTGCTCTATCCTGTGCCAACTTTACTGTCTCTGAAACACATTTCCTCATTGCCCCAGTCACTGAATCAATCCATCTCTCTCTCTTTCCCTGCCCCTCCACCCTTCCAAACATGATGCCCTCTCCAAGGACTGGCCCCTCCTTGCAACAGTGGTGATAAATAGAATTGGGAAAGAAATGTTGGGGACCATGAAGGTAAGTCTGATTTTGTAGGGATAGGTGTGCAGTGGAGCAGCTTGGTCAGACAATTCTCCCTTTAGGAGTTAGCAGGGACCAGAGGCCATTGCTCCCACATTTATTGCACTGTTTGTACAATCTAGAAGTTGTTTCAAAAATTGCCGAGACGTAGGATTGCTGTTAAGTTAGAACTTTTAGGGCCACTACCCAGGGTTTCTGTGACTTCTTGCTGCCTGAGCAAGGAGGTCTGCGAGCGCAAGTAATCGCAAGTTTTTGGGGTCGTGTGTGCTTTTAGGGGCTTGTGTTTGATGTGCAGGACTGCTCGTCCCCCCATGAGTGAGGCCCTTGAGGCTTGGCTAGGGTTTAAGGCAGGCAGAAGCTTAAAGCCCCAAAGGGCCCTTGGCCTGCGGCTCTCAGGCCTGGTTAAAATTGTTTTTCTGTCAAACATTCTTCTAGGTGGTATAGCACTAGTTTGTGCATTGCTGTGTAGAGGTAACTCGTGGTTGTGGTGATGCTAAGCACTGTGATATTGATGTGTGTGATACTGATGTGCCAAATGCGATAATGGTTGCCCATGGTGGACAGTGTTTGGTGGCGCTTCCAGGTTAAAACAAACTTGGAAGCAGGAGTGGCATCCACTTCCGAAACGGCTTGCTTCTGGAAACTCTATGAACAGTGCTCAGGCCTTCCGTTTATAGGGTTGCTATGAGTCAGTGTACACTCGACGGCACCTCACAACAACAACAATATTGTAAAACAGGACTGACATTGAGGTTGAGGGAAGACAGAGAAGGAGGGAAGGAATGATAAATACTACATTGAAATAGATGAGGGAAAGAATTGTTTAAAAGGGATATATGATTGTGTACTAGTGTCATGACAGTAGTCCAGAAGGATGGCTGTACAGTGCAGTGGACTTAGGGGGAGGGATTGCATAACAATGAAAGAGTTTTACTTATCAAGGAGAAAAGTAAATTGGGGGGAGAGAATGGGCAGGGAGAAAAGTGCAACAATGAATGACTGGAAACCCTAAAAAAAAAATAAATTTATACCCTCTCCTTATTTGAAAAAAAAAAAAAAGACTAGGAAACAGGAATTTTCAGGATTACTCTCCCACCACTTTTATGAATGGAATATATGGGGTTTTAAAAATTTTTTTTAAAAATATTTTTTTTTATTTTATTATTTTTTGTGTGTCTGTATTGTCAAATCAGATGTGACAGGTACAGGAAGAGATTACCCCTCCTTTTCTAGCAGAGCATCTGGTGGATTTGAACCTCATATCTCTGGGATTGCAGTACAGCTTCTTGTCACTAGGCCACCAGAGCTCCCCAGAAATATATGTTTTGAAACTTGATTTTTAACTCTCTGGTTTCAAATTTCAGACTGGAAAATCAGAATAGTTTATGTCACTTTCTTAATTTTACCCACGTCAGGAAGCAGAAGGCAGTGGGGTAGGCCCTCTGATAGAAAGACCAGCCTCTAAGGATTTTCCATCTTGGATGTGGTAGATCATGTAATTTAATGAGATTGTCTTGCCCCCATAGCTGACCCCACTGTTGCCTTTATAAAGCCAAACTTGCACAGGCTTGTGAGGAAATGTAATGGTTTTGCATTTTAGCTTAGGGCAGGCTAGGCATGAACAACTTAATGGCTTTGGGATAAAACATAATATCAGTACTTTAAAAAAGAGGGCTCCAGGTTGTATTTGTCCTAAAACTGTACAGATGTATAAATCCTCTTTACTTCTCTTATGAAAGTACTATATTACTGTGCAGTTTAATATCCTGGTTGAAAAAAGAGAGAACAAGTAAAAGAGGTATGATGTAACATATACAGCTACCTTCACCATACATAGCTCTTAAACAATCATGTCTGTAAACATCTGAGCAAAATAAGAAAAACAATGATAAAAAAATTTTCATAGAAGTCAGATGATACCCCACCCATTGTTATCCAGTCCATGCTGACTTGTAATTGCCCTTCCACTGAATGTCTGAGGCTGCAAATCTTAATGGGAGGAGATTGGCCATCATTGCCTCTGAGGAGCAGTGACAGGATTTGAACTGTCAGAAACACAAGGCCTTTTGTTAGCAGCATAACGCTTTAGGGACTATGCCCCCAGAGCTTTTGTCAATATTCTGGGAGGCATTTAAAGCAGAAAGGACATCATATTGAAATGGGTAAGTTCTTCACTAGTGCAGTTTGTATATATAAAATGATTGTTGATGCGTGTTATTGGGTTGGAAACGACCTATAATTGACCCTCCAGTTGGTTTTCAGAAGCAGAAAATCACACAGGAGATCGCCCATTCTTCTCCCATGGAGCAGCTGGCAGCTGGTGGATTGAAAAGATTAGGCTGTCGTGAAATTCACTAACCTACATTCAAGGAGTCATGACATTTAATGTAGAGAGAGGAAATTACAGAACCGTTATAGGTAAAGAAAAAAGAGTCTGTTCTCTGTTCACTACTGATTTAAAAATACTTAACATTTTTATTTTGCTTTAACTCTAGTGGCATCATCTGTAGGGAGCTTTGATGCTAACTCAAAGGCTTCACCTTTCTGCTGGTTCGAATTCACCAGCAACTCCTCAGTAGAAAGATAGCCCCCCGCTGTGATTTTCAGCCTCAGAAACCCAAAAGGAGGGTCAGCAATGAATTGGTTCCTACTTGATGTCAACGTTTTTAACTATGTTTTTAAAGACTTAGCAAATTAGTAAATTGCACAGATAGTTAGTACCTCAGCCAAAACTATTCTTCTAATTCCTTACCTATCTCTTCCTTTACTTACCTACTTCATCACTTCAATGGGTAACACTTATATTCCTTTTCTGTGATTGTCTGAAGACAGCAGTCTTTTCCACTTTTGAACAGTATCACTGTCTGGACATTACTGGAAATCTGAAATCTACACCGTGCTTAAGTATTTAATTTTTTTCTTTTTTTAACTTAAAAAATATTACTAGTTCCTCTTAATGTTTTGCCTGTACCTGTGTTCAAGCCCAGGTGGTACAAGTAGTTTGTGATCCACTGATAACCTAAGTACTGATGTTTCAAACCGAGACCCCAAGTGGCTCTGCAGAGGGGTTGGCAAACTACTTCTGTAAACATCTGTTACAGCCAAGAATACCCTATGGGACAGTTATACCTGTAACATGTGA
The DNA here is from genome assembly GCF_000299155.1 of Elephantulus edwardii. NCBI lineage: Eukaryota > Metazoa > Chordata > Mammalia > Macroscelidea > Macroscelididae > Elephantulus > Elephantulus edwardii. Next base: position 6,317,212 of record NW_006399847.1, read on the forward strand.
GATAGCTATGAGTCAAGGGCTTACTTGATGGCAGCTAATAGCAGAGAAATGCCTCCTCTTTCCCTCTGATTTTGTCCGGTGCAATTTAGAGAATTTTAAAAGCAAGTTAAAATGCTAAGCTATGTATTTTCTGGGCAGCATCGGGTGCCCCTGTCCAGCTATTATACTATCTTTAACTTTTTTACAACAAATTACAGTGATATTTTTTTAAATAACAAATTTATGGTGAGGTTATCAAAGGAGTGTCTCAGTGATATATCCTTTCTCCATACCTTTTAAATCTGTATGCTGAACAGATCATTTGAGAAGCTGTACTTTATGAAGATGAGTGAGGCACCAGAATTGGAGGAAGGCTCATCAACAACTTGCATTATGTAAGTGAAACCACCTTTCTTGCTGAAACTGAGGAGAATTTGAAGCATTTGCTGTAGAAGATCAAAGACTGCAATATGGATTGCTTCTCAACATCAATAAAACAAAAATTCTCACCACTGGGCCAATAGGCAGCACCATGATAGATGAAGAAAAGATTGAAATTATTAATGATTTAATCTTATTTGAATCCACAATCAACACCCATCGCACCAGCAGTCAGGATATCAAAAGATGAGTTGCCTTGGGAAAATCTGCTGTCAAGGAGCGATGATGCCAGTCTAAAGACTACGTTGTGCCTGATACAAGCTATAGTCCACTCAGTTTTTCGCTATGCCTCTGAAAGCTTGACAATAAATAAGGATGACAGAAGAATGTATGCCTTTGAGTTGTGGTATTGAAGAAAAATATTGAATATACCATGGACTGTCAAGAGAACAAACAGGTTTATTCTGGAAAAATGAAACCAGATTGCTCCTTGGAGGCAAAGATTTTGCAACTCTGTCTTATACTTTGGACATGTTGTCAGGAGGGCACAGTCTTTGAAAAAGGACATGCTTGGAAAGGATGAAGGTCATTTCAAATGAGAAAGACCCTGAATGAGATAGATTGCACAGTGATTCTGGGAGTGGGATAAAATTTGTTGTAGACAATGAAATTTGCTCAGAATAGGGCAAAGTTCAGAGCCATTATTCATAGTCTCTGCAAATCTTAGGCAACTCAGTGGCACATAACAACAACAAAGAGTGATAAATTGTTCAAAATATAAGGAAACTGAAGTTCAAAGAGATCAAGTTACCTGAATCACTAGCTTAGAGATAGAAGGCCTGGGAATTGAGCACAACTCTGTCACCTATGCAAATGCACTTTGTTTCTTCTTCAGGGTATAAGAGTCTGACCTGAAACCACAGGGCTATGTGTTAAACCTAGACAGAGATCTTTCAGGGGATTATTGTTCAAAAAGGCACAGGCAAAACTAGATCCATTGCCATCAAGAAATTGCCAGCTCAAAACAACCATCAGTACTACTCATCACTGTTGAGTTGCAACTGACTTGTGGAATAGTATCTGATCTTCCAGCAGGATTTTCAGAGGTTGTAAATCATATAGTGCAGATAGAATGGCCTTTAGAGGTGAAGATGACTCATATACTTTGACTATTTTACTAGAAGAGACTATTCCTTGGAAAGGGACATCATGCTTGGAAAGGTAGAAAGTCAGTGAAAGAGAGGAAAACACTCAACAAGATGGATTGATTGACACAGTGTTTGCAGCAATGGGCTTACATGTGTGTCAGAGATTATAAGGATGGCACAGGATAGAATGGGGTTCATATCTGTTATTTATAGAGTTGCTATGAATCATATTCAATTTAGTGATAATTACAAACAACAATGAGTCACATAGGAGTAGATTACCCGTATTTCTTCAATGGACCCACTGATGGATTTGAACCACAAGGAAAGTGCCACCTTTGGGTTTGCTCTACAATTCTCTATGGACTATGGTACTAGAGCAACTCTACAGGGCAGAGTATAACCATCTCATAGAGTGAGCACTACTGTAAGTCTTTGTAGAAGTAGACTGTCTCATTATTTCCCGTGGAATGGCTGGTGGGTTCAAACAACTTGCCTTTGGCTTAGTTGATAAGTACTACCAGGTCACCTTTCTGAAAGACATACATACATAGTAATAATAATAATAAACAATAATAATAATAATAATAATGATTCTGTCTTTATCATTTCTATGCAAGTGACAATTAACCAACATAGTGTCTTCATCTTTAATATCTCAGACACTGTAGAGGCTCAATAAACAATAATTACCAGAAAGGAGTATCTCAGTTGTAAACATAGCTAAGATCTTGGCTGCTAACAAGAAAAATTGGTGATTTTAATCCACCCTCAGACACGTTAGAAGAAAAGCCTAGAAACTTATTTCTAAAATTAAGCCATTAAAAACCCTATGGGGCACTGTTCTACCTTGCAGCACATGATGTCATCATTAATCAGAAGCCACTTAATGACCACTGCTTTGATTTAGTTACTGTAAGGAAGGAACAACACAACAAATGTGTGTAGTACTTTGTTCAGGCATTATTATTTTTTTCAGTCTTTCAGCAGACATGCTCTTATTCAAACCAGAACAAAGGCTATCAACCATAGCATCATATTACTTTCACTTTACAGGGTGTAGAGAGAAGAGAAGCCAATGCAGTAAGCTTTTAATAATATTCTTTTTAAAAATATCAATGGCTCATGCTTATCCTAAGTCAATTAAAGTATCTACAGTGCCTATTTTCAGAAAATACCCCAGTGGTTCAAACGATATGAAAGCAGCTAATGCTTGTAGCCTTGGGCCTGTTGAAGAACAGATGAGGTGTAAGGGCAGCAGTGCAGGCAAGGACAGTTGTGACAGGGTGTATGAGATGGTTATTGGCTAGTGTATGGCTAAGGTTATGTGTATGTGTATTTCCCTGGTTTTTCTTGTCTAGAGAACTCAACCTAATACAAGTAAGAATCCAAGAAGGATCAGGAAGTCATCTGAATTTTGGGGCAGTAACATAATTCCTGGTCAACAGTCAGGCTTGGGCCATCTGGATGGTTGCTGATGTTGACACAAGTGAAACAGGGAAGAACACAGCCTCACTCTGAAGATGGAGTGTGAAATACCCAAAGGAAGTCAAAGCAGGTGGGAGGAAGCCTCATTTGGAAGCCTAAGGTGGAATCAGACACTTGCCTCATAGGATTTCCATGGCTGCTCATCTGGAATTAGGTCACCAGGTTTCTCTTCCAACGTTCCTCTGAGAGTACAGGAACATCTAGAATTTAGCTAGCAGTCAAGATCATGTGAAACTATGTTCTCACAAGGTAATGCTTCAGTTTTATGTCTATGCACAGAAAAGTTTCAGTTTTTAAAAAAAGGTCATTGCAAAGACAGAGGAGAAAGAAAAAACGGAAATGGATGACAGAAAAGACTCTGCAAATAGTAGTAGAGCATTGGAAAGGTAAAACATACTGAAATAAAAGAGCTAAAAAAAAGATTTCAAAGGACAGATTGAGAAGACAAAGAAAAGTATTAGAATGAAATGTACAGAGAGCTGAAATTGGAGAATAAAAAGGGAAGAACTCTCTCTGCATTTCTCAGGCTGAGGGAACTAAAAAAACAAATTTAAGCCATAAGTTGCAGTATGAAAAGATGCTATAGCCAATATATAGCATGACCCAGAAAGCATCAAAAGAAGATGAAGAAAATACAGAGTCACTGAACAAACAAAACAAAACACCCCAAAACAAACAAACAACACCAAAAAAAAGAAAAACCCAAACCCTGACTGACACTGAAAAATTTCAGGAAGTATCATATGAACAGGTGCTAATGCTAATGAAGGATGAGTGGAAGCTGCATTGAAGGCACTGACAAAAAATAAGGCCCCAGGAATTGATGGGATAACAATTAAATTGTTTTAATTAACAGATACAGCCCTGGATGTGCTGAGTAGCCTATGTCAGGAAATTTGGAAGACAGCTGTCTGGCCAATGGATTGGAATTTGTCCATATTTGTTCCCATTCCCAAGAAAGGTGATCCAACTGAACGTGGAAACTATTAAACAATATCGTTAGTATATACAAACAAAACAGTGCTGAAGATCATTCAAAATCGGTTAGAACAGTACATAGATAGGGAACTGCAAGAAGTTCAAATAAGATTTAGAAAAGGCTGTGGCACCAGGGATATCATTGCTGATGTCAGGTGGATTCTGGCTGAAAAATAAAGAATACTAGAAGAATGTTTATTTTTGTTTTGTTGACTATGTAAAGGCATTTGACTGTTTAGATCATAACAAGTTATGGCTAACATTGAGAAGAAAGGGAATCCCAAAGTATTTAATTGTGTTTGTGTGAAAACTATACTTAGACCAAGAAGGAACTGTTGTGAGAACAGAGCAAGGAACACTACATGGTTTAAAACTGAGAAAGGAGTGCATCAGTGTTGGACTTTCTCTCCATAATGAGTCAATCTCTATGCTGAGCAAACTATTCAAGAAGCTAGACTCTATGAAGGGAATGTGGCATAAATATAAGAGAAAAACTCATCAGTAACCTGCGTTATGTAGATAACAAAACCTTGCTTGATAAAAGTGAGGAAGATTTGAAGCACTTGTTGCAGAAGATCAAAGAATATAGCCTTCAGTAGGATTGCTTCTTAATGTCAAAAAAACCAAAAAGTCTTATCACTGGACCAATAGGCGAATTCATGATAGATAAAGAAAAAACTGAAACTGTCAACAACTTCATCTTGCTTGGACACACAATCAACCTCTTTGGTACCAACTGTCAGGAAATAAGGAGATGTATTGAAGTGGGAAAGTCTGCAGTTATGGAACGCTCCAATTTATTGAGGAGTAATGATGTCAGTTTGAGGACTAAGGTGTGTCTGATTCAGGGCATAATATTTCTGATCACTTTCTATGCATCTGAGAACTGGACAATGAATAAGGATGACAGAAGAATTGATGCCATTGAGCTGTAGTGTTGAAGAAGAGGGTTGGGCATTCTGTTAATTGCAAAAGAAGAAGTAAGTATGTCTTGGAGAAAGTGCAGTCAGAGTGTTCTTTGGAGGCAAAGATGATGAGGCTTGACCTCACATACCTTGAGCATGTTGCTAAAAGGGCTATTCCTTGGAGAGGGACATGATGCTCAGAAAAGTAAAGGGCCAGCGTAAGAGAGGAAAATCCTCAACCAGGTGGGTTGACACGGTGACTGCTGCATTTGGGTCTAGTGTATCAGGAAATAAGAGGATGGCACAGGATAGGAGAAGGTTCAGATATGTTGTTCATAGATTCACTAATGGGTCATACTCAACTCATCAGCACCTAACAGCAAAACAGAAAATTTTAGTGAAATGAAGAATTCCAGGTCTCAGACTGAAATACTGACTCAGGAGATTTTGGAGTGGGGATGTGGTACATTGAATTATACATCTTTTTACAAGCACCCCATGGAAGTCTCATACCTTGATAAGCCCTTGAGATATCAGTGGGGTGTGGGCCAGGAAGAGGCAGCAGGCAAAGTGTAAGCACTAAGTCCCACTTTAAGTGACTCTCTCAACTGGTTGCTCTGCTGTACTTAAGACTTGCTTTTTTAAAAGCTCTTACTTAAGAATAGCAAAAGGGAGTCAGAAATCACTACAGTGAATGATTCCCAAGTTCTCTTCATATTTCAATATCATAAAGCTCTGTCGGTGACATTACCTAGGGATGGGGAAGGGAAAAATCAGAGGAATAAAAACTAGAATGTGGATAATGCTTTTCTTTAAGGAGTGAGTAAAGGTGTTTACTATCAAGATCAAAATAGACTAAATTTGAATATTATCTTTCTGTTATTTTTGAAATCTACACATTGTATAGATAAATTAGCTAAATGACAGAAATTTCACAAAATAGTATTTTCTCTTAAAGGAGTTCTTAGCCTGAGTTACAGGCTCTATTGCTGTGTGCCGTCAAGTTGGAACCAACTCATAGTTGACCCTCCAGCAGATTTTCAGAGACGGTTAATTACATAGGAATTGACTGCTCTTCCATCTCTAGCAGAGCAGCTGGTGAAGTCCTCACCTGGTTTGTGTATTGTTTTCAGAGCAGCCATTGCTCAAGAAGACATTCTTCTTCAACTTGCATCCAGGAAGGAAGAACTATAAGCTCTCCCACCCAGGATGTTTTCCCATGATACTTTGAAGAAGACGTTCAGACAATGTCACTGAAGTAGTTTGCTTCGAAAGTGAAGTGTACTGCTAACATTGTCAGCTAAGCTCCATTCCAGTGTGAATTGCTAAAATAGTAAAGAAAGAAAATAATTGAGAGAATAAGAGAAGTAGTATTAAAATGTAGACTTTGAATAATTTTGAAAGTAGAATGATAACTCTCTTCATGATAAATTACTGTGATATAAAGAAAAAGCCAGCTGACATCAACCATGTGTCCTGGAGCTCTCAAACTGCCAGATTGTTCTCATCTCTGGCTAATGAGATTGCTTGTCTTCCTTGATAGACTGAGAGTTCCCTTCCAGGGAAATTGTTCTCCCAGGGTCCACTGTTATCTCCTAGTGCTTAACACAATTGCTGCCAGATAATAGGCATATAATAACTGTTCCTTGCATTTAATTGGCATGAGTCTGAGATGAGTACATATGCACACATAGACATAATAGAAAAAAAATTAAATAGACTAGCACTGAGATATTCTCTAACACTAGTATTTAAAACATCATTTCTACTTACTATTTCTATCTTTACTATATTTCTGTTTAAATAATATGGTTCGGAGGAGCTCTCGTGGAGTAGTCAGTGGGGAGCTGCACTACTAATGCAAAGACTGCATCTCTGGAAGTTTGAATCTGTCAGCAGTTTTCCTATTGTGGGATTTATAGCCTCAGAAACCAAGTGGAGGGTCAAATATGAGCTGGTTTCAACTTGATGGCAATTAATTGAGTTTGAATGATTCTATAAACTCCATTTTGTTTCTTCTACACTGAAAGCTCAAGTCTCACCAACTAGAATACTTGATAGCTTTTAATTTCTAAATTTCGTAATCCCTTTATGTCTTTTTATGTACTTTTCTAAGGCAAGAGGCCTTTCCCAGCCAGAGTTAGCTAGAGAAATTGACCAGTGAGATAGATATGTATCATTCAGCTTCCAAATAAAGTTTTACTGAACATAATTAAAACATAAAAAACTGGATAAATTATGTATATTGAAACAGATGAGGGAAAGAACAGATTAGAAGTGATATATGATTGAGTATTATGGTTAGCACAGGAATCCAGAATTAAGGTTGCATAGAGAAGTGTACTAGGGGTGGGGGGGAAGGGACGTGGGAATTGTATACTAAGGAAGGAATATTTTTCTTTTTTTTTCTTTGTTCAGAGGGGGAAGCGAGCTGGTGGGGAGGGGTGGGAAGGGAGAAAATTGTGGCAATGAATGAATGGAAATCCAAAACCTCTGTAAAAAAAACAAACAAACAACAAAACCCCCCAAAAAAACCCCATAATTGCAGCAGTAAACCTGGTTAGACACTGCCAGAAACATAAGGAAATGCATCAAGAATGAGAGATACCATAACTGATGTCCAATGAAGGTTGATTAAAACTATGAACTATTGGAAAGAGGTTTGCCTGTGATATATTGACCATGCAAAGACACTCAACTGTGTAGATCATAACAAATTGCAAAAATTTGAATTCTAGGGGAGAAACAAATCATTGTGTTCACACAGAACCTGTACAGAGACCGAGAGATATTCTTTTAAAAATAACAAGGGGATATCACAATGTTTGAAATCAGAAAAGACGTGTATTGAGGTTGCATAATTTCACCACAGTTGATCAATCTATATCTGAGCAAACTATCTGAGAAACTGTACTTTATGAAGAACATGACACCAGAATTGTAGTTCATTAAAAGAATTGTTAATTCATTAACAGTTCGTAGTAAGTAAATGACATGACCTAGTCTTCAGTCTGGATTATATTTCAATATAAAGAGGAAAAAAATCCTCAAAACTGGACCAATGAGGAGCATGGTAAATAGAGAAAAAAATTGAAATTGTCAAGGATTTAGTTTTCTCTGTACTCATAATTAGCACCACCATGCAAGGAATCAAATAATGTATTGTGTACTGGATAAATTTTCTGCAAAGTATCTCTTTAAAGTACTGAAAAGCTTAAGAGCAGAGAAAACAACTCATCTACCTATTAACAATTGATCTTTGACAAGGAGATAAAGTCAGTAAGTTGGTAAATGCCAACCTTAGCAAATTGTGTTGGCAAAATTGGAAAACAAGCCACACAAAACTGAAGCAAGACCCACACTTCATACCACACACAAAAAAACAACTCAAAGTGGATCAGGGACCTAGAAGTAAAAAGAAAGACCATAAAATTCATGTGAGAACATATCTTTGATACCAAAGCCAGGAAAAGACACCACCAAAATAGAAAACTATAGGCCAATATCTCTCATGAATATTGATGCAAAAATCCT
>NW_006399847.1:6331734-6345399 GCF_000299155.1 Elephantulus edwardii
AATGGCAAAGGACACACTGACAAAGGAGATTAATCAGAACTGACTTTGACAAACACTGTGGCAAATGGACAATTAAAACAGACATTCAGCTGGCGGGGGAAGAAGAACAAACTGAGGAGGTGGGTAGAGAGAATGGTGCAACAATGAATGAATGAAAACCCAAAATCTCTGTAAATGTTCATTAAAACTAATAAAATTTACTTAAAAAAATTCATGTGAGATGACCCAGGAACAACTCTCGAAGTCCTAATCTACAACATGAGCAAACTTCTAAGAATAATGAAAAAGCTATAACTAGGAGAGGTTCAAATAGATGAAGGAAATGTTTTAAAAATCAAATCCCTGCCACGGCTGTGCACCTGCCCTGCCGCGGCCACAGCATGCTTGCCGCTGGACATTGGCAACCTGACTGAGATACTCACGTGTGACTACCGGAAATCCAGCTCTGCCAGGCACAAGCTGTAAAGCTGCAACCTGAGTGAGGTCCCTACAAGTCCCCACAGGGGCAGGTAGCTTGACAGAACATGAGCATAACATCTACAAACTGAGTGAGCTCCTTGAGTGTGTATCTGTGCATCCATACCAAGACAGGTAGCCCAGCCGGGCATGAGGGGGACAGTTGCAAACTGAGTGAGGTCCTGGCGAGTGCCCATCTGGAAGCTAGCTATGCTGGGCACCAGCAGGACATCTGTAACCTGAGTGAGGTCCCTGCCTGTCCAAACCCAGGCAGGAACCCACCCACACCCACCTCCTCCTCCCCGCTCTTCCAGGTGTGAGTGGGACAGCTGCAAACTGAGGGAGATCTTCCCACAATGCCCACCTGGACAGCTAGCCCCACCTGGACAACTAGCCCCACCATGTGCGGGTCATACAGCATATTCCTGTGCTGTGCCTATCCCACCTGTTCCCCCCATCCTATCAGCCTTGAATCTCCTCACATCCAGTCAACTAACTGCACTTAAATCTGATCATCTTGGTCTGACTTAGCTGTAACAATTATCCAACAGAAGAGGCCACTTTCACAGACCATGAATGGACAATTGCTTTGGTTCAGAAATTCAGAGAGGAATACAGGAAACATAGCTGCTACACCTTCATTTGTAGCAGTGATTTCAGATCAAGAACCTATCATCACCTCAGGCATGAAAAACCCTACCACAGCATCATCACGAAAGAAACAGATCACCTCACAAGATACACAAGTGCAAAGCAAGATGACACCCCCCCCCAAAGTGACACAATACCAATGAATTTTCTGAAGCTGGAAAGTCTGATGGAACTTTCTGACACAGAATTTAAAAGAACAACAACAACAAAAAAATTTAATAAAAGAAATTAAAAGAACAATGATTGAATATTTTCAATGGATGAAAGACAAACTTGAAGAATTACAGGACACTGCAAGCAAAAACCAGGACGACCTTTAAAAAAAAAGTCCAAAACAATGCAGATAAAATAAACAAATCATTGGAGGGTCTGGAAAAACAAGAAATCATGATCCCAAATAGGAGAGGCAACGTTTCAGATGCTGTCAACATGATGGAGGGACATACGAACAGAGCTGAAGAGATGAAACACAGATTCAGTGAAATAGAAGATAAAATTGTCAACACTGATCTGCTAGAGAAAAAAAAGAATAAAAAATGAAGGGAAAAGAAGAAAACATAGAATAATGTGGGACATCATCAAGAGCAATAACATGTGCATCACTGGAATCCCAAAACAGGAAGAAGGAAGTAAAGGCACTGAAAAAGGTGTGGCAGAATTACTGGAAGAAAACGACCCAGGCATAATGAAGAATGAGAGAAAATATATTCAAGAAGCTGAGCAAACACCATATAGACTACACCCCAAAAGAAAAACACCAACGTATATCATAGTCAAGTTTCCCAGAGCCAAAGATAAGGAGAGAATTGTGAAAGTAGCAAGGGAGAAACAAAGAGTAACCTATTAGGGAGAGCAGATAAGACTCAGCAGAAACCATGTGAGCAAGAAGAGAGTGGAATGACATATATCAAACATTCTAAGAACACAACTGTGAACCAAGAATATTGAACCTAGTGAGATTGTCCATCAAATACGAAGGAGAGATCAAGATATTTCCAGAAAAACAGAACCAAAAGGAGTTTGTAAAAGCAAGTCCAGCATTGCAGGAAACACTGAGAGACATCCTTCTTACAGAGGTGCCACAGAAAGCAGGATGGACCAAAGTAACTAACAACAACACCAAAAAGAATGCAACACAATAAATAGCAATAAAATCATGCTTCTTAATAATTACATGAATGTGAATGGTCTAAATGCATCTCTGAAGAGAAAAAGAGTAGCAAATTGGATAATAAAACAAAATCTATCTATATGCTATCTATAAGAGAAACACCTGAAAAGTGAAGATAAAGAAAGACTAAAAGTAAAAGAGTGGGGAAAATATACGAAGCTAATTGCAACCAGAAAAAAAGCAGGAGTGGTGATATTAATCTCTGATAAAGTAAATTTCAAAGCCAGAACCATCACAAAGGACAAGCAAGGTCAGTACATAATGCTTAAAGCATCAATAAAACATGATGACATAACAATAATAAATATCTATGCAACAAATGATAGACATGCAAAATATATAAAACAAACATTAACAAAAACTCTGAATATTGCACTGCAGCACAGAGAAGCCAAAGCACAAGGAAGAATTCAAGATACTAAAGAGCTGAACAGAAGATTCCAAAAGGCAGCACAGGATGACAAAGGAAAATATTGCAATGATATGTGCAAGGAGCTGGAGTCAGAAAATCAAAAGGGCCGAACTCGCTCAGCATTTCTTAAGCTCAAGGAACTGAAGAACAAATTCAAACCTCGAGTTGCTATACTCAAGGATGCTTTAGGCAGAATATTAGATGATCCAGGAAGTATTAAAAGAAGATGAAAAGAATATACTGAGTCACTGTATCAAAAGGAATTGACAGACACAGAAGAATTTAATGAAATAACATATGGGCAAGAGCCTATGGTAATGAAAGAAGAAGTTCAAGCTGCTTTGAAGGAAATAGCAAAAATAAGGCCACAGGAATAGATGGTATACCAATTGACGTATTTCAGCTAATGGATGCTGCCCTGGATGTACTCACCAAGTTGTGACAAGAAATATAGAGAACAACCACTTGGCCAACTGACTGGAAGATATCTATATTTGTTCCCATCCCAAAGAACGGTGACCCAACAGAGTGTGGAAACTATAGAACAATATCATTAATTTCACATGCAAGCAAGATTTTACTGAAGATTATCCAAAAACGACTGGAACAGCACATCAGCAGAGAACTACCAGAAGTCCCCGCTAGGTTTAGAAGGGGTTGTGGTACTAGGGATAGTGTAGCTGATGTTAGATGGATCTTAGCTGAAAGTAGGAATACAAGATGAATGTCTACCTGTTTCATTGATTATGCAAAGGCATTTGACTGTGTGGATCATAACAAACTGTGACTGACTCTGAGAAGAATGGGAATCCCAGAACACCTGATCGTACTAATGTGAAACCTATCCTTGGACCAAGAGGCAGTCGTCAGAAAAGAACAAGGAAACACTGCATGGTTCAAAATTGGGAAGGGTGTATGCCAGGGATGAGTCCTATCTCCATACCTTTTCAACTTGTATGCAGAACAGATTATCCTAGAGGCTGGGCTCCATGAGGAGAGGTGTGGTGTCAGGATTGGTGGAAGATCTATCAACAATCTGCATTATGCAGATGACACAATCCTGTTTGCTGAAACTGAGTAGGACCTGAAGCACTTGCTGCAGAGGTTAAGTGACTACAGACCTCGGTATGGATTGAGATTCAATATCAGGAAGACAAAGATTCTCACCACTGGACCAATTGGCAGCATCAGGATGGGTGAAGAGATTGAGATTGTCAACAGCTTTAGTCTGCTTGGCTTCACAGTCAACACTTTTAGTAACAGCATCCAGGAAATCAGGAGACAAATTGCACTGGGAAAGTCAATTGTGAGGGACCTCTCAAGAGTACTGAAGAGCAACGATGTCAGGCTGGAGACTAAGGAGGTGTGCCTGATCCAGGCTATAGTCTTTGCAATTACTTGCTATGCATCAGAGAGTTGGACAGTGAATAGGGTTGATAGAAAGAGAATTAGATAGAAAGATGCCTTTGAGCTGTGGTGCTGGAGAAGAGTGTTGAATATACCATGGTTTGTTCTGGAGAGGCTGAAGCAAGAAAGCTCCTTGGAGTCAAGGATTCTGAAGCTTTGTCTAACATACTTTGGGCATGTTGCAAGGAAGGACTGGTCCTTGGAGAGGGACATCATGTTTGGAAGAGAGGAAGGAAAGCGCAGGAGAGGAAGACCCTCAATGAGATGGATCGATTCTGTAAGTGGAGTGGTAGGAATGAGTGTGTTTGAGACAACGAGGTTGGCACAGGATAGAACAGCATTTAGGACCCTTGTCCATAGGGTTGCTATGAGTCACCAGTGGCTCAATAGCACGTAACAACAACTTCATTGAAATAGTTGATGGAGAGAACTGTTTAAAAGCTATATATGATTGGGTAGTATGGTCATTACTAGAGTCCAGAATGAAGGCTGCATACTGGAGTGGACTGTAGTGGGGTGGGGGAATTATATACCAATGAAAGAATTTTTCTTTTACTTTTCAAAGAGAAGAGCGAACTGGGGGGAAGCGTGGGCAGGGAGAAAAATTCAACAATGAATGAGTTTAACTCCAAAGGCTCTGTAAATGTTCATTAAGATTAATAATACAAAAATCAAATCCCTATCTGCATCAAAAAACTTCTTGAGCAGAGTAAAAAGGAAACCCACAGACTGGTAAATAATAGTTGGCAATGACATGACTAAAGGAATTAATATATAGAATTTATAGAATACTCCAGCACCTCAGCCTCAAAAAGGCAAACAACCCAATTGCAAAATGAGCACAAGACTTGAATAGACATTTCACCAAAGAAGAAATTCAGAAGACTAAACACATGAAGAAATATTCAAAATCCCTTGCTATCAGAGTCATGCAAATCAAGACAAAATGAGAGATCTTCTCACTCTAATAACAATATCAAATTTCAACAGGGTGGCAAACTACAAATGCTAGAGGATTGGAGAGATTGGAATTCTCCTTCACTTCTGGTGGGAATGTAAAATGGTACAACCACTATGGAAGATAGTGTGGCATTTCCTCAAAAAGTTAGAATTAGTAATACCATTTATCCCAGCTATTTCACTATTGGGACTATATCCTAAAGAAATCAGAGTCATGACACAAACAGATGTATGCACACTGGTGTTTATTGTGGCTTTATTCACAATAGCAAGGAGATGGAAGCAGCCCCATTGCCCATGAGCAAATGAGTGGATAGAAAAATTTTGGTATGTTCACACAATGAAATACTACATAATATTGGGGGGAAATGAACTTATAAAACACTACGCAAGAGTGAGTCTGGAAGACACTATACTGAGTGATATATCTCAGCAGAAAAGGACAAATACTGCATAACATTACTGTTAAATAATTGCATGGACCCGGGCATTGGGGAATGGGAGCAGAAAAGAAATTCATTGATTTTGAACACTGCACAGGAACAAATAAAAGAAAGGACTGTCTGAAAGGTGGTATTAGGTATTGTATGTATGACAACATTCTGGAACAAGAAATGCATTACAGTGTGAAATGGGGGAGCAGGGAGTGGAGAGAATGAAATATTTGTCAATGAATAAGTGGAAACCCAACTTTATGTAAACTTTCATTAAAATCACAACAAAGTTTTTAAAAACAAAATACTGAGGAGCAAGGGTGTCACTTTGAGAACTAAGATGAGACTGACTTAAGCCATAATATTTTTAATTAATTGCTTCACACACATGAAAGTTGCAAAATCAAAATAGAAGACCAGAGAATAGATGCCTTTGTATTATGGAATTGGCAAAAAACACAGACTACATGATGGGCTTCCAAAGACAGACAAATCTGTCTTGGATAAGTGCAGCCAGAATGTATCCACCAAAGAAGGGATGGTAAGACTTCTTCTCAAAAATTGTGAGAATGTTGTCATAAGAATTAGTCCCTGGAGAAAGAAATCACGCTGGTGAAATAAAATTAGAGGATCAGTAAAAAAAGAAAATAAAAATAGAAACTCCAAAGGCGTGAAATGACATTGTTGTTGTTGTTATGTGCTGTCGAGTAGCTTATGACTCATAGTGACCCTATATGCAACAGCCCTGAGCCATGTTCTATCTCAAGACAACTTCATTGTCTCTATCACACCTACTCACACCTACTCAAGTCACTGGGTCAATTCATCTCATCCAGGGTCTTCCTCTCTTGCACTGTTCCTCCATACTTCCAAGCATGATGTACCTCCCCAGGACTGTTCCCTCCTTGCAACATGCCTAAAATATATCAGATGGAATTTCAAAATCCTTGCCTCCAAGGAGCAGGCTGGTTTCACCCTTCCCAGAATGAACCTGTTTGCTCTCCTAGCAGTCCATGGTATATTCAATACTCTTGTCCAGCACCACAACTCAAAGACATAGATTCTTCTTCTATTATCCCTAGTCATTGTCTAGCTCTCTGATACATAATAAGTAAATGTAAAGACCATGCCCTGGAATAGGCACCTGTTAGTCTCTAGATTGATATCATTGCTCTTCTGTATTCTGAAGAAATTCCTGATAGCAGACTTTTCCAATGCAATTTGTCTTTTGATTTCCTGGCTGACTATACCAAGAGTGTTGATTGACATAGTGACAACAATAATGAGCTTAAGCATAGTAGAAAGTCTTAAGTAGAGATTCTTAAGTCTGGATTGGGTAGGGTTCCATTGTGCTGCATATTTGGTTATGAGTTGAGGCCAACTGAATGGTATTTAACAATAATAACAACAACAGAGAAACCACACTAAGACAATGATTATGGTGTATAAAATGGACAATGTTTTGCTCTGTTGTACATAGGTTTGCTATGAGCTCAAATGAATTAAACAGCATATAACAAAAACCATAGATGTATAAAAGATAGCTAGATGTTGTTATGCTTCATTGAGTCAGAATCGACCCATAGCTAACCCTCCAGCAGTTTTTCAGACGCAGTGAATTACAGGGAAGGAAATTGCCCACCTTTCTCCCATGAAGCAGCGGGCGGATTCAAATCACATACCTTTGAGATTTCAGTGCAACCAGTGCCACCAGAGCTTCCTTGGATAAAGAAATAGATATTAGATAGATACAGATAGGTAGACAGGTAGATAAATAGGTTATTTCAAGTTAAATAATTTAATTGTGGTGGCTCCAACTATGAGCTCTGTAGACCAGGCAATACAGACAGACTGAAGACATTTGCCAATTTACTTCTCAAGATCTAAATTATCAGATGACAGTAAGATTACAGAGTAGAGAGAGAGTGATTTCGGCTGAAATATCTACTTATAGTCTGGAGGTGAACCACAGTCACTCCATAGAAGTCAACTCTTTTTGATATTCGATTGCATTACATAAGTTTTCATTATTGAAAGTGATTACATTTTATTACATTGGCTTTTTTTTTTTTACATTGCTTTGGATTACATAGTGGAACAACTACTGGTTGGCCAAACCACTGGGAACCACAGCCTTACCAAGCTGATATGTAAACTTAACCACCTTTCTTGGCATTCACATTGCTTGAGGAAGAAATAGCACCCTTTGTAGCATAACACCTGAAAAAGAACTCCTGAAATGTTATAGACAATATCCTCGAGATATGAGGCCCCATCTGAGATAGAACTGATTACACACAGAGACCTCTAGCACTACCACACACAGATGAGCTCTCACCCCAAACCTGATCTAACCTACTTCCAGATAACTGGAAAATGGGATCCTTGACCATCTTCACCTGAGAAGCCTACAAAGAAGGCAATGCCCACTACAGAGCATACAGGAAGCACAGAGCAGCATTAGGGTAAGATAATAGAGAAGATCAGGCTTGGATTCCAAGTTAAAACAAGAACAGTAGTCCCTGTCCTTCAAATCCTCCCCTAAAATAACATCTTTGGAAGAAAATCTCCCCTCATTTGAGGTGCTTGATGTGTTGTCGGGCTCTACTTCATGCACAAGTCAAGGCCTTTGTATATGTAAGCAACAGAAATAGGCTGGCTGACATTGAAAATGAACTTACTGAAAGTATACTAGATGGGGAGAGGCAGTATAGTGGACTCATATAAAGTCTTGGGCATAGAACAGGCTCCTGAGCCATGCAATCAGCAGTTGGTCCCTTGAAAACCCACTGCTACTTATGCTCAACATTAGGCACACCTAGAGGTTGCCATCTGCACCTGTGCCTCCACATCTAGAGGCTGGGTGGTAAATTCAGCTGCAATTCCTCCTCAGAATGGCTTCTGTGGGGAGGGCACATACCTTAGCCTGAGACAATTTTTTTTTTGTCTGATTGGCTAGGCCTGAACACACACCCACATACACCTCACCCTATATGTAAGAGTAGGAGAAAATAACCACATTTCATAATGAAAGCTAACTTCTGCCTTCTGAGGTAGGAGATTCCACAAATTCAAGCCTTCCAGTTGATTGCTAAAAAGACCTTCATTCTTTACCTCTCAACATTGTTTCTATTTCCCAGTATCCCAGTCACATGACCCTATACTAGGGGCCAAGACACAGCCCTTTTTTTGTATTTAGCTTGCTATCATCAGCAATCAGTTTAGTACCCAGTGGATGGTCCATCCAACAATCTGAGCTCATGGTTCTGTAAGATCCTCAAATCCGGCGACTTCCTGTCAACTTTAATCACTTACATTCATTTCCAACTTTTCATGCTTCATTAACGCCACACCTGCTTATGTCTGTGTAGAGGTTCCTAATGCCTACACTCTTCTATGTCCCTCCCCCCACACTCAGCCTTTCTTTCTTTTTCGTAAGCATGGAGCTGTATATGGTGTTTGAATATAGTTAACAGCTTTTTGATCCCCTTTCTTCTCTTTTATTCATACAACAAATCCCAACAATAGATTCACTCCATAAACTGTCTATCTACACCCAGATAGTCAACACTTCTGGGAAAAGTTTCTCAGCTGATTTGTGGTATAGAGTGTAAGCTAACTGGCTGCTAACAAAAAGGCAATTGAGTTGTAGCCACAAGCGGCTCTGAGGCATGAGCAGTTTCTTCTTGCAGACACTTACAAACCCAGGAACCTAGTGGTGGGTTGCTATGAGTTGGCATTGGCTGGACAGCATTGATTGAGGATTGACTGAGAAGTACAAATTTGTGGTCTCTTACCTCAATTGGGCCTCCAATGCAGACACTTCCTTTGTATTTTATCAATTACCATTTTAACTGTTAGCAACATTCTTCAAGCTCTCTATTCATCCACCCCATTTTCCTTCAGTGGTCTTCCCCTTATCAAACTTCCTGCCTCCTACTTTACCAGGAAAACGTAGGCAGTAGAGCATGAAAAATTTCAACTACAAACTGATTTATATTGAAAGCTACACTTAATTCTTCTATCTTTACATTAAGTGCCGCAGACTGCTCCAGTCAGGAGGGGCTTGTAAGCCTGAGGTCTAGGGTCTCGAAGAGGGAGCACGAAGGTGGGTAGAAGTTCGGCGAAGGGACGATGAAAGAACACAAGACAGTCAAGTGGTCTTGATGATTTTAATTCTAAGTCATTCTCATTCTCTTTCTTTTTCTTCCTGCTTTCCTGCTTATTGCATTTAGCATGATACATTTATATCCCATTTTTACAATTAGGGGCTTAATCAACAGCCAAAAAGATAACAAAAGTTAGAATAAAGTTTACATTATTTTCTTGCACATAGCTATTCTTTATGGTCACGGTTCCTTGGTAATTGGAGAGCTTGGTAGACAATGGCTTTTTCCTTAAACATTTTCTTTTTAAACCTGTTTTTAAACCTGTTCTTCAACAGAAGAACCCAAACTTTGTTTGGGTTACAAAGTTACAAAGGAAAAAAGTTACATTTAAATTTAAGCTGATACATTTTACATTTTTAGCTGAATTTACAATATTATTTATTTCCACTCAAGAGACAACAATTTTAAGCCTTTCGTTATTTCAGGGGTGATCACTATTTCAATAAGGGGGTTTAGGTTCATACAAAAGATGTTTTGGGTCATAATATCGCCTAAATTCATCATCCCAATCTTATGTTTCATGATTTATTTTGCCACCTATACCTCTCATAACATCTTCCCTCTGGTCACTTTTAAACCTTTTGAAAAATATATCCCAAGACACAAAACCATCAGGGTGTTTTGCATTAAATTCATCATATTTTCCAGTATATGGAAGAGGTTTATTTGTAGGCTCTGGAATTCTGTAAGGGCCTTTCCCAATAGAGGGCTGCACAAACAACCATTACCTAATAGATAACAATTCTTCCACCTGATGTTCTCATGGTGGGGGGGCAAGGGTTTGGTTTTATTCTTTGAAGGAGTTTTAGTAATGCTAAAAGAACCGGAGGTAATGTTTGCGTATTAAAGTCGTCATCTCTGTTTAGTTCTTTCCTGGAAACATTTAACAAACTTTTAGTAAAAACACTTTGTGTAAAGAACACAGTTTTTTCCCCCTGTCCCACACAGAAAACACAAAGAGACAATAGAAGAGAAATTACAGAAAGGCCAAGAACCATCATGGAGAAAGCACACATTCCGAGAGGCTGACTTCCTTGACTTTTTCGCCTGAATCGGGTGATTTTGTCACGCAGACTCCCTTGGAGTTGGTGTGGCAATTAAGAAAAGGGATATTTTCATTTTAGATAAAGGTCAACCTTCTTCCCAAACTTTGTCATCTTCCATCTTTGCCTCTTCCAAAATTGCATTATACACCTCGAATTTTCTGCTTTCCTCTAACTTTCTTTTTAAGTCATCCCCTTCAGCTAATAAGAGGTTCAGGAGCAGGCTCCGACTGATTTCATCAGCACCTGATACATAATAAACAGTACATATTTCTTGACTAGACTCTTTTCTATTTTCACCTATATTATCAATATAGAAATTTATATCTTAATTAAACATCTATGAATCACAAACAGGAAAAGCTTGAGAAAATTCATCAGAGACACTCTATTGTCCACTTTGACCAGTCATCAGAATAGACCAAGGAAACACTGCATGGTTCAAAATTGAAAATGGTGTTTGCCAAGGATATGTTCTATCTCCATATCTTTTCAATCTATATGTGGAACTGATTACCCAGAGGCTGGACTCTATGAAGAGAAATGTGGCATCAGAATTGGAGGTAGACTCATCAACAATCTGTGTTATGCAGATGATACAACTCTGCTTGCTGACACTGAGGAGGACCTGAAGCACTTGCTTAGATGGTCAAGGACTATAGCCGTCAATATGGATTGAAGCTCAACATCAAGAAAACAAAGATTCTCACCACTGGGCTGATTGGCAGCATCATGATAGATGGTGAAGAAATTTAGATTGTTAACAGCTTCAATTTGCTTGGCTCCACAATCAGCACACTTGGTACCAACAGCCAGGAAATTAAAAGACAGATTGCATTGGGAAAGTCTGCTGTCAGAGATCTCTTCAAAGTACTAAAGAGCAACAATGTCAGTCTGGAGACTAAGGTGCAGCTGATACAGGCCTTGGTCTTTGCAATTACTTGCTATGAATCAGAAAGCCTGACAAGACTAGGGTGATATAAGGATAATTGATGCCTTTGAGCTGTGGTGCTAGAGAAGAGTATTGAATATATCATGGACAGCTAGGAGAACAAACAAGTTTATCCTGGAGATAGTGAAGCCCGGATGCTCCTTGGAGGCAAGGATTCTGAAGCTTCCTCTGGCATACTTTGGACCTGTTGCAAGGTTGTATTAGTCCTCGGAAAGGGACATCATGCTTGGAAGGGTGGAGGGACAGTGCAAGAGAGGAAGACCCTTGATGAGATGGATTGATTTAGTGACTGGGGTAATGGAGATAAGAGTGTCAGTGACAATAGGATTGACATATGGTAGAGCACAGTTTAGGGTTGCTGTACATAGTGTCACTATGAGTTGCAGGTGACTCAAAGACACATAACAACAATTGTCTAATTATGTGTACACTTGAATTGATCACTATCATCACACTCACTCACTCAATGGCCTCTAGTAGGATCTGATCAGAGCTGACTCTCCAGTGGGTTTTCAGAGGCTGTAAATTGCACAGGAGGAAATTGACTATATTTATCCTGAGGAGCAGCAAGTGGATTTGAACTGCCATCTTTGGGTTCGCAGCACAACTATCTAATGACTAGGCCACCAGAACTCTTCTGTCATCATAAGTGTGTATAAATTGCATACTAAGCAGTGATTTGTTTCTATCCCTATCTTTGTATGTATTTTATTTTCTAAAAAAAAATCACTCTATTCTAACTTAATAAAATTTTATCAGGCTACTTCATGATAAGAATAATTTTCCATATGTGCTAGCAACATGCATTAGATGGTAGGAATGCTAAAGGAACAACAGGAATCTCAAGATTGAGCTTAAAAGTCTAGTAGGAAAAAAAATTTAAAAAAAGTCTAGTTGGCAATTAGAAAAGTGATTAATTATGGAGAAGAGTTATTTAGAAGAGTCAAGCTTTGAAGCTACCTAAAATGGATATAACACAAGTCTGATACCCAGTATGACATATTAGAGGTTTCCAAGCTTCTCTTAGAGGGAGTTATTTATATCACCACTTAATTATATTATCATACTGACTGATTTGGGCCATATAAAGATATTGTTTTAAAATATTAAAAAAATAAAGGTCTTGTTTTACAACTGTATGATGGTTGGGATGCATTCAACATGCCTAATTCTGTGTCTGATGAATACTTGTTTGATAAACTTTACTGTGTCTTGATTAAGACGCTGTTACTAATTCATCTAATTATTTTTTGGGGGGAAGAACGTCAATTTTCTGTAATAACTTGAGTTGTACTCTATCTACCTTAAAGCATCCAGTTCACAGGGCCAAGTCTTTTGTTTCCCTGCAGATGGGACTTATATCTAGGCTTTAGGAGGAGGGACTTTAGGAGTCCAAGACAATGAGATTATGCTAATATTGAGACAAATGGAACTTCCAGAATACTTAATTGTGCTCATTAAGAACTTGAACACAAACCAAGAAGCAATAACTTGAACAGAACAAGGAGACACTGCATTGTTAATAAAAGGTGTGCATCAAAGTTGTATCCTTTTCCTGTACCTGTTAAATACGTATACTGAACAAATAATGCCAGAAGAAGAATGCGACATCCAGATTGGAGGAAGATTCATTCACAGCCTGCAGTCTTTAGTATAAGGAATACCAAATACTACAGTCTTTAGTATGAATTATATATCAACATAAAAAATCTCAAAATTCTTCATAACTATACAAATAGGCAACATCATGATAAATGGGAGAAAACATAACTTGTTGAGGATTTAATTTTACTCTACAACCAATACTCATGGAAGCAGCAGTCAAGAAATCAAAGATATACTGCATTGGGAAAATTTGCTGTCGAGAACTGAACCTCTTTAAAGTGCTAAAGAGCAAGAGTGTCCATTTAAAGACTAAGTTGCACCTGACTCAAGCCATGGTATTTTCAATTACTCCATGTTGTTGTTATGTGCCGTCGAGTCGCTTGTGACTCATAGCGACCCTATGTA
>NW_006399847.1:6348484-6358782 GCF_000299155.1 Elephantulus edwardii
AATGTGTTCTGTTGTACATAGGGTTTTCAGAGGCCTGCTATTTCAGAAGTGGATGGCCAATCCTTCTTCCTAGTCTGTCTTAATGTGAATGTTCAGATTTAAAGAAGTATCAGACAGACCAGCATGTTAAAGGTATGTCCCTTATTGTGGCGTTAACTTTAGTGTCAGTGTTGTCCCTGCCTTTCTCACACACGTCTTTACCCCCTTATTTCCCTGCTCCACCATCCACCAGGATACCCATCCACTTCTACCACCTTGCTTCACATCTATCTCCCTTTGACCAGCTCTCCATCTAATAACATATATGAGGCTTCCATGGCTTCTGTGATTCCAAACACATCAGCTGATGGTAGTTTCTTATGTTGGGATCAATGTCTCTGAAGTTTAGTTGTAATGTTTCCCGAGTAAAGGTGATGCATCCTGTAGAACCGGTGTGTAGATAGGATTTTCTTGGACCGAGGGCTGCAGACCCGTGGGCCAGAACGAATGTCGCACAGTTTTTTACGTCTTCAATTACCTGGGGAGATGGGGGTGAATAAGGAAGATGGAAGATGAATTAATGCCTTTGAATTGTAGTGTTTGCAAAGAATATGAATTATGCCAGGAACTGCCAAAAGAAAAAATAGCTGTACAGCCAGAATGCTTCTTAGGAATGAAGATGGTAAGCCTTCATTTCACATAGTGTTGGCATTTTATCAGGAGAGGTCAGTCCCTAGAGAAGAGCATCATAATGGCAGAAGCAGAGGATTTGCTTTGGAGATTAAAACCCTCAGTGAGATGGATTCATTTCAGGATGATGATAATGGTCTTGAGCACACTAGAGATTGTGGGTGTGTGGCGCAGGACGAGGCAAGGTTTTTATCTGTTGAACTTGTTGTTAGATGCCATTGAGCCAGCTGTGACTCATAGTGACACTGTGACCAATAGATCTGATTTTGTGAACAACCTTGCTCTTTCCTGCACCGTCCTCACAATCTCTGATCTGATGTAGCCCATCACTACAGTCATTGTGCAAATCCATCTTGTTGGGGGCAATCATCTTTTCTCTGGCTCTCCACTTTTCCAAGCATGATGTCCTTTTTCAAGGATTGGCTCCTTCTAAGAATATACCCAAAGTATGTGAGATGAAGTTGTTTGCACTTTTCTCCAAGTCAGAACTAATTTAATGGCATCTAACAACAAACAATTCCCATCAGAGCCAGGTTCTGCTGTCCTGTCATTGAATGCTCATGATGACCTCATATACAAAAGAATGCACTTCTGTCCAATCCTACCTCATCCCTGTGACAGGTTGCAGATCATCAAATTATTGTGATCCACAGAACTTTAAAAATTGTGATTTTAGTGCAAGTTTACAGAAAGGATGGTTTTCCTTCATCCACTGATACACATTTTCCTCCTCATACCCTCCAATTCACTTTGTAATGCATGTCTTTTTCTAGATTGCTAATTGTCATACATGTGATGCCTAATCTTCCATTCCTCTCAGATAGTTCCTACTCTCACCTATTTCAGTGCAGTTTTCATTATTTATCCATTCTTTTCTTGCTTGTCCCCACCAATGCCCATCGTGTTTTTGTAAAAGTGGTCTTATGCAGTATTTGTCCTTTTGTGACTGAGATATTTCACTCAGGATAATGTGTTCCAGACTCATTCACATCCTCTAATGTTTTGCCAGTTTACTGTTTTGTTTGTTTGTTTGTTTTTAATCAGGGCTGTGTAATAGTCCATTGTGTGAATGAATGTACCACAGTTTTTCCATCCACTCTTTTTTTGCCTGACACTTGGGCTGCTTCAAGAGGACAAAATAGATTAAAGGAAACTTCTAAAATTCAAATCTTTATGCATATGAGAAAACTTCAACAAGGTAAAAAGGAAGCTCACAGACTGAGAAAAATACTTTGAAATGGCATATTTAATAAGGGACTCATATCTAAAATCTATAAACTATTCTAACACCACAACCAGAAAGAGAGAAACAACCTAAACACAAATGGGCAGAAGATATGAATAGACACATCATCAAAGAAGAAAGTCAGATGACCAACAAATACATGAAGAAAGGTTCAAAATCATTAGCTTTTAGAGAGATGCAAATAAAAACAATGAGATACCATCTTACCCCAGCAATAATAGCAAAGTTCAATAGGGCCCCAATAACAAACAGCAAATGCTGGTGAGGATGGGGAGAGATTGGAACTCTCATATGCTGCTGGTGGAAATAGAAAATAGTGCAACTGCTGTGGAAGGTAGTCTGCTGCTTCCTCAAAAAGTTGGAAATCAAAATACCTTTTGTCCCAGCTATCACATTACTGGGACTATAACATCAAATCACCACAGCTGTGACATAAACTAATGTATGAACACCCATGTTTACCACAGCATTATTCACAATAATAAAGAGATCCACAGAATTTTGACTCGCTCATTTTCACAAATGTGATACCTGGATTCTTTCTCTGTTTCATCTTATTTGAAAGCAGTACTGCAATCTGCTCAGTATTATAAAAGCACGCAAGTCTTGAGTGGAATACAAGTGGTGACCATGCATGGAATCTACTAGCTTAGTTATTGTTATTGTTGATTACCTTCAAGTCGAGCACGACTCATAGTGAATCTATGAACAAAAGCTCTCTACACTATAGACATTTATCAAAGTTCATAGAGTTTCTAGCCATTGGGTATTTTCCTATTTTCCTTGGCCTTCTGGCTAGCTTCCAGTTTTGTCTGACACTGAGGTTTCATCTTGTTTTCCACAAGTCTTTCTGTGGACTCCTGCGACTGCTCACCTTGCCCTTTAGCTGGTTGTGCCCACTTCCTGCAGACTCCCAAGGAACACTGCCAAGTGTCTGCTGTCATGTTCCCTTGTACCTGCCAAAACACCACCTGCAGCCCTTCAGGTTTCCTGATGCTATTAATAGCTGCCCCTCTGCCCACCTCAGCCTTTTCCCTGTACTTGGTCTCCTTTGTTCCTCTCAGCTGCCTCTCTCTGCTGAGCCATACCTAGCTATACCACAAAGCTCTTGTCTTCTGAGGCTTAGCTGATTCTGTGTACTTTTGTCTTACTGCATCTCAATATCAGGAAAACAAAGATTCTTACCACTGGGTTGATAGGCAACGTCATAATGGATGGAGAGGAGATTGAGACCGTCAAGAGCTTCATCTTGCTTAGATCCACGATGAACACCCTTGGAGCCAGCAGGCAGGAAATAAGGAGACATATTGCACTTGGAAATCTGCATTTAAGGACCTTCCCAAATTATTGAGGAGTAGTGATGTCAGTTTGAACAGTAAGGTTTAATTTAGGCCTTAGTCTTTCCAATTGCTTGCTTTGTGCCTGAGAGCTGGGCAATGAATAAGGATGACAGGAAAAGAATTTGTTGTCTTTCAGCTGTGGTGTTGGAGAAGAGCACTGACAATCCTATGGACTTCCAAGAAAACAAACAGTTATGTCTTGGAAAAAGTGCAGCCAAAGTGTTCTTTGGAGGAAAAATGATGAGGCTTCACCTCACATACTTTGGACATGTTGCCAGGAGTTTCTATTCCTTGGAGAAGGACATGATACCAGGAAGGCTGGAGAATCAGCAAAAGAGAGAGAGACCCTCAACCAGGTGGATTGACATGGTGACTGCTACAATGCGCTCTTGTGTATCAGGAAGTGTGAGAATGGCACAGGATAGAACAAGGTTTAGATCTTTTATTCATAGGGTTGCTATGAGTCCTACTCCACTTGACGGCACCTAACAATAACAACTATAGCAATAATCTCACATTTATTGAGTCTGAGAAGAGAAATTAGCATGTGATAATTAATATCCTTTTAGTAGTGATGTTGGGATAGTCTACCTGTGAAGAACAGCTGGAAACAGTTACAAGCAGAAGAGTAAGTTGAGAAGCAACCAGTGGAAGGAAGCAGGCAAGCATATTGCAGACAGGACTTCAGTTTCTGAAAAGGCACATAAAAGTAAGATGTAGAGAGATAAATGTTCCACATATTTCAGAGGATATAAAAAACAAGCAAGAGCTCAGTCAGAAGAACAGAAGAGCAAATTCTTAGTTTCAAAACAAGATCAAGGGTATATTGTAAGTTTCCTCTTCACCATCTCTACTTCTCTACCAACCCAGATACAACTCAACAGAAGTTGAATAATATTCCACATAATATTGCTTTAATCTACCCACCACTCCTCAGCCCAAAACCTGCAGACTGAGTTAGGCCAATTAGCACTTCTGCCCAAACTAGAGCAAAGCCTCCTGTGAGTCTTATGGCTGTGTTTCATCCATTCTCTTCTGGACGACTTGGGTAAGGTTCATCTATGCATGCTGTATCACTTCTGTTTCCTATTTGGAGCCCATCTGTAGAGTGCACTGTTCCTGAGCCCAATGCCTTGTCATGGCTTTGGATCCATCTTTGTCCTACCTCACACTATTGTCTCTATTTTGATGTTTTCCTATAGATAAATTTTTAGTTCTATGGAAGCTGTACCTTGCCCCCATCTCATTTTGGGCAAAATGCTTCTATCAGATATTGCACCAAGACTGAACTTCCAAATTAAGACAGAATAGGAAGAAGGATGAACCATTCACTTCCAAAACTAACAGGCCTTTGAAAACCCTATGAATAATAGAGCACACTTAGAGTAGTAGATATAGCACTGGTGGCTGAGCCATCATAGTGAGAGACTCAAAATGAGGAGAAACAATGAACAGCCATTAATAATTAGAATGTAAAATGTACAAATTATGAATGTAAGAAAATGGGACATTGTTTAAAAAAGGAATGGAATGCATAAATATTATGCATTGGCAAATTGGGTTGGATTAGTATGGGCCATTTTGAATCAGACAATCAGATGATCCACCATGCCAGGATTGAAAAAGTGACAAAAAGTGAGATCACATTCATAGTCAATAAGACCATTTCTAGATCTGTCCTGAAATACAATGTTGTGAATGACAGGATACTATTTATACATTTATGCAATGAAGATCTGTTATGACCACTATCATTCAAATATGTGCACCAACAACTAGAATCAAAGACTTCCAAGGAAATAGGAGATTTCTACCAACTTTTTAAAAATTTTTATTTTTATTAATTTTAATGAACATTTACATAGATTTTGGATTTCCATTCATTCTACCAACTTTTACAGTCTGAAAATGATTGAACATGCAGCCAAGATTCATTAGTAATGACTGATAACTAGAATGCAAAGGATGAGAGCTGAGAAAAATCAATAGCCAGAAGATATGAACTTGATGACAGAAATGAGGCTGGAGTTAGAATGATAAAATGTTGTACAATCAATGATTTACTCATTGCAATTACCTTTTTTAAAAACCACAAAGAGTGACTATGCACATGAACCTCACCTTATACACAGGAATCAGATTGATTACATCTCTGGAAAGAATCATTGAAAAAGCTCAACATCAGCTGTGAAAACAGGTACTGACTGTGAAACAAACTCATATGCAAGTTAAAATTGAAGCTAAAGAATATTAAAACAAATCCTCAAGAACCAAAAACAAACAAACAAACAAAAAAACAAAAAAAAAAATCCTCAAGAACCTTGAGTCTATCCCCCCTGAATTTAAAAAGCATCTCAAGAATAGGGTTGAGGCCTTAAACACTAATGAAGGATGACCAGATGAGCTGTGGGGTGATATTAAGAATACCATGCATGAAGAATGTAAAAAGTCATTGTAAAGACAAAGAAGGAAAAAAGACTAAGATGGATGTCAGGAGAAAGTGAATATTGCACTAGAGTGCTGAGAAGACAAAACAAAGCAAAGAAATCAGGAAGTTAAGAAGCTGAACAGAAGATTTCAAAGGGCAGCTTGGGAAGACGAATCAAAATATAACAAAATGTGCAAAAAGCCAGAGTCAGAAAATCAGAAGGGAGGAACTTGCTAGGCATTTCTTAAGCTGAAAGAACTGAAACTGGCTCAGGACAGGAAAGGGTTCAGAGCTACTGTACATAAGGTTGCTATACATCGCGAGCGACTCAATGGCATATAAAAACAATAACATACTATGACATATTTGGAAGCAGAAGAGCATCCACTTCCTAAATAACATGCCTCCAGAAACCCTATGAACTCTGATAAATGTTGATAGTTGTAGAGGGGCTTCAGGCCTTTTGTTTGTGGGGTCACTGTGAATTGTGCTCAACTCTAAGGCATTCAACAACAACAACAAATTGAAAAACTTAAAGATGCTGTGGGCAGAATATTGAATGATCCAGGAAATATCAAAAGAAGGTAGAAAAAATACACAGAATCACTGTACCAAAAGGAATGGTTGACACAGGACAAATTAATGAAATAGCATATAATCAAGAAACAATGGTAATAAAGAGGATATTTCAGCTGCTCTAAAGGAATTAACAAAAATTTAAGGCCCCAGGAATTGATGGAATACTAATTGACGTATTTCAACAGATGCAGCCCTGGATGTTCCACCAGGTTGTGCCAAGGAATCTGGAGGAAAATTACTTGACTAACTGACTGGAAGACATCCATATTTATTTATTATTTATTCCCATTCCAAGATAAAGTCATCCAACAGAGTGTGTAAATTATCAAACAATATTTCTAATATTACATGCTAGAAAAATTTTGCTGGAGACTATATAAAAAAAGACTAGACAAGTATATAGGAGGAAAAGTGCCATAAATATAAGCTGTTTTTAAAAGAGTCTGTGGCAATAGGGATATCATTGCCAATGTTAGATTAATCTTAGCTGGAAGCAGAAAGTAACAGAAAGATGTCTATTTGTATTTTATTGACTATACAAAGACATTTGACTGTGTGGATCACAACTTGCGGCTAACATTGAGATGAAAGAGAATTCCAGAACATTTGATTGTGCTATCTGAAACCTTTATATGAGGCCAGATATGCATACTTCAAACAAAGCAAGGGAACAAGCATTGCTCAAAAATAAAGAAGAGAGTGTATCAGGGATCTGTTTTTTTCTCTCTCCATATCTTTTCAAGTTATATATGGAACAAATAATTCAGGAGGCTAGACTTTATGAGGAAAAATGTGAAATCAGGATTGGAGAAAAATTCATTAACAACCTGTGTTAGGTATATAACAGAACTTTGATTGCTGAAACTGAGGCGGACCTGAAGCATTTGCTGCAGAAAGTCAAAGATTGCAATCTTCAATATCAATTGCATCTCAATACCAAGAAAACAAAATTTCTCACCACCAGGTCAATTGTATCATGACAGAGAAAAGATCAAAGTTGTTAACAATTTTATTTGCTCAGATCTACAGTCAATATTCTTGGCACCAGCAGTCAGAAACTCAAAAGAGGAGTTGCTTTATGAAATTCTGCTGTTAGGGGCTTCTCTAGAGTCCTAAAGAGCAAAGGTGTCAAGCTAGAGACTAAGGTGTACCTGATGTGGGTCACAGTCTTTTCAATTGTTGGCTATTCATCTGAGAGCTGGACAATGACTAAGCATGACAGAAGAACTGATGCTTTTGAGTTGTGATGCTGGAGAAGAGTATTGAACATACCATGGACTGCCAAGAGAACAAACAAGTCTGTTCTGGAGAGGGTGAAATCAGATTGCTCTTTGAAGGCAAGGATTTTGTAACTGTCTCATACTTTGGGTATGTATCCAGGAGGGACAAGTCCTTAGAGAAGGACTTCGCAGAATTGACACAGTGACTGTGGCAATGGGGGAAGGTGTGTTAGAGATAGTGAGATTGGCTCAGGATAGGGCATAGTCAACTTGACAACACATAACAAGAACAACATAAAATTTTGTACCAACAGACACCATGGCCTATTGTGAACAATCACTTACACTCTGACACTTGGCATAGCTAATTTTCTCTAGTTTCAGTTGCTAGTTTAGCCTTCATTTGCCCTAGAAATCATCTTGGATCTCCTTCCAGATTTGAAACACACCAGTAGAAACAAAATCTATTGCTTCAGAGTTTATTCTGACTCTCAGCAACTCTGTATATTAGAGTAAAACTGTGTTCCATGGATTTTTCAATCATTGAGTGTACCATGGACTGCTAAGAAAACAAACAGATTTATCCTGGAGAGGGTTAAACTGAGCTGCTCCTTGGAAGCAAGGATTCTGAGGCTTTGTCTGACATACTTTGGACATGTTGTAAGGAGGGACATCATTCTTGGGAGGGTGGAGGAACAGCGCAAGAGAGGAAGACCCTCTATGAGGTGGATTGATTCAGTGATTGAGGTAATTGGCATGGATGTTCAGAAGCAGTGCGATTGGCACAAGATAGAGAGGGGTTTAGGGCTGTTGTACATAGGGTCGCTATGAGTTGCAAGCAACCTGACGGCACATAACAACAACAACAACAGCAATAATAACAATGTTTTAGAAACAGATATCCAGTTCTTTCACTGCGCTTTTGGGTAATCTCTAATAATTAACTTTTTTGTAAACAATTGAGTACCGTCAGGACTCCCAAACCTGAAAGTGCTGCCCCTACTCAGTGTCAATGGAGCACTACTGGTGCAATGCTTAAGTCAAAAGTTAGCAGCTCAAACACACCTGTTGTCTGTGGGAGGTTAGACCTGGTAATTTGCTCCCTTAAAGATTATAACCTAGGGAATCGCATAGAAGAGTTCTATGCTGTATTCATTCTGTGTTCTCAGATCACTCTAAAAAGATCCAGTTGTAGCACATGTCACAGTAAATTTTTACTACCTTGATCACTTTTTTTAATAGACCTTAGGGCTTCAGTACTAAAACTGTGGTCCATTGACCAGCAGCACTGGCACCACATGGCAGAAATGTACTTTCAGGCTCAGGCTACAGTTCAGTTGTAGAATTGTAACCTACCATTTACCAAGAATTCTTGACTTAAGATTACATTTGAAGGAAAAAACCATTTGAAGGAAAAGGCCCTAGTCTAGAGACTCATGAGAGAACAGAGACTCTTGGAGTTTTTTGACTCAGACTTGTGTCATTCAACCACATATTGGCCACATAATAAATACATGTTGAGAGAGACTTAGTTTTGCATCAACTTGAGTTGATGACCGGGAGCAAGAATATGTACCTTGGATCAATTTCAGAATCTCTGGCTTTAGTGGGTTGGTATGTACCTTGTATACATATGGATATTATCCTATTACTGACAGCATTGTACTTCAGGACAGATCTGGAAACATTCTTTTATGTGATGCATATGAAACTATTCCTCTTCAATTTTTTATTCATAGCATAGTAGGCAATACCATTGTCTGATTAAAAATGATCAATACCAGTCCTTTTCAACTAATTAAGGCCTAAGATAATTGATCTTCACATACTTAATTTTTGAAAACTTTCATAAACTTTCCCAAATTCGTACTTTGCTTGTACATTCCACTCAATCATTAATAGGTTTTTTGCAGCTGTTCCACCTCATATTGCATCATGTCATAGGAACACATGAAGGTCCTTCATTGATTGAAAGCCTTAATGTGGTGTTTTTGTGCACCATCTAGTCCAAACTGACCCATAATTGACCCTCCAGCGGGTTTTCAGAGGCAGTTAATCACACAGGAGGAGATTGCTCATCCTTCTCCCGTGGAGCAGCTGAAGAATTCGAACCGCATACTGTTGGCATTGAGTGTAGCTTCTTGTTACTAGGACACTAGAGCTCTGGCATTATTGTTGTGGAGACACCAATGAGTCAGCTACAACTCATAACAATTTAGGAACAACAGATCTCAGCTTTATCCTATCTTGCACCATCCTTAGCATCTCTGATATGATCAAGCCCGTTTTTATAGTCACTAAAGTCTATCTTGTTAATTATCTTCCTCTCTTTCTCTTAGACTACACTTTCCCCAGCATAAAGTCTTTTTCAAAAGACTGGCCACTTTCAAAACAGGTCTTCCTCTCTTTCTCTTAGACTACACTTTCCCCAGCATAAAGTCTTTTTCAAAAGACTGGCCACTTTCAAAACATGCCCAAAATATGTGGGATGGTTTCCCTCCTCTCCTTCTTGCCTTTAAGGAGCACAAGAGTTGCACTTCATCTAAGAGAGACTTGTTTGTTCTTTTGGCAGTCCATGGGATATTAAGTACTCTTCTCCAACACCACAGCTCAAAGACATTGATTCTTCTGTTATTCTTATTCAATGCTCCTCTTTCAGATGTTTAGGGAGTAATAGAAAAGGCTGTGGCTTGAATCAGGCATGCATTAGTCTTTAAACTGACACTGTTGCTCTTTACCATTTTTTTAAAATTTAAATTTATTATTAATGTCAGTAAACATTTACAGAGACTTTGGATTTCCATTCATTCATTGTT
>NW_006399847.1:6358882-6362026 GCF_000299155.1 Elephantulus edwardii
AATGTCAGTAAACATTTACAGAGACTTTGGATTTCCATTCATTCATTGTTACACTTTTCTCCCCTCCCAACCCTCCGCCCTAGTACACTACCCTCTTGGAAAAGTAAAAGAAAAATTCTTTCATTGTTTTACAAACCCTCCCCCAAGTCCACTCCACCATGTAGCATTTGCTCTAGAATCCTGTTATGTCAAAAATATCTAATCACATATCCCTTTTTGATGAGGACCTTGACAGTAAGTAGATTTTCCCAATGCAACATCTTTTTTTTAATTTTTTGCCTACTGTGGATATAAGTAAAAATAGTTGACAACTTCAATCTTTTCCCTCTATCTGTCATTATGTTATCTATTGATCAGTGATGAAGATTCTTGTTTTCTTGATGCAATACTTATTAAAGTTTGCAATACATATTAAAGGTTGCAGTCTTTGATATTTTGAAGCAAGTGTTTCCAATCTTCATGCTTTGTGAGCAAGGTTAACAAGTTAGCAACGTACATAGTGCAGGTTGTTGACAAGTGTTTTCCCAATCATGATGCCACATTCTTCTTCATAGACTCTAGCTTCTCAAATTACTTGATGAGGATAGAGGGTGAATAGATATGGAGAAAGGATGCAACCTTGACACACACCTTTCCTGATTTTAAATGATGCAGTGCTCCCTTGTTATGTTTGGACAATTACTTTTTATCTAGGTATAGGTTTCACATGAGTTCTGGGCTTCTTATTCTTCACAATGTTATCCATAATTTATTGTGATCCACACAGTGAAATGCCATTACACAGGCCATCAAATGAAGATGAACCTTTGTCTGGTACCCCCTGCTGTCAAACAAGATCATCCTGAAATCAACAATGATATCCTTTATTCTGGAAGTTCTCTGCTTATTTATTTTTCTAGCCATTTTAAAATAATCTCCGCCAAGATTTTACTTTCATATAGTATTAATGTTGTTGTTGTTGTTGATTGACTTTAAGTCAAGCATGACTCATAGTGACCCTGTGAACAAAAGGCCCCTCTACAACTATCAACATTTCTCAAAGTTCTTGAAGTTTCCAGAGGCATGTTGTTTAGGAAATGGATGCCATATTGTTTAATAATTTCCACATTCTAGATTACCTTTTTGGGGAATGGAAACAAATATCAAACTCTTCCAGTTGGTCAGGCAGCTGTCCTGCAAATTTCTTGACATAGATTAATGAGTATGTCCAGGGATCCAGCCATATTTTGAATATCTCTCAGCCTTAGAACATCATCCTCTGACACTATGTGATAACGTTCCACTGCTATTCATAGAGTTCTCAAGGGTCCATTATTTCAGAAGTGGTTACCAAGCCTGCTTCCTTGTTTGTCTTAGGCTTGAACCTGGGCTGAAACTTGTTAAATGTGGGTGATCTTGCTGATATTTGACATACTGGTGGTATAGCTTCCTGCATTAGAGGCACCAGAAGCCAGGACAATACAACAAAGTGTCAGATAAGCAGTGGTTCTAGAGGCGTAGGAAGATTAATCAAGACAGCAAAAGTGAAAGATTGGGGGAGCCATAATCAGTTGTACATGAATAAGGACACATGACTATCTTCCACCTGTGTCCTTTGCTCCTCTGCTCTCAGCTTAGCACATGCCTTAAATCACTCCGGAATGGAAGGATCAGGACTGGTGGGGGAGGGAGCAGGCACTGAACTACCTTTACAATTACTGCCAAGGTCAAGGGCTTTGCAGGGGGTGCACAGTGTGCAGGTGCAGGCCACTGGAGGCCTGCCTGGCCTTCTCTACCTCAGTATTGAATGTATTCCAACCTCTCAATTGAGATAATGAGCAGCAAGAAATCCATCAGTCCCACATCAGCCCTGTAATCCTGACCCCATTTAACAAATCTGATGATACTTAGCATATCAGCATGTTTGCTTTCTTTCCAGCAAACAGCCAAATATGATTAAATTCTCTCCTCATTTCCATATTAATAGCACACCCGTGTGAAGAATTTAGGAAAACACATTTCTGGAAATCTCAATTTTGGTTTAAAATTTTCCAGTGTTGCAATGAGCAGTGACACACTGACATTAGAAATGCTTCCTCCTGTCAGAAAATGTAGATTGTGCTCTTTGCTGGTCCTTCTTCTGGTGGTCAAGCCTAAGTCTCAGGAGCTTTATTCTGTCAGTTTCTTTAGCTGAAACAAAAACATGAATGTGTACAAGTCTCTCTTTACTGAGGATTGAGAATAGGGTTTCCTTGTCAAAGGACAAAATATCTATTTATACCTAAAGATAAAGAAGTTACTATGTCCCTTTCTAGTGTCTCAGACCCTTCTTATGGTTCAGTGATTCAATTTTCTTGTTCTTTTCCTTGGACTTGGGGCTAGGATAAGTTAGAGTGCAAGTGAGGAATACTGGAGAGGTAAGGGAATAACCGAGTTCTGGACCTTCTGAACATCTTGCAGGCTGCTAGCCTGACAGGCTCTCTACCTCAGCAGAGATACTAAGTGTTCCACACTTTCAGGACCCATATAGATCAGAAGAAACAGGTTCCCAGCTTCAGAGATTTCCATAAGGGGAATTGCCAAGGGCTCTGGAGGTTGGCTTTGTGTCTGTATTCTTCATAGACAAGCTGAGTCACCAGAGCCATGAACTCACCTGACACTGCTGATTCACCTGCACAAGTAAGAATAATCATAGTACCTACTTAAAAGGTCATTAAGATGAATGTTAATTAAATGATGCATACAGAGCTCTTAACTCAGGGCCTAGAATACCATAGAAGTCCAATAAAAATGGCCTATTGTTATTCTTGTTTTTTTAAGAGAAGGTGGTTGTTGTTGTTATGTGCCATCGAGTCGTTTGCGACTCATAGTGACCCTATGTACAATAGCCCTAAACCCTGCTCTACCTTGGGCCAATCGCATTGCCTCTGACACACCCATCCCGATTACCCCAGTGACTCAATCAATCCACCTCATAGAGGGTCTTCCCCTCCTGCACTGTCCCTCCACCCTCCCAAGCATGATATCCCTCTCCAAGGACCTGTCTGTCCTTACAACATGTCCAAAGTACGTTAAATGAAGCCCCAGAATCCTTGCATCCAAGGAGTAGCTTGGTTTAACGCTCTCCAGGATGAATCTGTTTGTTTTCTTGGCAGTCCATGGTAC
>NW_006399847.1:6362191-6373974 GCF_000299155.1 Elephantulus edwardii
GCTGCTGGTGCCAAGAGTGTTGACCGTGGAGCCGAGCAAACTGAAGCTGTGAACAATCTCAATCTCTTCGCCATCCATCCTGATGCTACCAATTGGTCCGCTGGTGAGAATCTTTGTTTTCTTGGCATTGAGCCTCAGTCCATAGTGAAGGCTGCAGTCCTTGACCCTCTGCAGCAAGTGCATGGGGTCCTCCTCAGTTTCAGCAAACAGGGCTGTGTCATCTGCATAGCGCAGATTGTTAATAGATCTTCCACCAATCCTGACGCCACACTTCTCCTCATAGAGCCCAGCCTCTCGGGTACTCTGTTCTGCATACAGCTTGAAAAGGTATGGAGATAGGACACATCCCTGGCATACACCCTTCCCAATTTTGAACCATTCAGTGTTACAGTGCTCTGTTCTGGCACGCCCACAGGTACAAAGCCCCAAGGCGGAGCCAAAATAGGTTGGGAGCGCACAGGGGAGACTGAGGGACACAGCGCTGGGCAGAACTGGGAGCCTGGAAGCCGCGGTCAGAAGTTGAGGCCAGGCAATAGAGAAGCGACTCTCGGCAATAGCTTCTGACACAGCCACAGGTACAAAGAGAAGGTATGTATTATTATTTTAGGTAGAGTCAGGTAGACTACGACACCAGTTATCCTTTGAATAGCAGATATGTACTATGCCATTCTCAACATATCAATACTTGATTGAGCCCAGTGTTACAGTAAGTGTGTCAGTTCACCTAGTTTAGGGGTCTTCCTCTCCTTCTCTGACTCTCCACCTTTCCAAACATGCTGTCTTTTTGTAAAGACTGGCCCCTCCTGATAATAGGCCCAATGCTTGTGAGATGAGGTTTCCCATCCTTAGCTCTAAGGAGCACTATGATTACCCTTCCTCCAAGATATGTTTGATTTTTTTTTTCTCTCTTTTTTCTTTTGGAAGTCCATGGGAAATTCAGCATGCTTCTTTAATATTACAATTCAAAGGCATCAATTCTCCTATCATCGGTATTCATTGTCCAACTTTTAGATGCTTAACGAGTAATTGACAAGATCAAGGATTGGTACATTCACAGAATTAAATACTATGCAGCACACAGGGGCAATGATTCTGTAAATTACTACCTAATATGGGAGGGACTGGAGAGCATTATGCTGAGTGAACTAACTTAGTCTCATAAAGACAAATACTGTATAAAGTCATTATTGTAAAATGAGTACAAGGATCCAAGGAGGAGAGGGGGCTGCTTAATCATAGGATCACACAATTTGATGGGCAGAGGGAGGAGTGTGTAAAGTAAAGGGGAAAGATCCAGTGTGAAAAACAATGTGTATGAACTTTGTAAATAAACCAGCATAAAATTGAAAAAAAATTAAAAAGAAAAGGTCAAGGATTGGATCAGGTGCACCTTCATCTTTGAACTGATGTTGTTCCTCCTTGGAATTTTGGAGAATCCCTTGACAATATATTTTCCATCATTCCATATCCTAATTTTCCAGGTTAAAAAGAAGTTTTAATAATTTTGTTTTTAATTAGTTTTCATTTATTCATACACATTTTTGTTTTCTAACACTGCTTGTAATTGATAGTTGCCATTTACTACAACATCTCCCAATCCTCCACTCTACCCTGCCTTTCCTTCACCCTGCCCAGCCATATGCTAGTTCCTCCCCTTTTCTACCTCCTCTCCCATCCCTGTTAATCTTTCATGGTTGTTTCTATCTGTAAGCATTTCCTTAGTTATTTTAGTATATTGTTTTAAATAATTCACTAGTATTCTCAGTTCCTCCATGTCTTCCTTCCATCAGCAGTAGGAACAAGTAACACAGTGTCCTCTTCTGGGGTTCTAAGAATAAAATAGCAAGGAAGAGAAAAAAAGAAATCATTGAATGGGGCAAGTAGTTTACCTGTTTGACAACTAGAAATTTGGAGATTTGAGACACCGTAGAAGAAAGGCCTAGACACCTGTTTCTGAAGAAATCTGTCACCAATAACTATGTCACACACATAATAGCTATCTAAGATAAGGTAAGTATGGCCTGTGACCTGAATATCAATTATGAGGCATCATTGAGCAGTTTCTAACTATAAGAAAGAAAAAGATGTGCATCTTCTCTTCAAAAGTTACAAGATGGTGTTAAAGCTGAAATAAAAACCCTTTTCTGAAAAGTACTAACGGAAACTTCCTTGTCCTTGTACTCTCCTTGTGAACCAGCCACTGCCAGTTCCTAGTGCACTATCGTACTCTGAAACAAGACATTTCAAATTTCCTCAAGTAGCTTCCTCCTTTCAAGCTCCCTCTTTTCAAGCACAGTTCAAATTAACAAACTGGGAAGGAACAAGATTGCAATATCAAATCCTTGACCAATAAGAGAATGCATAGCGTTAACTTTTGCGTTTGGAATAAAAACCCAAGCTGATTGCTGGTGTTCTTGTTGATCAGACTAAAGTCTACCCAAGCAGCCTTTTGCAGAAGTAAAATGCTTTGTTGAGATCTTTGTTCAGTTATTTCTCTGTTTTAACATCAAACCATGTTTCTAATATAACGTAACACCCTTTCTTAAGCATTTGAGGCTTCCAGAGACCTATCTGGCTGGGGGCTGGCTGGCATTGGGATATATCACTTTCCAAAGCTTGCTGAAATGTTGCTGCTAGCAATGTGTCTTTATCTTTAAGTGGAGGGAGGGGTACAACTTAGAGACTGGCTTGGGCACTCATTACTCACATTACAACCCTGCACACACAGTGTTACCATTACTTGGAGAACAACTGGTTTTAGAAGCAAATGGAAGTGGATTTGTTTTACTTCTGTAATTATTATTTTTTTTTAAATTTAGCAAAACAAGTGAAAACGATTTATTAAGGTAATACAGTTGAGGTATGGCTGCTGGTGAAAGAGAGGAGATGGGCCATGTAAAAGAGTTAAAGAGAAAAGGGAAGAAAAAAGCAGGAAACACTGCTGGAAAATCAAAGATAGAGCTGAAACTTTTGGCTTGTTGCCAGGAGAAAAAGACTTCATGGTAACTCTTAAAATGGGTCCTCTCTGTGGTTCCAAACGTGTGCTTCTACCCAAATTCACACACTTTCTCTCTTTAACTTGAGCAAGTACTCAGATGATTAACAACTCAAACTCTAGGATCTCACTGACTTTCAATTTTTGTGTGTTCCTGAATTGGATGCAGTAAGTGGTTGAGGGTTTTTTACAGTCAGTAAGCACCACAAGGCTGACTTTGCTGTGGAAGAAATGGAGGTTTGAACTGAGCTTAAGAAGCTTCCTCAGGAAGTGAGCATTAGTTCTTCTGTAGATGAGGACTGATGAGCCTGAGTCCACAGAAATTGTTTCTCCATGTGAATCCATTGTCTCTTAAAGGAGCAAGCAAGCCCAGGCCCCTGAATGGGCTGATTTGTGGGTGACTGATGTCTAACAGTGCCCTCACTTTTCTATGCACAATGCAGCATCCTATCCCAGAGCAGTTTCACCAGCATGGGCTTCCTTCCCCTTACTATTTCCAGGTGTGTGGCTCTATGCTTGCCATCACTGAATTTTATTCTGTTTCTGAACTCAGCCATTTGCACATGAACATTTTGTGCTCCAGATGATATATAAATCTTGTTCTTGAATTGTTCAAAACAATTTCGAGGTTGTTTTTTAGAAAACACTAATGATGAATATAGACTTTTGAGGGGTTTTTTGTACTCTAGAGAATGAGGGTAAAAAGACCCTTTGTCTTTGCTTGGACTCCTTGAGTGGTGGTGCACATGGTTAAGTACTTACCTACTGAAAGGTTGGTGGATCAAATCCAATGAGGAAAGCCTTGGAAGAAAAACCTGCTGACATACTTAAGAACGATTATTTCTCAAAATCCTGCTGTTCTAATTTGATACATGTGGAGTTGCCATGAGTTGGAATCAACCCAATGTCAACAGGTATGGTTGGTTTTTTATATCTTCTGTACTTTACACTGATTCTGTTGACAATGATTACCAGAGAAATCTCATGAAAGCAGGCCTTGAACCTGTTCTAGTGGTGTCCTGAGATCTCTCCCTGCCCAGTGGTCACCAGAGTGCCCACTTCTGGGGCAGTGGCCCAGCTCTGGCTGTGCCCCAGCTGTCCAGATCTCAGCATCCTTAAATGCATGCCTAGGAGATGCCATATGTGTGAACTAAATTTATAAAACAGAATGTTTAAGAATAAATTTCAAGATGCTATTTTTCAGCAGCCTATGAATCACTTAAACTCATTTGCAAAATAAACTGCTTGCCAAGGGAAACTCGTTTTTGATGGCCACAGAAAAAAATGAAAGTCAAAATACAAGGGCTTTTCCTTCATGATGATAATGAGCTATTCTGCCCAGAGGTTTCAGAATGGCTGGCCATTTAACTTTTAAATGCTCATTTCTGAATAATACAAATATATATCACACACGATACAGTAGAGTCAGGCTCCAGTTTTCCAAGCTGAGCAGTGTTCTATCAAACAATTTGAACTTTATTTTGATCTTTCATTAGAAGTAGTAAAGATTGGATAATAAAAATAAAGATTTTATAGTTATCCTACTCCTTGATTTACTGAAGAGTTGTTTATCTTACAACCTAGTAATAAAAACATGTCTGAAAAACCACTTTCCCGGAATGAATGTTAAGTAAAAGGTTTGGTGTCAACACAAAATGTGCTTGATATGTCCTTAAAGGTATAGGGAATGCATGTGTAATGTCTAGGACTCAGCCTCCAATATATTGCTTTTGTTTTGTCATAGATTAGTGTCATTTGGCGGGGGGGGGCGGGGGTCGTCTCTGTGATGGTCAGTTAAATTCTACCTCCTTAGCTCTCAGCTCAGTTTCTTGTTCTCATACTTTGATCTAGAGAAGGGAACTACAGCGTGCTAATAAAATTTGAAGGTATGTGTGAGTAATCAGCACTCCTTCCTCAGAAGCAAATCCAGTATTAAGGCCATTCCCAAGACCAGAGACCTTTGCAAAGATGTCTTCATTTCTTCAGCTAGTGTCCCAGATTGTGTGGGTGAGTAACCTGGTTGAAGAGCTGGATACCATAGCAATAAACATGAGGGAACTGCTGACCAGTCCAGGACGGATTGTGATAGTCACGGTAGTCAACAGCAGACATGTAAGACTAAAGGAAAAAACTTGGGACCCTAGAAGGCTACCTGCTCATCAATGGAGAACTGTTTAATGACTAAGATGCCCCTGAACCAAGTTGTGGTATTTTTCAATCCCTTCATATGCACCTGAGAGCTGGACAATGAATTAAGATGGCAGAAGAAGAACTGATGCCTTTGAGCTGCGGTGTTGAAGAAGAATACCAAATATCTCATAAGATATTGTGCTAATTAAAAGTACTAAATATGCCAAAAGAACAAAGAAATCTATCTTGGAGAAAGTACAACCAGAGTGCTCTCTAGAGGCCTAGATGATGAAACTGCCTCAAAATACCTTAAGCATGTTTTCATGAGCTGCTAGTCCTTAGAAAAACATAACATACTTGGAAAAGTAGAGGGTGAGTGAAAATAAAGCAGACCCTCAATGAGATACATTGAAACACTGCAGAAATTGTCAAAGGATTTTTATTTAAGGGTATTATATGTTGTACTTGACAACAGCATGAGCAGTTGATCTTTGACACTGGGTTGAAATCTGTTCAATGGTATAATCTCAAACAAATGGTGCTGGAAAACCTTGACATCCATTTTCAGAAAAATAAAATGAGATCCATAAGTCACACCATTTACAAAAACAAATTCAAGATGATTCAAAGAAACACTAAATGAAAACCCCTAAACTAGAAAAATATCAAAGAAAATAGAGAGAAACTTCTCACAATCACACTCATTGCTATTTAGTAGTGTGACCAACTCATCGTTACCCCTCCAGTCAGTTTTCTGAAGCTGAAGATCACTTAGGAAGAGATTGCTCATCTTTCTACCATAAAGTAGTTGGCATATTTGAACCTTTGGGTTGGCAGCACAACTTCCTAGTCACCAGGACACCAGAGCTTCCTAGGGAAAAACATAGGGAACCCAAATGTATGGCACAAATAGACTATTATCTACAAAGGAAATTCTTTTTTGAATCAAAAGACTTCTCAAAAAAAGTAAGATAAGAACCCACAGATTGGGGGGAAACATTTGGGAATGGCACTTTAAAAAAAGTACTAATTTCTAAAATTTATGGAAAACTTTAATATCTAAGTAGAAATTAGATTATCAGTGACTGCAACAATGAACAAGGCAGAGATGGCGACTATGGCTCGGGGTAAGATAGGGTAAGGTCCTATCTATTGATTACAGGTTAACTATAAGCTACTGTATGAGTCAACTTGATGGCACATAACACCAACGACAATTTAGAAATAAGGAGAGAAGAGTCAGGAAGACATTCTGGAAACTAAGAAATACCCTTGGTCATCAGCTATTAGGGAGTGCAAATCAAGTAACGAGGAGTTATCACTCTAGCA
Source organism: Elephantulus edwardii (assembly GCF_000299155.1). Lineage (NCBI taxonomy): Eukaryota > Metazoa > Chordata > Mammalia > Macroscelidea > Macroscelididae > Elephantulus > Elephantulus edwardii. The sequence goes on from NW_006399847.1 coordinate 6,368,646, forward strand.
GCAATACCAAAATTCAGTAAGACAGAAAATAAAAATACTGACAAAGACATGAAAAAACTGGAGCTGTCATACACTTCTAATAGGACTGTGAATTGGTGCAATTACTGTAGAAGAAATATGGTACTTCCTTAAAAGATTTAGAAATGGAAATACAGCTTTATCCTGCAATCTCACTCTCACAGTAGCTGAAGGCTGTCAATTTGGAACCGACTCACAGCTTTAGCTTAGTGGCTTCTCATAGGCAGTAAATTGCAAGGGAAAAGATTGCCCACCTTTTTCCAGTGCAGCATCTGGTGGATTTGAATGAGCAGAGAGGTACCCCTTTGTGTTAGCATTGCCTCTCCGTATGGTGTTGTTGTTGTTGTTATGTGTCATCGAGTTGTTTGTGACTCATAGTGACCCTATATGTACAAGAGCCCTAAACGCTGTTCTATCCTGTGCCAACCTCACTGTCTCAAACACATTCATTCCCACCACTCCACTCAGAATTGATCCATCTCATCGAGGGGCTTCCTCTCCTGCGCCGTCCTTCCACTCTACCAAACATGATGTTCCTATCCAAGGACGAGTCCCTCCTTGGAACATGCCCAAAGTATGTCAGACAAAGTTTCAGAATCCTTGACTCCAAGGAACATTCTGGCTTCACCCTCTCCAGGACAAACTTGTTTATTCTAGCAGTCCATGGTATATTCAACACTCTTCTCCAGTACCACAACTCAAAGGCATCAATTCTCTTTTTACCATCCCTATTCACTGCCCAACTCTCCAATGCATAGCATGTAATTGCAAAGACTATAGCCTGGATCAGGCACACCTTAGTCTCCATCCTGACGTCGTTACACTTCAGTACTCTTGAGAGGTTCCTCACAGCTAACTTTCCCAATGCAATTCATCTCCTGATTTTCTGGCTTCTGTTACCAAGAGTGTTGACTGTGGAGCCAAGTAAACGAAAACTGTTAACTATCTCAATCTCTTCACCATCCATACTGATGCTGCTAATTGGCCCAGTGGTGAGAATCTTTGTCTTCTTGACATTGCGCTTCAATCCACATAGGAGGCTGCAGTCCTTGACCTTCTGCAGCAAGCACTCAGGTCCTCCTCAGTTTCAGCGAGCAGGGTTGTGTCATCTGTATAACACAGGTTGTTGACGATTCTTCCACCAATCCTGATGCCACATTCCTTGTACAGCTCAGTGTCTTGAATGATCTGTTCTGCATACAGATTGAAAAGGTATAGAGACAAAATACATCCCTGATGGACCCCCTTCTTGATTTTGAACCATCCAGTGTCTCCCTGCTCTGTTCTGATGACTGCCTCTTGGTCCAAGTATAAGTTTCGGATTAGCACGATCAAATGTTCTGGGATTCTCATTCTTCTCAGAGTCAGCCACAGCTTGTTGTGATCCACACAGTCAAAAGCCTTTGCATAGCCAATGAAGCACAGATAGACATTCTTCTGGTATTCTCTGCTTTCTGCCAAGATCGATCTTACATTAGCTATCATATCCCTAGTACCGTGACCTCTTCTAAATCCAGCCTGCACATCTGGCAGTTCTCTGTTGACATATTGTTCCAAATGTTTCTGGATAATTTTCAGCAGAATCTTGCTTGCATGTGATATCAATGATATTGTTCAATAATTTCCACACTCTGTTGGGTCACCTTTCTTTGGAATGGGAACAAATATCGACCTCTTCCAGTCAGTTGGCCAGCTGGCTGTCCTCCAGATTTTCTGGCACAACTTAGTGAGCACATACATGGCAGTGTCTGTTTGTTGAAATAAATCAATTGGTATGCAGTCAACTCCTGGAACCTTGTTTTTGCCAATTCCTTCATAGCAATTTGAACTTCCTCCTTCATCACCATAGGTTCTTGCTCGTATGTTATTTCATGAAATTCCTCTGTGTCAGCCAATTCCTTCTGATACAATGACTCTGTGTACTCCTTCCATCTTCTTTTTATACATCCTGGATCATTCAACATTCTACCCAAACTATCTTTAAGTATTGCCACCCATGGCTTGAATTTGTTCTTCAACTCCTACAGCTTAAGAAATGCTGAGCGACTCCGGCCCTTTTGATTTTCTGACTCCAGCTCTCTGCACATTTCAATATAGTATCTTGCTTTGTTGTCCAGAGCTGCCTTTTGAAATTTTCTATTCAGCTCTTTGATTTCTTGATTTCTTCCTTTAGCTTTGGCTTCTCGGCGCCCTAATGCAATACTCAGAGTCTCATCTGTCATCCATCTTAGTCTTTTCTTCTTCTTCATCTTTTGTAATGATCTTTTGCATTCTTCATGGACGATTTTCTTGATATCCTTCCAGAGCTCATTTGGTCTACGCTCATTGGCACTCAAGGCCTCAAAACTGTTCCTGAGATGGTTTTGAAATTTGAGTGGGACAGACTTAAGGTCAAATCTTGGTTCCCGTGGACTTTAAATCATATAAATCATCTGATTCAAAATGTCCCATGCCAAGCCAATACCTAGTATGTCAATATTTATGCATTTCATTTCTTTCTTAACAATGTCCAATTTTCCTACATTCATGCTTCTCACATTCCATGTTTTGATCACTAGTGTCTCCTTACAGCTGTTTCTCTTTCTCCATGTTTCCATTTCTAAGATCTCAATTTCAATTGCTATGTATGTTAGTCCAAATGATAAACTAAGTGTGCTCTATTGTACATAGGGTTTTCGAAGGCTTGTAATTTCAGAATTACCTCTCAGTATAGCGGTTATGTATTCTAATGAAATGAGAGCCAGCATGCAGATCCATGTACACTCATGTTCATTGCAGCATTGTTCACTATAGTAAAGGGATGGAAACTACCCAACAACCCATCAAACAGTGAACACACAAACTACAGTTTATTTACACAGTAGAATGCAATGTTAATGAACACATCCTTAAAACACTCAAAGTGGGTTAATCCTGAAGGATATGCTGAAAGAATTAAGTTAATCACAAAAATACAAGTATTGTATATGTCCACTACTATGAAAAAAATTCAGGGAAGATTTACTTACAGAAAGAAACACTTTCTTTTTTTGGGGGGGAGGAGAGAAAAATTGGATGAAAGGAAAGACAAGATACAAAAATGTGGAAATCAGCACAATATTATTAAGAAAAAGAATGATGCAAAGATATGCACAAGAGCCACAGATGACAAAGGTAAATGCTATTGCACACACAATCTGGCAAGAAAGTCAGAACAGATGGTGTAGGGATGGGCTGTGCTTTGTTCAGATGTGTACAGAGCTGCCGGTGAGTAAGGGGCCAACTCAAAGGCTGCTAAGAACAACAAAAGGATTGTGACCGGTGGTATTCTGGTAAAACTTTTTAAAACCATAGTTTCCTTTTTTAAATAAAATTTCATTTTAATTGTGATTTTAACAAACATTTACAGACAAGTTAGATTTCATTCATTGTTGTGATAGTTTTCATGGTGTTGATTTCAGGGCCAGTTTCAGGCTGTCGGTGTGGCATTAGTGGGCATGGAGTTGAAAGACGTACATAACCAGCAATTCCCACTCAGCACACTCCAGGTCCAAATCACTAGTCTATAAAGCAAATGATCATAGTTTTGGTGGAACTGTTCACTGTAGATTAGTGAGTGAGCACAAACAAGACAAGACCAGGCTTCCTTACTAACAGGGTAAGTCATCCTTATGTGGGACTGTAAATTCAAAGGCAGACTTGGGTTCTGTAGAAAGTGCTATGGCATTTGGGAGACAGAGAGATGCCAGTCATACCTAGAAGCAGAGTTTTTGATGTCGTGAAGACAAATAAGTAAGCAAGGATGAGTAAGCACATGCTTTCCTTGCTCACTGGGTAATCTGATACCAGGTTTTCCTGCAGACCTGAGAGTATGGGAAATTTTGGTCCATGCTAATCGCATTCCACACAGCCCAATGAGTTGAAAACAATGTGGTTTGCTAGTTTGATTTAATGCCATAAGGCATGCTTAGCTACAGTGCAGTGTGCACCAGTTTTAAACAAAATATAAATACTGGGAGAGCAAGATCCAAATCTTACATTGCTCAAGGAACAGTCACAAATTATTTTATTGATTTGTTTCCTCCTTTCTCTCTGTGCTTCTAGCCATTTTGCATGGCAGGCACTAGATATAGAGCACCAGGCAGAAAGAGGCTCAGTGCATTTACTGGGAAGCTGTTTGGAATCTGGAGTTTGTTTTAGGCCCTCGTCAATCACTCAACAGTGTTTAAGCATTGTTCCCATTGGCCTATTGGTGTGGTAGACCCCTTAGGGACAGTATGTGTCAAACATGCTTATGGCAGAGAGCGTGGCGCACATGTGGTACTGAAGTTCTCAGCAGGCTTTCCCTGAGGACTGAGCTGTCTTCCACTTATCAATGGCCAATACAATAATTACCCTGAATTAACTCAGGAAATAAAATTGCTTTATTAGATAGAAGCTCTGAGGTATGTTGTTATTTACTGTACAGAGCAGACCCATAGGTCTTGTCACTAGGCCACCAGAATTACAGCCTTGAATTAACTTGATGTCAGAATATATTCCCCCCCAACACACACACATACACACATCATCAAATAATTGGTAGTGATTCAGTTATATAATTCTTCTCTCCCATAAGGGAGATAGATATGAATGGAGTTTCAAAACTTTGCCTCCAAGGAGCCACCTGATTTCACCCTCTCAAGGAAAGACCTGTTTGTTCTCTTGGCAGTTTATGGTATGTTCAATACTCTTCTCCACACCACAACTCAAATATATGGATTTTCCCCCCCTGTAATTCTTAGTCATTGTGCAGCTCTCTGATGCTTAGCAAGCAATTGAGAAGACCATGGCCTTTAGAAGTGCATCATCCATGGAAAGGTAGAGGAGGGTCAGTGCAAGTAAGGAAAACCCTGGATGATATGGATTTCAACAGTGACTGTGGCAAAGAGGACAGGCATGTCTCAGGATAGGGCAAAATTCAGAGACATTGTTCCTATGATCTCTGTGAGTCAAAATTGATCTGACGGCATTTAAAAACAATTTAAGGGAAGTAGTGTTAAATCCCAGTCAGTGAACTCCAAAATCAGCCACCACAATATCTATGAATGTATACATGTTGCTATGATGATGCTGAACAAATTTCAGCAGGGATTCCACACTAAGATACACTATGTAGAAAGGTCTGGGAGTAAAATTATCCCTTTATGCAGATGATATGATAGTATACTTAGAAAACCCTAAAGACTCAGCAAGAAAATTATTGGACATAGTTGACCAATTCAGCAAAGTAGCAGGATACAAGATCAACATACAAAAATCAGTTGGATTTCTCTACAGTGACAGAGAGAAT
>NW_006399847.1:6375738-6388170 GCF_000299155.1 Elephantulus edwardii
AGCAAAAGGGGGGGGGAGGGATTTGTGCAGGGAGAAGGGTGCAACAATGAATGAATGGAATCCCAAAATCTCTGTAGATGTTCATTGAAATGAAAAATAAACAACCTAAATTATAAAAAAGAAAAAAGAAAGGTCTGGAGATCTACTATTACAAATGGTTCAATGGATAATGATGGTTCAGTCTGAAGCCTTTCACACGGCTGCCACAGAACTATACAGAGTTTCTATCTGTAGTCCATGGCATCTCCATGAACAGAGACAAATTCTGGGCTGACCACAAATATGAACACAGATAAGGGAGCAACTAAGCATTATGTGACTCTTCATAAACTGAGATATGAAGTATGAAATTCTATAAAGTTTTTTTCCCAAAATCTTGAATTTAATTAAGCTTCAGATCTAACTTCAATTCATAGAAACTTGAGAGTATACAGGCACAGGTTAAATAACACCCCAAATAGACAATGCTCTAAACCCCTATTTGGGGACATTCTACAACTAGCCGATTCTCTCCAAAATGAACTAACTATAAGATGATAAGACAAATAGAACAAAGACTTAAGAACACAAAACAAAATGCAACTGATTTTTGTAGAAGTCTATTGTAAAATAAAAGATACTTGAGATAACAGGTCAATGTCAAACCTGATATTTGCATTATGTGGCATAGAAGAATTATATAGGAAAAAGCAAACATAATCAATGTTATCAATCATTGGATTTGTGAGGTCATGTACATTGGATCAATCCTTCTACTCATATGTATTTTTAAAAGATCTTATAATAAAAATATTTTTATGAGAGGATAAATCTGGTCTGAAAAATGTATTTGAACTTTGTAAATAAACTACTATAATAAAAAATGAAATAAAAAAAATTCTAAAAAGAAGAGTACAGCAGATATGAAAAAAAAAGAAATGGATTTGCCAATTTGACAAAAAAGGGGAGGGGCATGGCAGAACAGGGCATAGTGTGTATTTATCCTAAGGCAGAAATTTCATTTTACTTGGATCCACCATCAATATACACGGTAGCAGCAGTCAAGAAATTAAAAAAATGTGGGAGATCCAAGATGGCAGCAGAGGCAGAGACAAAGTGGTGAGCTGTGGGAGTAGCTGACCACTTGGAACAAGGCCATATGGCCTTCTACAGACCTCTGTTTATTGATAATTGAACAGTTAAACAGTTGCTGACTGTTCTCCAGTGAAGATTGAGGCTCAACAACAGGAATTCAAGGATTCCCAAGGAGGAATGGGTGAGTCTCGCAGCGCCCAACCCCCTCCCACAGAGTCTGCACCCCACCACACTGCAGCTCCATGAGGCCCCCACAGCCAGAACCTATGGATTCCCTTGCCCAGGATGGATGGTTAGGCACCGGGCCTCCACAAGACTGGTGCAGCAGAGATGCCACACTGCTGCAAAGTGGACTTGTTCTGGGGAGAATTCTTAGAGCCAAGATGGTGGTGGTGGGGGAATGACGAGCACCCACCGCCCCGCGGGTGGGGGGGTCGGGGGGGGGGACATGCGCCCCACTGCCTCCAGGTTTGGGTTTCCTTGGACAGGCCAGAGAAGATGATCACTGATACAATGGATTGTTGAAGGTCACTGTGAGTTGTCTGCCTGATGACATTTAACAGTGGCAGCATGTCCAAGAGGACCGACATCCTAAATGCACCACATATGTTGATCTGTTGAATGCTTCTACCAAAAGCTGTTTAGACCTGGGGGGAGTCTGTTCACAACTCTCAGGTTCCCTTTGCCATTTATAAAGGGGGAGAGCAGTGACACCTACTTCAAATTATAGTATGACCACTTATGGGGATGTAAAAATGGTGGTGCTGGAATTGGAGATGCTGTCCTTGGCCACATAGTCCTCGGTCAGGCGAGGGGACCATAGTGGGGTGGGGGCAATTAGAAGCGGAATGTACCAGCCAGTCCCTGGGGGGTGTTTCCCTGCTTGGGGCGGGCTGTCTTTGGCCCTCGGGCGAGCCATCATGGCCCTCAGGGTGAGCTCCTCAGTCCCCAGATTGTGCCAGCTGACCCTTGGATGGGGGGAGGGAATGCCTAGGGTATCCAGAGAATTTTATCTAGGCTATTTTCCACCACTCTCTCCCCCAGTAAACCTGAAAGCAACACCCCCAAAGCTCTTCTATTTGTAACTCACAAGTTTGTTCTCTCTAGGTTTGCTCCCTTTCCTATGTTGTTGTTGTTGTTGTTGTTATGTGGCGTCGAGTCACTTGTGACTCATAGCGACCCTATGTTAAACAGCCCTAAACTCTGCTCTGTCCTGTGCCAATCGCACTGTCTCTGACACTCCCATCCCAATTATCCCAGTCACTGAATCAATCCACCTCATAGAGGGCCTTCCCCTCTTGCGCTGTCCCTCCACCCTCCCAAGCATGATGTCCTTCTCCAAGGACCCGTCTCTCCTCACAACATGTCCAAAGTATGTTAGATGGAGCCTCAGAATCCTTGCCTCCAAGGAGCCACCCAGTTTAACTTTTTCCAGGACAAATAGGTAACCTTAACACTGAGTTTTACTCCAGACCTGACCCTGAACCCAGTGCCAGTGACCAAAAGGAAATACAACTGCTAGCTAAGGAAGCAAAGGAGGATGGAGCCTCTGAGTTCAACCAGCCATCCCCACTGGACCCACGTGGGAAAACACTTTTCAGTCCAGAGGGGAGCAAATGACAGGAAAATATCTTCTAACAGAACAAGAAGGCAAGCAGATTTAACCCAAGACCACCAGTAAGGTGATAAAGTGTCCTCCCTTCTCCCCCTCACATCAACAACACTGTTCAGCATGAAGAAGTCAGAGAGTCTGCATCCAGTTCCCAAATCAATAAGACAGTTGCTTTAATTGCCATTGAAAAATGCTTACCATTCCACTGTAGCATCTGGTCCCCACTGGATCCTTTCCATTTCCTTCACCTGTTCCCCCCACCAACCAAATTGTGCAGCTCTGCAACTGCATCCCTGCCCATCCTCACCCTTCTGCCCCCAACCCTCACCTCCTTGTATCCCCATTATGTTTTTCCCAATAAAATTTTTAAAAAAATAAAAAAGACATAAAAAAAATATACTGTGTTGGGGAATCTACTGTCTATGACTTCTCCAAAGTGCTAAAAAGCAACTATGTCAGTCTAAACTACAGTGCACCTGATATAAGCTCTTGGTTTTTAAATTGTTTGCTATGTATCTAAAAATTAAGAAATGAATAAGGATAACAAAAGAATAATTGATGCCTTTCAATTGGAAGAACTTTGAATTTAGTGTGGACTGCCAAAAGAACAAATAAGCCTGTCTTGAAGGAAGTGCTCCTTAGAGGCGAGGATGGTGAAACTTCATCTAGCATACTTTGGCATGTTACCACAAGAAGCCAGTCCTTATAAAACCAACCAACCAACCAACCAACCAACCAACCAACCAACCAACCAACCAACCAACAAACCCTGTTGGGAAAACTGAAGAGTCAGCGCAATCTAGGCAAGGTTTCCATCTGTTCTTAGAATCACTAGGAGTCCACTGGAAAGACAGTATACAACAACAACCCTAAGGAATGTGGTGTTAAGCCTTGGTGGGTTTTGTGGCCTGCAAGAAGCTTGACTTAGCTGGACTGTCAGGATGCTGTGGTGCACATTACTGTGACCAAGGTGAACTTTATACAAAGTGCCTCAGTATATGTTGCTTCAATGATTGTCCTTCTGCCTTCCACATAGCTTGTAAGCCCCTCACCCAGCTCAAAAGTTCTCCTTTAAAATTTCTTTTCCCTTTTCTTTTCTAGGGTTGTCTTGCCTAGTTTTTCCCTGGCAACCTTGTATTTACCATCTTTCTGGCTTCTGTGCTCTTTGCAACCACAGCTTTTTACCTTTAAGGCTCAAAAGTTTCATTCAACAGATGCCTACCATTTGCCCAACCCAGAAAAAAGTTCTCTTCCTTCTGGACACCCAGGGCTTTCCATTTTGATTTTACCACATTTAGTACCTTTATCTATTATTATTATTTATCTATTATCTATTTAGTACCTTATCTATTATTAATGCATATAGCTCATCTTCCTGACTAAGCCAGAAGGTGGTTGGGAGAGCTTCAAATCTGCTGGGTTTTGCATTGCTCATAAAAAGTGGGATGAATTAAATAACGATTACCACAAATGTCCACACCCTAATTCCTGAAACTATGGATGCTGCAATACATGGCAAAAGGAAATTTGCAGGGAGATTCAATTACGGATTTTGCAATGGAGAAATTATTCTCGATTATGTGTGGACAAGATTTAATTACATCCATCACTGTAAAGGGGTTATGGGAGCAGTCACTTTCAGAGGAGAGGGCACTGTGAAGGATCAGAGATTGAGATTGGAGTGATGCATTTTTTAAGACAGGGAAGGTTCCACAAGCCAAGGTTTAAAAGATGCTCTGGTAATTGGGTTATCAGTCTTTTTCTTCTGGTGGTGGTTGTTGTTATGTGCTGTCGAGTCGCTTGCAACTCAAAGCGAGTGACCCTGTGTACAACAGCCCTAAACTCTGCTCTATCCTGTGCCAGTCACATAGCCTCTGACACACCCATCCCAATTACCCGAGTCACTGAATCAATCCACCTCATACAGGGCCTTCCTCTCTTGCGCCATCCCTCCACCTTCCCACACATGATATCCCTCTCCAAGGACCGGTCCCTCCTTACAACATGTCTAAAGTATGTCAGACAAAGCCTCAGAATCCTTGCCTTCAAGGAGCAGCCCTGTTTAACCTTCCCCAGGATGAATCTGTTTGTTTTATTAGCAGTCCATGGTACCTTCAATACTCTTCTCCACCACCACAGCTCAAAGGTATCAATTCTCCTTCTAACCTCCCTAGTCATTGTCCAACTCTCTGATGCATAACAAGTGATTGCAAAGACCATGGCCTGTAGCAGACTCACCTTAGTCTCCAGAGAGACATCATTGCTCTTCAGTACTTTGGAGAGGTCCCTAACAGCAGACTTTCCCATCCAAATATGTCTTTTAATAGGAGGCTTCTGGTGCCAAGAATGTTCACTGTGGAGCCAAGCAAACTAAAGCTGTGAACAATCTCAATCTCTTCACCATCCATCCTGATGCTGCCAATTGGTCCAGTGGTGATAATCTTTGTTTTTTTACTTTGAGCCTCAATCCATATTGGAGGCTGCAGTCCTTGACCTTCTGCAGCAAGTGCTTCAGGACCTCTTCAGTTTCTCCAAGCAGGATGTGTCATCTGCAGATTGTTGATAGATCTTTCACCAATCCTAATGTCACATTTTTCCTCATAGAGCCCAGCCTCTCAGATAGTCTGTTCTGCGTACAGGTTGAAAAGGTATATTCTATAAACTTTTTGTTATGAGACCCTTGTTATGATTGTATGAAATACTATGTGAGTGAAGAATAGTGTGAAACACAATGTATATAAAGTTTGTAAGCAGAAAAGATCCTCTGGTGACCTAGTGGTAAGGAGATGCACTGGTAAACCAAAGGCACATGGGTTCAAATCCACCAGCTGTTGCATGAGAGAAAGATGGGCATTCTCCCCCCGTGTCATTTACTGCCTCTGAAAAGCACTATAGAGTTAGCTATGAGTCTGTTTCAACTCAACAACAATGTAACAGCAAATAGAAGTTTAAAAGGGAAGAGGAACATCCTCAGAGCCTCCATAAGGAACATAGTCATGCAATACCTTGACCTTGTTTTTGTTTATTGCCATTGAGTGTTACTCATAGTGACCCTATGAACAAAAAGGTCTGAAACCTTTCTGTAAATATAATCATTTATCAAAGTTCATAAAGTTTCCAGAGGCATGTTGTTTAGGAAGGGGATGACACTCCTGCTTCCAAAACCTTGACCTTATCTGAATGAAATTTATTTCAATCTGCTGGCATCCAGATTTGTAAGAAAATAATTTATGTATTATTTTAAGCCACTCTGTTATAATTTGTTATAGCTGCCACAGGAAACGAATACTATCTCAATAAACATTTGTGGAATGAATAAATAAATGACCATGAATAAGTGAATGAATTCATTAATCAAAGAGGTCCTGAAATGAACCCCTGTTTCATGTTTTCTTGTGTTGTCACATTGACAGAAGATACCAAAGATATGGACATCCCTAGACATTTTTTACTATTTCTTTGGGCACTTATTAAAAGGCATTTGCTTTAGTTAAGGTTCAGAAAGTGTCTCACGGCTTCCCCAACACTGATTTGCTCTGTGATTGCTCTAGAAAATGTAAGACTCTCCAGAGAATGTTCAAGAGGACTGGATTTGGTGTGATGAAGGCTTGGTGGGAAGATTTTGGTTTGTCAGGAAGCTGCCTTGAAAGTCCAACCTTGACCACAGAAAGTTCAGAGAAAGGGTAAAGGTTCCATCTGGGTGGGGAAGGAAAAAAGTCATCATCAAAATTGCAGTTTTGCAGGGCTTTCCCCATACTCTTCTCCGCCCCCCAGAGTTTCCTAATTCTTTCTTAGAATAAATTTTCAGGGACTAAAGTTCAAGATTAAAGTACTTTTTGTTCAGTGTTTATTACTTTAAAATTAACTGACATGCCATGTTTTAACTTTAATTGGAAACCAGACAAGATGAAATCCTTGACTTTGACATACTATAGTGATTTAAGAGAACTTTTCAATTCCAGTACCCAAAACACAAATGCAATTCAAATGGCTGTTAACAGTCTTCCCACCTGTTCTTGTGCACAGGCAAAAGGTAAATTAATCAAAATGGTAATCACACTACAAATCAATTACTATTTAAGTTACTCCTACTAAACTTGGCTATAAAACTATCATATCACCTAAACGATAATCTTAACTATGTCTTTGCAAAAATAAGTGATCCATTTTGTGAAAAGCACACACACATACACACACTTGCACATCTCTCCATGGGCTATTAACCAAGAGCAATCATCACCCTCATTTTCTCAGACAGAATAAATCAATCAGACAGAGCCAGAGCATAATTTGAGTGAAATAGAATGAAAATTTCCTCATCTTCAAATGAGTTGGAGTGGGAGATTATAATACTTTCCATTTTTTTCCTCCCTATTCAGCATGATCAACTTTTAGGAACAAAAATATCCCCAGTTTATTGTATTCAATGCACGTTCTAAATTTTAACTACCTGTGCTCTTTTAACTGTTCAGTAAAGCACTCTGAGGTGTTAAAATCTCCCAGTCCAACTGACAAATCAAACCCTTTAGATCAGTAAGTCCCATAGCAAAAGCCAGCAAGAGCCGAAGTTGGTTGACAAGCTGAAATGGACCTTAGAGCCATGTGGTGCTCCACATTAGAGCTATCTTCTTCTTCCAAATTAAAATATTGAAAGTCAAAACTTCAAGCAAGTAAAATTACTCTCTTATTTTAGAAAAAGAGATGAGAAGAGAGAATTCTTGGATGCAAGTTCCATTTACTTGTGATTTTTACTTTGGATTGCACTTGTGTTTTACTTACTACCATATTTACTGGGAATGAAAATGTTAAATGCTTTTACTTGGAAAACTAAACAAGAATATTCCAAGTTGTGTTAATAATTTTCAACACTTTCTACTTCAGTGTATGTATGTTTGTTTCATTGTTTTCCACATTATGTGGGGAAGTGCAACCAACTGTTTTATAGCTTATGTCTACTTTACTGCTTCTCTATGGCTTAATATTTCAGCTGCTCTATTCCTAACCAAATGTTAGAGCTTGTGTCTTTTGGATTTTTTTTTTTTTAATTTAGTTACTTGGTTCTTGTATTCGTTTTTCCCACAAGTACTAGCTTCTTGTCATGAAGAAAGTTATCCATACGTTACCTTAACCAATAAATTACAGATATATGTAGCCTGGTATTTCTTTAGAATATCCCACATAGGCTAGTGGTCAGAAGCTGTGCTATAGTCCCAAAAGATGTGATTCAAATCCATCAGCTGCTCCATGGGAGAAAGATACTCAGTCTCCTCCCATTTGATTTACTGCCTCTGAAAAATCCACTGGAGGGTCAGCTATCAAGTCAGTTCTGACGCGGTAGCACACAATAGTGGTAAGAAGTTGCACTGTAATCCCAAAGGTAGGGGGTTCAAATCCAGCAAATGCTGTGTGAGAGGAGGATGCACAATCATCTCCTGTGTGATTTACTGCCTCTAAAAATCCACTGGAGGCTCAGCTAAGAGTTGGTTCCAATTTGACAACACACAACAATAACAATTTATTTAACAATAAAAATTACATTATAGTTATTTCTTTAGCAAATGGAAATGACCTCCCTGAAGATCACTGATCTAGCTAGGAGAGCATAGAATTATTGTACTATAACTAATTAAATTACATATTTAATATAAAAAATATTGTATTGGGCAAACTTTTAGTTCTTACCTGCTTGATGGGGTGGGGGCGGTGTGAAAATTAGTTTCTCTGAGTTTGATCGGTAGCGGGAGCGGAGAGCGGACCCCTGAGAGCCCTGAGCAGCCCCACCACCGCCGCCGGCCTGGTTACCATCACACCCCGGGCGGGAGGAGCCACAGCTGCCACAGCCAGTCACCATCACCGCAACCATGAGCAGCGAGGCCGAGACCCAGCAGCCGCCCGCCGCCCCCACCCTCAGCGCTGCCAACACCAAGTCCGGCACCACGGGGAAGCAGCGCAGGGAGCGGCGGCCCGGGCGGCCTCACATCAGCGGTGCCTACCGGCGGGGACAAGATCCATCACAACGAAGGTTTTGGGAACAGTGAAATGGTTCAATGTAAGGAACGGATATGGTTTCATCAACAGGAATGACACTAAGGAAGATGTATTTGTACACCAGACTGCCATAAAGAATAACCCCAGGAAATACCTTCGCAGTGAAGGAGATGGAGTGATGTGGAGTTTGATGTTGTTGAAGGAGAAAAGGGTGCGGAGGCAGCACACGTTACAGGTCCTGGTGGCGTTCCAGTGCAAGGCAGTAAATACGCAGTAGACCGTAACCATTATAATAAGACGTTATCCACGTCGTAGGGGTCCTCCACGTAATTACCAGCAGAATTACCAGAATAGTGAGAGTGGGAAGAAGAACGAGGAATTGGAGAGTGCTCCCGAAAGTCAGGCCCAACAACGCCGGCCCTACCGCAGGCGATGGTTCCCACCTTACTACATGCGGAGACCCTATGGGCGTCGACCACAGTATTCCCACCCTCCTGTGCAGGGAGAAGTGATGGAGGGTGCTGACAACCAGGGTGCAGGAGAACAAGGTAGACCAGTGAGGCAGAAGAATATGTGTCGGGGTTTTAGACCAAGATTTCGCAGGGGCCCTCCTCGCCAAAGACAGCCTAGAGAGGAGGGCAATGAAGAAGATAAGGAAAATCAAGATGAGACCCAAGGTCAGCAGCCACCTCAACGTCGGTACCGTCGCAACTTCAACTACCGACACAGACGCTCAGAAAACCCTAAATCACAAGATGGCAAAGAGACAAAAGCAGCTGAGAATTCGTCCGCTTCCGAGGTTGAGCAGGGCGAGGCTTACCATCTCTACCATCATCTGGTTTAGTCATCCAACAAGAAGAAATGAATATGGAATTCCAGCAATAAGGAATGAACAAAAGATTGGAGCTGAAGACCTTAAGTGCTTGCTTGTTGCCCTTTGACCAGATAACTAGAACTATCTGCATTATCTATGCAGCATGGGGTTTTTATTATTTTTACTTAAAGATGTCTCTTTTTGGTAATGACAAACGTGATTTTTTAAAAGCCTGGTTTTTCTCAATACACCTTTAAAAGTTTTTAAATTGTTTCATATCTGGTCAAGTTGAGATTTTTAAGAACCTCATTTTTAATTTGTAATAAAAGTTTACAACTTGATTTTTTCAAAAAAAGTCAACAAAACTGCAAGCACCTGTTAATAAAGGTCTTAAATAATTAAAAAAAAGAAAAATTAGTTTCTCTTGTCTTTTGTTGCATGGTTCTTTAAGGAAAATCTGTTGTCAGTGTTTTGGCCCATTGTCAGCAGGCATCTACCTATTACCACCAAACACTCAAGGAAATTTCAAGGAGGGGAACTTAAAGGTGAGAAAAGCCACGTTAAAAAGTTAACTATTTTTATGTGTTGTCAATAGTTCCAAGTATATTGTATCTGTTGATTCTGTGTAAGTTGTAAAGTTCAGAACAGATTATTGTTTTGACATTTTGACTTTTACATTTATGGGTTTTTTTGTTTGTCACTTTCTCTTTTCTGAGTCTTATTTATTACTACCAACTTTATTCTTGGTGTTATGATGTTATTGTTAGGTGTCATCAAGTCTAGTACAACTCAAAGCAAACACATGAACAAAGTATCTGAACCCTGTTCTATCCGGTGTCATCCTCATACTTCCTGACACACAAGAACCCATTGCAGAAGTTACCATGTCAGTCCACCTGGTTGAGGGTCTTCCTGTCCTTTGTCAACCCTCTACCCTTCCCTTCATCAAGTCCTCCAAGGACTAGGTCCTCCTAGCAACATACCCAAATTATGTACAGTGCAACCTCATCATTCTTGCCTCCAAAGACCACTCTGGCTGCACTCTCTCCAAGACATATCTGTTCATTCTCTTGGCTGCCCATGGGATGTTCGGTACTCCCCTCCAATACCCAGCTCAAAGACATCAATTTTTTTTTCCTGTCATCCTTATTCATTGTCCAGCTCTCAGATGCATAGCAAGTAATTGGAAAGACTTGACCTGAATGGCTTGGATCAGACAGACCTTAGTCCTCAAACTGATATCATTATTCCTTAATAATTTGGAGAGGTCCCTAAATATGGATTTTCACAGTGCAACGTGTCTCCTTATTTACTGACTACTGATATCAAGGATGATAATTGTGGATCCAAGCAAGAGGAAGCTGTTGACAATTTCAATCTCCTGTGCATCCATCACAATGTTGCCTATAGGTCCAGTGGTAATAATCTTTGTTTTCTTGACACTGAGGTGCAATTCATACTGAAGGCTGGGTTCCTTGATCCTCTGCAATAAGTGCTTCAAGTTCTCCTCACATTCAGCAAATGAGGTTGTGTCATCTGCATAATGCAGGTTATTGATGAGTTTCCCTCCAATTCCGATGTTACATTCCTCTTCACAGACTAGTTTCTCAGATAATTTAGTCAGCATACAGATTGAATTGGTATGGAGATAATACAACCCTGACACACTCCCTTCTCAATTTTGTACCATGCAGTCCTCCCCTGCTCTGTTCACACAACAGCCTCCTGGTCCAGGTATAGGTTCACATGAGTACAAGTAAGTGCTCTGGGGTTCCCATTCTTCTTAATGTCAGCTAAAGCTTATTAGGATCCACACAGTCAAATGCCTTTTCATAGTCAATAAAGCACAAATAGACATTTTTCTGGTATTCCTTATTTTCAGCCAGGATCCACTGAAATTACCCATGGTATCCATGGTGCCACGGCCTCTTCTAAATCCTGCTTGAACTTCTGGCATTTCCCTATGTACTGCTCTAGCCATTTTTTTAAATTATCTCCAGCAGTATTTTACTTGCATGTGATAGTAATGATATTGTTCAATAATTTCCACATTCAGTTGATTCACTTTTCTTGGGAATGGAAACAAATATACGCCTCTTCCAATCTGTTGACCAGACACTGAAAATACAACCAAAACCAAAACCCATTGTTATCAATTTCAGTTCAGCTTACAAAGTAGAACTGAATTCCGTGGGGTTTATCTGCTGTAGTCTTTAAAGAAACACATCTCTAGGTCTTTGTTTAGCATTATTGGAAGAGTTTGAACTGTCAAATGAAAATCAATTATGCCATCTAAAGATCTACTGGGAAAATAGTTGTAAGCTTGATAGACTTTCTTTGGCTCTCATAGTTAAAACATGAATGTACTACTGCTATTACTAGAATTATCAGTTTGATTACTACTATTGCTATTGTAGCTTGTTGTTGTCCAGCTAACCCACTCAAGGTGATCTCAAGTGTGTCAGAATGGAACTACACTCAATAGAGTTTTCAAGGATATAGTCTTTCAGAAGACTTGTCTGCAAACCAATTTCCAATTACCTTCTAAGGGAACTTTGGGTGGCAAAGCAAATCTCCCAGATAGTGATTGAGTACTTAGACATTGGTGCCACACAGGGAATCCTGCTGCTACTACAATATTGTTTGATGTTCCAAATAAAGAATCTTATATGTGTAACCATCAACTACTTCTAGTGCAGTGGAATGTTGGGAGTTTATTTTAATTATGAAATACTTTCTTACATTTTCAAAACACCTATTGGTGATTTTATAGCCTCATGACAGAATGTGGAAATTATCGAACAATGTCATTACTATCACATGCAAGCAAGATTCTGCTGAAAATTATCCAAAACCTTTAGAACAGTATGTCAACAGAGAACTGCAAGATGTGCAGGCTGAATTTAGAAGAGGTCGTGGTACTAGGGATATTATAGCTAATGTT
>NW_006399847.1:6419580-6422258 GCF_000299155.1 Elephantulus edwardii
TTTTGTTTTGTTTTGTTTTTTTATTTGTTTGTTTTTAGCTCCTCCTGGTTTTTGCTTGTGGTATCCTGTAATTCTTCAAGTTTGTCTTTCATCCATTGAAAATATTCAGTCATTGTTCTTTTAAATTCTGTGTCCTAAAGTTCCATCAGACTTTCTGCCTTCAGGAAATCCATCGATACTGTGCCACCCTTTGGGGGTGATATCTTGCTTTGTGCTTGTGTATTGTGTGGTACAGCTTGCTTTCTTTGAGACATTGATATGTTCTTGATCTGAAGATAATGCTCTAGAGATCAGTTGGGTAGTTATCCCATTTGTGCTTTTCTCTGAACGTCTGACTCCAGGGAAATGTCAGTTCAGAGTCTGTGAGAGCAGCCTCTGGTAGGTAAGATAGGTCAAGGTGCTCCAGATTAGAGGCAGGTTGACTAACCAGATGTGTAGACACAGGTGTGGAGCCAAATGGGGTTGCGGTGATCACAAGGGCAGGTCAACCACTTGGGGGACCTCACTCAGGCCTCAGCCATCTTTGTGTGCTTACAATTGGGGTCCCTATTAAAAGCCCAGCTGTCCGTCTCCCACCCAGTGGTTTTCATTCACTGGTCCCTGTCCAGTGGTGCTCACACAGTTGCCCTTGCACAGTGGCCCCTGCCGAGGAAGGCTCCTGGGTTCAAGGGGATTCAACAAGACAAAGTCAAATTCCCACCAACCCACTCGCCTCTGGCTGGTTTGCAGTGTCCACAAAAGTTCAGCCAAATTATCACTGTCCCAGTCATTCCTGGGCATTTGGCGTGCCCCCAGAGAGCTCAGCCAAATTCCCACCAGTGGGCTCACCCTTGGGAACTCTCCCAGACAATCAGCGGTGCCCCAGTAAATCCAATTAGGATCCTACCAGCCTTTCTCGTGGCAGATCAGTCCCACAGCAGATCGACTGGTGGCTTCAGATGATGGCTGGCTCTGCGATGTGCCTTTGTGTGCTGACTCAGAATTGCACTTTCCATGGCTGTTGTTGTGCTGCGTGATGGAGTCTCTAGTGGCCCTGGAGCACCGCCAGGGAGTGCAGGGTTGTGGTGAGGCCACCCACCAGGTGTGCCAGAAGTGTGGGGGCACGGGATGGTGGTGGGGTAGTGTCCCTGGACACAGTGCTGTGACAGGGGTGGGGGTGCAGGGTTTGGGCAGCGCTGGGAGTTAGGGGTTGCAGTCTGTTCCCAGATATTAAGCTGCCAGTCCTCAGCAAATAAGTCTTGTGTTGCCCTCCTTGTGTGCTTCGTCGCCCTTCTTGTGCGCCGCGTCGCCCTCCTTCTCACCTTCAATTTAAATTTGCACATAAGTAATCGATTGTCTGCTCCACAGTCAGTATCTTGTCTGGTTCTGACTCCTGATAAAAAACTCCTCTGACAATTCTTTCTAGAGATTCAATCAGTATTCTGAGCAAGTAATTCATGAAGCTGGGCTCTATGATGGAAAATGTGACATCAGGATAGGAGGACAACAAATCAGCAACCCTCTCTATACAGATGACACAACCTTGCTTACTGAAAGCAAGAGGGTCCTAAAATGTTTGTTGCAGGAGATCAAAGACTATAACCTTCAGTATTGATTGGATTCCATCTTAAGATCAAGAAGACAAAGATCTTTACCACTAGGCCAGTAGACATCATGATAGGTGGAGAACAAAATCAAACTGCTAATTATTTCATCTTGCTTGAATCCACAATCAAAACCCTTAGTATAAAGCAGTCAGGAGGTAAGTAGATGCATTGTTTTGGGAAAATCCACTGTCCAGGACCTCTCCAAATTACTTATGAGTAATGCTGTTAGTTTGAAGGCTAAGATGAGTCTGATTCAAACTATGGTCTTTCCAATCACTTGTGAAGCATTTGAGAACTGGACAACAAATAAAGATGACAGAAGAATTATTGATACCTTTGAGTTGTACTGTTCTAGAAGAGTACTGAATATCCCATGGACTGTTAAAAGAATGAACAAATGTGCCTTGGGAAAAGTACAGCCGAAGTGCTCCTTGAAGATAAAGTTAGTAAAGCTTTGTCTCTTATCCTTTAGGTATGTTAAGAGGGTGTTCCTTGGAAAAAGATACACTTGTAAGGGTGGAGGGTCCGAGAAAGAGAAGAAGATTGAGATGGATTGACATGCTTAGTGCAGTAAAGGGCACAAGTGTATTAGAGATGGTGAGGATAATATAGGATAGGACAGGATTAAAATCTATTGTTTGATTGGTTGCTATGAGTCACACTTGATGTGACAGAATCTAACAACATAACAACATCTCTAGACTTACTGAATTAGAAATAATTGATAGGAATAGGTTTGAGCATGTTGTTGTTGTAGTTGATTGACTTTGAGTCTATCACAACTCATAGTAACCTTATGAACAAAAGGCCTGAAGCCCCTCTATAACTACCAACATTTATCAAGTTCATAGAGCTTCTGGAGACATGTTATTTAGGAAGTGGATGCCACTCCTGCTTCCAAATCTGTCATAGGATGTTATTGTTATGTGCCATTGAGTCACCTGCAATGTAGCGACCCTATGTACAGCAGCTGTGACCCCTTCCCTGTTCTGAACCCCTCTCACTAACTCTGACACACCAACCCCCACCCCCCATCTCACCAGTTACTGTATCAATCCATCTCATCCTGGATCTTCCTCTCCTGCACTGTCA
>NW_006399847.1:6422993-6424026 GCF_000299155.1 Elephantulus edwardii
CCCCAGTTTGCTTTTCTCTTTGAAATGTTAAAAAAAATTATTTTCATTGTTATACAATTCACCTCCCAGTCTATGCCATTATGCAGCTTTCATTCTGGATTCTAGTCATGACAATAATACCTAATTATATATTCTTCCTAAACAGTTCTCTCCCTCATCTGCTCCAGTGCAATATATATTATTTATTCCCTCTTAGTTTCCCCCCAACTCTGATGTCAGTGTTGCTTTACAACAGTGCATTATTTGTCCTTTTGAGACCAAGGTAGTTCACTCAGCATAATGTCCTCCAGGGTCACCCATATTGTATAATATTTCATGAGTTCCTTGTTTTTCAACGCAGCATAGTATTCCATTGTGTGAATATATCACAGCTTCTCTATCTTTTTATTTGTTGATGGACAGGTGGGTTGTTTCCAATTCGTTACTATTGTGAACAAGGCCACAATAAACATGGATGACCATATATCTGCATGTCATAGGTTCTTAATGAGTCTTCCTCCAATCTTACGGTACACTCCTCCTTATAAAGCCCGGCCTTGCAAATTATCTGTTCTGCATACAGATTGAAAAGTAATGAGGACAAGATGCATCCCTGATGCACTCCTTTCTTGATTTTTGAACCATGCAGTGTTTCCTTGCTCTGTTCTGAGGACTGCTTCTTGGTCTAAGTATAGGTTTTGTATAAGCACAATCAAGTGTTCTGAGATTCCCATTTTCCTCAAGTTCAGCAACAATTTATTGTGATCCACACAGTCAAATGCTTTTTTATTGTCAATGAAACACAGATAGACATTCTTCTGTTACCCTCTGCTTTCTTCCAAGATCCATATGACATTGGAGATAATGTTCCTAGTGCCATGACCTCTTCTAAACCTAGTTTCTATTTCTGGTGGTTTTCTGCCAATGCATGCTTCAAGTCTTTTCGGGATAATCTTCAGCAGGATTTTGCTAGTGTGTGATATTAGTGACATTGTTCAATAATTTTCACACTCTGTTGGATCATCTTTTTTAAAATTAATTTTTTAAATTTTAA
>NW_006399847.1:6424771-6425853 GCF_000299155.1 Elephantulus edwardii
GAGAAAGCGCAATACCGCCTTCCACAGTGGGTGCACCATATTACACTCCCACCAACAGTGAATAAGGGTTCCAGTTTCTCCACAACCTCGCCAGCATTGTTGTTTGCTGTTCTGTTAAATTTTGCTATTTTGACTGGGGTGAGATGATATCTCATAGTTGTTTTAATTTGCATCTCTCTTAGCACTGGGGATTTTGAACATTTCTTCATGTGCTTGTTAGCCATCTGAATGTCTTCTTCAGTGAAGTGTCTTTTCATATCCTGTGCCCATTTTTCAATTAGTTTATTTACCTTTATTTTGTTGTGGTGCTCAAGTATTTAATAAATTCTAGATATAAGTCCCTTATCTCACATGTTTTTCCCAGTCTGTGGCTTTGCTTTATACTCTGTTGGAGAAGTTTTTGAATGTGCAGATCACCTTTTTTCTGGAATGAGAATAAATATGGATCTCTTCCAGTAATTGGCCAGGTAATTGTCCTCCAGATTTCTTGGCACAATTTGGTGAGCACATGTAGGGTAGTTTATGTTTGCTGAAATACATCCATTGGTATTCCATCATTTCTTGGGGATTTTTTTTTTGCCAAGTCATTCAGAGCAGCCTGCATTTCCTCCTTCATCACCATTGCCTCATGCTTATATGTTGAGCACATTAGAGATGATGAAAATTGCACATGATAAAACGAGATTCAGATCTACTGTTTATAGGTCTTTAAGAGTCGTAGGAAACTCAAGGGTCTGTAACAACAACCCTAAACCTACTAAATCAGAAAGCTTTGGCTGAGTTGGGTGAGGGCAATGAGGCATACAATACTGCATATTGCTGTTGTAGTTATGTGACATCGAGTCGCTTGCGACTCATAGCAACCATATGTACAACAGCCCTAAACTCTGCTCTGTCCTGTGCCAATCGCACTGTCTCTGACACACTCATCCCGATTACCCCATTCACTGAATCAATACACCTCATAGAGGGCCTTCCCCTCCTGTGCTGTCTTTCCACCCTACCAAGCATGATGACCCTCTCAAAGGAATGGTCCCTTCTTATAACATGTCCATAGTATGTTAGATGGAGCCTCAGAATCC
>NW_006399847.1:6426284-6427910 GCF_000299155.1 Elephantulus edwardii
ATTTTCATTCATTCATTTCTGCACATTTCACTCCCTTCTCCTCCTTTCCACTTCCCCAAATTTACTTTTAAAAAAATCACTCATTTTTGTACAATTACCTACCTTTTCTCCTCTCCTCTCCCAAGTCCTCTTTGCAATTATGTACCTCTTATTCTGGGCTACCATTTGACCCAGCAATGCCACTCCTGGGAATATACCTTAAAGAAACCAGAACCACTATTCAAATAGATCTATACACACTCATGTTTATTGATGCATTATTTATAATAGCAAAGAGATGGAAGCAACCCAAGTGCCTATCAACAAATAAATGGATAGAAAAACTATGGTATATTCACACAACAGAATACTATGCAGCATTGAAAAACAATGAACTCATAAAACATTACAGAACATGGAGGGGAGAACCCTGGAGGACATCATGCTTGGTGAAATATCTAACTCACAAAAGGATAAATAATAAAAAAAGGGGGGGATAAATACTGCATAGCACCACTGTTATGAATCAGGTCTAAGATAGTATGTTGGGAGGAGAATAGGATAAGAGTGGATAGATAATGGCCATTGCATTGGAACAGATGAAGGAAAGAACTGTTTAAATGGAATATACTATTAGGCTTTTTCTTGAAGTCTCAATTTATTTTGGAAGGCATTAATTGTGAGAAAATTGACTTTAGATCACCAGAATATTTTCCTTGGAAAAATCATCTGTTCTAATTCTGGTTTTTTCAACCAGCCTATATTCTGTTCGCAAATGGTACTTGTTCATTTTCCATGAAAGCATAAAAGCTGGATGTGGCATTGAGAAGTCCGGATAAGCAGAGAATGTGGAAAATGAGGCTAGGGTTTGCAGAAAGGACAATCTCAAAGATCCCTGATGTTGTTGGGGGTGTCCTGCCAAAATCCTTATCATTCATCTCCCTCCAAAGATGCAAAGGAAGCAAAAACTCACCTCTCTAAATAAAAGTTGGAGATAAATGAGGTGGCTGTCTTTCTTATTCTTTGTGACTTATACACAAGGTTTTCTATTTTCGTTGGTTTCATGTCGTCGTGTATGCCAGATTTACAGGGGCTCTAGGGTGTAGATAGTATTCCAGTAGTTTGCATTGCCAACTGAATATAGCTAGATAGAGAATCTATGGTTGGACCAGGATGTGAGAGAATGCTAATATTTTAATTCCACATAAGCCTCTAGTGGCTGATTTGGCTAAATCAGACAATGTGGAAATTGAATGAAAACTTGCTGAAAATGTGTTTCTCAAATGAACTAAAGTGGATAAATTAAAGACAGCAATCCCCTGGTGAACTGGTGTCTGCAAAATTATCAGAACATAATTTATTGGTTAAAGAACAAAATCAGGAGTTTAGATGTTGAAGCAAAGCTTTAACAGAGGACTTTATTTAAAGAACTACAGCCCTGGACTGCTGGGAAGTTATCATAGGAGAAAAGGAATAGATGGTGTTCTGAGTTCATGAAAATGTGTAAGTAGAGTTTCCAGATCCTGTGGTGATGACAGTTAACAATTCATTGTTGTTGTTGTTGTTGTTATGTGCCGTCGAGTCGCCTGCGACTCATAGCGACCCTATGTACAACAGCCCTAAACTCCACTCTGTCCTGTGCCAATT
>NW_006399847.1:6429025-6434775 GCF_000299155.1 Elephantulus edwardii
TTGGATAATTTTCAGTAAAATCTTGCTTGCATGTGAAATCAGTGAAATTGTTCTGTAGTTTCCACATTCGGTTGGGTCGCCTTTCTTTGGGATAGGAACAGTTCATTAGCTGGAAGTAAAGTGCTTGCCAACTATCTGTTAATAGCTTAGTTTAAGAAACTCAAGGTCATGGAATAGTCACAAATGTAATGACATTTTAATCTGCTATATTTTTAACCAAACTTCTAGAAGCATTTTTCAAGGTAATAGAATGCACATCTATTTACTTTCATAGTGAGCCTATACAATTTAGAGTTAGAATCTTTGATCCAGAAAGTGCTTTGTAACTTGATGTAAGGGGAATCTATAAGAGGATCATCAGTTGCCAAATACACAGTCAAACTCTATTGATATAGATTTTATTCTGGCTCACAGAGAACCCACCAAATAGTTGTTTTTGTTGTTGTTAAATGACGTCAAGTAGAGCACGACTCATAGCGACCTTATTAATGGAAGATCTGAACCCTGTTCTTTCCTGCACCATTCTCACACTTCCTGACACACAAGAGCCCACTGCAGTAGTCACCATAACAATCCACCTGCTTGAGGATCTTTCTTTCTTTTGCTGACCCTTGTCCCTTCCCAACATCATGTCCCTCTCCAAGGAATAGTCCCTCCTAGCAACATATCCAAAGTATGTGAGGCAAAGCCTCATCATTCTTACCTCCAAAGAATACTCTGGCTGCACTATCTTCAAGACATATCTGTCCATTCTCTTGGCCATCCATGGGATGTTCAGTGCTGTTCTCCAACACCACAGCCCAAAGGTGTCAATTCTTTTTCTGTCATCCGTATTCATTGTCCAGGTCTGAGATGCATAGTTAGTAATCAGAAAAACTATAGCACGAATCTGACACACCTAGAGTAGAACCCTATTTGGTTTATAAGGCTGTACATCTTTCTTCTGGAGAGTCTAATGGGTTCAAACCACAGACCTTTTATTTAAAGCTTATGAGCTTTAACCACGATGGCACCACAGCTTCTTGTGGTTTACAACAATGGTTCTCAAACTTAATCTTACATAAAAATCAACTGGGCAACATATTGCTTCTAACATTGCTGGGTCCTGCCCACTAGGGAATATGGCTGAAAGTTGTTGTTGTTGTTGTTATGTACTGTCGAGTTGGCTGAAAGTAGAGTCCCTAAAATCTGTATTTCTACTAGCTTCCTACATGATGTTGCAGTTGCTGGTTCAGGGAACATAATATGTTTAAATAAAAGAGGTTGATAATGATGGTGATAAGAGTGTCCGTTAGGAGTTATGGAACCTGAGTGACCTTCTAATTAGTCATTAGTGTGACCAAGGTATAGTCACTTGGTTTCAGTGGGGATACACTTGATGACTTCTAAGATCACTTGCAGCTTGAATTCTCATCTGAAATGATTGATAATTAGAGCATTTCATTTCACAGTTCTAGTTAATGGTACTTTATGGAGCTCTGGGGTCTAGTGGTAAGGAACCGTGCTGCCAACTCAAAGGTTTGAATCCATCATATTTTCTGATTGGTAAGCCTATGCAATTTGCATCATTTGAAAATCTGATACTCCATTTTGGAATATAATTTTATACTGTTAATTTTTATCTGATCACGGAGACACAAAGCATTCCTTTATGAATGAGAATATCACAGAAATATTTGAAAGCAGGTATTAATGCCATTTTTGTCCTAACTTTTGCCTATATCTTCCTTATGCATCATTTTATGAAACAGGCAACCTCTCATTTAGGTTTAAAACTTGCTAGAAAACCAAAATCTTTTGATCAAAAGGAGAAAAATATGTCTTTTAAAGAAAATAATTCTTTCTCAAGTGACATAGAAGTAGTAGTAAGAGGTTGTGCTGTAAACCCAAAGGCATGCAGTTGAAATCCACCAGCTGTTCCTCTGGAGAATGATGGGCTATCTCCTTCTGTGAGGTTAACTGCTTCTTAAAAGCTGATAGTCAGCTATGAGTTGCTCGACAGCAAAACCATAAAATCTTTATGTTACAACTCCTATCCTATGGGTGTTGTTGTATGTGCCATCAAGTTGGAACCAATTTACGCTGACTCTCGACAGGTTTTCCGAGCCAATAAATTGCATGGGAGGAGATTTTCACATTTCTTCCATGGAGCAATAATGAAGAGTTTAGGTTTTCTTTGTTTGTCTTTAGTGTCAAAATGCAAGCTGAACACACTTTCCCCTTAAGTTAACTTTCTACCAAAATAAGAAACCATGAAAGCCAATAAGAACAAAATAGATTTTCAGTAAATTGGAACCAGTTATCTCTTAGCTTTAAATAGTAGATTCTCTGTAAAATTACTGCCTGTAACAATAATGAAATTAAATTCTCTGACACTCAAAAATCTTAAAATATTTTACAACCTAAGTAATTTCTGTATACATTTTAATATGTTGATTTTTGAGCATTGCAATGACACAGCATAATTCACTTTTTGTTGTTCAATTCAGGAAGAAAGAAATAATACTAGTTTTAGTTTGAGTTTTATTGAGATAGAGAAATATTATTCACAGAGATTATGAGAATGGTGGAAAATCAGGCAGAGCTTCATTCTGCTCAACATAGAATCACCTTGAGTTGGAGCCAATTTCACACTACAGCTAACAACAGCATAAGACTCAGTCCTCTCCCTCTCTCTCCTACTTTTTCATGATGGCATTTCATACGTGTGTGTGTGTGTGTGTGTGTGTGTGTGTGTACTAAAAAGTCAACAATTTAAACTCTTTTTGTGTCTATAGTCATTTACTTAGGCTTTGCTCTCACCCACCTGCCTTGTACTAGTTTTAGCAACTATATTACACAAATCCTTATTTCTATATGTTAATAGGGAAAGCCTTGCCATGCCCACAAGATACATTACCTTCCCATCAGAGACATTACCACTAAACATAAGAGAAACTGGTCACAGCATGAGAAATTGTCAGCAGCTGACGTGTTTGGAATCACAGAAGCCAAGAAAGCTTCAGGTACAAGCTGTCAGATCAAGGGTTGGACAATGAAAGATAAATGCTGAAGGGATTTGGCAGAAGTGAAGGGATATCCTGGTGGGGGGTGGAGCTGGGAAATAAGTGGGTCAACACACTGGACCAAGGGCAGGGACAACACTGTAACTAATGGTTAACTCCACAATGAGGGATTTATCATTCAATGTTCTATAAACGGCTTGTCTGTCAGATACTCCTCTAAATCTGAACATTCAATTAAGACAGACTGGGAAGAAGGATTGGCCATCCACTTCTGAAAGAGCAGGCCTCTGAAAACCCTATGCACAACAGAATACACATAGACTAACAGAGAGGGCAATGAGGTAGAACTTTCAAGTATGGAAATACAAAGGAAGAGGAACAGTTGTAAGCAGACACTAGTATACCAATTGACATATTTCAGCTAACAGATGCTGCCCTGGATGTGCTCACCAAGTTGGGCCAAAAAATCTGGAGAACAACCACTTGGCCAACTGACTGGAAGAGATCTATATTTGTTCCCATCCCAAAGAAGGGTGACCCAACAGAGTGTGGAAACTGTAGAACAATCTCATTGATTTCACATGCAAGCAAGATTCTACTGAAGATTATCCAAAAATGACTGGAACAGCACATCAGCAGAGAACTGCCAGAAGTCCAGGCTGGGTTTAGAAGGGGTCGTGGTACTAGGGATATTTCAGCTCATGTTAGATGGATCTTAGCTGAAAACAGAAAATACCAGAACAATGTCTATCTGTGTTTCATTGATTATGTAAAGGCATTTGACTGTGTGGATCATAACAAACTGTGGCTGACTCTGAGAAGAATGGGAATCCCAAAACACTTGATCGTTCTAATGCGAAACCTATACTTTGACCAAGAGGCAGTTAGTTGTCAGAACAAAGCAGGGAAACACTACATGGTTTAAAATTGGGAAAGGCATACTCTAGGGATATGTCCTATCTCCATACCATTTCAACCTGTATGCAGAACAGTTTATCTGAGAGGCTGGGTTCTATGAGAAGTGTGGCGTCAGCATTGGTGGAAGATCTATTAACAATCTATGTTATGGAGATGATACAACTCTGCTTGCAGAAACTGAGGAGGACCTGAAATGCTTGCTGCAGAGGGGCAAGGAGTACAGCCTTCAGTATGGATTCACGCTCAATGTCATGAAGACAAAGATTCTCACCACTGGACCAATTGGCAGCATCAGGTTGGATGGTGAAGAGATTGAGATTGTTAACAACTTTAGTCTCCTTGGCTCCACGGTCAACACTCTTGGCACCAGCAGCCAGGAAATCAAAAAACGTATTGCAACAGGAAAGTCTGCTATTAGGGACCTCTCCAGGGTACTGAAGAGCAATGGTGTCACTCTGGAGACTGAGGTGCCTCTGATACAGGCTATGGTCTTTGCAATCACTTGTTATGCATCAGAGAGTTGGGCAATTACTAGGGAGGATAGAAGGAAAATTGACGCCTTTGAGCTGAGGTGCTGGAGAAGAGTATTGAATGTACCATGGACTGCCAAAGAAAACAAACAGATTCATCCTAGAAAGGGATAAACCTGGCTGCTCTTTGGAGGCAAGGATTCTGGGGTTTCATCTGACATACTTTGGACATGTTGTAAGGAGGGACAGGTCCTTGGAGAAGGACATCATGCTTGGGAGGCTAGAGGGACGGGGCCAGAGGGGAAGACCCTCTATGAGGTGGATTGATTCAGTGACTGGGGTAATTGGGATGGGTGTGTCAGAGGCTGTGTGATTGGCACAGGATAGAGCAGGGTTTAGGGCTATTGTACATAAGTTCGCTATGAATCGCAAGCGACTTGACGGCACATAACAACAACAACAACAACAACAATAGGTTTAATAGCATATACACATTCTTCTATGCAATTACTTTTTAAAGTGTTAAGGGAAAAAGAGAAGATAATTAATTTGTACTATTTCTTATATTTACATAATTAACTCTACCAATGGCTTTTGCGTATGTTCAGATTACTATCTGGATAACTTTAAAACAAAATTTTAAAAGATTTCTTTAGTATTTTCTGTAAGGTGAGACAGCTATCTGAATTCAGCTTTTGCTTTCACATTTGAAAGGTTTTCTCGATTTTGGATTCTTGATTGACAATTATTTTCTTTGAGCATTCTGAATATGCCGTCTCATCACATACCAGCCTTCATTGTTTCTGTTGACAAGTCATCTGCTAATCTTTGAAGGACCCTTTGAAGTGACAAGTCATTTTTCTTTTATTGCTTTCAAAACTTTTATTGCTGTTCATATCTCTCTGTATTTTTACTTTGTATGTTTGTAGTCCCCTTGTACTTATACAAGATGGAGACTATTGGGTTTTCTGAGTGTATAAATTGTTATTTCTCAATACATTAGGAAGTTTCTAATCCTTATCTCTCTGTATGTATTTTCTATTCTTCTTTCTGTCCCTATAGAGGAACATTTGCAGTTCTGAGACATTTAATTATTTATATAGCAACTTCCAGATTCCCATTTTTCTTTTTAATAATTTCTATCTTATTTGGCATTCTGTATTTACTATGACATTGCCATTATGGTCAATGAACATATTTACAATACTGTGTAGATCATAACAAACTGTGGCTGACTCTGAGAAGAATGGAAATCCCAGAACACTTGATCGTTCTAACGCGAAACTTATACTTGGACCAGGAGGCAGTCGTCAGAACAGAGCAAGGGAACACTGCATGGTTCAAAATTGGGAAGGGC
>NW_006399847.1:6435530-6447846 GCF_000299155.1 Elephantulus edwardii
ACAGTGCGATTGGCACAGGACAGAGCTGAGTTTAGGGCTGTTGTACATAGGGTCGCTATGAGTCGCAGGCGACTCGACGGCACACAACAACAACAACAACTATGAAATCTAGAGAGCTTTGCTGGTATAGTGGCAAAGAAGGTGTGCTGCAGTTCTGAAGGCATGTGGTTCTAGGCTACCAAGAGCTCCAAAGGAAAAGAATGGACAGTCTATGCAATTAACTGCCTCTAAAAACACACCTGAGTATCAGCTATGGTCCTATTCTGACTCTATAGTACACAACAACTACGAAGTCTTTTTCTGTTAAATCTGTGTGTGGCATCTAGTAACTCTTACAGGAAATGACTTAACTATTTGTTAAGACCTAAGAATCCAAGGTTGTCATAAAAGACAGAACACTGATTCAAGACTAAAAACAAAAGAAATTATTAGGTACAGGATCCAGATTGAGCAAAAAGACAGCAAACTGTGTAGACTTCCTTACGTACTGGATTCTGGTTACACTCTTGATAACATTCCAGTTGAACCAATTGTATGTAGATAGCAGATTTTATCAAGACAATTTTTTCATTACATCACATTTCCTCAAGAGAATGAAGACAAAATAACTACCAAACCAGATAATCAGTCAGCCAAGCTGACACATAGCTATCACACATGTTGTTGCTGATTACCATTAAGTTGAGCACAACTTATAGTAATCCTATGAACAAAAGGCCTAAAACCTTTCTATAACTATTGTCAGTTCTCCAAGTTCACACATACTATCACATATACTCTCTAGTAAATTAGTTTACAAAATAATCCTATAAAATTATGGCTCCTTGATGGATTTATTTCTTGAATCAATATTTTATATTTATTCTAAACCCAGAAGATATCCTTAAGCTATCATATTCCTCGTTCTCTCTTACAATGAGTTGGCCTATATTCTAGGCAGTAACTGCATTGAATCTACAGATTCCTTTCTACTTGCTTTTCACCACAATCCCCACTACTCTGGAGTGCACCTTAGGCCTTCATTTCTCCATGTTTTTGGCTAAATGAAGCTAGTTCCTAAAGAAATAGAGTAGTGACCATGGATGTGTCCTGCGGACATTGATAAACCTCTCTTGAAGTGATGCCCTGTTGTAGGCACTAAACATATTTGGTGGAGGAAATCCAGAAGCCTAACATACTTTATTTTTTGCTTGAAATTACTACTTCTTAATGCAAGAACAAGGTCTTAAAATATCCAGTATTCTTACTACATTATTCCCAAGGTAAATATTTTATTCCATAAATGAGGAGTTAGATGGAAGCAAGGAGCCTTTTACTTCCCCTGGAGTTTAGTCTCAGCAACAGGTAGCTGCAGTCAGGATGAGAAGCATAAAAGTGTTACTCTGCCCAGGAAGAGAGTTCATGGACTAGAAGCTCTAGATTCTTGGCTGCAGCTGTGTGTTTTGGAGACTCTATTTTCTTGAACTAAAAGAGAGGAGGAAAGTTAAACCATACGCTCTGACATTTCTCACTAAATTATCATAAATGTTCTTACATAAATGTTTCTTTTCTTTATGTTCTTGAGCTTTAATTTATTTGAATAGTTTTCATTGGTATCATTGGGAAGTAAGTCAATGGAGTTCCTCACACTTTCATACCAGAATTAGTTTCTAGTACTTTACATGTAGTTTATAGTTTCAGGATGATCCTTCAAATTACTGTTAATCATATAGACTAGCTTTGGTAGTGTAGTCTATATGAAGTCGCTCTCCTAACCTGAGTAAATGGTGCTTCTATGAGTAGTCAGTAGTGGTAGTGGGACACCATCTAGTTCGTTCTTTTGGTTCAGGATAAAAAAGACCATGATTCACATGGGTTGTTAGTCCCATAAAGCAGTCTTCCTTTTGTCTCTGATTACCTTTGTTATATTTAATCTCTATTAGCAGAAAAATCATCTAGCTTTTCTATTAAATTTTTTCATTTGTTATTATTTTCTATTTCATCCCTTTTCTTTCTGCCCTACTTTCCCTCATTTGCTGCACTGTTTGATTATATTACCTATCTTACATTTTCCCTGATGATGAAAATGTGTAATCCCTTGATGACTGGCTAAAAAATAGGCAGTTCAAACCACTCAAAGATGTTTCAAAGGACTAGCCTGGAGATGTGCTCTCAGAAGCTTATGGGCTTGAAAATTTATGTAGAGTTCTGCTCTAAATTTGAAGTCACCAGGAACGGGAATCAACTTAATGATGATTAACAACAAAATGAACCTCTATCTTACAAGGCCCCAGTTTACTATTTAATTACTGCACAGTCTCAACCAATCAGGGAAGAGGAAAAGAAAGAGGAGAATTTTTATTCTGTAAACTTGGTATTATTTGTACCCTAAAAATATCAAGTATTCTAATTAATGAATATAGAATATCTTTTTTTAATTTAAGTCTTCTTTAATGTCTTTCAGTAGTGTTTTGAACAAGTCTTTGACATTCTCAATAAAAATTATTACTAGATATTTTATTATTTTAAAAGTTATTAAATAAAAAATGTTTTACTAATTTTAACAGTAGGATTCTCAATTAGTGTGTGTAAACTCAACTGATTTCACTGTCAATGAAGATCTGTATCTTAAATCCTAAAATACTCCACTTTGCTACAAAATATGAAATTAGATACCCATTTACATTCTCTAGCCTTACTTTATCATAATGACTCATTTATATTTTCTTGATAGATTGCCCAGAGAGGCATTTCTTTATTTATAGGAGCCATTATATTTTCCTTTTTGATTGCTCTCTTATGTTGAACAATGACTCAGCTGGATGTTTCATGAGGAACAGCAAAGCCCTAGCATTTCACCAAAGAACAGTGTTCTCGTGCAACATGTATTCTTCAACATTGATTACATTTACCAACAGATTTTTAGTCTACAAAATAGTAGATATTTTTACTAAATCCTTTGTAGAAAAGAACAGATAAAATTGTATCTGCAGTTAGAATTAAATAAACTGGAAAGAAATCTATCCTCTTCATTGTTCCAGGAGCCCTAGAACTTCAGGATATGTGAAACCAGAAACTGGGAGTCTTCATGTGATGTTAGAATTCTCATAAAGGGCATCATTGGCAAGGCAGTACTGAAGCTCTAGTAAATGACTTTGCAAACCACAGAACTAGAAGAAGGGAATGGATATATGTTTTGTGGAAAGAGATATATACAAGAATTGGACTGCGGCCTGGATCAAGTGCACCTTAGTCTCTAGACTGACATTGTTAATTTTCAGAATTGGACTGCGGCCAGGATCAAGTGCACCTTAGTCTCTAGACTGACATTGTTGATTTTCAGTACTCTGAAGAGGTCCCTAACAGCACATTTACTTAATGCAATTTGTCTTTTCATTTTTTGGCTGCTGGAGCTAAAAGTGTTGATTGTAGAGCCCACCAAACTGTAAACGTTAACAACCTCAATCTCTTCTCTTTCTATCATGATGCTGACAATTGGTCCAGTATAGGTTTCACATAATCAAGTATCCTGGGATTCCCATTTTCCTCAAGGTTAGCCACAATTTGTTGTGATCTACACAATCAAATGCCTTTGCATAGTCAATGAAACACAGATAGAAATTCCTCTGGTACTCTGGCACTCTAGCAAGATCCATCTGACATTGGCAATAATGCCAATTGTCTCTGGTGTCATGACTTCTTCTAAACCCAGCTTCTATTTCTGGTAGTTCTCTGTCAATGTACTGTTTAAGTCTTTTCTGGATAACCTTCAGCAGGATTTTGTTTGTGTGTGATATGAGTGATATTGTTCAATAATTTTCACACTCTGCTGAGTCATCTCGTTTTGGAATGGGAATAATTACGGATCTCTTCTAGTCAGTTAGCCAGGGAGTTGTCTTCCAGATTTCTTGGCACAGCCTGATGAGCATGTCCAGGGCATCATCTCTTTGTTGAAATATGTCAATTGATATTCCATTAATTCCTGATGCTTTATTTTCTGTCAAGTCTTTCAGAGCAGTCTGAACTCCATCTTTCATCACCATGGTCTCTTTCTTGATCACATGTTTTTTAAATTTCTTAAGATATGATACTATAATTTCAATAAAGCATTAGACGTTGTTGTTATGTGCCATTGAGTTGGCTGAGACTCATAGCGTCCCTATGTACAACAGCCTTAAACCTGGCCTATCCTGTGTCAAAATCACTGTCTCTGACACACCTACTCCCATTACCCCAGTCACTGAATTAATCCGCCTCATAGAAGGTTTTTCTCCCCTGTGCCATCCCTCCACCCTCCCAAGCATGATATGCCTCTCCAAGGACTGGTCCCTCTTTGTAACATGTCTAAAGTATGTCAGATAAAGCTTCAGAATCCTTGCCTCCAAGGAGCAGCTTGGTTTAACCCTTTCTAGGATGAACCTGTTTGTTTTCTTAGCAGTCCATAGTATCATCAATACTTTTCTCCAACACCACAGCTCAAAGACATCAGTTCTTCTATCTTCCCTAGTCATTGTCTAGCTCTGATGCATAGCAAGTGATTGCAATGACCATGGCTTGTATCAGGCACACCTTAGTCTCCATAGTGGCATCATTGCTCTTCAATACTTTGGAGAGGTCTCTAACAGCACACTTTTCCATTGTAATACATCTTTTAGTTTCCTGGCTGCTGGAGCCAAAAGTGTTAATTGTGGAGCCAAGCAAACTAAAGCTGTTAACAGTCTCAATCTCTTCACTGTCTATCATGATACTGTCAATTGGCCCAGTGGTAAGAACCTTTCTTTTCTTGATGCTGAGCTTCAATCCATATTGAAAGATGCAGTCCTTGACCTTCTGCAGCAAACGCTTCAGGTCCTCCTCAATTTCAGCAAGAAGGGTTGTGTCATCTGCATAATGCAGATTGCTGATGAACCTTCCTTCAATCCTGATGCCACATTTCTCCTCATACATCACAGTCTCCTGGATAATCTATCTGCATATAGATTGGAAATAGGACACATCCCAGGCATACAAGAAAAACAAAACCTGAAGCAAGTATGTTTAAATTCTAGGTGATCAAGCAAAATCAGTAAAACGTTATCTTTAGTTAACGTCCCTCACTGAAGCAAATTAAAAAAATTCTACTTATTCCAATGCATTCTGGTCCTCGCTGGCATTCTTTGTAAATCTGTTTGCCTTCCATAGCTGAGATGGTGATACCATTTATACTGAACATAATTTTCAACCAAAAATCAGAATATATGGTTTTATGATCTTTGTTTTGATTTGACTATTTGTTTAAATGATCTTTAAACATATATTTCATTTTAATTTTTAAGAGACAACATTTAAATAATTAATTTATTGACAGAAAAATGTTAAAAATCACTATTCAAAAGAGTCAAACATTACAGGAAACAATGACTATTGTCCTGGAAATGATGTATTTGGATCCTCTGTCTCAGAATCATTAAGCTCTCTGCTCAAATGCAGATTCATAGTATCTACTGAATAAGAAAATGCCAGAATATCTAGAACTCTTCATTGTTAGCAATAATTCCAGTTGGTTTTTTGCAGAAGAATGTTTGAGAATTATTTCTCTAGGTTTATTTGTAGATTTATTATTTAAAATGGTGTAGTTAAGCTCTGTTTTTATGCATGGCCATTTGTATAATAAGGAGAAAATCCTACACCAAAGGATGTTGCATGGCTTTAGAACGATTGAATCTATAAATTGTAGGGTCACAATTAAAACTAAATCAAGCCCTTCTTACACTTTTCTGCTTTATTCTTTTATTTAGGAGCTTTTTTTGATGTAAGTGCTATCATATTCTTTTTCTCAGATTTCTACCTTAATTTCAAAAAGTAATGTTGGACTTGACACTTATTTGTGGGAGAAAGGTGGCTGGTGCAAAATCTAATGGACAGGCACATTAAATCTCAACAGATCCAGCTCAATATTCTGTAAAAAGAACTGGCATGACGCCGAACAGAAAACGCTTAGCAATCTCTGAGAGGAAAAAGGTCTGTACTGGAAATGTTGTAATGTTTTAGGATCATTCCAGGATGTCTTATTTATTACTACTCACTCATCTGCCATCACTGTTGCAATCTTTTAAACAAATTTTGCATCTTAGGTAATAGAAGAAAGGATATATGTAGGGCACTTAAATTTCATTTTCATGATTAAATAGAGAAGTTAATAGCTTCACCTTATGCCCTGTTTACTAAAATTGAATGGCACAAAGGCCTTCAAATTTATGGAAAATGTTCCTTAATTTGTCAAGAACATTGAGTTTTATCTGAAGGAAGAACTGGGGAATTGAGTAAAGATGGCTAGACTGAGAACTATTGGTAAGAATGTGTTTGGGGGAAGATGTAAGCAGTAGCTGAGTGGAGGGACATGAGAATCTGTGAAGTAGTCTGATGAGAAAAGACACTGGTGCAGAAAAATTTATTTACTTCTCCTGTCATATCCCAGAGCTCATTTTCTTACCCATCTCCTTGAAAACAAAACAAAACAATACCATTATATTCAGCATGAGCTTAAAAAAATCCCCTGTTGTAGAATGGGACTGTCCTTGGGGTTGGGGAGAGACTGAGTAAGATGGGTTCAATAATGTATACTGCACTGAAACAGAGGAGGGAGAGAACCGTTTAAAAGAGAGATGTAACTGGGTATTTCTGTCATCACAGGAGACTAGAGCGAGGGCTGCATGGTGGAGGGGACCTGGGGGAGGGTTTGTAAAACAATGAAAGAATCTTTTCTTTTACTTTTCCATAATTTTTGGACTCATGTACTTATAACTTGTTAGTTAAATTTGTGTCTTCTAGGTTGCAACACCCCCATGATACATCTTGAAGGATATGTACATGTACAGCCAAGCACAATCAATAAGAGTGCATCTGAATTCCAAAATCAATCTCCATAATAGTCTATGTGTTTCCTACTGCCAAAGGGGCCCTTTAGAGTAGTGAGAGAAGATCTTCACCCTGAAACCCACAACGTACCTTTTCAGCAGGAAGTAGCTAAGAGAATACGCCGTCCCCTTTTCCTTATGACTCAGGGTGAAGTCTCTCTCAGGGAGGAGTGATAGGGAATGGCAAAGGATACACTGACAAAGAAGATTAATCAGAACTGGCTTTGACAAGCACTGTGGCATCTGGACAAGAACAAACTGGGAGGAGGGTAGAGAGAATAGTGCAACAATGAATGAGTGGAAGCCCAAAATCTCTGTAAATGTTTATGAAAATTAATAAAATATAATTATAGAAAAAAAATCCCCTGACCTGACAAATAATTAATTGAATTATTTAATTGAATTTTCTTTTTCAAAGGAAAAAATGGAAATTTCAAGAGGTAAAGAAGAGTGCTCAGAGTCAAACAGCATGGTGGTGCTGTTATGTGTTGTTAAATCAACTATTCCTCATGGCATCCCTATAGACAGTACATTGGAACCTGGCCTTGCTCTGTACCATCATCACAATCTCTACCATGTTAAAGACCATTTTTTGTACTAACAATGCCAATCCATCTCATTAAGGATTTTCCTTTCTTTCGTTCCTCCTCTACCTTTCCCAGCATGATGTCTTTTTTTTTTAAAAAAAACATTTAGCCCCTCCTAACAACATGCCCAAAATGTTTGGGATGAAATTTCACCATCTTGGCTCCAAAGGAGCAGTCTGGTTGCATTTCCTCCAAGAAAATTTTGTTATTCTTTTGGTAGTCAAAGATATATTCAATAACCTTCATAGGCACAATAATTAAAAAACTATCTCTTCTTTATTCATCATCCAATTTTCAGATACTTAAGAAATAATCTTGTGGCCGCACGAGGAGCAGGAGGTTAGTTGTGTGGTTGTCGCGCGGCCCCGACCCACAGAGCCGGGTCTGTCCCGGGCGGACATGGTGTCGGACAACGAGGACATCTTTGATGGTGACGACTTTGATGACGTGGAGGAAGATGAAGGGTTAGATGACTTGGAGACCGCTGAGGAGGAGGGCCAGGAGAACGTTGAGACCGTCCCCTCTGGAGAGCGGCCACAGGCCAACCAGAACCGGATCACCACGCCGTACATGACCAAGTTCGAGCGAGCCCGTGTGCTGGGCACCCGAGCCCTCCAGATCGCGATGTGCGCCCCTGTGATGGTGGAGGGGGAGACGGACCCTTTGGCCATCGCCATGAAGGAGCTCAAGGCCCGGAAGATCCCAATGATCATTCGCCGCTACCTGCCCCACGGAAGCTACGAAGACTGGGGGGTGGACGAGCTCATCATCACAGACTGAGCCAGATCCTCTTCCCCCCACTCAGCTTCTACTCTCCGTGCTTCTTTCTGTGTAAATAATAAATTATTTGAGTATATGAAAAAAAAAACCAAACAAACAAACAAAAAAAAAAGAAATAATCTAAAATGCCATGACTTGGATCAGGAACACCTTAGTCTTTTAGCTGACCTTTCCTTCTCTTCAGCACTTTAACAGGGTTCTTGACAGTAGATTTGCTCAGTGCCATAAATATGTTTTCGAATCAGACAAATAGAAGAGTAACAAACACAAACCCAGAATACAGTTTTCTTTATTTACCCATTTACAGGTTTCCTTTTTTACTCACCCCTACATAAGCTTGTATATGTCAGTAAGCCAGAAAATATCTTGCTTTGGGAAGGCATGTCTTGGAGAAAGTATGACCAGGTGCTTCTTAGAGGCAAAAAATGGCAAAAGTTTCTTCTTTTATACTTTGGGCGTGATGTTAAGAGGGACAAGTCCTTGGAAAAGGGCTTCATACTTGGAAAGGTTTAGGGTTAACTAAGGAGAGAAAGACCCTCAGAGAGGTGGATTGATACAATTACTGTAACAAGGGCATCAAATAAATCAGAGATGGTGAAGATGGCACAGGATGGAACAAGGCTCAGATCCATTGTTAATATAGTTATGAGTCACACATGCCTTGATGGCATCTAATAAGACCAACAACAATATAAACTTGGTAGGAGGTGGGATTCCATAAACAATGTTGACTTTGAAATCAAATACTGATTATCTTTCTCTAAGTGTTAAGTGGAAGAGTTAATATTTTCTTAAATTGTTGCTTTCTAGTTGTCTGTAAGACTAAGAACTGAATGTCCCATTGTAACTTGGATCCTGGACTTCATGTGTTGTTCTCTATTATCTAATTTCTCAAATGTAACTGAATGTATTTGTTTCTTAGTAAATTACAAAAGGAATAAGCTTTTAAGTGATTAACTGCCTCTGAAAACTCACCAGAGGGTTGGCTATGGGTCCATTCTGACTCTACAGTATACAACAACAACAATAGTAAGTGATAATGGAAATAAACAAATTCTCTCCTTTTGGGCTCTTTTCAAAACTCTTGGTAATTCTCAGCTCTTATATTTAGAATGTACATTTCCATGGTTCATTTTGGCCAAATTAAAGGGCTTGGACTTAGAAACAAGTGGACATCATGATATTTTTCAAATTACACATACATAATTATGTTTTCCATCTGTGCCCTGCATCCTGAGTGATATATAGTTTATTTAACACTTTGAGGAATAAAGAGCTTGATAGCAATTGACATACTGCTCAGCTTCAGAACATGTCTTGAGCTGTCTGGATAAATCCTATAGTATATTTAATCGCCTTAGGGGATAGTTCCCCAAATATCATCTTTCTTTCAACCTGTTCAAAGATGAACTTGAAACAATACTCCCATGCTACTTTCACTTTATTATTCTGTGCTTAGGGCTTCAAAGAGCTAAATATTGATCTGGATACCACCCTGAATGTCTCAAAAAATAGTAATATTCCCCAAAGCAAACCCTTATTTTTAGTTGCTTTTGAAAATGCATCAGTTTTCACTACATCAAATTTATAATTAGAAAATGACATGAGATTATTAATAAAAATTCTTTGTTCATCTAATTTTATTAGTCAATAGGCAACTGATTGTGAACACAATAATGACATTGTTCTAAAACATTGCTGTACAAAGTTTTACTTTAGCAAATCTAGCCTTTGTAAAGATCTAAGGAGCATTATTTTTTTAAATGAATTTGATATTCAAAGAGTACTTGAATTTACTTTGGATGTTAGATAATAAGCTAGTGCTTATCAAATTAAAATTTATTTTAATTCTATTATTGGGCCATTGTCACAGAGAGATATTCATGTATAAAGTTTTGCCACGGTTTTAAGTAAGTTTGAGCATAAAATAACAGATAAGTATAATCTATAGTAAATTCTGTTGAAAATACATTTTCTGTATACCTATGGTTGTTGTTATTTCCCCACAAGTCAGAACTGACTCATAGCTTACCCTCCAGAGGGTTTTCAGAGTCAGTTAATTGCATGAGAGGAGACTGCCCATCCTTGTTCAGCAGAGCAGCTGTTGGATTAAAACTGTGTGGCTTTGGGATTGTAGCACGGATTCTATCATATTCCCTTAATTTGGGAACTTGTTTTTCTTTGCTGTGACCAAAAAGGAAAGTAAGAGCTAGCACAGGTTCTTAAATGTTCAACTGAAGCAAAAACCTCTGAATCATTATCATACTACAATTATACACAACAGCGTGCACAGATCTTAAGTATACAGTTGGAGAAATTTCAACAAATATATAACCAGTACTCCTATCAAGATATAGATTCTTTCTGTCATATGACATTTAAAAATAGTACCTTGAAATCCTCTTTACACAGTCCTCACTTGTAGCCTAAATTGTTTAGAGTTCGCAGTTACCTTTGCTTTTTCTCCTTCCTCTGTAATATCAAGAAGAATGAGGAAAGACAAATGTTTTTATTCAATTACATGCTCATTAGGAAACCTTCTATTCCTTCAAATGAGACACTAGCTTCAGAGTCCAAGAAACTGGGGTGTGCCTTGCACGTAACTATGATGCTGAAACCTATACCATTTGTATTTCAAGTGCTAACATGGTCACCCGGGGTAGATAGGTTTCAGTAGCATTTCCAGAATAAGGAAGACTATAAAGCAAAGTTTACCAACTACTCCAGCTATCAGCTCTTGAAAACTATGAATCACAGCATAATAATTGCCTAAGATACTTCTGGTAGATGAGCTCTCTAGTTTGGAAGACACTACACAGCTGCCATGAGAATGGACTAAAACATTCCAGTAATCTCGAAGATGGCGTGGAACTCTTATTATGTAAGGCCTCCAGGAGGCAGAGCCAATAACATTGCAGATAAAACAAATCTTGATTCTACCTCTAATTACCTATTCATAGTCATTTTAAAGGACAAAGGGAGGGGGAAGGGAGCATGAGGGAGTAAAAGGTACAGCAATGAATGAATGAAAACTTCTCTGCAAATGTTCATTAAAATAACAATTAAAATTTTATTTTTAAAAAAGAACTATGTCTCAGGGTTCCTAACTGTAACTCATACATTCATTTCTGAGGAGTCAGAATTGACTCAGAGTTGACCCTTCAATAGGTTTTAAGAGACTTTACATTGCAGGGCAGGAGATTGTCCATCTTCTTCCAAAGGAGCAGCTGATGGATTCAAACTACCTGAAAGGTTAGAAGCACAGACCCCTATGAACTATACATATGGAATATACAGTTGTTGTTGTTGTTGTGTGCTATTGAGTCATAACTGACTTCTAGCTGACCCTCCAGTGGCTTTTCAGAAGCAGTAAATCACGCTGAAGATATTGCCCATCTTTCTACAGCAGAGCAAATGAAATAAACTCTGGTGGACTAGTAGTGAGAAGCTGTACTGCCTATTCACAGATACTGTGTTTGAATCCACCAGCTGCTCTGGAGAGTCAACTAGAAGTCTGTTACGACTTTAGGGTGCATAACAACGACAATGTCACCAGAACAGATGCTAAAGCTTTTTCATAGAGCTATAATGATTAACTAAAACACTTGAGAGCCAGGCTTTGTTCAGCCAGCATTCCATCATCCCTGGAGGAAACTTTGGGGACTGGATCTTTCCTTAAGTCCTCTCCTCTTTTCCAAGCAGTAAAGTGAGTGTATACTGTAGTTTTTCAGGACATTGGTTTTGAAGAAGATAATTTTCTAATCCTAAAAGCGAAAGTTTGTTAAAACATAAACTGATGTAGAATACTAATTTAGTAAATTTTAAAATCTTCCCTTCTCAGGTTATAAATTTGCATTTCCACTTAAGTCTCTTTTAAAAAATATGGATTGCTTCACAAATTTGTGTCATCCTTGCCCAAGAGCCATGTTAATCTTCTCTCTATTTATACAATTTTAGTGTATATGCTGCCAAAGTGAACATTAAAACATTTTTCTAATTGCTATTTTAACAAAAGTTAACAGAAAAGTTGAATTTTCATTCATTCATTGTTTCATATTTTCCTCCCTACCTGCC
>NW_006399847.1:6453531-6457045 GCF_000299155.1 Elephantulus edwardii
CAGTCCATCTCATCTCTCCAATGCCTAATATGTCAATATTTATGCGTTCCATTTCTTTCTTAACAATTTCTAATTTTCCTACATTCATGGCTCTCACATTCCATGTTCCAATCACTAGGGTCTGCTAGGCCTGTTTCATTCATTTAATAACAACATTGTTCTCTGAGAAACAAACAGATTCTTCCTTTATCTGCTTTTAGCAGGTCTATGGCTCACATTATTTGAAGAGATACCTGGACCAAAGACTTAATTTGGCATTGGAGGGAGGCTAAAGTGTTCACAGAGGCATCTATAGCTATTTTGAGTTTGTGCTCCAGATCAGCTGAAGCTGTAAGGGAGTAATCTAGACCACCACCAGCTAGGCCCACTGCAACTACAGAGGATGCGAGGAAAATGCCAGGTATAACTGGGAGGAACACAGCTCTTTGAGTTCTATGTTGGTTGGTAGGTGTGAGGAGGGCAAATAATTCTTCTTACCCACACATCATAAGCTGAAGAACTAAGGCAGCAGGAATTCATGGAAAAGAGGAAGATGTTTTGATAGTTTTATACAGTGTATTATTACACTAATAGGATCCACAAGGGGGAGTGTGTAGATTTGAAGACACTAATAAGATAATATTGCAAGGGGGAGACGGTGTGGTACTTGAGACATAACAAAAGGAATGGTTGGAGTCAGGGTCTTGCAGAAAGAAGGAAATTTAATTTAGAGGGGGTTTGGAGTAGGAGGAGGAGGATGATATATCAAAGGTAGAAGCAAGTGGAATTGCAAGCAGAGGTGATATATCCAGGAAAGCTCAAAGAAAGCAATCACTGATATTGCTAATACTTGTATGATTAAGAAGATTAATACCCTGATGGATTAGTGGGAGATAGGAAAAAGGATAAGGAGTATGATGGGTTAAGGTTGAATCTAAAGAATATTCATGCTCAAGGATATCTTCTGATATATCAGACAGCTGTTGGATAACTTACGGTAATACCTGGGTGTAGACCTGGGAGATCTTAAGAGTAGAGGAGGGGTAGGACTCTCAGAGCCAGTTATACAGTTTAGCTTCTATCCCCTGTACCCACCTGCTATCCCAGGGGTCATAGATGGTAAACATCATGGCTAATCCTAACCCTTTGAGCACAGGTTTTGGGCTATCCCTATCTTCACTGATTGAATGGATTTTACAAAATGAGTAAGGGCATCCACTATAGGTTTCTGGTCATCATTTGCAATAATAATGTATCTGGTTATAAAGGAAACAAATAGCTGGAATCAAGAACCCATAAGTTAAGGATTTCAAGGACTAGTAGTATTTAAGGATAAAGTGAATGGGAATCCGGCACCCCTCTGGCTGATAGTCAGCTGTGATTGCATAAAGGCTGTGGCGAATGTTATTTTTAGTCCAGGTTTCATGGATGTAAAACCTCCACACGTGGGCAGTGAGTTTACATGAACTCATCTATGGAGAGAAGAAAAGAAGTATGAGAGCAAGGAGAAGAGTCAATGGGAGTTTCAGTGAGCCATAACCAGGTGGGGCTCAGTTGGGTCCATGTCCATTCAGTAGCAGTTTCAGGTTCTTCATGTGACCTTTTGAGGTGGGAAACATGATG
This sequence comes from Elephantulus edwardii, assembly GCF_000299155.1. Taxonomy (NCBI): domain Eukaryota; kingdom Metazoa; phylum Chordata; class Mammalia; order Macroscelidea; family Macroscelididae; genus Elephantulus; species Elephantulus edwardii. Next base: position 6,455,134 of record NW_006399847.1, read on the forward strand.
TCACAATGAGTGACTTAGGAGATTGGCTGCAGTTGGAGTTGTTAGGATGCTTATATGGGGGACCAGTGAGGGTGAAAGGGAACTAGGGTGGAGGTCTTTAAGAAACCTGAGTCACCAGGCTGTAAAGGAGGAGCAGGCATTGAATTAGAGGATGAGATGATATAGGGAAGGGGCCTATTGGTGTGCTCACGCAGGAAATGCCACAATAAGGTGAGGTAGGGTGGATAAGATGCTAGCAGAGGAGGTTCCTATGGAAAGTTATGGGTTAAAAGGAAGGGGTGGTCATAAACAATCTCAAAGGGGCTTAGCCATGAAGGTGAACGTTGAGCAGCATGTAGGTGGGCTAGAGCCAGGGAAAGTAGTGTAGGCCAGGAGAGCTTTACCTCAAGGCTGAGTTTGGTCAGCTGGTACTTGAGAAGGCCATTCACCCATCTACTTTTCCAGAAGATTAGGGATGGTATGGTATGTGTAGCTTCCAGATGATGTTGAGCCTTGTTGACACTCACTAGACAACCTGTGAGACAAAAGCTAGGCTATTGTTCAGATTGAATATAAATGAATTGAATATGAGTGAGTAAGCAAAAGCAAGGAAGGATCTGTTCAATTAGAATTGATGTGATTACCATCAGCAGTCTTATGGGCAGTAGGGAATACTTTGCTCAATCCTGAAAAGTGTCTACCATGGCTAGGAGGTAACACCACTTTTTGTGTCTAGACATGTGAGTGAAGTCAATTTGCCAGTTGAGACCAGGCCGATTGCCTTTCATTTGGTGGGTAGGGAACTGAGGCCAGAGGCCACCCTGGGGTGAAACTGTAGAACAGATGGAGTAGCAGGAGTGAACTACTTGCATTTTTGCTGCAAGAGAAGGAGTAGAAAATAGATGTTGAAGAAAGTGAAGGGCTTTAGGTCCAATATGGAATGAATTACAGATATCAGGGAGGATAGACTTAGACTGGGATTCAGGTAGAACAATTTTTATCACTAAGAAAGATCTAACCTTGAGGTGTGCTGCGTCCTACATTTGCCCATAAGATGTCAATTTCTGCTAGGGAGTAAGTGGAACTGATGTCTGGAGTAAGGAATAAGACTGGAGCAGTGGACAAGCAGGGAGAAGTGAGGCCTCAAGCTGTAGCATCTGCTTTGGCACTGCCCATAGTGACAAGATCGGAGGAAGGCTGGTGGTCTTTGCAGTGTACAATAGCTACCTCAGAAGAAATGAGGAGAGCTTTAAGTAATTTAGAGATTAAGATAGCATTGAGAACAGGGGATCCCTTGTTGGTAAGAAACAAGAAATAAAAGTCAGGATATAAAGGAATGGTAAAGAAAGCATCCTTAAGATCAAGGACGGTGAAATCTGTGGTTTCAGGAGATATATGAGAAAGCAAGGTGTTAGGGTTAGGGACTACTAGGTGGGTGGGGAAGACAGCCTCATTAATGAGGCATTGATCCTGGACAAGCCTGTAAGCACCTGAGGGTTTGTGTTTCTGCAAGATGAGAGTGTTACATGGGGAGTTGGTAGGGATTAGAAGGCCTAAACTGAGAAGCCTGGTAATAATAGGGCAGATTCCATGAAGATGAGATTCTAAGACAAATAAACTGGGGGTGTGATGGAAATTTAGTAAGATCTTTAAGAGAGATACAAACAAGTGGGTGGTAGGAGGCTACCACTGGTTTTGAGATATCCTAGACTACAGGATTAATGATATCAGGGGGTGGTCAGGAGTAGATGTTGACAGGTGAGAAATTAGCAGCAGAAGGGGAGGGGAGGCCCCAGAGAGATAGAAATATTTGCATGGAGGTTTTGGAGAATAATAGGAAGACAGGGCAGGAAGGCATAATTAAAAAGGAGTGTGTGGAAGGGATTTTATCTAACACACATGGCAAGGAAGGAGTCTTGCATGGGTAGGTGGT
>NW_006399847.1:6457209-6460214 GCF_000299155.1 Elephantulus edwardii
ATTTTCATTGTTGCACAATATCCTCCCTTTTCCTCCACCAGTCCCCCAGTGCACTTTGCAATGCACCTCTTATCTGTACTGTTGTCATACAAGTAATACCTAACCACATATTCCTTTTAAACAGTTCTTTCCTTCATCTTTTTCAATGCAATGTTCATTATTTAGCACTCTCTTTTCTTAGTCTTTAGGAAACATTGTTTTAAACTCAAAAAAAGGTTTTCAGCTGAAAAAGTCAGGTTGTTAAAGCATGATATTGTATTTGGGGCCAGGCAGATGTACTTCTCTCCAAATTTCAGATCACCACCAATCTACCTGTGTGTGCACTACCTCTTTTAAATCTAGGCAATTGTTCTAGGGAAGAGGTTCTGAGGGTTATAGGACTTGGACAAAGGGCTTTAAACAGACTCTTTCACACATAATCAGAGCTTGGAATCTAGGCAGTATCACAATGAATCGCAGATGAATGGCAATTGCTTCTTGCAGATGAGAAGTAGAGATCTGAAACACCTGGAAGATTCAGCCACTTAAGCAGGGGATTCCTTCTACCCTTTCATTGTCTGGATCCTTTCAATGAAAATTACCCTGTGGTTTTTACTGGAGCCAGAGAACAATGCCTGGGGAGTGCAGCTGATCACTTCCTTTCTGAAACACAGTTATGTTTAAGTTCAGAGACTCTTAAATTGCACATTCTGGATGGCTGCCCTTCAGCTGCTAAATTCCTCCAAGCCTTGAGTAGATGAGCATTGGCTTCTTATTGTCATACACAAAACAATTCTGTTGATCAAAATTTGATGTTGGCCTCTATGTCAGTTATCATTCCTAATGGGTTCCTGAGTCTATACTTGTTCCACATAAACGGATACCCATTCACTTTTGCTTAAATGAATTCCTATTGTTTTTGCTTTAATTTTATTCCTATTTTTATCACATAAGGAACTTTGTGATTGAAGCATCATAGTTTTGAGGGGGAAGTATACCCCTGTTTCTATTCCTAAATAATTATATAGATTCTGAATAAAACGGAAGAAATTATATGTGAGGAACTCACATTTAAATTAGAAACTAAACTATGGAGGGGCTTTAAAGTTAGAGAAGATGCGTGGAGCAGCTGGATTCTACAGAGGTGTGTTTTCTGTTTTGGTTGAAGCTTGGGTGTGGTCTGTTGCTCACAATTAGGTGTGAACTGATTGGATTTGGCCTCCTATTTAAAAAATGCATTTGGTTGTCAGTTTGGGGCTGCTTTAAAGTTTGGGAAGATGAGTGGAGCCTGTGGCCCTTGGGCCTGATTTTTTAATTGTTTTCAGCCATACATTATTCTAAATAGAACAGCACTGGTCTGTCAATTTGCTGTACAGTGGTAACTCTTGTTTGCTGTGATGAAAACACTGACACAGATGTGTCAAATGTGATAATGGTTGCCAGTGTTTAATGGCACTCTCAAAGTAAAAGAATCTTGGAAGCTAAAAAGCTTGCCTCCAGAAATTCTATGAACTTAGAGGAACAATGAAGGTTATGCGTGTTCAGGACTTTTTTTTTTTTAAGGACTTTTAATCATAGGGTTGCTACGAGTCATCTACGACTCAATGACATTTAACAACAACACAGCAAACTATGGAGGACCCTCATCCCCATAAGAACAATGTACATCACCATTACCATTGTTCCTCTCAAGACTAATTATCAAAATGTTCAAGATGTTTATTCAAAAATTAGAATTCTTTTTTTTATCTGCACACAAATTTAGTCCCATTTTTCTCAACTTCAGTCATCTTAACAAGTCACTTGAGAAGATATCTTCAGGTAGCATATTTCTGTTGTTGCCCTTCTATCTTTGACATGATCTTCAGAATTAATTTTTAACAGAAAATTTTCAAAGCAGAATATAATATATGTTGTGGATTTGAATCCATTTAATTACAGATGCAAATAATTTATCTTTCAATTGTACTGAAGTATAATACACAAGTGTAGTATGAAACACAAGAAAATGAGATAATTCTCAAGTAAAATAAGTGCAGAAACCAAAACTAAGCAAAGAAGCTTTTATTGGGGCTCTCAGACTCTTGAATGAGGTTCTCTGTCCCAGGCCAGAGAGAAAGGGAGAGACAGAGAGACAGGCTGTCAAGATAGGTCAGAAGAGCTCACATGTGGCGTGAAGAAGAACTGGCCTTTTAAAAGATTCAGGGAAGAAGAGGCTGTCTCCTAGCAGAGGACGTAGTCACATAGCTCGCTGACTGGCTGCAGCTACCAGGGCTGTTGGTGACATCTGATGACACTTTTCAGCAGGCATTCTCTTGGCAGAGGAAGTAGTCATGGAGCCTGCTGATTGGCTATGGCAGTTGATGCTATTGGACTACAGCTGATAATGTTGATAGGTGAGCAGTCTCTTTGCAGAGGAAGTCGTTGTGGAGCCTGCTGATTGGCTATAGTGGTTGTAAGCAAGGTAGCTTGCCACCTGTGAGTAAGTCTGCCCCTCAGACCCATCATCCTACCCTTTTTGTGGTTATATGGGGGTGACGTAGTCTCTCTGGCTGCTTCCTGCTGAGAGGAGTCATCATGGGGATGGGAGAGAAAGGCTGGGAGACAACTCACTGGGTGGCTGGGCATAAGGATGGAGTAACATCTGGTTAACTGCGACATGAGAAATTTCACAGATACGAACTTGCAAAAATTTTAGTAGACATGGTGCTATTAATAACAATAAACAGATTATTAGTAATGGACGTATAATTGGGGTTAGTCAAGTCATTATGGTGATTGCCACCACCCTGATTAGATCCTGTTGGTGTCTTTCCTCTGCTGTAACTCATCTCAGAGTTGGATTGTTGTTGTTGTTGTTGTTATGTGCTGTCGAGTTGTTTTCGACTCATAGCAACCCTATGCACAACAGCCCTAAACCCTGCTCTATCCTGCGCCAAACGCACTGCCTCTGACACACCCATCCCGATTACCCCAGTCACGGAATCAATCCATCTCATAGAGGGTCTTCCCCTCCTGCGCTGTCC
>NW_006399847.1:6466500-6472838 GCF_000299155.1 Elephantulus edwardii
TTAACCCTTTCCAGGACAAATCTGTTTGTTTTCCTAGCAGTCCATGGCATTCTCAATACTCTTCTCCAGCACCACAGTTCAAAGGCATCAATTCTCCTTCTATCCTCATAACTGCAACCTGGGAAGGAGTTGACTCACCTGAGAAGGTGGGGAGGACAAAGAAGGTAGCCTCCATTTCTATTAAAAATGAAATAGGAGTGCATTTGGGGCGGGGGAGGAGGGGGCAAGGTCCAGGTCGGGGGATTGTATACCAACGAAGAAGTTTATCTTTTGCTTTTCAAAGAAAGAGCAAACTGTGGGGAGAGTGGGTAAAGAAAAAATGCAACAATGAGTGAATGGAAATCCAAAATCTCTGTAAATGTTCATTAAAATTAATAAAAATAAATTTTAAAAATAGACCTTACCTGCTACTCTTATAGTCATCTGAGGCTCGGACAAAGTAATAGGGGCCCTTGAGTCCAGGCAACCTCAATCCTCATCCACTAGGCTGAGGAGCTCAAGAGGCCAGGTGGCAGTCAGCTTGTTCTCTGCACTAAGGAACAGAGGATGAGCTCAACACCAGGCAGCAGTCGCTTCACTAGTGGCATGGTTGCTCACAGTCTGGGAAAGGCTTTGTTGGTGGCTGTGTACATAGGTATTACTGTACACTATGACCTTCTAGGCCACACTTGAAGCATGTGGTTGGCCGAGTAGGTTTTAAAGGGAAGTCCTGCTCAGAACTCTTTTTATTTTGGGGTGCCCCCCAGAGAGTGGCCACAATGGCCTGGGTCTGTAGAGCTACCTTTTGATGTATTAGAGCCTGTTTTATTGTTTTAGCTCTGTCCTTCCTGGGATTAACAACTTTAAAAGCAGTGTTTATCAAATCACAGATAGGAGTTTGTGGTCTTTTTTTAACTTTTTTTGAGTTTTTTCTTTATGTTAAGTGCAAATTGAGTTATGAAATGGGTGGCTAAAACTGTAAACCCTGGTGCAGCCGAAGGGTATAGGTGGGTTTACTAGGTTGAAGCTTCAGTTAGTCTGTTTAAGAAGACTGCTGGATTCTCATCTGACCTTTGTGTTATTTCTTGGAGTTTGTTATAATTAATGTAATTAATGACTTTCTGGGTGGTACCTTGCATATGTGCTAAGAGACACTGAATCATATGGTCACACCTGAGTCTGCCTACTTGGCCATGTTACTAGTTTCAGTTGGGCTCTGCATCTGGGGAAGCTACTGCACCTACAAGCATAATCTGATCTGTGAGGTGTGTCTGGTCTGCATATGTGCAGAAAGATGCTAAAATGTGGTCTTTTATATCAGGTGTGAGGGTAGAGGTGAGAATAACGTGGAGATCATGCCAGGTAAGGTCATAAGCTTGCATTAGGTAGCAGAATTCTCTATGGTAAAGAGTGAGGTTAGACGAAAAGGTACTGAGCATTTTTTCAATAGTGGACAAATCAGACAGAGAGTAGGGACTATGGGCACGAACATCTCCTTTGGTGCCTGCAACTTCCCTTAGGGGGCAGAGTAACTCAGAAAATGGGGAAAGTGAACAGAATCTAGATGGTGGATCATGAGAATGTATATGAGAGCTAACAGGAGAAAAGAGAGAGGGTACTACAGTGGGAGGACATTTCAGGTCTGGAGGGGATTGGGGATGAAACGGAGGCACAGTGGGTGCATTTGGTCATATGGGAGAGGAGGCTAAATATTTAGGAGGATCCGGGTCTGAGGGGGTAGTGTCAGAGGCTGAAGCAGCAACAGGAGGAGAAGAAATTTTTCTGAGTGAGAAACATGTGCATAGTGGAACAGAGTGAATAGAGGTCTGGACGAGAGCCTAGGACCCCAAAAAACCTGGATATAGGGAACGTCTTAGTCTTTGCCTAACCTGTGACAATAGCTGTCCAAGGTCACCAGGATATCGAAGTCTAAGGTAGCCAACAGAGACAGTTATCAAGCAAGTACTGAGGCCAAGACACAGAGCAGAAAAATATGAATTTTATGTCTGAATGATTTTGTACTTTATGCCAATTAGAAAGTAAACAGCATAGCAGTGATTTGGGGTCAAATTTAGACTTTAGTGATCCCTTCATCTGTCCTGTCCCTAAGCAATGTGTGAAGGGATATTGGCATCCCAACAATCAGTCACACAAAGAAGGACAGAAAAGGCAGAAAAATGGCTGGGGCATTTCCACAATCAAGGCCCCAGGGCTAGACTGGTGTAGCAGAACAGGAATCCCTGATGTGGCTGTGCTTATGAACAGGGAGCCTGGAGATGGAGCAGGGAGGCAGGGAGTCTACCGGCACTGTTGGTGACATCTGATGATGCTGTTAAGCAGGTAGTCCCTTAGCGGAGGAAGTAGTAGTGGAATATGCTGATTGGCTGGGGCGGTTGTAAGTGAGGTAGGCTGCTGCCCAGGAATGAGTCAGCCCCACAGGCCTAACACAATGAATTGAGAAGTCCAAAGTTCTTGGGTGTCATGAAGGAGAGAGTGTTGATGATTCAGGAATTTGAAGAATATTTTAAAAATATTAATGACAGATGAGTAATCAGTTTCAATTGTTTTGTAACTAGTATATAAATGCAGTTTCAGACACACCTTCCTAAATTCCAAGGTTAGGAATTTTCAACAATATTCATAACTAGACATTGCTTTAAAAAAATTGGTTTGCTTAACAAAGTAGACAAACAATAATTTGTCTACATTGTGTTTCATTCATGTACATTGTTTGTTGTTCTTTTCCTCACCTCATCCTTTCACCAACCAAACTCTGCAGCCACTTGATTTTGCTCCTCCTCTTACACAGTATTCTTTCTTATGTGCCTGAGTTAGTTCACTTGGCATAATGCTCTGTAGCCGCTCCCATGTTATGTAGTATTTTTCAAAATCCTTACTCCTGAATGCTTCATAGTAATCCATCGTGTGAATATATCACAATTTTTCAGCCCATTCAATTATTAATAGACTTTTGAGCTGTTTCTATGTTTTGCTACTGTGAATAATGTTGCTATGAACATCCATGTACAGCTTTCCATTTATTTGTATTTTAACTCTGTTTTCCCTGGGATATATTCCAAGTAGTGGAATAGCTGGGTCATATAAAATCTATATGCATTGCTTTATTTTTTAATTAAGTTTTACATTTCCATCCCCATCTCCATTCCTCAGCTCACCCTGTAATTCACCTCTTGTTCCAGATTATTCTCATACATATATTATTGTTGTTAAGTGCTGAAAAGTCATCGTGACCCTATGAGCAAGACCTGAATCCTGCTCTATAACTCCTTGTTTCCTTATGTACACAGAATTTCCAGAGGCATGTTGTTAAGGAAGTTGATACCACTACTGCTTCTAAGCCTGTCTCAGTCTGGTAATCTAATACACACTGTCTACCATGGGTCACCATTACAGAATTTGACACACCACTGGGACAACACTCAGCATCACAGCAACCTCAAGTTACCTCACTACAGCAAGTTGACAGGACCAGTGCTGTACCAGTTAAAATGTTGGTCCCAAACACAATTAACACCAGGCCTGAAGGACGTAAGGACAAGGGCCCAGCCAACTTTTAAATACAGAGGCCCACTCACCAGTACTCGTTGACTCTAAACAAGAGGCTTCTAGCTCATAGCTCATTGCTAGCTAAATCCAGCAAATCCAATCAGTTCATACACAATTGTAAATGGAAAACAACAGCAAACCCAAAACCAATAATGAAATACACCTTCACCCCCTTTCTTCTCCCTTCCCCAGCTCACCTCACAATGCATCCCTTGCTCCAGATTATTCTCATACATTTAATACATAAACATATATTCTTTTCAGTCAGTTCTTAATCTGTTCTAATGCAGGGTTCGTTATCTATCCACTTTCCCCTCCATTCCTTCCCCAACTCCTCCCACCCAAGTCTGCCCTATTTTATAATAGTGGTGTTATGCAATATTTTTCCTTTTGTGACTGAGATATTTCACTTGGCATGATTTCCTCAAGGCTCCCTCATGTGGTGTGATATTTTACTATTTCATTGTTTTTCAGTGTTGCATATTATTCCAATGTATGAATGTACTATAGTTTTTCTATCCATTCATTTGTTAATGGGCACTTGGGTTACTTCCATCTCTTTACCATTGTGAGGAATGCATAAGAATCAAATTCCCATGCTTTGTTTTTTAAGACAAAATGGTGAAATGGGGGGGAAATAGTGGCCATGAGATTTTCAGAGCTTCTATTTTATAAAGTTCCTTTAGTATGTCAATGATTACCAGTTTTCTAGAACTATCCCATTTTTTAGCTCAGTGCGCTTTGCTGAACTAAATTTTATTAAGTCACCGAGGCCTGTGTTGACTCCAGACAGGTACCCTAACCCTCTAGGCTCTACAGTGGAAGATGGAAGATAAAGAGAAGTGTTTTCCACCTATCCTTCCTTAGCTTGGACAGAATGAATTTTAAGTCACATTTTTAGCTTATGTCCTTTGAGGGAGTAGTGAGAAAACCTCTCAGGTAGAATGAGGGCTTGTGATTAAAGCTTATGAAGGATTTAGATCAGATATGTAGCAAAAGTAGTTTTTAAATTCACATGAAAATATTTAGCAAGAGCAGGAATTAAAAAAAATACAGCATGAGAAACCTAAAAAAAACCAAGAAGTATATATTTATTTGATAAGTAATAGTTTCCCTTAATCTATAAGTGAATTGCTGGACAGTTCTTTTCCACTATGAGGATTCCTGGAAGGGAATATAAGGCATTGGAGGAATCAAGCATGTCTAAGTAATAGTGGATCAAAGACTTTTTTTTTACTGATTAGTTTTCTTTTAATAAAAAATATTTTTTTTTGTTTGTTTTTAATTTATCTTTTTATTTCCTGCAATTCATCTTTTTAAAAAATTTTACACTGGTTTAGATAAAATACCTTACTGCATGTGAAAGGAGCAAAAACAAGAAACAAAGAGTGCAAAGTTCATGGAAAAAAAAACCACCCAAACAACCACCCATATTTGTACTGACATAGGACACCAGGCTTTCTCATTAAGAGGTGAAGGGACTTCAATGAACACTGAAGGTCTATATCTTGTGGTTTTGTATCTTGTGACCATTCCATGTATCCTAGGGTGCCCTATTGACTCTAAGGGTGCTCCTGAAACACCATGGGTTGCAATTATGAAACTCCATGTTGACAAAAATAAGAATTACATGCTTTGTGGTCTCTGGTTCTACTCTGGAAGAAATTAGTGTGAGAGGAATCTGAATACAGACTTTCTCAACCTCTGATGTTTGTAAAGATTTTTTTTTCTCTCTAATACTTAAGGATACTGTGGTCAGAATATTAAATGATTCAGAAAGCATTAAAAGAAGATGGAAAGAATATACAGAGTCATTGTACCAAAAGGAATTAGTGGACACAGAAGAATTTCATAACCCTACATATTAACAAGAGTCTGTAGTAATTAAGGAAGAAGTTTAAGCTGCTCAGAAAGAACTGGGGGGGGGGACAACAAAGCAAAACATAAAAGAAAGAAACAAATAAACAAACAAAAACCAAACAAAACCCCAGGAATTGATGGCATACCGATTGACATATTTCAACAAACAGATGCTGCCCTGGATGTGCTCACCAAGTTGTGTCAAGAAATCTGGAGGACAACCACCTGGCCTACTGCCTGGAAGAGATCTATATTTCTAAAGAAAGGTGATATGACAGAGCTTGGAAATTGTTGAGCAGTATCATTGATATCACATGCAAGCAAGATTCTGCTGAAGATTATCCAAAAACGACTGGAAAAGCAGAAAACAGAGAACTACCAGAAGAACAGGCTGGATTTAGAAGAGGCCATCACACTAGGGATATTATAGCTAATGTCAGATGGATCTTGGTTGAAAGCAAAGAATACCAGAGGAATGTCTATTTGTGTTTCATTGACAATGCAAAGGCATTTGACTGTGCGGATCACAACAAACTGTGGCTGACTCTGAGAAGAATGGGAATCTCAGAACACTTGATTGTGCTTATGCAAAAACTATACTTGGACCAGGAGGCAGTCACCAGAACAAAGAAATACTGCATGGTTCAAAAATTGAGAAGAGTGTGCATCAAGGATGTGGCCTATCTCTATACCTTTTCAATCTATATGCAGAACAGATTTTTCCAGGAGGCTGAACTCTATGAAGAGAAGTGTGGTGTCAGGTTTGGAAAGAGACTCATAAACAATCCACATTATGCAGATGGCACAACCCTGCTTGCTGAAACTGAGGTGGACTTGGTTGACTCTGGAGAACATTATGCTGAGTGAAATATCCCAGTCACAAAAGGACAAATATTACATGATGCCACTGTTGTAGAATGGGACTGTCCTTG
>NW_006399847.1:6473822-6480414 GCF_000299155.1 Elephantulus edwardii
CAGAAAGCTGAACAATGACTAGAGATGATAAGAGGAGAGTTGATGCTTTTGAGCTTTGGTTCTGGAGAAGAGTATTGGACTGCTAGAGTATGGACTGCTAGGAGAACAAACAAGTTCATCCTGGAGGGGGTGAAGCTAGTCTGATCCTTGGAGGCAAGGATTCTGAAGCTCTGTCTGACATAATTTGGACATGTTACAAGGTGGGATCAGTCCTTGGAGAGGGATGTCATGTTTGGGAGGGCTGAGTGACAGCACAGGATAGGAAGACTCTCAATGAGATGGATTGATTCAGTAATTGGGGTAATGGGGGTAGATGTGTCAGAGACAATAAAACTGGCAAGAAATAGAACAGGTTTTAGAGTTGTTATACAAGGGGTCACTATGAGTCACAAGTGACGTGATGGCATATAACAACAACAACAACAACGTCTCAAAATGTTTGTGATCCAAAGTGCATGTATGCTTTGTGTGTGTATGAATGTGTACTATCCTGTGATAGTTGCCTAATGTCCTTCTCAAACACCCTCTTGTCTTTGGTTCCGAGTCCCCAGGTCCAGCAATCTCTTTCCTCAGGGTGTTTGATTATCACTAAAAAGTTTTCATGATTTTACCCCACAGATGTTCTACTATAATAATGAATATATTTGTAGCACATGCAAGTAATTATGTAGAAATATCCCCTATACATTCTTTGTATTACAATTACCCTTTGCACACTTGTTTAACTTGTATATTTGTGTACCTACTCGTGCATTATTACTATTCTTGTTACTGCAGACTTTTGTGTGTAGCAGCACTTATTTCTGTTGCCTTAAACACTTGCTTTTCTGCAGTGCCTTACTTTGCCTTGATCGTTTTGTAATGAACTCTTTAGTGGGGAATCTTCTGGCCTAGGCTGTAAGGCGTTGCAATGCTAAGGAAGGCCATGCCTCTCTGGTGATTTGAATCCATCAGCCACTTCATGGGAAAAATAGAGGCAAGCTCCTCCCGTATGCTTTATAGCCTTGGAAGCTCACGGAAGGATCAGCTAGGACTTGGTTCCAACTGAATAACAATGAGTTAGTTAGAGCTTATTCTATATTGCCTTTCATCTGACTAAATATTGTTGTCATCATTAGGTGCTGTCAAGTCAAGTACATCTCGGAGCCACCCTATAAACAGAAGATCTGAACCTTGTTCTATCCTATGCCATCCTCACACTTTCTGACACACCAGTTCCCATTGCAGTAGTTGCCATGTCAATCCATCTGAACCTTGTTCTATCCTGTGCCATCTTCACACTTCCTGACACACTAGATCCCATTGCAGTAGTCACCATGTCAATCCACCTGGTTGAGGATCTTCCTCTCCTTTGCCAGTCCTCCACACTTCCTAGCATCGTGTCCTTCTTCAAGGAACAACTCCTTCAAGGAACACACTCCGAGCAACATGCCCATGTGAGGAAAAGCCTTATCACTCTTATCTCCAAAAAGCACCCCAGCTGCACCCTCTCTGAGACATATCTGTTTGTTCTCTTGGCTGTCCATAGGATGTTCAGTGTTATTCTCCAAAACCACAGCTCAAAAGCATTACATTAATTCTTTTTCTGTAATCCTTATTCATTATCCAGCTCTCAGATGCATAGCAAGTAATCAGAAAGAACATGGCCTATATCAGATGCACTTCAGTTCTCAAAGTAATATCGTTACTCCTCAAGAATTTGAAAAGGTCCCTAACTGTAGATTTTCCCAGTGCAATGTGCCTCCTTATTTCCTGTCTGCTGGTACCAATGTTAATTGTGGATCCAATTATGACATTCCCTGTCAGTCCTGTCGTAAGAATCTTTGTTTTCTTGACATTGAGATGCAATCCATACCAAAGGTTACATTCCTTGATCTTCTGCAAAAAGTGCTTCAAGTCCTCCTCACTTTCAGCAAGCAAGGTTGTGTCATCTGCATAAAGCAGGTTCTTAATGTGGAAGTAAAAGAGCTGAATAGAAGATTTCAAAGGGAAACTCAGGAGGACAAAGCAAAGTATTATAATGGAATGTACAGAGAACTAGAATTAAAGAATAAAACGGGAAGAACTTGATCTGCATTTATCGAAGAGAACTGAAAAACAAATTGAAGCCTCGTGTCACAATATTGAAAGATGGGCAACACACAGAAAGATCCAGAAAGCATAAAAAAAAGATAGAGGGAATACACCGAATCACTGCACTAGAAATAATTGATTGAGAAAAAAAATCCAGGCAGTACCTTATGAACAGGTCATGAATATACCTTATGAACAATGGTAGTGAAGGAGGAAGTGGAAGCTTTAAGAAGATATCAAGAATGTCTTACGTAAAGAATGCTAAAGGTCATTACAAAAACAAAGGAAAAAGAAAAGACCAAAATGTATGTTAGAAAAAACTCTGAATATTGCACTAGAGCACCAAGAAGCCAAAGTAAAGGGAACAAATCAAGAATTAAGGAGTTGAAAGGAAGGGCAGTACAGGAAGACAAAGCAAAATATCATAATGAAATGTGGAAGGAGCTGGAGTTTGAAAATCAAAGCAACATTTTTAAGTTGAAGAAAATGTAAAGCCTCAAGTTGCAATACTTAAGGATGCTATGGGCACAATATTAAATGATCCAGGAAGCATTAAGAGGAGATGAAAGGCATATACAGTCACTGTATCAAAAAGAATTGGCTCATATAGAAGAATTTCAAGAAACAACATGATCAAGAGGTAATGGTGATGAAGGAAGAAGTTCAGGCTGCTCTGAAGGACTTGGCAAGAAATAAAGCCACAGGGATTAATGGAATACCAATTGACATATTTCAATAAACAGATGCTGTACTGGACATGCCAAGAAATCCAGAAGACAAATCCTTGGCCAACTGACTGGAAGAAATTTATATTTATTCCCATTGCAAACAAAGGTGACCTGACTGTGGAAATTATAAAAAAAATTATCATTAATATCACATGAAAACAAAATCCTGCTGAAGATTGTTCAAAAACAACTGGTATGGTATATTGACAAACTATCAGAAAAACAAGCTGGGTTTAGAAGAGATCGTGGCACTAGAGACATTACTACTAGTGTCAGATGAATCTTAGCAGAAAGCAAAGAGTACCAGAGGAATGCCTATCTGTGTTTCATCAATTATGAAAAGGCATTTGACTGTTTGGATCACAACAAATTGCAGCTAACCTTGAGGAAAAAGGGGATCCCAGAACCCTTGATTGTGCTCAAGTGAAACCTATACTTAGACCAGGAAGAATTATTCAAAGCAGAGCAAAGAAACACTTCGTGATTCAAAATTAGGAAAGGAGTGTATCAGGGACACGTCCTGTCTCTATACCTTTTCAATAAATATGCAGAATAGATAATTTTGGAGGCTGGACTTTATGAGGAATGTGGCATTAGGATTAAGGGAAGACTTATCTACAACCTTCTTTATGCAGATGATACAATCTTGTTGGCTGAAACTGAGGAGGACCTGAAGTGCTTGCTGCAGAAGGTCAAGGACTGTAGTCTTCACTATGGATTGAAGTTCAACATCAGAAAGAAAAAGTTCTTGCCATTCGTCCAAGTGGTAGCACCATGATAGATGGAGAAGAGATTGAAATTGTTAACAATTTCAGCTTGTTCAGCTCCACAATCAACACTCTTAGCTCCAGCAGTCAGGAACTCAAAAGATAAGTTTGCACTGAGAAAAATCTGTTGTCAGGGAACTCTCCAGAGTACTGAGAAGAAACGATGTCAGTCTAGAGACTAAGGTATACCTGATCTTCACATGATCTTCACAATTACTTGTTATGCACAGAGAGTTGGACTAAGGATGACAGGAGGAAAATTGATGCCTTTAATTTGTCATGCTGAAGAAGTCTTGGACCACCAAGAAAACAAATTCGTCTGTCTTGGAAAGGGTGAAACTGAACTTCTCCTTGGAGGCAAGGATTTTGAAGCTTGGTCTCACATACTTTGGGCACGTGACCAGGAGGGATCTGTCCCTGGAGAAGGAAAACATGCACAGAAGGGTGGAGGGACAGCTCAGGAGAGGAAACTCCTGGATGAGAAAGATTGATACAGCAGTAACAGGGATAATGGGATAGGTGTGTCAGAGTCCATGAAACTAGCACAGGGCAGGGCATGTCAAAGCTGTTGTAGACAAGATCACTATAAGTCGTAGATGACTCAATGACACATAAAAACATTTAACACTGAGGTGAGATGATACATTGTCATGTTTTTTTTAATTTTAATTACCATAATGGTTAATTTCTCACCACTGGGCCAATTGGCAGCATCAGTATGGATGGTGAAGAGATTGAGATAGTTAACAGTTTTAGTTGACTTAGTTCCACAGTCAACACTCTTGGTAACAGCATCCAGGAAATCAGGAGACGAATTGCATTGGGAAAGTCAGCTGTGAGGGACCTCGCAAGAGTATTGAAGAGCAACGATGTCAGGCTAGAGACTATGGTGTGCCTGACCCAGGCTATAGTCTTTGCCATTATGTGCTATGCATCAGAGAATTGGACAGTGACTAGGGATGATAGAGAATTGATGCCTTTAAGCTGTGGTGCTGGAGAAGAGTGTTGAATATACCATGGGCTGCTAGGAGAACAAACAGGTTTGTCCTGGAAAGGGTGAAGCCAGAATGCTCCTTGGAGTCAAGGATTCTGAAGCTTCGTCTGACATACTTTGGGCATGTTGCTAGGGGGGACTCATCCTTGGAGAGGGACATCATGTTTGGGAGAGTGGAGGGACAGAGCAGGAGAGGAAGACCCTCGATGAGATGGATTGATTCTGTGAGCGGAGTGGTAGGAATGATTGTGTTTGAGATGGCGAGGTTGGCACAGGATAGAACAGTGTTTAGAGCTCTTGTATATAGGGTCGTTGTGAGTCACAGCGACTTGATGGCACATAACAACAACAACAACAATGCTTAATGCCATCTCAGAAAGTACAACTAGTTTTCTTTTTAGAGGCCAGTGTGCTGGAACTTCATTTCACACATTTTGGACATTTTTTTCAGAAGAGGTGAGTGAGTCTTTGTAAAAAGACATCATAATGAGAAAGATGGAGGGTCAGAGAAAGAGAGGAAGACCCTCAACAAGATGGATTGACACAGAGATCGTAACAGTGGACTTGAGCAAATCGAAGATGATGAAGATGGTATGTGATAGAGCAAAGTTCAGATCTTCTGTTTCAGGGTTGCCATGAATCGTCAACTCACTGGCACCTAACAGAATGGCTAGTGTATATCAATTTGTCATATTGATTTGGATATTGTTATTTTGAAAGCAATTCCACTGCAGTGGACAGATTTTGCTGAGCTTCTAGGCTAACACAGGCAACCTAGGAAATAGGATTGGCCATTCACTTCTGAAATAATGGGCTTGTGAAGACTTTATGTGCAGCAGGTGACACTGACCTTATGCCAGAAGATGAGGCCTTAGATTAGAAAGCATTAAAAAGTGACTTGAGGCAGGTTGTTGCCTCAAAGTTGTGTTTTCTATACTGATGTGGATGGAGGATAGCTTTCAACCAACAAAGGACTTTCATTTGCTGATACAGCACAATGAAAAATAAGGGGAAGCAGCTGCAGATTGCTGTTAATAACTGGAGCTTAAAATGTGCAATTTATAAACCTAGGGAAATAAAAAGTTGTTAAAAATTAAATGTTGTTTAGTGTGTCAAGTCGCTCGCAACATGTGGCAAACCTTTATTCAACAGCTCTGAACACTGCTCTACCCTGTGCCAACCTTGTCATCTTCAACACATCCACTCCCATTACCCCAGTCACTGAATCATCCAGGATCTTCCTCACCTGCACTGTTCATCCACCCTGCCAAGCATGATGTCATTTTCCAAGGACTGTTCCCTCCTTGCAACATATCCAAATTATGTCAAACAGAGCTTCAGAATCCTTGCTTCCAGGGAGCAGCTGCATGAAATAGATATCCTACACATTGGTGAGTTGAGATAAACTGTTATTGGCCTTTCATATCAATCAAATTTTCTCTTATGCTGGGAATAACAAATTAAATGGAAATTGTTTTGCATTTATCATAAAAAGAACAGTTCAAGATTCATTCTGAAGTATAATGTTACCAGTGATTGTGTATATCCATGAGCATAGGAAGAAGGGTTATTAATATAATTTTTATTAAAATTTATACGTGAAAAATGAAAGCCAAAGATAACAAAATTGAAAATTTCTACCAAACTCTACAGTCTGAAATTGAGCAAATGTACAATTAAGATGCATTAATAATAACTGGTGATTGGAATCCAAAAACTGGGACAAAGAAGGAGGGGTATTTAGAAAAATAAAGCCTGGGTTATGGAAATGATGTGGAGATTTTATGGCAGAATTTTTGCCATCAATAACTTATTCACACAAAGCAGGGAATATCATATGAATGTATATCTGTGTTTCATTGGCTACGCAAAGGCATTTGACTGTGTGGATCATAACAAACTGTGGCTTACTCTGAGAAGAATGGGAATCCCAGAACACTTGAGTTCTAATGCTAAACCTATACCTGGACCAGGAGACAGTCATCAGAACAGAGCAAGGAAATACTGCATGGTTCAAAATTGGGAAGGGC
>NW_006399847.1:6481594-6486042 GCF_000299155.1 Elephantulus edwardii
ACAATTCTGTCTTCAATTTCACTAGTTCTGTGTTCTATCTCTTCAACTCTGCTCATGTTTCCCTCCATCATGTTGACAGCCTCTGAAACATTGGACCTTATAATTTGAATAGTGGATTTTTGTTTTTCCAGTGCCGCTAATGCTTCATTTGTTTTCTCTGCAACGTGTTTTTTGTTTGGTTTTTTGGGTTTTTTTTTTGTTTTTGTTTTTGTTTTTAGCTCCTGCTGGTTTTTGCTTGTAGTATCCTGTAAATCATCAAGTTTGTCTTTCATCCATTGGATATATTCAGTCACTCCTCTTTTAAACTCTGCGTCGTAAAGTTCTGTCATACTTTCTGGCTTCAGTAGATCCACTGATACTGTGTCACCCTTTGGGGGCGACATCTTGCTTTGCTCTTGTGTATTGTGTGGGATAGTTTGCTTTCTTTGAGACATTGATATGTTCTTGATCTGAAGACAATACTCTAGAGATCAGTTGTGCAGCTACCCCACTTGTGTGTTTTTCTGAACTTCTGACTTCAGAGAAATGTCAGTTCACAGCCTGTGAGGGCAATCTCTTGTTGGCAAGACAGGTCAAGTTGCTCCCGATTAAAGACAAGTTGATTGTCCAGATGTGTAGGCACCAGTGTGGAGCCAAATGGGGTGAGGTAGGCACAGGGTTGGGGTGATCGCAAGGGCAGGTCAAACACTTGCGGGACTTTGCTCAAACCTCTGTTGTTTGAGTGTGCTCATGATTGGGGTCCCTGCTGCCCATTTCCCATCCAGTGGTTTTCTCAGTGTTCCCTGCCTGGTGGCACTTACGCAGGTGCCCTCACACGACAGCCCCTGCTCCAACAGGATCCTGGATCCAACAGGACCCGAAATGTCAAGGTCAAATTCCCACCAACCCACTAGCCTCTGGCTGGTCTGCAGAGACCACAAAAGCAAGCCAGTGGCTGGTTCACTTCTAGGCAGTTGGTGTGGCCCAAGAGAGCTTGGCTAAATTCCCCACCAGTGGGCACGTCATTGGGTGCTCTCCCAGGTAATCAGCAGTGCCCCAGAAAACCCAGCCAGGATCCTACCGGCCTTTCTTCTGCCAGATTAGTTTCACAGCAGCTCAGCTGGTAGCTCCAGGTGATGGCTGGCTCCACCGTGGTGCTCTGGGGTCACAGGGCTGTGGTGGGGGCTGAGGTGCGTGGTTGTGGAGCAGCAAGGCGGAGTGGGGGAAGAAGGAGGAAGCAAGGGGCTGTTGGGGGGGGGTCGCAGGAACACAGGGCTTGGTCACTACCACCAGGAGGCAGGGGGTGGGGCTTGGACACTGCTGGGGTTTTATGCAGTGGGTACCCTGTGTGGTGGGGTCACCCAGGCACAGACTGCAGGGGGGTGTCACACAGTGGTGGGTAGTTGTTGCTCCTCTGGGATCATACGGTTTGTGGTGGTCACTCCTCTGGGGTTCCATAGTGGCTGGCAGAGAGTTGCTCTTCCCAG
This sequence comes from Elephantulus edwardii, assembly GCF_000299155.1. Classification (NCBI taxonomy): domain Eukaryota; kingdom Metazoa; phylum Chordata; class Mammalia; order Macroscelidea; family Macroscelididae; genus Elephantulus; species Elephantulus edwardii. The sequence goes on from NW_006399847.1 coordinate 6,483,061, forward strand.
GTCTCTTAGAAGCTGGGGGCAGTCAGTTGCTCCTCTGGAGTCGTAGGATGGCAGGTGGTTGCTTCCTTCTTGCTCCTGGTGGGTGGGTTTCACAGTGGCTTGGCTGGTGTCTTTTCACTGGGACTGAGCTGTCCTGTGTGTGTTTGAAATTCCAGCTCTCTGGCTGGCTCTGGGTTCTGGCTGGTGCTGGGTTCCAGCTGGTGGTACAACCATTCTTGATGGCACTTTGGTGCTTCCTCAAAAAGCTGGCCATAGCTGCTTCTGGTGTCCCCTGTAGACATGGTTACTGCTGCTTCTGCCACTGGCCCTGGGGTGCTGGTGTCTCCTGACAAATTGCTCCTGAAAGGCGACGCCAAGAAGACCAAAGAGGAGCTGGAAGAGGACAATTACAAGGAGCTAGATGAGACCCTATTGGAGAGACTATGGGGGCTGAGGAAGATGTTCCCAGAGAGAGTCCGGTCTGTGTCCAGAGTCACTTTTGATCTCTCCCTCTTTGTAGCTCAAAAGATGTACAGATTTTCCAGGGTAGCCTTATGGATTGGGACTACTTCCTCTATGATCCTGATTCTTCCTGTTTTCTCTGAGACAGAGAAATTGCAGATGGAACAGCAGTAGCAATTGCAACAGAGGCAGATACTTCTTGGGCTCAACACGGGCCTGTTAGGAGGAATATCAGGGGCTCTACCATCACTTCCTGGAAAGATCTAGATTGTTACTGCTGAATCTGAGCTCTCTTGGAGGAAGTCTGAAATTCAACAGTGTTTAAGCTGCCGATTTTCCCCCAACCCCAACCTTGGCACATGTATCTATCTAAACCTGATGGGGAGAATTTCTTCCTTGAGACACCCAGTGTCCAAATATGCCCTCTACTTTGCCCTGACTTACTTCTGTCTTAACTCTCACATCAGAGTGTGGTTATGCAAACAGTATTTTCATTCACCCCCACTAAGTTGCTCTTAGTTATTTTACAAGACCCCCTCAGAAGAATATCCCTTCCTCATGGATAGAAAGACTCAATATTGTGAAAATGACAGTACTACCAAAGGCAATTTACACATTCAATGCAATCCCAATACAAATACCAATACCATTCTTCAACAAGATGGAAAAGGTAATGTCCAATTTCATTTGGAATGGAAAGAAGCCCCGAATAACCAAAGCACTCCTTAAAAATAGGAACAAAGTAGGAGGCATCTCACTTCCTTATTACACTGTCTTGGTGGTCAAAATAGCATGGTACTGACAAAATTACAGACATATAGATCAATGGAATACTGTTGAGAACCCAGAAATCAGCCCATCTACCTATGGTCTATTAATTTTTTGACAAGGAGATGAAATCAGTTAAGTGGGGAAACAACAGCCTTTTTAACAAATGGTGTTGGCAACTATCTTCAGAAAACTGAAGCAAGATCCATACCTCACTTCATGCACAAAAACCAACTCAAAGTAGATCATGGACCTAGGATTAAAACTGAGGAGTATAAACTTCATTTAAAAAAAAGTTTGGAAGAACTTTAGGCATCCTAATCCAAAACATCAAGTCTTCCAAGCGTCCTGAAAAATATACAACCAGAAGAGGATAAAATAGATGAATGGGACCTTTTAAGAATCAAATCCGTATGCACATCCAAAAACTTCTCCAACAGGGTAAAAAGGAAAGCCACAGACTGGGAAAAAGTATTTGGTAATGACATGACAGATAAGAGACTTATATCTAGAATTTATAGAATACTTGAGTGCCACAAGATAAAGATAACAACCCAAATGAAAAATGGGCACAGGATATGAACAAACACTTCACCAAAGAAGACATTCAGATGGCCAACAGACACATGAAGAAATGTTCAAAATCCCTAGCTCTAAGAGAGATGCAAATCAAAACAGCTTTGAGATATCATTTCACCCCAGAAAGAATAGCAAAATTTAACAGAACAGCAAACAACAAATGCTGACGAGGTTGCAAAGAAACTGGAACCCTTATTCACTGTTAGTGGGAATGTAAAATGGTGCAACCACTATGGAAGGCAGTATGGCTCTGTCTCAAAAAGTTGCAAATGAAAATACCATTTGACCCAGCAATTCCACTACTGGGACTATACCCCACCACACACACACAGAAGCCATAACCACCACCCAACCAGATATATGCACACCCATGTTTATCACGGCTTTGTTCACAATAGTAAACAATTGGAAACAAGCTAAGTGCCCATGAACAAATGAATCAATCATAGAGAAGCTGTTGTATATTCACACAATGGAATACTACAGCCACATTGAAAAGCAAGTAATTCATGAAATATTATACAAAATGGATGGCGCTGGAGGACATTATGCTGAGTGAACTATCTCAGTCAAAAAAGACAATACAGCATAGTGCTACTGTTGTAAAAAGGGACTTGCATGGGGATTGGGGGGAGAATGAGAAAAATGGGATAAATTATGTATACTGCATTGAAACAGATGAGGAATTGAACTGTTTAAAAGGGATATATGATTGGGTATTATTGTCATGACAGGAGTTCAGAATGAAGGCTGCATAGTGGAGTGGACTTCAGGGGAGGGATTGCATAACAATGACAGATTTTTTTTTTTTATTTTTTTTTTTTACTTTTCAAAGAGAAGAGCGAAATGGGGCAAAAGTTGGAGAGGAAAGCTTAGATTTCATATTTTGAATCACAGTTTCTTGTTTTTCCAGTGCCTCTAATACTTCATTTGTTTTCTCTGTGTTGTTTTGGATTGTTTTTTTAAGCTCCTCCTGATTTTTGCTAGCACTGTCCTGTAATTCATCAAGTTTCTTTTTCACCCATTGAAAATATTCAATCATTGTTCTTTTAAAATCAGTGTCAGAAAGTTCCATCAGGCTCTCTGGCTTCAGGAAATCCATTGCTACCCTGGAGGACATTATGCTGAGAGAAATATCTCAGTCACAAAGGGACAAATATTATATGGTGCCACTGTTGTAGAATGAGGCTGACA
>NW_006399847.1:6486530-6493876 GCF_000299155.1 Elephantulus edwardii
TCCACTACTTGGAATAATAGATATGTTTGCAGAGACTTGGTCTTGAAAGAGTCATAGTGTTCTCTTACATTGTCCTTTTCACAAATTGATACCATGGGTATGTCATTTTAGAGTTCTTGAAATATATATTTATATTTTTTGATTGATTTGCATACAACAATTTGTCCATATAGTGCTTCATTCATATATATTGTTGTGGGGTTTTTTTCTGGCTCCCTTCATCCATCAAATTCTAAGACCCCTTAATTTTGTCCTCTCCCCACCCTCAGCCCTTCTGCCCCCACCCCTTCCCTCTTTTTATATCCACACACATCTTACTTGTTATCCTTCTGTTTTTACAATAATGGTCTTGTACAGTATTTTTCTTATGTGTCTGAGTCAGTTCACTCAGCATAATGCTCTCTAGCCTCTCCGATGTTATTTAGTATTTTTCAGAATTGTCTCTCCTGAGTGCTGCATAGTACTCCTTCATGTGAATGTACCATAATTTCTCAATCCAGTCATTTGTTGAATGACATTTGAGTCATTTCCATGTTTTTGCGATTGTGAATAAAGCTGACAAATTATATGGGTAAAATTCTTTAGGTAAAATTATTACCATGAGGTAAATTCAATATTATCAGATATGTGATTAGTGATGTCTTTGTGAATAAGGCTGCTGTGTGCCTTTCACAGTGTGCTTCTGTTCCAAAGATTCAGCCTGTGGAAGAATAGAAGCTGAAATTCTTGCTGTGCTCAATTGTTGTTGTTGTTTTATACTATCAAGTCAGAAATGACCTCTAGAGGGTTGATTGTGGAGCTGAGTAAACTATAATTGTTAACAACCTCAATCTTTTCTCTATCATAGTGCTACCAATTGGCCCAATGATTAAAATCTTTGTTTCCTTGATGTTGAGTTTTGATCCATATTGAAGAATACAGTCCTTGACAAAAATGAAATCATTAACAGCTCAATTTTTTTCTCCATCTGTCATTATGTTGCTTATCATTTCAATGGGGAGGATTTTTGTTTTCTTTATACTGAGATGCAATCCATATTGAAGGCTGTAGTCTTTGATCTTTTGTAGCAAATGTTTCAATTCCTCTTTACTTTCTGCAAGCAAGGTCATGTGTCATCTGCACATTTCAGATTGCTGATGAATCTCCCTCCAGTCTTGATGCCACATTCTTCTTCATACAGTACAGCTTCTCAAATAATTTGTTTAGCATAGCATAGCATAGCATAGCATAGCATAGCATAGCATAGCATAGCATAGCATAGCATAGCATAGCATAGCATAGCATAGCATAGCACAGCATTTGAATGCAATATTATTCAAAATGGTTGACTCTGGAGAACATTATGCTGAGTGAAATATCCCAGTCACAAAAGGACAAATATTAGATGATGCCACTGTTGTAGAATGGGACTGTCCTTGGGGTTGGGGAGAGACTGAGTAAGATGGGTTCAATAATGTATACTGCACTGAAACAGAGGAGGGAGAAAACTGTTTAAAAGAGATATATAACTAGGTATTTCTGTCATCACAGGAGACTAGAGCGAGGGCTACATGGTGGAGGGGACCTGGGGGAGGGTTTGTAAAACAATGAAAGAATCTTTTCTTTTACTTTTCCATAATTTTTGGACTCATGTACTTATAACTTGTTAGTCAAATTTGTGTCTTCTAGGTTGCAACAACCCCATGATACATCTTCAAGGATATGAACATGTACGGCCAAGCACAATCAATAAGAGTGCATCTAAATTCCAAAATCAATCTCCATAATAGTCTATGTGTTTCCTACTGCCAAAGGGGCCCTTTAGAGTAGTGAGAGAAGATCTTCACCCTGAAACCCACAGCGTCCCTTTTCAGCAGGAAGTAGCTAAGAGAATACGCCATCCCCTTTTCCTTATGACTCAGGGTGAAGTCTCTCTCAGGGAGGAGTGATAGGGAATGGCAAAGGACACACTGACAAAGAAGATTAATCAGAACTGGCTTTGACAAGCACTGTGGCATTTGGACAAGAACAAACTGGGAGGAGGGTAGAGAGAATAGTACAACAATGAATGAATGGAAACCCAAAATCTCTGCAAATGTTTATGAAAATTAATAAAATATAGAAAAAATTGCAACAGGAGAAAAAAAAAGAATCCAAAATTAATACAAAATGTTGTCAACTTGATTATAAACCATGAAGATCCCATGTACAATTGAACAAAACCCTTCCCATTGTTACAGCCATTGTGTCAATCCATATTATGAGAGTCTTCTTTGCTTACCTTCTGCTTTTCAACCATGTTTTCCTCCTGACAACACGCCCAAGGTGTATAGCACCAAGTCTCACCATCCTTGCTTCTAAGTTTGTTGTTAAGGGCCATAAAGTCAATTATGACTCAGATTGATCCTACAAATAATAGGTCTGAATTTTGCCCTATTCTACACCACCATCATAATTTCTGACAAGCTCCAGCCCATTTTTATGGTCACCATGTCAATTAATCTCATTGTGAGTCATCCTCTCTTTCTCTGAATCCCCATTTTCACAGCATGGTGTTCTTTCTCAAAGTTCTTTTGCAAAGTTCTTTTTCAAAGAACTGATCTCTCCTCACAACATGCCTGAAGTATGTTAGATGAAATTTCAACAGCCTTGCCTCTAAGGAGTACCTTCATTGCACTTCCTCAAAGATGAACCTCTGCTCTTTTGGCACTCCATAAGATATTCAGTGTCATTCTCTCACTTCACAATTTTAAGGCATCAATTCTTCTTCTGTCATCTTTGTTCAACTTTCACATGCATAGGAAGGAATTGAAAATACATGATTGGATCAGACAAATCTTAGTCTCCTAAATGATATCATTGCTCCTTAGCATTTTGGAGAGGTCCTAGGCAGCAGAGGTCCTCAGTGCAACATGTCTTTTGATTTCTTGTCTGCGATTATCACGAGTATTGATTGTGAATGTGAGTAAAATGAAATCAAGACAATTTCAATTCTTTCTTCACCTATCATGACGTTACCTAATGGTCTAGTGGTGAAAATTTTTTTTGTTATGAATAATTTATTGTCAATAAATTTGAAAACTGAGGAAAACATGACAAATTCCTTGAAAAAATACATTATCAGAATTTACTTAAGAGACCACAAAAATACTCAAACCCATTAAAGACAATAAATTCAGTTATATTTTTCATTACAGACAATTTTACATGCAAGTTCTACCTAATATTTTCTGCCAAATTAGGTTCACTCTTTTTTGTATGTTCAAGAAGTCTTTTCCCAGTGAAGGTATAAACATATTCTATATTTTCTTTTAAAAGTTTCAAAATTTTGCCTAATATATTTGCTGTTGGTTTTTTTATATTATGTGAAGGTACATGGTTTGATTCTACCACTGCTCTGTGGGAGAAAGATAGGCAATCTTGTTCTGTGTGATTTACTGCCTTTGAAAACCTGCTGGAGAGGCAGCTATGCTAGGAAGGATCAGTTCTAACTCAATGTTATTCAATAAACAACAAAAACAACAATAAATATCACGTGAAGTGTGGATCCCATTTTCATGTTTTCTCATGTACACTTTCCGCTACTAATGTACATTGACATTTATGTCATACATCATATTACAACATCTGTGTTTACCAACACGCTCATGGAAGTGCACCTGAAGAGCAGCCATCAGTTTTCTATCAGCAGAGACTTGTGTGTTGCTATGATACTGAACAGTACCTGCAGAACCCGAGACACTGAAGGAAGCACTGGTGCTCTCTCTGAAAATCAGTTAACGAAAACCTTGTGAATCACAAGGGTGCAATCTGCAGTCTTCCTTACTGTTAAGATGTAATTCATATTGAAGTCTTTGATCTTCTGCAGCAAGTATTTCAAGTTATCTTTGCTTTGAACAAACAAGATTGTGTCCTCTAGAGCCTCACAGTGCTTGTAAGGAGATTGAAATTATGATCATATACTTGTCTTTTTATCTGAAATTTATTTTGCTTAGCATAATTATATGTCCAGGATTTAGCGATGATGTATTATACCTTCATTGCCCTTTCTGACTTAATGAAATTTTATTGTATCCATGTACTACAGTTTTTATTTCCTAGAGCTGTTTTAATTTTATCCAAAAAACCAACAACCTTAAATAATAAACCTCTATAGCCTGATCAAGTTCCAACAAAATGTATTGTTGTGGATTCCCACCATTTAATGATGCCTAATAGAAGAGCAAATAGGGTAAATGAATCTATCTAAAGTATTAATGAGTAATTTTTATATCTACTATGTGTCTATAGTAACATATATTTCAATCTTGAGTACTTCAATCCCTAACCTAAAAGAGTCTCTCTTGTGTGAGTGATAAGCTATTGGTGAAGGTGTTTGAAACAATTGGTTCTCTTGGATCATCTTAAATCATAACACATATTCAGATGCTTTCTCCATCAAATGAAGTTATAAAGTTTGTCTCAGGGAAAAAAATGTCTGAAACCACAGAACTTGTGCATTCATTAACATAGGTTTTTTTTATTCCTCAGAAGAATTACTGAGGAGGCCTTTGATGTATCAAATATTAAGCCTTTGATGTACCAAATGCTATATGCTGAGAGGATTAGTTTTGATTAGGAAATTCTAGTCTCTGGTCTGTCTCCCAGTCTCTAATGACTTGAGCATCCTTTCATTTATAGGCAAATAACATCTGACATTTTTTATGATAATTTGTCCTGTATTTGTGTTGACAAACTAGATGTCTTTCTACCAAAAAAATGCTTTCATTTCCCTCCAGCTACTAAGATTTAGATGGTGGTAAAGGAAAGAAAGACTTGTATACAATATTATTACTGAGGGTTTTCATGCAATACTCAAGAATTAACAGTGCTTTATGAGCAACCAATAATTTAATTAGTGATTGCTTTTGTTTGTTTCCCAAGAGAGAAGGGCAACTTGGTAGACTTCAAACATTTCCTGGTTATCCTTCTGTATGTATCCATTGTGGCCTACTTTGGCCTTAGAATAAAGAAAAACAAAAAGAGAAACACTGTCATGAAGTAAACATAGATTTGTTGCCATGAGATTGTTCCACATTTACAGTGCCTATAAAGGTGTATGGAAAAGAGGAGGAAACAGTGGTCAAGGTATATGTTATATACTTTATACTGCTTTGTCCACTGTGCAAAATCAGTTCATGCCATAAATTTAATTCTACTGTGCTCTTATTAGTACAGCACTTGTCTGTCAGTTTGCTGTACTAAGGTAACTTGTGGGTTGCTGAAATGCTCAAGGCTATGCTACCAGTGTATCAAATTCCTGAAAGGCTGCCTGTGGTTGACAGATTAAGACAGACTAGGAAGAAGGATTGACCACCTACTTTTTAAATTGTTGTTGTTAGGTGCTGTTGAGTTGAGTACCACTCATAGCCACCCTATGAACAAAAGATTTGAAGCCTATGCTATCCTGTGCCATTCTCACACTTCCTGACACACAAGAGCCTGTGCAGTAGTCACCACATCAATCCATCTTGTTGAGGGTCTTCCTCTCCTTCGTTGACCCTCCACCCTTCCCAGCATCATGTCCTTCTTCAAGGAATAGCCCCTCCTACCAACATGCCTGAAGTATATGAGGTGAAGCCTCATCATCCTTGTGTCCAAAAAGCACTCCAGCTGCACCCTTTCCAAGACATACCTGTTTGTTCTCTTGACCATCCATGGGATGTTCAGTCCTTTCTCCAATACCACAGCTAAAAAGCATAAATTCTTTTTCTGTCATCCTTATTAATTGTCCAGCTCTCAGTTGCATAGCAAGTAATCAGAAAGAATATGATCTGAATTAGACAAACCTTAGTCCTCAAACTGACATCATTGTTCCTCAATAGTTTGGAGAGGTCCCTATGAACAATTGAAGATATTGTATTAAAGGAAGATCCCACATTGGAAGTCAACACAATGTTTGCAGCAATGGGCTTATATGTGTCAGAGATGATAAAGATGGAATGGGATAGGATTCAGATCTATTGTTCTCAGGGTCACTATGAGTTGTACTTCACTTAACAGCCAAAAGATTAAAGATAAATTTTTTTAAGCCCATTGCAGCCCTAAATGGATGTAAGTGAAGTTTCTGTAATACTTTTTATTCACTGTGGTTAAAAGGAAAATGGATATCCACCTTTAATACAGATTTGCCGGGAGTAGACCCAGGCTTCCATGGAAAGGAACTCCTTGAGATCAGGGAAAGCCAAGACTTATGGAGATCCCCAAGGACCATTGGACCTATAGATATTGAAAGAAGCTGAAGATGATTCAAGAGCAAGTTGAGTGCCCCCTAGAGCTGTTTTCTGGTTTTGGACTTGGACCTCTTAAATAGTAAGACAATATATTTTTGTTTTTAAAGTCATGCATTTAGGGTATCATTGTCATAGCAACATTAGATAACTAAGGCAGACCATTCATGGTGATCTTAGGGGGTTTTGTTTGTGAGTTAGTTTGTTCGTTCGTTTGTTTGTTTGTGGTAGAGGAGACCTGGCTCTAATGTAATATTTGCTCTGGAGAAACAAACACAGGTAGGTATTTGTAGAAGGAGAAAAAAAGGAACTTATACAAATCATCAGTCTTCTGAGGAAAAGCTATTTGGCAGGCTGTAGGATGTGGACCTTTTGACTCTTCCCTCCTCTTATAAAACTACTCTGGGCCATTCCCACCCCTCCTATCCAAGGAGAAGGCCATGGTGATGTGATTCTTAGCTGATGGTCACTCCCCTGCAGGTTACTCTTCAGAATACTCTGGATTGAATGAAGCTAAGGTAGAAGGCCTTCTGCTGGTTGGCTGCACTGACTCAGATTATATTCTCCCAGGGCTGTATGCTATTTTGAGAGTGAGGAACTGAGCAATGCTAGACTCTAACAGATGAATCTGGAATGATCTATTTGTTCTCCCTAAATAACCACCTATATCCCAAAGTGGGAGATATTTTGTTTTTCTATAGATGGACTACAGTGTAGGTTTGTACTACTTGCATCCAAGGAAATAGTTATGATAGGCTGCTTATAATGCAGTCATTCATCCAATAAGAAGGCTACAACTTTCTTCATTGCTTTGAAGTCATCATCATTACAATGAGAACCACAACCCAATTTTCCACTAAAGAATGATAGTAAATATTTGTCCAGGATTAGTTCACAAGTATCACACATAATCTCAACCTCCACTGTCCATCCACCTCTTACATTTCCAGAAGGGTATTTGTCCTCTGATGCTTCAGAGAGATGGTCAATGACTAGGGATGACAGAAGAAGAATAGATGCATTCAAGTTGTGGCACTGGAGAAGAGTCTTGAACTTACCATGGACCACTAAGGAAACAGGTAGGTCTGTTTTGGAGAG
>NW_006399847.1:6494162-6497477 GCF_000299155.1 Elephantulus edwardii
TCCCCAGTTCACTTGAAAAAATTTGGGAATTTCATTGGTGCATAATTTCTTCCCTCTCTCTTCCACCTTTCCCCCAGTCCAGTTTGCTATGCACCTTTTATTCTGAATGGATTGTTGTCATACAAATAATGCCTAATTATATATTACTTTTATTTTTTTAATGACATTTTTATTTTATACAGGTTTACCTCCAAAGTTTATACACATTGTTTCCACACTGGATCTTTCCCATTTTCTTTACCCACCCTTCCTTCTACCCATAGGATTTTATGACCTTACAGTATTCTTGAAGTTTTCCCGTTGATATATCAGAAAGAAAACTGCTCTGTTACACAACAAGGGCAACTGAGTTGGCATAAACTTCCTAGAGCTCCAGTCTTGTGTTGACCATCTTCCCCTGCTCCTCCTTGAACACTAGGCTGAGCTCTACAGTTGGTCCTGTTTTCTCAGACTCCTCCTGTACTTCACCTCTTCAACACTGAAGGAGTTGACCGTGTAGTCCAGGGAGCTGCCACAGGAATCTTCATGTCTTCTCTTGTTTTAAAAATAATCGAAGATCCTATCTCTTGACATTTTTTCTCCAGCATCTTTTACTACAAGTTAGTCCTAGGGGAAATATTTCTCACTTCTCATTTTTAGATTCTCAACTTATGAGATTAATTTGTACTGTTGTTGTTAGATGCCATCCAGTCAGCTAGAACTTGAAACAATCTTATGAAAAATAGAACAGTACTTTGCCTCACCCTGCGCCATCTCCAAGGCCTTTGATACACTTGAGTCCATTGTTTCAGTCGCTGGGTCACTCTTTCTTGTTGAAGGGATTCCATTTTAGATAAATTTATATTAAATTAGTCATTATTTATTAATTCTTGAGTCCATGACATATCCGTTTATTCTTTTGGCAGTTCATGGGATATTCAGTACTCTCCACAAACACCATTCATTCAATGGTATCAATTCTTCTGCCATCCGTATTTGTTGTCTAACTTTCAGATGCAAAAGAAACAGTTAAAAATACCATGACCTGGGTCAGGCACATTTTAGTCCTCAGATTGACATCCCTTTCCTTCAACACTTGAAACAAATCCTTGACAGCAGATTTCCCCCAATGCGCTATGTCTTTTGGTTATTGACGGTTGCTACCATGGATGGGTGTTGATTGTGGATCCAAGTTAATGAAAATCCTTGACAACTTCAATTTCTATAGGGAGTTGTGCTGCTAACTCAAAGGTGAACAATCTCCTCCTCTGTGATTTGGGTTGTTGTTGGATGTTGTCAAGTCAAGTACAGCCCACAGAGACCCTATGAACAACAGATCTTAACCTTGTCCTGTCCTGTGCCATCCTCACACTTTCTGACACACTAGAGCCCATTGCAGCAGTCACTGTATCACTCTATCTGGTTAAAGGTTTTTTTATCTTTTGACAACCTTTCCAAATACGATGTCCCTCTCCAAGGAATAGCCCCTCCTAGCAACATGTCAGAAGAATGTGAGATGAAGCTACATCATCTTTGCCTCCAAGGAGCATTCTGGCTGCACTTTCTCCAAGACATTTATTTGTTCTTTTGGCAGCCCATAGTATGTTCAATACTCTTCTCAAATATCACAGCTCAAAGGCGTCAATTCTTCTGTCATCCTTATTAGTTGTCTAGCTCTCCGATGAATAACAAGTGATTAAAAGAACTAAAAAACCCACTGGAGAGGCAGCTGTGAATCAGTTCCAACTTGAGGACAATGAATGAGTGTATTATCATGATTTTTTCTATTGGTTCAATGGAGCAAATTTTTTGCTTTCTTTATGTTAAGACATCACCCATATTGAAGACTGCAGTCTTTGATCTTCTATAAGTACTTCAACAATATCAATCTAGAGACTAAAGCATGCCTAATCCAGTCCATGGTCTTTGCAATTACTTGCTCTGCACCTGAAAGCTGGATAATGATTTAAAATGATAGAAGCATTGATGCCTTTGAGTTGTGGTGCTGGAGAAGAGTCTTGAATATACCATAAACCACCAAGAAAACTAATACGTCTGTCTTGGAGAGAGTGAAGTCAAATTTCTCCTTGTAGGCTAGAATTTTGAAGCTCCATCTTACATACTTTGGGCATGTGGCCAGGAGGAACTGATCCTTGGAGAAGAACATCATGCTCAAAAAGATGGAAGGGCAGCACAGCAGAGGAAAACTCTGGATGAAATGGACTGATACAGTAACTAGGGGTAGGTGTATTGGAGTCAGTGAGTCTGGCTCAGGATAATGCAGGCTTTAGAGTTATTGTACAGAGGGTCGCTGAGTCACAGGTGACTTGACAGCGCATAACAACAACGACCACAACATTTCAAGTCTTCTTTACTTTATGTAAACACTGTAACTTACTAGGAGTGTCCAAGACTTAAATCTCAAGCACTTTTTAAAATTTTTAATTTTCATTTAAAATTGACTTGTCTAAAGCCTTCTTGTTCATAAGAAACACCACAATGACATTTTCTACTTCCTCTTCCATTTCTATTAAGGAATGCTGCATAATTACAAATGGAAACAAATAATGTCTTGTTCCCCGTGTCTGAATTATTTTCTTTTCTGCCCTGAAATGAAGCTTGTGCCATTACAACAGCTCTGAATCCTGCTCTATCTTGAGTCAATTTCATTGTCTCTGACACACCTATGACAATTATCCCAGTCACTGAATCAAACTATCTCATCCAGTCTTTCTCTCTTACGCTGTCCCTCCACCCTTTCAAGCATGGTGTCCTTCTCCAAGGACTGGTCCATTCCGACAACATACCCAAAGTATGTCAGACAGAGCTTCAAAATCTCTATGATTTCACCCTCTCCAGGACAGACTTGTTTATTCTCTTTGTGTTCCACTAATTTTACAGCTATAATAAGTGTCAAGGCTGCTATTTGAACATATACCAGTCTAAATAGGTAAAGGTTTTAGGTTGCAATTGTATTGTACTATCAAGTCAGAACTGATGCATAGCTAACCCTCCAATGGGTTTTCAGAAGCAGTAAATCACATAGAAGGAGATTTTCCATATTTCTCTTATGGAGCAGCTGATAGATTAAAACTGTATACCTTTTCATTGATAGCACAATTCTTTCTCACATAGTTGATTACTCTTCACAAATCACTTAAATGTCAAGGTCTTAATTTTCTTCCTCTGTAGCAATATATGTCATTATCTTTGTGATGAGGATTAAAGTGAAATATTTTTAAAATATTTTTCTTTCTTATTTTATTTTTTCTGTCTACTGTGACACGGATGTGTCAAATGCATTAATGATTGGCTACCCAGTGCGGACTGAGAATG
>NW_006399847.1:6497922-6500120 GCF_000299155.1 Elephantulus edwardii
AGTTATTGCTCCTGTGTGCTGCATAGTATTCCATTGTGTGAATGTACCATGAAAAGGGAATTTTACCCATTTTAATGACAAATTTAATGGATAGTTCAATGGCATCATTATCTTGTACAACCAACAGTGATATCTGTTTTCAAAGTGATTGTTGTTGTTAGGTGCTGTTGAGTCTAGTGCAATTCATAGCGACCCAATGAATAAAAGATAGGAACCCGGTCCTGTCCTGCACTATCCTCAGACTTCCAGTATACCCGCGTGTGTGTGTACACAGACACACACACACACACACACACACACACACAAATACATACACATAAAGGTAATAACATACACAATCTACAATTACAATAGTATATAAATGGATGCACAGACATGAAAACTGAACAAGAGTGGGAAGGCAAATGAATGTGTCTACAAGCACAATTATAGGTAATTTTTGTAGATGATATTCCTACATATGTATTTGTATGTGCTTCAACTCTATTCATGAACATTGTAAAGCCAACAGGACACAAAGTTATGCAAAATTTTTAGCCATACCAAACACCTTCACAGAATAAATCACTGGGCCTGGGGATTTAAAGTCATCATATCAGAGGATATCATGATCATTGGTGTAACTCAGTCCACATTGATATCGCACAGCCCACAAAGAGTGCTCAACATCATATTTTGATGAACAGGAACTGGGTTTTTTAAAGCTTGTGGGTGGTCACTGAATATGCAACTTTTGATCTCTTTCCATCCTGATCAAAGAATATTGAAGAAAAGAAAAAAAAATACAAGGAAACAGTACATCCGAAAGATTAATGAACCATGCAAATCTGTTGTTACCACTAATCCCTGCTCTGAATGTTATCATAATAGAAGGTCTTAGAAAGAGTGAAAGAAGAATGCAGAACAAAACTAAAAATACTTTTAAAAAAAATAGATACACTGGTCTGATGAAACCCCCACGCTCCCCACACCGCTCCACAGCCCATGCAAGCAAGACTATGTGGCCTTTAGAAGCCCTTCAGGACTAAAACTGAGCTCATCCCTGTGAATCATCCTTCAACCAAACAATAGACAGATGTCTATAAAGTGAGCACCACTGCCAGGGAGGAATGCATTTCTTAGAATAATCAACCATCCAAAACCAAATGTCAATCTTTACCTAGAGACAAAGTTCAAAAGGCAATAAGAGGCAAAATAGAAAGATGCATGGAAACAAGAAACAAAGAGAAAATGGAAAGAATATTATCATAATGTGGGGATAGTCAATGTGATGGGGGAATGTAAGAATTATTGAATGAAAACCTAATTGCTCTGTAATTGTACACTCAAATAATCATAAAAAGTTAAAGGGGGAAAAAGAAAAAAATAAAAGATTTTCCTGACCTTAAACAGGCAGTCAGACCCCTTAAGTAACAACTCCACAATCTTCCCTCCTCTCCACTGAAAAACTTTATTGTTGTTAGGTAGGTACCCTTAAGATGGGTCCAACTTAACGTGATGCCATACATAACCAAAAATTCCTTACCCAGTCCTGTGGCAGAGTCACAGTAGTTGATGTATTTGAATCCACTGTTGCAACCATTGTGCTACTCCATCTCCCTGAAGATCTTTCAATCTTTTTTTTTCACTGAGATTGTACTCTATTCTACTCTATACTCTATATACTCTATACTCTATATACTATACTAAGCTCTAGTGGCCTAGAGGTAAGAAACTGCACTGGAGTCTCAAAGGCACATGGTTCTAATCCACCAGCTGCTCTGCAAAAGAAGGTTGAACAATCTCCTCCTGTGTGATTAAGAGCCTTTGAAAATACGCTGGAGAGTCAGCTGTGGGTAGATTCAGACTTTATGGTACTCAACAACAACATACTATACTAATATTATATTAATTCTATTCTATTCTATAAATTGATTAATTCAGTGACTAGGGCAATGGGGGTAGGTGTATCAGAGCCAGTAAAACTGGTTCAGGATAGGGAAGAGTTCAGAGCTGCTGTACGTAGGGTTGCTGCTTTGAGTTGCAGGCAACTTGATGGCACATACAAAAACTACTATACTATACTATACTATACTATACTATACTATACTATACTATACTGTATACATATATAATTCTGTACTCTTGAGAGGTCCCTCACAGTCGACTTTCCCAATGCAATTCATCTCCTGATTTCCTGGCTGCTGTTACCAACAGCG
>NW_006399847.1:6501305-6507650 GCF_000299155.1 Elephantulus edwardii
AGGTGATTGAAAAGCTTGAGTCAGGAGCACCTTAGGGTTCATGACATGCTAGTTTTTCTCAGAAGTTTTTTTGCAGTAAATTTGCCCCCAAAATTACGTCATTTGATTTCTTGACTGCTGCTTCTGTAGGTACTGTTGGTCCAAACGAAGTGAAATCCTCAATAATTTCAATAATTTCTTAATTAATCATGGTGCTGATAATCAGTCCAGTTGTTTTTTATTGTCTTTGGATTTTATTTTCTTAGTGTTGTTATTCATACTAAAGGCTGTAGTCTTTGATCTTCACTTTCAGTAAGTGGTATTATGCTATCTAGAAATCTGCATATTATTAATAAATCTTTCTGCAATTCTGAGGCTGATATTTTTCATATAATTTCACTTCTTGTTTTGTTGCTCAGTATACAAATTAAATCGGTATGTTCAGAAGATACAAACTGACACACATCATTTCCAATTTAAAACCACTGAGTATCCTCTTGTTCTGTTCAATGACTACGTCCATATTCTCTACTTTTAATAAAAGTGAAATTATACAATATTTACGCTTTTGTAACTTATTTATTTCACACTGCATAGTCCACCAGATTCATACGATATGTCGTTTCAAAATTTTACGATTATTTTTAATGATCATTTAATACTCCATTTTATGCATGTACCACATTCTTTATATCCATTCAGTCATAGATGGTAAATTGCTACTTCTTTGTTAACATATAGGTTAAAGGAGCAATTTCCAAGGTAGTATCTAGATTCCGATGAGATTTATTCAAGGTCATGCTTTGCTTCTTGTAGACTTGTTTTCATTGTCTTCATTTTCATTTGACATTGTGCATGAGCAGTTGATGGTATATTTGTCATTTAATTCCAGGTTTACATAGACTAATGATATTGAATTTCTCCAACACCTCTTTCTATTATTGCTCTAGTTGTTAGGTGCCACTGAGTTGATTCATAGTTACCATATGAACAACAAATCTGATCCTTACCCTATCCTGCTTCAGCCTCATAATCTCATTTGTCCCTTTGTTACAGTCACATTAACATCTTGTTGAGGATCTTCCTCTTTTTCTCTGATCCTTCACCTTTTAAAGCATGATGCCTTTTTTTCCAAGGACTAGTTTGCCATGAAATGGTCTCCTTTTCCTGCAGTAAGACTTGACCAGGTAAGGAAAATTAAGTAAAATCCACAGAAACCAAAATTTGACCTTAATACTATCCCAACTGAATTTCAAAATCATCTCAGAAACAAGCTTGAGGCCTTGAACACCAATGAGCAAAGACCGAATGAACTGTGGGAGGATATCAAGAATATAGTCCATGAAGAGTACAAAAGATCATTACAAAGGCTGAAGAGGAAGAAAATACCAAGATGAATGTCAGATGAGACTCTGAATATTGTATTAGAGCACTGAGAAGCCAAAGCTAAAGGAAGAGATCAAGAAATTAAAGAGCTGAACAGAAAATTTCACAAGGCAGCTCAGGATGACAAAGTAAGACATTATGATGAAGTGTGCAAAGAGCTGGAGTCAGATAATCAAAAGGGCTGAATTTGCTCACCATTTCTTAAGCAGAAAGAACTGAAAAACAAATGCAAGCCAACAGTGGCAATACGTAGGGATGCTTTGAGAAGAATGTTAAATAATCCAAGAAGCATTAAAAGAAGATGGAAGGAACATACAGAGTCACCATACCAGAAGGGATTGGCTGACACAGAGGAATTTCATGAAACAGCAAATGAGCAAGAGCCTGTGGTGATGGAAGAGGAAATACAAGTTGCTCAGAAAGAACTGGGGCAGGGGAGACACACACAAAAAAAAACAAAAACAAAAACAAAAACCAAAACAACAACCCCAGAAAACAAAGCTCCAGGAGTTGACAGCATACCAATTGACATATTTCATCAAACAGTCATGGCCTTGGAGATGTGCTCACTAAGTTGTGCCAAGAAATCTGGAGGATGACCACCTGGTCAACTGACTAGAAGAGATCGATTTGTTCCCATTCCATAGAAAGGTGACCTGAAAAACAAACAACCAAAAAAAAGTGACCTGACAGAGTACAGAAATTATCGAATACTATCATTAATATCACATGCAAGCAAGATTCTGCTGAAATTTATCCAAAAACAACTGGAGCAACATGTCAACAGAGAACTGCCAGATGTGCAGCCTGTGTTATTATAGGTATATTATAGTTAATGTTATATGGATCTTGGTAGAAAGCAGAGAGTACCAGAGGAATGTCTATCTGTGCTTCATTGACTTTGCAAAGACTTTAGACTGTGTGGATCACAACAAACTGTGGCTGACTCTGAGAAGAATGGGAATCCCGGAACACTTGATTGTGCTTGTGCAAAACCTATACTTGAGCCAAGATTCAGTCATCAGAACAGAGGAAGGAGACATTGCATGGTTCAAAATCGTCAAGTGTGTTCACCAGGGATGTCTTCTGTCTCCATACCTTTTCAATCTGTGTGCAGAACAGATCATCTGGGAGGCTGGGCTGTATGAGGAGGAACGTGGCATCAGGATTGGAGGAAGATTCGTCAACAACCTACATTATGCAGATTACGCAACCCTGCATGCTGAAACTGAGGAGGGCCTGAAGCGCTTGCTGCAGAAGGTCAAGGACTGCACCCTTCAAATATGGATTGAAGCTCAATATCACGAAAACAAAGATTTTTACCACTGGGCAGATTGGCAGCATTATTATGGATGATGAAGAGATTGAGATTGTTAAAAGTTTTAGTTTGCTTGACTCCACAATCAACACTCTTAACATCAGTAGCCAGGAAAAGTCATCTGTCAGGGATCTCTCCAGAGTACTGAAGAGCAATGACTTTAGTCTCGAGACTAAGGTGTGCTTTATCCAGGACATAGTCTTCGCAATTGCATGCTATGTGTCAGAGAACTGAACAGTGACTAGGGATGATAGAAAGAGAATTGATGCCTTTGAGCTGTGGTGTTGAATATACTATGGACTGTGAGGGGAACAAACAAGTTTGTTCTGGAGAGGGCAAAATGAGGCTGCTCCTTGGAGGCAAAGATTCTGAGACTTTGTCTGACATACTTTGGGCATGTTGTAGGGAGGGACAAGTACTTGGAGAGGGATATCATGTTTGAGAGGGTGGAGGGACAATGTAAGAGAGGAAGACCCTAGATGAGATGGATTGATTCAGTGACTGGGGTAATGGGAGTAGGTATGTCAGAGACAGTAAGGTTGGCACAGCATGGAGCAGGATTTAGGGCTGTTGTACATAGGGTTGCTATTAATCACAAGTGACTTGGCAGCACATAACAACAGTCTCTCCAGAAAATATGTTCAAAGTATGTGAGGTGAAGTTTCACTGTCCTTGCATATAAGGAGCACTCTGGTTGCAATTGCTTCAAAAGATTTCTTAATTATTTTTGCAGTACTCTTCTCCAGCATCACAAATCAAAGGCATCAGTTTTTCTTCTGTGATCTTTATTCATTGTCTAACTTTCATAGACATAAGAAGTAATTGAAATGTATCAGGTGTTCTTTAGTCTTTAGAGGAACATCACTGCTCTTTAGCATTTTGAACATTGAACATTGACAACAAATTTTCCCAATGACACATACCTTTTGATTTCTTGACTGCTTCTAGTACAGATGTTGATTGTGGATTCAAGTTAAATGAAATTCTTGACAATTTCAATCTTTTTTTCATCAGCAAGTTTCCTATTAGTCCAGTGGTGAGGATATTGAAAGCTATAATATTTTTATTTCTGAAGCAAATGTTTCAAGTCCTCTTAACTTTAAGAAAGCAAAGGTGTATCATCTGTTAATTCGGGTTATTGATGAATCTTTCTCCAATCCTCATTCTACCTTCATATTCCGATAGTCCAGCTTCTCAAATTATTTGTTCAGCATCCAGATTGAAAGATATGAAGAAAGGATGCAACCCTGATGTTCACCTTTCCTAATTTTAAACCAGGTAATGTTCCTTTGTTGTTACTGTGTACTATCAAGTCACACCTGACCCATAGCTGATCCTACAGTGAGTTTCCAAAGGCAGTAAAGATAATGGGAGGAGATTGCCATAGGGGAGGGTTCAGATCTGTTTTTCATAGGATTCTTATGAGTTTTACTTGACCCAAGGTATTTTTGCACCTAATAACAACAGCAGTGATTCTTTGTTTTGTTTGGACAACAGGTTCTTGATTTACGTATAGACTTCTCATGAGAACAATTAAGTGTCCTAGGATTACCATTTTTCTCAGTGTTATCCATAATTTTTATGATCCCATTGTCAAACGCCTTTGAATAATCAATTAAACACAAGTCAACTTTTTGATAATATAGTCTATTTTCACCCAAGACCCATTTAAGATTAGCAATGATATACCCATTTCATATCCTCTTCTGAATCCAGCTTAAATTTCTGACAATTTTAAGTCAATTTACTAAAAATTTTAAAGGTCAAGTAAAAAAAAAAACAAAACAACAACACCAAGGCTAAGTTTTATAATAAAATATGAAAATAGCTGGAGTTAAAAAAATCAGAAGAGAAGAATACACTGCAGTAATGCAGAGATAGGCTGAAACTAGATATAGTCTTCTTTTTCCTTCTGAGGCACAAAATGCCAAGAAAGATTGCTCTGCCTGTCATCAAGAGGGACTGAGGTGACAGAGGTGGTAGATGCCTATGGGATAGATTCCCAAGTCAATTCTATTATATAAATGGTGTGAGGGGCACTAAGTGGCTACAAATTGTTCCTTACAGGAATAGATACCCTGAGCTGGGCTTTACATAATCTATAATCAACACAAATGTAAAATACTATTAATGGACAGAAATAGAAGATACTATACCAGTTTGGGCCACCAGGTTATATTTCCTCAGACCAAGGAACACACTTTTCAGCTCAAAGAGTACAGCCAAGAAATATCATATTAATTTGACATACCATAGTCTCTATTACCGTTAGAGAATGGTCTGATAAAGAATTGAAATGGGCAATTAAAACATTTGATATGCAAAACAATTAGAAGCATAAAGGACTGGCTCACATGCCTTTAGGAGCATCTGTTCACACTCAATACGAGGGGGCCTCTTGGAGGTTCACCACTGAACAAATTGTCACATTTCTCAGTGATATCTGGAGGGAGTTAGGGAGGATGCTGATGGTACTATACAATTGTTCCTCACATCATCTGAAATTGTTTCCTTCTTGCCAGATGCTGCAGCTCCAGGTCCAAGGATGCAGTTATACGTACCAGAAGCTGGAGTGATATCTGATCAAACAATTGTAACAATACTTTAAAACTTGTATACAGATTGTAAAACAATGAAATAATTTTTGTTCAACTTTTCCAAGAGGGAAATCTGGGGCGGGGGGATGGTTGGAAGGGGAGAAAAGGGCAACAATGAATGAATGGAAATCCAAACTCTGAAAATTTTCATTGAAATTAATAAAAAAAATTAAAAAAATAAAACTTGTATACAAGAATTCCCAGAGTTCTGATGGAATGGATTGCATCTTCACCTGATCTTGCAAAACTAGCATTGACAGTGAATACTGTACTCTTGCCTAGTTGTCCTAGATAGTTCATTGGTGCTGAACCTATGTAAGTCCACCCAGTAAGAACAGAAATGGAGTGGGAGGGAGCATTTGCTGGACTAGCCTACTGCCTGCAATTTGAACTAGCACAGTATCTGAACCAGATGCCCTTTCCCAAACTGAGAAAGTTTTGGTGAAAATAATTGATGAATGGGAAGGACAAATAATAACTAAGGATAAAGCAAACAATAAATGGGTTGTCCTGCTGGGGAAATCTTATATTTTATTAATATCTCAAAAAAAAAGATTAAGAATAAGGGAATGGCTTTTTCCAGAAACCAAAAAAGTGAGGTCAAAATATACTCAATAAATATTTCTTTAATTTTTTTCTATGTAGTAATACTAGTATATATTGTAGGAATGAATATAGAAAACAAGTAATGCTAAGTTATATTATAAATATCAAGTTTTTGGTTGATTTATCTCTACTGGATGTAGATCTATATCATCGATATGTCTATCAACTGTATCCTCTCTATTTATATCTATCTATATATCTCAGCTTCAAAGCTTGCTGCTCCAAATTGGAGACTCACTCTCTGGTAGGGTCCAACTGACTTTTAAATACAAAGGCCCAACCATCAGATCCTTATTTGTTAAACAAGGGATTTCCAGTCCATCGTGGTTGTTGTTGTTATTGTTATGTGCCATTGAGTTGTTTGCGACTCATAGCGACCCTATGTGCAACAGCCCTAAACCCTGCTCTATCCTGTGCCAATCGCATTGCCTCTGACACCCATCCCAATTACCCCAGTCA